>NC_143038.1:42847954-43475000 GCF_057628025.1 Oncorhynchus mykiss | reverse complement strand
CCCATAGATAGCATGGTAAGGACTATAGCAGTTGCTGGTACTACTAACCTGGCCATTGTTTGTAGCCAACACTACAAACAATGGCATGCCTACTGCCGGATAGTCACGTTCGGTGCGCTGTTGGTCTGCCACCGTATTGGTTGCAGACAGCGGTCCAATATGGGCTTGCCTGCAGTGGTGTGCTGCCTCTTCGCCACCATTGGTCCAGTAAGTGTTTGCTTGTTGGGTAGTTAGACAGGACAAGATAGCTGGTAAACCATGTGAGCAACATGATGCGTTCTTTCTTCTGTCCTAATGCACCCGTCTCTCTCTGGATGTAACATTACATAGCTCCGTATGTGGCCTACTATGATGGTAAGAGCTACTGCCCCCTCCCTACCCACCACACCCTGGTTCTTCCTTAGCTTCTGTCTGCAATGTGCTGTACAGTGACGCGCTCAATGTGAATGCGGTTATTTTTCAGTTGCACACGCAAATAATTATATGGATGCATCGCTAAGTTCTGGCAAGATGTGAGATCTTGCATGGTGTCAGAATTGATGCTCTGAATTTACACGCGCTAATGTATTATGCCATGTATTTTCCTTCTGCATCACAGCACAGTTATGGGGACAGTCTGTCGTGGCATCTCTTAATGTCACCTTATGCCCCATGCCTTCCATTGGCTCCCATCATCTCCTGAATGTTCAAAACATTACACACACAGACACACACAGGTCTTGCTCGTCTGCAGAATTGTTTGGACTCCAAGGAAGGCCCTGCAAGCCATCTTCCCGAGATCCAAACATGCACATCTGCTCTTCATGTGCTTTGCTGTTTTTCCCCAATTGATTTCTCCCCATAATTGCTATTAGCTACAACTTAAATCAGTTTTTCATTATTTTAAGGAGTAGTTTCGATAATGCTGCATGGTGTAAATTGACAATTTCCTTGATATTTTGCCAATGGGAGTGACAGTTGCCTTCCTCCTGGTAGAAAAGCTACCAACGGAGGACATTTTGGCTTCAGGGCTATTTACTGCAGTGCACCTGTATTGGCCATCTTCATGTCCTTAGACTTACTGTAACTTAAGGGAATTAACTTGATGAAATTCAAGTTCTGTCAGGTTTGTCCCATCAGCAAAATACAACTCCTATTAGATTTATTTGTAGTTATTTAGTGTTGATATTAATATATATTTTTCCCCTCATGTTGATATACAATTGATATGCATATTGATACGATTGCTATGTAATGACCTTTGACCATGTCTTTTCTCTCCTCAGCACCAGTTCCTGTCCGAGGCTCTACAGTGGAGGGCACAGACTGACCCAGACCACTGTCTCTATGTGCTGCTCAATGCAAAGGTAGCACTATCACTCTTATAGACTCACTCTCACACGTATTACAGTAAACAGAACCCCCCCATATACAGTTGTGCCCAGTTGTAAATAAACCCCTTGCCCCTACCCTTTCTAACTCCTGTGTTTCAGGGGGTAGCGGTATCCACAGCAACATGTGTGCAGCTGCATAAGCGGGCGGAGAAGATTGCAGTGGCGCTCACAGAGAAAGGCAGCATCAACACCGGGGACAACGTGGTGCTGCTCTACCCTCCTGGTGAGTCCTTTCGGTCTGTCCGTCAGACTCTGTTGAGGATGACATAAAGTTACAGTCGGTCTCTCTCTCTAGGTATTGACCTGATAGCCTCCTTCTATGGCTGTCTGTACGCTGGCTGTGTTCCTGTCACTGTCAGACCTCCTCATCCACAGAACCTGGCAGCCACACTTCCCACTGTCCGCATGATCATCGACGTAAGTGTGTGTGTTTGTGTGTATACAGTTGAAGTCAGAAGTTTACATACAACTTAGCCAAATACATTTAAACTCAGTTTTTCACAATTCCTGACATTTAATCCTAGTAAAAATTCCCTGCCTTAGGTCAGTTAGGATAACCACTTTATTTTCAGAATGTGAAATGTCAGAATAATATTAGAGAGAATGATTTATTTCAGCTTTTATTTATTTTATCACATTCCCAGTGGGTCAGAAGTTTACATACACTCAATTAGTATTTGTTAGCATTGCCTTTAAATTGTTTAATTTGGGTCAAACATTTTCGGTAGCCTTCCACAAGCTTCTCACAATAAGTTGGGTGAATTTTGGCCCATTCCTCCTGACAGAGCTGGTGTAACTGAGTCAGGTTTATAGGCCTCCTTGCTCGCACACGCATTTTCAGTTCTGCCCACAAATTTTCTAGGATTGAGGTCAGGGCTTTGTGATGGCCACTCCAATACCTTGACTTTGCTGTCCTTAAGCCGGTTTGCCACAACTTTTGAAGTATGCTTGGGGTCATTGTCCATTTGGAAGACTCATTTGTGACCAAGCTTTAACTTCCTGACTGATGTCTTGAGATGTTGCTTCAATATAGCCACATAATTTCCCTTCCTCAATATGCCATCTATTTTGTGAAGTACACCAGTCCCTCCTGCAGCAAAGCACCCCCACAACATGATGCTGCTACCCCCGCGCTTCACGGTTGGGATGGTGTTCTTCTGCTTGCAATCCTCCCCCCCTTTTCCCCCAAACATAACAATGGTCATTGTGGCCAAACAGTTCTATTTTTGTTTCATCAGACCAGAGGACATTTCTCCAAAAAGTACGATCTTTAAAGCCACAGTCAACTTAGTGTAGGTAAACTTCTGACCCACTGGAATTGTGATACAGTGGATTATAAGTGAAATAATCTGTCTAATCAATTGTTGGAAAAAGTACTTGTGTCATGCACAAAGTCGATGTCCTAACTGACTTGCCAAAACTATAGTTTGTTAACAAGAAATTTGTGTAGTGGTTGAAAAACGAGTTTTAATGACTATAACCTAAGTGTATGTAAACTTCCGACTTCAACTGTATGTGCTATCTTTTGATCAAGTCAGTGTATGAGGATGGGTGCTTTCTTATGTGCATAGTGTTTGAGTGTAATTATTTTGGTCTTCCAAAGGTAGACAAACTAACATGTTGTTTGTGGTGCCTCTGTCTGTCCCCAGGTCAGTAAAGCTGCCTGTATCCTTACCACTCAGAACCTCATGAGGATCCTACGCTCTAAAGAGGCTGCTGCCACTCTGAACATTAAAACATGGCCGACAATCATAGACACAGGTACCAAAGACCAGGGGTTCTTAAACTTTTTGGTCCCGGGGACCCCTTTTGTGGTAGCAAATTCACACCCTCATATTCAGAACACAACTTGAGTGAGATAAAAATAGCATACAATGAGTTGTACTATGACTTTGGCAGTGCATGGCCAGATGAACCAAGTCTCAGGCCCTGGGATGGAACATAGAGCATTTTTTTTTTTTTTTTTGCAAATTTCCTGCAATTCTACACATTTTGCCATGAGGCAGAGAGAAAACTTTGCTGTTTAAAATTTTAATTACAGTGCATTTATGTAAAGTATTGAGTTAATAATTGGTGGACTACTGTGGATACCAATATCCCTGTGAGCTTCCCATGTACGTGATGCCCAGGTTTAAGAAGATATATGGTATATTAATTATATTGTATTGTATTGTATTATACCCTCTAAACTTATTCCATAGATCCCTTGGACAAAATTACTTTAATCTATTTTAAAAAAGGTGTGTATATATATATATATATATGTGTATATATATATATATATATATATATATATATATTTTTTTTTTACATTTTTTTTGAGCAGTGTATTTATACACACACATATATATATATATATATATATATATATATATATATATATGTGTGTGTGTGTGTGTGTGTGTGTGTGTGTGTGTGTGTGTGTATATATATATATATATATACACATACACACACACATGCTTGCTCTCTCTCTCTATATATATATATATATATATATATATATATATATATATATAGAGCAAGCGTGTGTGTATGTATGTATATATATATATATGTGTGTGTGTGTGTGTGTGTGTATATATATATATATATATATATATATATATATATATATATATATATATATATATATACACACACACACATATATATACATACATATACACATATGCTTGCTCTATATATATATATATATATACAGTGCCTTGCGAAAGTATTCGGCCCCTTTGAACTTTGCGACCTTTTGCCACATTTCAGGCTTCAAACATAAAGATATAAAACTGTATTTTTTTGTGAAGAATCAACAACAAGTGGGACAAAATCATGAAGTGGAACGACATTTATTGGATATTTCACACTTTTTTAACAAATCAAAAACTGAAAAATTGGGCGTGCAAAATTATTCAGCCCCTTTACTTTCAGTGCAGCAAACTCTCTCCAGAAGTTCAGTGAGGATCTCTGAATGATCCAATGTTGACCTAAATGACTAATGATGATAAATACAATCCACCTGTGTGTAAGTCTCCGTATAAATGCACCTGCACTGTGATAGTCTCAGAGGTCCGTTAAAAGCGCAGAGAGCATCATGAAGAACAAGGAACACACCAGGCAGGTCCGAGATACTGTTGTGAAGAAGTTTAAAGCCGGATTTGGATACAAAAAGATTTCCCAAGCTTTAAACATCCCAAGGAGCACTGTGCAAGCGATAATATTGAAATGGAAGGAGTATCAGACCACTGCAAATCTACCAAGACCTGGGCCGTCCCTCTAAACTTTCAGCTCATACAAGGAGAAGACTGATCAGAGATGTAGCCAAGAGGCCCATGATCACTCTGGATGAACTGCAGAGATCTACAGCTGAGGTGGGAGACTCTGTCCATAGGACAACAATCAGTCGTATATTGCACAAATCTGGCCTTTATGGAAGAGTGACAAGAAGAAATAAAAAGTGTTGTTTAAAGTTTGCCACAAGCCACTTGGGAGACACACCAAACATGTGGAAGAAGGTGCTCTGGTCAGATGAAACCAAAATTGAACTTTTTGGCAACAATGCAAAACGTTATGTTTGGCGTAAAAGCAACACAGCTGAACACACCATCCCCACTGTCAAACATGGTGGTGGCAGCATCATGGTTTGGGACTGCTTTTCTTCAGCAGGGACAGGGAAGATGGTTAAAATTGATGGGAAGATGGATGGAGCCAAATACAGGACCATTCTGGAAGAAAACCTGATGGAGTCTGCAAAAGACCTGAGACTTGGACGGAGATTTGTCTTCCAACAAGACAATGATCCAAAGCATAAAGCAAAATCTACAATGGAATGGTTCAAAAATAAACATATCCAGGTGTTAGAATGGCCAAGTCAAAGTCCAGACCTGAATCCAATCGAGAATCTGTGGAAAGAACTGAAAACTGCTGTTCACAAATGCTCTCCATCTAACCTCACTGAGCTCGAGCTGTTTTGCAAGGAGGAATGGGAAAAAATGTCAGTCTCTCGATGTGCAAAACTGATAGAGGCATACCCCAAGCGACTTACAGCTGTAATTGCAGCAAAAGGTGGCGCTACAAAGTATTAACTTAAGGGGGCTGAATAATTTTGCACGCCCAATTTTTCAGTTTTTGATTTGTTAAAAAAGTTTGAAATATCCAGTAAATGTAGTTCCACTTCATGATTGTGTCCCACTTGTTGTTGATTCTTCACAAAAAAATAAAGTTTTATATCTTTATGTTTGAAGCCTGAAATGTGGCAAAAGGCCGCAAAGTTCAAGGGGGCCGAATACTTTCGCAAGGCACTGTATATATATATATATATATATATATATATATATATATATATATATATATATATATATATATATATATATATCGAGCAAGCATATGTGTGTATATATATATATATATACACTGCTCAAAAAAAATAAAGGGAACACTTAAACAACACAATGTAACTCCAAGTCAATCACACTTCTGTGAAATCAAACTGTCCACTTAGGAAGCAACACTGATTGACAATAAATGTCACATGCTGTTGTGCAAATGGAATAGACAACAGGTGGAAATTATAGGCAATTAGCAAGACACCCCCAATAAAGGAGTGGTTCTGCAGGTGGTGACCACAGACCACTTCTCAGTTCCTATGCTTCCTGGCTGATGTTTTGGTCACTTTTGAATGCTGGCGGTGCTTTCACTCTAGTGGTAGCATGAGACGGAGTCTACAACCCACACAAGTGGCTCAGGTAATGCAGCTCATCCAGGATGGGACATCAATGCGAGCTGTGGCAAGAAGGTTTGCTGTGTCTGTCAGCGTAGTGTCCAGAGCATGGAGGCGCTACCAGGACACAGGCCAGTACATCAGGAGACGTGGAGGAGGCCGTAGGAGGGCAACAAACCAGCAGCAGGACCGCTACCCCCGCCTTTGTGCAAGGAGGAGCAGGAGGAGCACTGCCAGAGCCCTGCAAAATGACCTCCTGCAGGCCACAAATGTGCATGTGTCTGCTCAAACGGTCAGAAACTTACTCCATGAGGGTGGTATGAGGGCCCGGCGTCCACAGGTGGGGGTTGTGCTTACAGCCCAACAGGACGTTCGGCATTTGCCAGAGACCACCAAGATTGGCAAATTCACCACTGGCACCCTGTGCTCTTCACAGATGAAAGCAGGTTCACACTGAGCCCATGTGACAGACGTGACAGAGTCTGGAGACGCCGTGGAGAACGTTCTGCTGCCTGCAACACCCTCCAGCATGACTGGTTTGGCGGTGGGTCAGTCATGGTGTGGGGTGGCATTTCTTTGGGGGGCCGCACAGCCCTCCATGTGCTCGCCAGAGGTAGCCTGACTGCCATCAGGTACCGAGATGAGATCCTCAGACCCCTTGTGAGACCATATGCTGGTGCGGTTGGCCCGGGGTTCCTCCTAATGCAAGACAATGCTAGACCTCATGTGGCTGGAGTGTGTCAGCAGTTCCTGCAAGAGGAAGGCATTGATGCTATGGACTGGCCGGCCCGTTCCCCAGACCTGAATCCAATTGAGCACATCTGGGACATCATGTCTCGCTCCATCCACCAACGCCACGTTGCACCACAGACTGTCCAGGAGTTGGCGGATGCTTTAGTCTAGGTCTGGGAGGAGATCTGTCAGGAGACCATCCGCCACCTCATCAGGACCATGCCCAGGCGTTGTAGGGAGGTCATACAGGCACGTGGAGGCCACACACACTACTAAGCCTCATTTAGACTTGTTTTAAGGACATTACATCAAAGTTGGATCAGCCTGTAGTGTGGTTTTCTACTTTAATTTTGAATGTGACTCCAAATCCAGACCTCCATGGGTTGATAAATTCCATTGATAATTTGTGTGATTTTGTTTTCAGCACATTCAACTATGTAAAGAAAAAAGTATTTAATAAGAATATTTCATTCATTCAGATCTAGGATGTGTTATTTTAGTGTTCCCTTAATTTTTTTGAGCAGTATATATATACAGTGCCTTGCGAAAGTATTCGGCCCCCTTGAACTTTGCGACCTTTTGACACATTTCAGGCTTCAAACATAAAGATATAAAACTGTATTTGTTTTGGGACACATACATGAAGTGGAACGACATTTATTGGATATTCCAAACTTTTTTAACAAATCAAAAACTGAAAAATTGGGCGTGCAAAATTATTCAGCCCCCTTAAGTTAATACTTTGTAGCGCCACCTTTTGCTGTGATTACAGCTGTAAGTCGCTTGGGGTATGTCTCTATCAGTTTTGCACATCGAGAGACTGACATTTTTTCCCATTCCTCCTTGCAAAACAGCTTGAGCTCAGTGAGGTTGGATGGAGAGCATTTGTGAACAGCAGTTTTCAGTTCTTTCCACAGATTCTCGATTGGATTCAGGTCTGGACTTTGACTTGGCCATTCTAACACCTGGATATGTTTATTTTTGAACCATTCCATTGTAGATTTTGCTTTATGTTTTGGATCATTGTCTTGTTGGAAGACAAATCTCCGTCCCAGTCTCAGGTCTTTTGCAGACTCCATCAGGTTTTCTTCCAGAATGGTCCTGTATTTGGCTCCATCCATCTTCCCATCAATTTTAACCATCTTCCCTGTCCCTGCTGAAGAAAAGCAGGCCCAAACCATGATGCTGCCACCACCATGTTTGACAGTGGGGATGGTGTGTTCAGAGTGATGAGCTGTGTTGCTTTTACGCCAAACATAACATTTTTGCATTGTTGCCAAAAAGTTCAATTTTGGTTTCATCTGACCAGAGCACCTTCTTCCACATGTTTGGTGTGTCTCCCAGGTGGCTTGTGGCAAACTTTAAACAACACTTTTCATGGATATCTTTAAGAAATGGCTTTCTTCTTGCCACTCTTCCATAAAGGCCAGATTTGTGCAATATACGACTGATTGTTGTCCTATGGACAGAGTCTCCCACCTCAGCTGTAGATCTCTGCAGTTCATCCAGAGTGATCATGGGCCTCTTGGCTGCATCTCTGATCAGTCTTCTCCTTGTATGAGCTGAAAGTTTAGAGGGACGGCCAGGTCTTGGTAGATTTGCAGTGGTCTGATACTCCTTCCATTTCAATATTATCGCTTGCACAGTGCTCCTTGGGATGTTTAAAGCTTGGGAAATCTTTTTGTATCCAAATCCGGCTTTAAACTTCTTCACAACAGTATCTCGGACCTGCCTGGTGTGTTCCTTGTTCTTCATGATGCTCTCTGCGCTTTTAACGGACCTCTGAGACTATCACAGTGCAGGTGCATTTATACGGAGACTTGATTACACACAGGTGGATTGTATTTATCATCATTAGTCATTTAGGTCAACATTGGATCATTCAGAGATCCTCACTGAACTTCTGGAGAGAGTTTGCTGCACTGAAAGTAAAGGGGCTGAATAATTTTGCACGCCCAATTTTTCAGTTTTTGATTTGTTAAAAAAGTTTTAAATATCCAATAAATGTCGTTCCACTTCATGATTGTGTTGTTGATTCTTCACAAAAAAATACAGTTTTATATCTTTATGTTTGAAGCCTGAAATGTGGCAAAAGGTCGCAAAGTTCAAGGGGGCCGAATACTTTCACAAGGCACTGTATATATATGCTTGCTTACTTGCTCTGGCTGCGTACCCCTAAAGTACCTCCACACCCCACTTTGAGAACCCCTGCCATAGAAGATACAGAACATATATAACCTGAGCCAGAGAATCTCAACCTTGTTGTGCACGTTCCCTTCTTCCAGATGACCTCCCTCGCCATAGACCCCCAACGATCTACAAGCCCCCCACGGCAGAGATGATCGCCTATCTGGACTTCAGTGTGTCCACCACGGGTATGCTCACTGGGGTCAAGGTAAGGTCATCTACAGGAGGCTACCGCTGGGTCTCAATACTCTAAAACAGCCCCAGATAGTTTGTAAACCTATGGTAGCCCATAAGCAGCCTACCATCGGCAAAGTCAGTAGCCAACGGCCCATTTTGCTCATCTGCTTTACAGTGGGCCAATGGCGGTAGCCATAACCATGGCTTTAGTAGTTGATTCTGCTTCTCTTATTGGTTGTTTCATTGTGATGTGTGTGTGATTGGCTGTGTGTCTCTGGCCATCAGATCTCCCATTCAGCAGTCAGTGCTCTGTGTCGCTCCATCAAGCTACAGTGTGAGCTCTACTCCTCACGCCAAATAGCCATCTGCCTGGACCCTTACTGTGGCTTGGGCTTCGTACTGTGGTGCCTCGCAAGGTAACACACACACACACAGGGTATCTTTACCTCTCTCGCTTACACACATACTGAACACACACCTTCTCTTGTTTCCTGTGTGTAGTGTGTATTCGGGCCACCAGTCCATCCTAATCCCTCCTATGGAGTTGGAGAGTTGTCTGCCCCTGTGGCTGAGCACCCTGAGCCAGTACCGCATCAGAGACACCTTCTGCTCCTACTCTGTCATGGAGCTCTGCACCAAGGGGATAGGCACGCAGACAGAGATACTCAAAGTGAGTACAATACATATACACACACACACGCACAAGCACACGCTAACTCTCCTTCTCTCTTTCCCTCCAGGCGCGGGGGCTGAATCTGTCATGTGTGAGGAGCTGTGTGGTGATAGCAGAGGAGCGTCCTCGTCTGGCCCTAACCATGTCATTCTCCAAGCTGTTTAAGGACCTGGGCCTCTCCCCCCGCGCTGTCAGCACAGCCTTTGGATCCAGGGTCAACCTGGCCATTTGCATGCAGGTATTCAACCAGCTAGAATCAGTTCTGTGAGGAGTTACTAGGCAACAGGGAATTTTATAAGATGGAAGCATAACTCACTTGTTTGGAAAGATAGACTTTTATTAATGGCTAAAGGAAAACATGAATGTTTTGACGGCCATGGCCAATGTTCCTATGATTTGTGGCTGAATCTTGACTCATGTTGTTTGATGCGCTAACCAGTGTCTCCCTGAACTGGAGGCTAAAGCCTTCTGTTAACTATACATACTAGAAGAGTCACATGTAAATAGAGGACTCTAAGGGTTGTCTGCCAGGTCAGCAGGACCTCACTGTATGTCTCCTCAAGGACTGATCCATGTACAGTGGATGTGTATCTGAGTTTTCAGTCAAGTTTTCTGTGTGTTTCTCAGGGAACCACTGGACCGGACCCCTCCACTGTGTATGTGGACATGAAGTCCCTCCGCCATGACAGGTGAGAATATATGTGTGAGCAGCTTTGACGCTGAGGATATTTTTGTTTTTACAATATTGAGTTCACCATCACAATGTGCTTTCACTTTCTGTCTCAGGGTGAGGCTGGTGGAGAGAGGGGCCCCTCAGAGTCTCCCTTTGATGGAGTCTGGAAAAGTAAGTCTCCCCTGATGGATCCACACACATTAAATGTTCTTTTGTATTCAGATACAGGATGAGTTGTTGTGGGAGTTTGTTGTTCACCATCAGTCTCTCTACTCTATCACTTTCTCTAGATCTTACCAGGAGTCAAGGTGATCATTGTGAACCCAGAGACCAGAGGACCTCTAGGAGATTCTCATCTAGGGGAGGTGAGGGGAGAGAGAATACTAATATTAGATTGAAAATGTCAACATGTGGCATTGATAAAAGGATGGGCAATAAGAAGGGTATAATTAGGAAAAACGCATATCCCTGTCAATAACCAACAATTCTCCTCATATATTACTCTCCTATTCCATCCTTAACTGTACATTGTCCCCTACTCTGCTCTCTGTCTCTGTCAGATCTGGATCAACAGCCCTCACAGTGCCAGTGGCTACTATACCATCTATGGAGAGGAGAGCCTGCAGGCCGACCACTTTAACACCAAGCTGAGCTTTGGAGACCCCAGGACCCTGTGGGCCAGGACTGGCTACCTGGGCTTCGTCAAGAGGACTGAACTACTGGATGCCGCTGGGCGTGAGTGGCTGGGCACGGTCAGGGATATGGAAGCTAACGCTAATGGCTAATATAAAAGGGGAGGCCTATGGAGGCTAACACTAATGGCTAACATGAAAAGGGAGACATACTAGGGATCTGATTAGGGCTAAATGAACTATCCCAACATTCCCAGTATTCAACATATTTCCTCTCTGTGGTCAGATCGTCATGACGCCCTGTTTGTGGTGGGTTCCTTGGATGAGACTCTGGAGCTTAGGGGACTGCGCTACCACCCCATCGACATCGAGACATCTGTGTCCCGGGCTCACCGCAGCATCGCAGAGAGGTCAGAACACTGGAGGGTCCCAGGAAACCTTACTTATTGTCCAATTGGTTTATCTGTTTTCATAATTGGAGGGAGATGAAGAGATTTCTTAGTGTTTGTGTGTGTACGTGCGCACGAGTGTACTGCATCTTTGTCTGACATTTGATTTTAATATAACCCCTTTTTCATATGTGTCCCATGCAGTGCGGTGTTCACGTGGACCAACCTACTGGTGGTGGTGGCTGAGCTGTGTGGCTCAGAGCAGGATGCCCTGGACCTGGTGCCCCTGGTCACCAATGTGGTGCTAGAGGAGCACCATCTTATCGTGGGCGTGGTGGTCATCGTGGACCCAGGGGTCATACCCATCAACTCCAGGGGAGAGAAACAGCGCATGCACCTCCGGGACTCCTTCCTGGCTGACCAACTGGACCCCATCTACGTGGCATATAATATGTGAGAGGCCAGGTGGATGCGCTGGGCAGATCATCGTATGGTGGAAAAGATTCCGGCTGTTGGAGTGGGGTTTGGGAAGAAAGTAGTTTGGACCAACCTGGTCCATAGACAGAAAATGCATGGTACCACAATGGGCAGTAGGAGGGGGTTGGCTGCACTTTATCGCACTGTATTGACACAGCCCTTTTTGGGGTGCATGTGGTTCAAATCTTAGGTCTTTTGCATTCCAGGTCTGTTGGATTTCAAGAGGCACTGTTGTGTTTTGAGATGTACACTGTATAAAATGGTGTATATATACAGTACCAGTCAAAAGTTTGGACACACCTACTTTTTACAATTTTATACATTGTAGAATAATAGTGAAGACATCAAAACTATGAAATAACACATATGGAATCATGTAGTAACCCAAAAAGTGTTAAACAAACCCAAAATATATTTGAGATTTGAGATTCTTCAAAGTAGCCACCCTTTGCCTTCATGACAGCTTTGCACACTCCTGGCATTATCTCAACCAGCTTCATGAGGTAGTCACTTGGAATGCATTTCAATTAACAGGTGTGCCTAATTTGTGGAATTTCTTTCCTTAATAGTGCATTTCAGCCAGTCAGATGTGTTGTGACAAGGTAGGGATGGTATTCAGAAGATGGCTCTATTTGTAAAAGACCAAGTACATATTATGGCAAGAAGAGCTCAAATAAGCAAAGACAAATGACATTCCATCATTACTTTAAGACATAAAGGTCAGTCAATACGGAAAATTGTGCAGTCGCAAAAAACGTCAAGCGCTATGATGAAACTGGCTCTCATGAGTAACCGCCACAGGAAAGGAAGACCCAGAGTTACCTCTACTGCAGAGGATAAGTTCAATAGAGTTAATTGCACCTCAGATTTCAGCACAAATAAATGGTTCACAGAGTTCAAGTAACAGACACATATCAACATCAACTGGAGACTGGGTGAATCAGGACGTCAGGACTTGATTGGGCCAAGAAACACAAGCAAAGGACATTAGACCGGTGGAAATGTGTGCTTGGAGATTTTTGGTTCCAACCGGCATGTCTTTGTGAGACGGAGGGTAGGTGAACGGAGGATCTCCGCATGCGTGGTTCCCATCGTGAACTATGGAGGAGGAGGTGTAATGGTGTGGGGGTGCTTTGCTGGTGACACTGTCTGTGATTTATTTACAATTCAAAGCACACTTAACCAGCATGGCTACCACGGCATTCTGCAGCGATAAGTCATCCCATCTGGTTTGAGCTTAGTGGGACTATCATTTGTTTTTCAACAGGACAATGACCCAACACACCTCCAGGCTGTGCAAAGGCTATTTGACCAAGAAGGAGAGTGATTGAGTTCTGCATCAGATGACCTGGCCTCCACAATCACCCGACATCAACCCAATTGAGATAGTTTGGGATGAGTTGGACCGCAGAGGGAAGGAAACGCACCCAACAAGTGCTCAGCATATGTGGGAACTCCTTCAAGACTGTTGGAAAAGCATTCCAGGTGAAGCTGGTTGAGAGAATGCCATGAGTGTGCAAAGCTGTCATCAAGGCAAAGGGTGGCTACTTTGAAGAATCTCAAATACAAAATATAATTTTATTTGTTTAACACTTTTTTGGTTACTACATGATTCCATATGTGTTATTTCATAGTTTGTATTCTACAATGTAGAAAATAGTAAAAATAAAGACAAACCCTTGAATGAGTAGGTGTCTCCAATCCTTTATCTGGCACTGTATATACACATACACACACACAAAAGTATGTGGACACCCCTTCAAATTAGTGGATTCAGCTATTTCAGCCAAACCCGTTGCTGACAGGTGTATAAAATCGAGCACACAGCCAGGCAATCTCCATAGAGAAACATTGGCAGTAGAATGGCCTTACTGAAAAGCTCAGTGACTTTCAACATGGGACCGTCAGAGGATGCCACCTTTCCAACAAGTCAGTTCGTCACATTCGTCAACAGTACGTGCTGTTATTGTGAATTGGAAACGTCTAGGAGCAACAACGGCTCAGCTGCAAGTGGTTGGCCACACAAGCTCACAGAACGGGACTGCTGAAACGCGTAGCGCATAAACATTGCCTGTCGTCATTTGCAACACTCACTATAGAGTTCCAAACTGTCTCTGGAAGTAACATTGGAACAAGAACTGTTCGTCCGGAGCTTCATGAAATAGGTTTCCATGGCCGAGCAGCCGCACACAAACCTAAGATCACCATGCGCAATGCCAAGCGGTGGCTGGAGTGGTGTAAAGCTCACCTCCATTGGAGTCTAGAGCAGTGGAAACTCGTTCTCTGGAGTGATGAATCACACTTCACCATCTGCCAGTCCGACGGACGATTCTGGGTTTGGCAAATGCTAGGAGAACGCAAGCTTCCCCAATGCATAGTGCCAACTGAAGATTTTGGTGGAGGAATAATGGTTTGGGGCTGTTGTTCATGGTTCGGGCTCGGCCCCTTAGTTTCAGGGAAGGGAAATCTTAACGCTACATCATACAATAACATTCTAGATGATTCTATGCTTCCAACGTTGTGGTAACAGTTTGGTGAAGACCCTTTCCTGTTTCAGCATGACAATACCCCTGTGCACAAAGGCGAGGTCCATACAGAAATGGTTTGTGGAGATTGGTGTGGAAGAACTTGACTGGCCTGCACAGAGCCCTGACCTCAACCCCATTGAACACCTTTGGGATAAATTGGAACCCCGACTGTGAGCCAGGCCTAATCGTCCAACATCAGTGCCTGACCTCACAAATGTTCTTGTGGTTGAATGGAAGCAAGTCCCCGCAGCAATGTTCCAACATCTAGTGGAAAGCCTTCCCAGAAGAGTGAAGGCTGTTATAGCAGCAAAGGCGGGGACCAACTCCATATTAATGCCCATGATTTAGGAATGAGATATATATTTATTTAGTGTTATATTTATATATATCCACCCGGACAGAGTCAGTGTCTACACCAAACACAGCTTTCAACTGGAAGGGAAGAGAACTCTACTCTTGCCACACCCTCTACGGCCCTCTTGCCCAATCACACAACACCTCAACAGCCTGAATGGCCCTCTATTTGCACAGTGTCAGGGAGTATTAAGGTGCTGAAGTCAATCATACCTCTCTCCCCACTCCTCCAAGATCCAATCATCTGGAAGGTATTGCGAGGGGCCAAATACATGAGGACTTCCTGTCTCTGGGGACATAATTTCCTGGGGTTGAGTGATACAGTATGTACTAAAGACATTCATCTTACTCCATTCTTGCTGGCTTTCCTCCCCAAGCTTTCCAGGTCTTACCCAGTCCTTGTTTTTTAAAATTATCTTTAACTTATTCTAAATGCTTGTGCTTGCTTCACCCTGCAGTGACGTATCTGTGCACTTTGAGGCAGGGGTTTATGAAGGATGTGTAAAGGCATGTTATAACACTAATGAACACACATTAGATAGACCAATCAGAAGCAGT
This sequence comes from Oncorhynchus mykiss, assembly GCF_057628025.1. Lineage (NCBI taxonomy): Eukaryota > Metazoa > Chordata > Actinopteri > Salmoniformes > Salmonidae > Oncorhynchus > Oncorhynchus mykiss. The sequence continues at coordinate 43,459,533 of NC_143038.1, read as the reverse complement.
AGAGGAAATTACATCAATCAGTCATCATTGGCTGTACTTGCATCACAGGTTTATTGCTTGAAAAGGCTAAATAAGAAATGGAACACATTCTCAACTTTCTTGAATTAAGATTACTTCTTGCCTTATAAAACTTTGCCCATACATGTTTTGTTTTTGTCCATTGCTGTTCTTCCATTTCATAACTTTGTGTTATTGGAGTGATAATCCTGATTTGATTTCCAAAGGGGATGTTTGGAGTAGAACGTGGAGGCCATTTACTGTACTGTACCCATCAAGGACTCTGTATTTTAGATATACTGTATTTCACTGTATAGATATTATTTTAAAATTGTATGTATAAATGTAAAAAAAAAAAAAAAAAGATATTTATCTCTCTCACCTGATAGTTTTCTGGAAAGCTAACCTAGTTGTGAACAGATGGTGGCGAAAGATTATTGTACATAAGATTTTTTTTTAAATGTAATGGTAAAGACTAGTGAATTCAAGATCTTAACACTGATCTTGCACGTGTCTATTTTTGATTATCTAATTATGCACATTCCTCATGTTCAAGGAGCATATTAATTGTGAGGAATCATTTTTGAGGAATCCAAGTTCACTAGGGGTTAGCAGAATGGAACCAGCTAATAGTGCCAGGAGTTTTCCCTGGTCAAGTCACATCAAGCTCGAAGGACCTTGAAAACCACGCCACCATGAATAAGGTTGTCAGGGATTTGTACAGTCAGCCATAACTCCTGGGCCCAACCAGAGATTGGTTTGATGTTATGAGCTTGGGGAGAACGATGAAACCATTATAATGACTGTTTTGTGGCATAGTAAAGAAAGCTCTTATTTTTTGTATGAACCACTGATCAATTTGATTAGATGGAGTGTACTTTTCAGTGAGTGTCCAAAGCTGAGTGATTGAAGAATGTGAGTGAGAGAATTTGGCAATGCAACATTTTGCATATGAAAAGGACTTTCAGGGCCCCAATTTGCAAAAGTAGGACTGTCGTATATAATGTAATTAATTATACATTGGCCACTATCATAGTGGTCAGGTTTGAAAATGTAATCATATTCTACTTTAAATCACTGGAACCTGTTTTTATTTTCCCCTGTTAACTTCAATTGCACACCTGAGCCAATCGTATTGTTGGAATCAATAAGGTAGTATTTTATTGAAACCGGAGAACAACATCCACCTGTTTAGGTTTTATTATGTTCCTCTCCTCTCCACACACAATGTTTAGCACTCGGGGAGAAAAGTTTATAATTTACTGTAACCTTTAGAAGTTTTCACGTTATTATTATATTGTATGCTCCTTCCTGTCTGTAAGGTTCTAGTGATCCTCAAAATAACATTTTTTCTCCTTGCAGTGGTGTAGGAGTCCATGATGAACTATTCATTATTATTGTCTAACATGTCTATGCGTAAATAGTTTGTTGTTTTGTTATTTTCAATCCCCCTCCATCTTAAATGTGTGAATGGGGTTTGTCTATATGTAACATTCAGTCATGTTCAACACTACAGCTTAAAAGTTTGCATTCAATTTTGTTGTAAAATATGAATAAGAACATTATGGGAAGGTTCTGGACCAGAAATGTGTGTGAGTTAAATAATTGCCCCCCTTATGCTGTTCAATCACAATGTTTAGAGCGATGAGAAGTTTACCGTATGATTTAACCCTATCTATTCCGAAAAACTATAGCAGTGACAAGTTATAGCGCCATATCCTACATTTGAATTAAAGTTCCAAGTTCACCATGGAATGTCTGTCTGCATGACACAGAGACCAAGCACACATCGGCATCAGATTCAAGCACAAAAGGGATCGTTTTTTTTTGGGGGGGGGGGGACATTTCAGGGAACAATAGTTGGCTACTCTGACAACCGAGTGAATAATTCTCCCCATGTTGTGTATGTTTGTCACAGGAGTTGCTTGTCATTACTACTAACTGCAATTAATCTACCACTGGGAGGTCAATAAGGGCTTCCTCTTCTCTCTGCTCTCTCCAAAATACTTTTTGACACTATGCAATCAATGGCCGTGCAGTTTAACCCCAATGTTTACACAGCCAGGGGGAAATTCATGTTGCTTATACATTTTGTAATAAATTTACACAAAGAGGACTTCAATTTGATGTGTGGTATTGTACATATAGCACTGCACATATCTCTTTATCTGAGTTGTTCAATTAATATTTTGTGTATGCACTCTTGGTATGCTGTGTTCATAAATTATTTGGTTAATAATAATCTCAATTAAAGGCGGGGCTGATCTTCCTGATTTAGCCTCGGTTTCAATTCTCATCATTAGGAAATGTGACAGAACAAGATTTGGGTTTTGGAGGCTTGCTTTGATGTGGGTGTCTCTTGTGTATGTTCAAACGTGGGAGGCGTTTTTTATATATATATATATATATATATATATATACATACATACACACATACATACATACATACATACATACATACATACATACATACATAATCTATGAGCAGAAATACTGTTTACCTCAATTAGCCACAAAATCTCAAATGAGCTTCAGCCCCTTGTCATTTGTGAGTGAGATATATATATATACATACATACATACATACAGTTACGGTACCCTTCATTCTGTGACATACCATTTTTTTTCCTAATTAGCTCGCAAATCTCTGTTTTGGATGAGACTGACTTTATGACCAAAATTATCCTATTTACACTTTATAGTCAATTTTGACAATAGAATAAATGTTCCTAACTCATTTTGATGCCACATATGCCATTTTCAAAAGGAGTAGTTACGTTCAGTTGCTCTTTAAAAACAGGTCATATCCATAGTCAGTCATAGTGATTTAATTGTCTTCTGAATTAATTTAGCTAATTTATTTTTTAAATAAATACTTGATTATATTATACTACCCTAACCCCATTATTTTCACTCATTTCATTTAGTAAATTGGTTATAATTGCTGTTTTATACTGAAATTGAAAAAATGAATTAAAGACTGATTTTACAGCAAATCATTATTTTCTGTTTTTAAATTTTTTGAGTTCCTTGAGTTCAAGGACATTACTCATGTGTATGGGCGGGTAACTGGATTTGTTAAAGGTGCTGTCTGTCACATTTTATTGATCGTTTCAACTATTGAAATATACCCCTTTGTTTTTGAAGAATACAACTAATAAATACTGTACCTAAAGCTTATCTATAGCTTATCTATCTATAGCTTAGTATTACTAAGCTATTTCAGGAAGTTGTATGTCCACTGAAGGTGGCCATTTACTACAGATGTGGCCATTTTAAGTGCTATTTACAAAACTGTGCATGTGGAATTTGTTTACAGAGCCAGCGACATTGTATCTATTTTATGTCATCATAGTTTTACTATACACACTTTTCCACCAATCACAGTTCTCAAAGGAAGCAATTACGTCATATGTCCTTCCCGGGGCTGCGCGCATCTCCGCCTCCTTCCTTTAAAAACAAATACACCGTTTTTATTTTTTTATGGTTGTGCGCCGCCCTTTTATTTACCATATTAGCAATTAGCTAGCTAACAACTATTTGTTTCCCCGTGATTTATACGCGCTTTTGTGATAATCAACGCCATCGCTGAGGTCCACGAAGGATTGTAAAGGTAATACCGCTTTTCAATGATTTGACCGTCTGCATATTTGTTCCGCTCTGAACTGCACAATGCCATTTTATGGTGTGCTTTGCTAATATAATGGCGCCTGTCGGCTCCCTCTCCTCGTCGAAAGGTAAGTTGCTAATCATGGTTCCCCTTATCGCTGACGTCCGTTGACGCGGGTACTTGCGTGCCAGTGACTGTGTATTACAAAAATTCGCTCATTCATTGAAACAAAAGCACATACTAGCCACGCTAGCTAACGTTAGCTAGCTACAAGGCAAATGTTAAGAATAGCTGGCTTGTCCACCCATGTTTAATTAGCCAGCTAGCTAGTGTTAGCTGGCTTGTCCACCAATGTTTAGTTAGCCAGCTAGCTAGCTAGTGTTAGCTGGCTGACGTTATACTGCCTGATTTGACCAATTAACGTTAGTTAGCAATAGATAAATTAGTAACGTTTGATAACTATCAAAAGTTACTAGGGGTGTGTTCGTAAATTCAATCTTGAGTGCCAGAGTGCACTCGTAAATTCAGAGCGTTGTCAGATTGTCCGTTTGTAAATTCAAAAGCGTTTCGCTCTTGGAGCGTTCAGAGTGCACACTGGACGCTCTGGCCGAGGAGTAGGGCTGATCCGAGCGTTCTGACCTCACAACGGTAACCACTCTTAACGTTGCTAGTTACTTCCAGACACGCATGAGAGAACATCTCACTCGCCCAAGCAGAGCTGACTAGGCTGTTTGCATGTTATCCAGAGCGTTGATGACTAATTGCTGATGGCAACAATTTAATTACGTTTTTTTGCGGACGTTTACTGACACACCCGCCATATTCAAGGGGTGTTGAGCGTTCGTAAATTCATCAGCTATTTTGCGCTCTGGCACACTCAGACGAGTTCTGAAATCACAGTAGATGGCCAGAGTGAAATTACGAACGCACCCGAATTTACCTAGCTAGTTAGCTTGTATTCAAATGAGAGGATCCTACGTAACGTTAGCTAAACGCTCACCTTGCTTAATAACTAGCTAGAGAACTCCGCTAGCAAACAACATTGAACTGGTTTATTGTGCGGGCTAGCTAACGACATTGGAATTTGCCTGTTGACCACACCAGCTAACGTTATGTTGAGCAAGAAAGACAACGCACTTGGCTAACAAACTTATAGCTAGCTAGCTACCACAGGTTAGCCTTGTAACTAGCTAGCTACTGGTACCTAGTACAGCATTTTCAACCATGCCCTTAGTTTTTATTGATTTATTTTACTAGGCAAGTCAGCTAAGAACAAATTCTTATGTTCAATGACTGCCTAGGAACAGAATAACTTCTCAGGGGCAGAACGACATTTTTTTAAAAATTTTTTTACCTTGGCAGTTTGGAGATTCGATCTTGCAACCTTTCGGCTACTAGTCCAACGCTCTAAACACTAGGCTACCTGAGACCATATCCTTGGTCTCTCATTAGCTACACATATCCTGGTGGATGTGCATAGTAATTCTAGCTATGACGAATAACTAGCTAGTCAATCGTATTTTTTTGTAAAAAATGTTTTAGTTGTGAGGGATAGGTGACTGTACTCTATTTCCATGTAGATTCTCAGCCTGTCCAGTCCTTGTCCACCATATCCCTCAATTTACAAAATAGACTTGCCGGAGAGGGCTCTGTCCAGTGCCCATACGCACCAGTGTCCCATCGGGAAAGTTTACCAGTGGTCTTTAAATGTTTCTGTATATCTGCCTCCGCAGTGACAATGGAAGAGGTGCAGAACAGCAATGGCGCTGAGACACAGACTGTCACCATCCCCACCACCATCACAGCCTCCCAGATCTCCCAGATAGCCCAACAGGTAACAGACAGGCTGATATCAAGAGGTTAATAATGGAAGTAGGGATTAGGAATGGGAATGATATCACTGACGGCAATGTACTATGTTACTGTCACAAAGAACAAGATGGGTTCATTCTGTGAATAATATCAGCATGGTATTGAAGAGGCATAGTTACCAAGGTGTCTGCAGGTCCTTTAAGTCTTAAATTAATTTATCTGGTCTATATTGAGCCGCTGCTTAAATACTCACTATGCAGAAAACACTCTGCCATTTCCTGGTAGCTAAAATTCTAATAGTTTGCCTAATTTCAGTTTGACAAAACAAGCAAATATAGTGTAGAGCATCATTGTACCATCTACATAGCTGTGCAGTATCTTTTCTATAACCAAACATATTGTTCTTTCAGCTGTTTGAAGCTGGTGCACAAAACTGAAATTAAAGATGCAAAAATGAAACTTAAGAATGGATGCATAGAAATAGCACACACAGAATAGATATTCCGCTTAGACTTGCTTTCAATGAGAATGACAGATCGAAAACACATTTCTATGTGAATTTGGTCAGGTTGCCCAAAAAGTTACATATTGCAGCTTTAATTGTTTCAACCACTCTACAAAAATATAAACAATTGGGTAATTCTTACAACTGACATTTTACCAAAAATGTACTGAAAATGAATGGAATTTTTCCCGATTTCTTCATGGATCACTGAGATTAGGATCTGTACTTATCTATTTAATACATCTTTTTTTTTTCAGATTTTTTTCCACAATTCTTATTACTGCAACAGTTTTCAAAGTAACAAATAAATCCTTTGCAAAAAAAATGTTTAACTCCAGCAAGGTTAAAACAACACTGAAAATAAAAATATTTACATCTAAATTATACTATTTTAAATCAGACTTGTTCCAAATTTGAGCTTTTTAGCCGTTTCGGTAATAAGAAGGCCAAGTGGGCTGAAATGGGTTACTTGAGAATAAGAAACTCATTCTGTAGCATATAATTCATTAAATTAACTTTTCTCATCTAAGGACTACTCTAGATGATGGATCATTTGTGAGTAAAAGTTATACTATTTTAAAACTGATAGGTTTGCATTGGGGTTTTGTAACTCAATTTGCTACAGACATGGTTTTACGAGAATCGCATGAGAACTCGAGGCGCACTTTCAAGTTGTTAGAGAGCTATCAACATGTGTGCCTCTGTGTGTGCACATCATGTGCGAGTTGGGCTGTTGCCAGAGGAAAAAAAGGAGAGAGCAAGGTAGCCTATACAATTTGATATACAACAGTATCTAAAGCTGGGACAATAAACCGGCATTGCCATCCTCTTACCAAAGCAATTTTGCTTGCTTAACCCTCCTGCTGTGTTCCAGTTGAATTGGACTGATTTTACAGGTTTTCTCTCTGAAAAATGTAGTTAATTTAAATCTGATTGTCATAAGGTTCCATGACTTTGTCCACACAGGGCATCTGAACACACAAAATACATTTCTGAAGATTTTCATAACATTTTGGGTGTCTTAACTTTTGTACACCTGTGGTGTTCCCGGGTTAAAAATGACCGGTTATTAAAAATGAAGGGGCGAGACTACAATTAGTGTATAAAATTGAGTTCAGGCACATGTCCATTCATCAGATGGACACACTTCCTCTCCCAGACCCCCACATGCATGCATGTGTGTTTGAGCACACGCACCTCACTCCCCTTCTTGGCTTCCATGGCAACCCCCACAGGAACCTTTCTCCAATAGAATCTTTCCCTCAATGCCAACAGGTGTGGTTCCATTCTCAGAAACAATCGCAACATGGTTTCAATAATATATATATATATATATATATATATATATATATATATATATATATATATATATATATATATATATATATATATATATATATATATATATATATATATATATATATATATATATATAGAACTTTTCTTGCAGCTCTGGTATATAAACATTTTTTGAGGCCTTGCTCACAATTCATTCTTTGGCAGCACGTATCATATCTTTGATCATGACACTGGTGAGGCGAGAGTCCTTGTTAAACGTTGACACAAAGAGGTCTGTGATAAATAGCACTGTTTCATCTGAGTATTTGTTATAATCAAAATAATCCATACATTTAGTTTTTTTTTTTATTACTCAAACGAGTTGTATGAGCTCAGGTCAATGAGGCCTACAGACCATAAATAGAAGTTGTAATGTTCACAATAACTTAAGTTGATTAAAAAGATCTAATGCAACATTATTTGATAATAAATGGATTATTATGGGTTTATAATCAGTTATAATGGGGTGGTCATTTTGGACCGGGAACACAGAATTAATTAACATGAAATGAAAACAACAGGAGGGTTACGTGATTCGGCAACCCAACGTTCCTGCTGATATTTTTTGGGGGGTTGGAGTTCTAAAACCATTGTTTGGTGAACAGTAATGTGAGAGTCAGGCGGCATTGGCGGAGAGTCAGGTGGAGAATGACGTGTTGAAAAGGGCGAGGAACGAGATGGAGTCACAATCCATGCCAGGCACACCTGTGAGCTCTGGAACTCCACCTCCGACATGCAGTCAAGGTCGTCGGTTCACCCTGACATTTCCATTACTCTTCTGACAACAGCACTTGACCAACTGCTCCACAGGCACAGCAAGGGCCGCCCGGACCATTGTGCTGTTCAGCTATTCCAAGGATGTGTAACCGAAGAGATACCACGAGTGGGCACAGAATAGAAACTGGGATGGCTCCCGAGGCAAATGTGGCTTACCAGTGAACCTCCGGGTGTTCATCATTAATACTGTGTCTCAGAAGTTTCTGTTTTTGACTGATGCAACCCGAAAAAGCACTAAAGACCGAGAAAGTCTGGACATGGCCTGCTCTCCCTTATGTAAGGAGTTAGGCACTTTCCCATGTTTACTACAGTATGTACTGTAGGCTATGTTTACTTGTCAGACTGCACAGTAGCCCAAAACAAATGCCGGTGGCTTATCTTCAAAATGCTTTATTATACAAATGTAAAAGCATATACTGTACAGTACTGTATTTCTTCATCAGCATCTTTATGCTTTTGTTAATAAAATAATGATATAAATACTGTTTCAAAATGCTGATGTTTGATTTGGTTATGGATCCATAACGAATTACTATGAGAATAAATATCACTGAATTAGACATTTTGGAACAAAGTTGTCGAATGAAGGTAAACAAATTGTTGCTTACTGGAAAATACTATTTCGTACAGCGCCATTATGGCTATTAGCAGGGCTATATTTTGGCCTGTTCAGATTACAATTGCTCATTGTCATTTTTTGGAAAACAAAATCATCTCATATATATTTTTTATATATACAGTGGGGCAAAAAAGGTATTTAGTCAGCCACCAATTGTGCAAGTTCTCCCACTTAAGATGAGAGGCCTGTAATTGTCATCATAGGTACACTTCAACTATGACAGACAAAATGAGAGAAAAAAAATCCAGAAAATCACATTGTAGGATTTTTGTATTAATTAATGTGGAAAATAAGTATTTGGTCAATAACAAAAGCTTATCTCAATACTTTGTCATTGCCAACAAAGGGTATATAATAGAGGTCAAATATTTTCTGTAAGTCTTCACAAGGTTTTCACACACTGTTGCTGGTATTTTGGCCCATTCCTCCATGCAGATCTCCTCTAGAGCAGTGATGTTTTGGGGCTGTTGCTGGGCAACACGGACTTTCAACTCCCTCCAAAGATTTTCTATGGGGTTGAGATCTGGAGACTGGCTAGGCCACCAGGACCTTGAAATGCTTCTTACGAAGCCACTCCTTCATTGCCCGGGCGGTGTGTTTGGGATCATTGTCATGCTGAAAGACCCAGCCATGTTTCATCTTCAATGTCCTTGCTAATGGAAGGAGGTTTTCACTCAATCTCACAATACATGGCCCCTTCATTCTTTCCTTTACACGGATCAGTTGTCCTGGTCCCTTTGCAGAAAAACAGCCCCAAAGCATGATGTTTCCACCCCCATGCTTCACAGTAGGTATGGTGTTCTTTGGCTGCAACTCAGCATTCTTTGTCCTCCAAACACGGCGAGTTGAGTTTTTACCAAAAAGTTATATTTTGGTTTCATCTGACCATATGACCTTCTCCCAATCCTCTTCTGGATCATCCAAATGCTCTCTGGCAAACTTCAGACGGGCCTGGACATGTACTGGCTTAAGCAGGGGGACACGTGTGGCACTGCAGGATTTGAGTCCCTGGCGGCTTAGTGTGTTACTGATAGTAGGCTTTGTTACTTTGGTCCCAGCTCTCTGCAGGTCATTCACTAGGCCCCCCCGTGTGGTTCTGGGATTTTTGCTCACCGTTCTTGTGATCATTTTGACCCCACGGGGTGAGATCTTGCGTGGAGCCCCAGATCAAGGGAGATTATCAGTGGTCTTATATGTCTTCCATTTCCTAATAATTGCTCCCACTGTTGATTTCTTCAAACCAAGCTGCTTACCTATTGCAGATTCAGTCTTCCCAGCCTGGTGCAGGTCTACAATTTTGTGGTGTCCTTTGACAGCTCTTTGGTCTTGGTCATAGTGGAGTTTGGAGTGTGACTGTTTGAGGTTGTGGACAGGTGTCTTTTATACTGATAACACGTTCAAACAGGTGCCATTAATACAGGTAACGAGTGGACAGAGGAGCCTCTTAAAGAAGTTGTTACAGGTCTGTGAGAGCCAGAATTCTTGCTTGTTTGTAGGTGACCAAATACTCATTTTCCACCATAATTTGCTAATTCATTAAAAATCCTACAATGTGATTTTCTGGATTTGTTTTTTTCTCATTTTGTCTGTCATAGTTGAAGTGTACGTATGATAAATTACAGGCCTCATCTTTTTAAGTGGGAGAACTTGCACAATTGGTGGCTGACTAAATACGTTTTTTGCCCCACTGTATGCCTTCCCACTGTGGTTGTCTATTTCAGCACTGCTCTGAGACAAGCATGGAGAAATTAAAATGTTTCATTTTTATTCTTAAGATATACAGTGCCTTGCAAAAGTATTCGGCCCCCTTGAACGTTGCGACCTTTTGCCACATTTCAGGCTTCAAACATGAAGATATAAAACTGTATTTTTTTGTGAAGAATCAACAACAATTGGGACACAATCATGAAGTGGAACGACATTTATTGGATATTTCAAACTTTTTTAACAAATCAAAAACTGAAAAATTGGGCGTGCAAAATTATTCAGCCCCCTTAAGTTAATACTTTGTAGCGCCACCTTTTGCTGCGATTACAGCTATAAGTCGCTTGGGGTATGTCTATCAGTTTTGCACATCGAGAGACTGACATTTTTTCCCATTCCTCCTTGCTAAACAGTGCGAGCTCAGTGAGGTTGGATGGAGAGCATTTGTGAACAGCAGTTTTCAGTTCTTTCCACAGATTCTCGATTGGATTCAGGTCTGGACTTTGACTTGGCCATTCTAACACCTGGATATGTTTATTTTTGAACCATTCCATTGTAGATTTTGCTTTATGTTTTGGATCATTGTCTTGTTGGAAGACAAATCTCCGTCCCAGTCTCAGGTCTTTTGCAGACTCCATCAGGTTTTCTTCCAGAATGGTCCTCTATTTGGCTCCATCCATCTTCCCATCAATTTTAACCATCTTCCCTGTCCCTGCTGAAGAAAAGCAGGCCCAAACCATGATGCTGCCACCACCATGTTTGACAGTGGGGATGGTGTGTTCAGCTGTGTTGCTTTTACGCCAAACATAACGTTTTGCATTGTTGCCAAAAAGTTCCATTTTGGTTTCATCTGACCAGAGCACCTTCTTCCCCATGTTTGGTGTGTCTCCCAGGTGGATTGTGGCAAACTTTAAACTACACTTTTTATGGATATCTTTAAGAAATGTCTTTCTTCTTGCCACTCTTCCATAAAGGCCAGATTTGTGCAATATACGACTGATTGCTGTCCTATGGACAGAGTCTCCCACCTCAGCTGTAGATCTCTGCAGTTCATCCAGAGTGATCATGGGCCTCTTGGCTGCATCTCTGATCAGTCTTCTCCTTGTATGAGCTGAAAGTTTAGAGGGACGGCCAGGTCTTGGTAGATTTGCAGTGGTCTGATACTCCTTCCATTTCAATATTATCGCTTGCACAGTGCTCCTTGGGATGTTTAAAGCTTGGGAAATCTTTTTGTATCCAAATCCGGCTTTAAACTTCTTCACAACAGTATCTCGGACCTGCCTGGTGTGTTCCTTGTTCTTCATGATGCTCTCTGCGCTTTTAACGGACCTCTGAGACTATCACAGTGCAGGTGCATTTATACGGAGACTTGATTACACACAGGTGGATTGTATTTATCATCATTAGTCATTTAGGTCAACATTGGATCATTCAGAGATCCTCACTGAACTTCTGGAGAGAGTTTGCTGCACTGAAAGTAAAGGGGCTGAAATATCCAATAAATGTCGTTCCACTTCATGATTGTGTCCCACTTGTTGTTGATTCTTCACAAAAAAAGTTTTATATCTTTATGTTTGACGACTGAAATGTGGCAAAAGGTTGCAAAGTTCAAGGGGGCCGAATACTTTCGCAAGGCACTGTATGTTGACTGAATATAAGCAAGTGACGTCTGCTAAATAATCAAGTTAGGTTTCTCCAGGAATAAGTCATTCTAAATAACAAACTGGCTTTATTTACAAATTAATGTGTCTCAACCCATGTTCAAGAATTGCCTTTTTCTCGCTCAATCTAGGTTAAATGAAAACAAAATCTCCCAAAATATTGTTTATTAAAAAATTTTTAACATTTAAAAAAAAAAAAAATCCCCCTTAGATATTAATTTAGAATCCCCCATCCTCTAAATGTAATTATTGGCGGAGAGTCACGTCATTGTAAAAAAAACCTGTTGGATCTCTAGGGGCGCTATTTCATTTTTGGATAAAAAACGTTCCCGTTTTAAGCGCGATATTTTGTCACAAAGATGCTCGACTATGCATATTCTTGACAGTTTTTGAAAGAAAACACTCTGAAGTTTCAGAATCTGCAAAGATATTGTCTGTAAGTGCCCCAGAACTCATTCTACAGGCGAAACCAAGATGAAACGTCAAACAGGAAATTAGCAGAATTTCTGAAGCTCTGTTTTCTAATGTCTCCTTATATGGCTGTGAATGCGACAGGAATAAGCTTAGACCTTCTGCCGTTTCTCCAAGATGTCGGCAGCATTGTGACGTATTTGTAGGCATATCATTGGAAGATTGACCATAAGAGACTACATTTTCCAAGTGTCCGCCTGGTGTCCTGCGTCGAAATTGGTGCACAAAGCCAGGTGCAAGTATTTTTCCATTTGATTGAGAGGAGAAACCATGCTTCCACGAACGATATATCGAAGAGATATGTGAAAAACACCTTGAGGATTGATTCTAAACCACGTTTGCCATGTTTTCAGTCGATATTATGGAGTTAATTTGGAAAAAAGTTCGCGTTTTGAGGACTGAATTTTCGGGGTTTTTTTGTAGCCAAATGTGATGTACAAAACGGAGCTATTTCTAATACACAAATAATATTTTTGGAAAAAACTGAGCATTTGCTATCTGAGTCTCCTCATTGAAAACATCCGAAGTTCTTCAAAGGTAAAATATTTATTTGAATGTTTTTTCTGGTTTTTGTGAAAATGTTTCCTGCTGATGCTAATGCTAGTTATCAGTACTGTTACACAAATGCTAGTTTGCTATGCTTGAGAAGCATATTTTTGAAAATCTGAGATGACAGTGTTGTTAACAAAAGGCTAAGCTTGAGAGTTAGTATATTAATTTCATTTCATTTGTGATTTTCATGAATAGTTAACGTTGCGTTATGGTATTGAGCTTGAGGCTATCATTACGCTACCGGATCCGGCATGGCTCAGCGCAAGAGGTTAAGAACAAATTCTTACTTACAAGGACAGTCTACTCCTTCCTCCCCGTCGGGGAATTGAACCCCCATCTCCCGCATGCCCTACCCGGACGACACAGGGATTCTTTAGCTAAATAGCCAAGTACTTTACTGCCGACCGTCACGCTGTACAGCGCCATATTTTCCGTTCCATCCTAATGGAATAGAAACACGATCATATTAACTAAGCAAGTACTAGTCAAAAGTTTGGACATACCTACTCATTCCAGGATTTTGCTTTATTTTTACTATTTTCTACATTGTAGAATAATAGTGAAAACCACATGTAATCAGTTAAGAACAAATTCTTATTTACAAGGACAGCCTACTCCTTCCTCCCCATCAGGGAATAGTACAGACATGGCCTGCTCTCCCTTATGTAAGGAATTTGGCACTTTCCCATTTTTATTACAGTATGTATTGTAGGCTATGTTTTTTACTTGTCAGACTGCACAAAAACCACCTGCATTTGTTTTAGGTTATTGTGCAGTCTGACAAGTAAATACAATAATAACTAAATCAACATATGCATTTTTGAAAGAGTATTTTTAGCATTATTTTATTAACGAAAGCATAAAGATGCTGATGAAGAAATACAGTATATAAATTATCCACATTTAAAAGCATATACTGTATTTCTTCATCAGCATCTTTATGCTTTCGTTAATAAAATAATGCTAAAAAAATACTATTTCAAAATGCAGATGTTGATTTAGTTATCGATCCATAACGATTTACTATGGGAATAAATATCCCTGATTTACAGACATTGGAGCAAGTTGTCTAATGAAGGCAAACAATTTAGTCCTCTTATACTGTAGCCTACTCCTGATCGTCAGGTCGTCAGGTAGTACAGCGCCATATGTTCCATTCCATCTTAACGGAAACCCTGAGGCTTTTTTTCTCTTTTTTCTCGGAATAAAAACACCATAATATTAATTGAGCCAAATTTCTTAATTAATCCCATATACTATGTTATTACAAAACATGTAATGCCAATATGGAAGACTATCAAATGCTTCTCAAAGATACCCTCTGGTGGTCAAACTAGCACTATCAGAAAAATGGCTGACAATTATATAACGTGCCACAGAATGCTGCAACAGCCCACAAGGTGTGCTGCAGTATGATGCAACTTTTAGAGGAGGAACCACTGTACAAAACATTGTTGCTCTGTTTCCTGCCTTAACGTGACCCCTGGATAAATATAGAATCGCAATACATATTGTATCGGCAGCTAAGTATCGTGAGGACCCTGGCAATTCCCAGACACCGCTGTTTTAGTGTTCGTTGCTGCATCAGACTCTAAAGGTAGTCTCAGCGAAAGCAGAATGGCTTCGCTCTCACATAGTCACACAGGGTATGTGCACTGGTGCGCTTTACAATACTACAACAACAGAGGGGAAGGGGAGCCTCGCACTTCAAAGCTCTTAGTAGTTGTGGAAATTTACCTGCAGATGCAAACAGCAGTAGCGTCACCTGGCTGAGTAGCTTTAATAGGACAGCAAACCGAATCCAAAGGATGGGACAGTACAGGATTGAATATTCACTCCTGTGTCATCGTCTAATCTGACTGTGTTTGCAGATGTCTCTGGGGGGCTCTCCTGTGACTGTGGTCCAGCTACCTGGGGGTCAGTTCCAGGTGCAGGGGGTGATCCAGTCGGCCCAGTCGTCTGTCATCCAGTCCCCACAGTTGCAGACTGTTCAGGTAAGAGGTGCTCCTCTACAACTAGGAACTAGGCCCGAGCCCGTATTCACAAAGCATCTCAGAGTAGGAGTGCTGCTGATTTAGGATCAGTTTTACCATAAAGATCATAATGAATAAGATTACGTACACAAGTATTTTGCTACATCCACAAGATCTGCTAAATATGTGTATTTGACCAATAATTTGATTTTAATCCTAGATCTGCAACCCTACTCTGGGATGCTTTATGAATACTGCCTCTGGACTACAGTGCCTCCGGAGGACATGGAGGTGTCCCCTGTTCTTCTAGCATACTTTAATTGTTGTTAGCCTTTAGCTTATGTTATCTTGCCAAATGGTATTACTGGGGTAAATGTGTGATTGATTGGGCAGATATCTCTATATTGTACACTCTAGAACCACCACATTCTAATTTAAGTCAGGGTCCTGGACAGTGATTCTGATTCCCATGTAAAAAAAAAGATCCTGATAAAAATGCTAGAGGAGGTGTACCTGTGGATGTATTTCAAGGCCTTCCTTCAAACTCAGTGCCTCTTTGCTTGACATCATGAGAAAATCAAAAGAAATCAGCCAGTACCTCAAAAACAAAATGTGTAGACCTCCACAAGTCTGGTTCATCCTTGAGAGCAATTTCCAAACACCTGAAGGTACCACGTTCATCTGTAACAACAATAGTATGCAAGTATAAACACCTTGGGACCAGCTGTCATACCGCTCAGGAAGGAGACGCGTTCGGTCTGCTAGAGATGAATGTACTTTGGTGCGAAAAGTGAAAATCAATCCCAGAAGAACAACAAAGGACAATGTGAAGATGCTGGAGGAAACTGGTACAAAAGTATCTATATCCACAGTAAAACGAGTCCTATATCGACATAACCTGAAAGGCCGCTCAGCAAGGAAGAAGCCACTGCTCCAAAACCGCCATAAAAAAGCCAGACTACAGTTTGCAACTGCACATGGGGACAAAACTCATACTTTTTGGAGAAATGTCCTCTGGTCTGATGAAACAAAAATAGAACCTTTTGGTCATAATGACCATCGTTATGTTTGGAGGAAAAATGGGGAGGCTTGCAAGCAGAAGAACACCATCCCAACCATGAAGCACGGGGGTGGCAGCATCATGTTGTGGGGGTGCTTTGCTGCAGGAGGGACTGGTACTCTTCGCAAAATAGATGGCATCATAACGAAGGGAAAATATGTGGATATATTGAAGCAACGTCTTAAGACATCAGTCAGGAAGTTAAAGATTGGTTGCAAATGGGTCTCCCAAATGGACAATGACCCCAAGCATACTTCCAAAGTAGTGGCAAAACGGCTTAAGGACAACCAAGTCAAGGTATTGGAGTGGCCATCACAAAGCCCTGACCTCAATCCTATAGAAAATGTTTTGGCACAACTGAAAAGGTGTGTGCCAGTAAGGAGGCCTACAAACCTGACTCCGTTATTCCAGCTCTGTCAGGAGGAATGGGCCAAAATTCACAACTTATTGTGGGAATCTTGTGGAAGGCTACCCAAAACATTTGACCCAAGTTAAACAATTTAAGGGCAATGCTAACAAGTACTAATTGAGTGTATGTAAACTTCTGATCCACTGGGAATGTGATGAAAGAAATAAAAGCTGAAATAAATAATTCTCTCTAATATTATTCTGACATTTCACATTCTTAAAATAAAGTGGTGACCCTAACTGACCTACGGCAGGGAATTTTTACTAAAATGTCAGGAATTGTGTGAAACAACTGAGTTTAAATGTATTTGGCTAAGGTGTATATAAAGTTCCGACTTCAGCTGTGTGTGTGTGTGTGTGTACAGTCGTGGCCAAAAGTTGAGAATGACACAAATTGTAATTTTCAAAGTCTGCTGCCTCAGTTTTTATGATGGCAATTTTCATATACTCCAGAATGTTATGAAGAGTGATCAGATGAATTGCAAAGTCCCTCTTTGCCATGCAAATGAACTGAATCCCACCCAAAATATTTCCACTGCATTTCAGCCCTGCCACAAAAGGACCATCTGACATCATGTCAGTGATTCTCTCGTTTAGGTATAAGTGTTGATGGAGACGAGGCCGTTGTGCTTGGAATCATTGTTCTTCCTCTGTCAACTATGGTTACCTGCAAGGAAACGCGTGTTGTCGTTATGTACTCCTGAGGTGCTGACTTGCTGCACCCTCGACAACTACTGTGATTATTCGTATTTGACCATGCTGGTCATTTATGAACATTTGAACATGTTCTGTTATAATCTCCACCCGGCACAGCCAGAAGAGGACTGGCCACCCCTCATAGCCTGGTTCCTCTCTAGGTTTCTTCCTAGGTTTTGGCTTTTCTAGGGAGTTTTTCCTAGCCACTGCTTCTACACCTGCATTGCTTGCTGTTTGGGGTTTTAGGCTAGGTTTCTGTACAGCACTTTGAGATATCAGCTGATGTACGAAGGGCTATACAAAATAAATGTGATTTATTTGTTGCCTAGACTTCACTGCAAATGACACTCAAGTCTTGGGAAAAACAATACACTAATATTGCAGTTTGCCATGACAGCCTTTATAATAGAATGCTTGTGACCACACACAGCCTATATCTAAGTATTGCACTTGTGAAAAAAAAACATCTTAATGAGACGTGCTTTATATTTTTACTATATTATAGTGGCCACTATAGGAGATGATAAAAGACAGTACTGTGCAGCCGTCTTCATCAACCTGGCCAAGGCTTTCAACTCTGTCAATCACCGTATTCTTATCGCCAGACTCAACAGCCTTGGTTTCTCTGACTACCTCGCCTGGTTCACTAACTACTTCTCTGATAGAGTTCAGTGTGTCAAATCGGAGGACCTGTTGTCCAGACCTCTGGCAGTCTCTATGGGGGTGCTACAGGGTTCAATTCTCAAGCCGACTCTTTTCTCAGTATATATTGATGTCGCTCTTGCTGCGGGTCATTCTTTGCTCCACCTCTACGCAGACGACACCATTCTGTATACATCTGGCCCTTCTTTGGACACTGTGTTAACAAACCTCCAAACATGCTTCAATGCCATAACACTCCTTCTGCGGCATCCAACTGCTCTTAAATGCTAGTAAAATGAAATGCATGCTCTTCAACCGATCGCTGCCCTCCCGCCAAGCATCACTACTCTGGACGGTTCCGACTTAGAATATGTGGACAACTATAAATACCTAGGTGTATGGCTAGACTGTAAACTCTCCTTCCAGACTCACATTAAGCATCTCCAATCCAAAGTTGTATCTAGAATCGGCTTCCTATTTCGCAACAAAGACGCCTTCACTCATGCTGCCAAACTTACCCTCATTGTAAAACTGACTATCCTACTGATCCTTGACGTTGGTGATGTAATTTTCAAATTAGCTTCCAACACTCTACTCAACACTCTGCATCCAATTTGCTATCACAGTGCCATCCGTTTTGTCACAAGTCCCATATACTACCCACCACTGCGACCTGTATGCTCTCGTTGGCTGGCCATACCCACTGGCTCCAGGTCATCTATAAGTCTTTGCTAGGTAGAGCGCCGCCTTATCTCAGCTCACGGGTCACCATAGCAATACCCGCCTGTACCATGCAGGTATATTTCACTGGTCATCCCCAAAGCCAACACCTTTAGCCGCCTTTCGCATCTAGTTCTCTGCAGCCAATGACTGGAACAAATTGCAAAAATCACTGAAGTTGGAGACTTATCTCACTAACTTTAAGCGTCAGCTGTCAGAGCAGCTTACCAATCGCTGCAGCTGTACACAGCCCATCTGTAAATAGCCTATCCAACCAACTACTTACCTCATCCTCGTTTTTCTGCTCACAAGTATTTCTACTTGCACTTCCTCATCTGCACATATCACTCCTGTGTAACTTGTAATTACTTTACCACTTGGCCTATTTATTACCTTACCACCTTCATTTGCACACACTGTATACAGATTTGTTTTGTGTTATTGACTGTACGTTTGTTTATCCCATGTGTAACGCTGTCATTTTTGCCGCTTTGCTTTATCTTGGCCAATTTGCAGTTGTAAATGACAACTTGTTCTCAAATGACCTACATAGTTAAATAAAAAAATTCAACGTCAATCAACATGTAGCCTTGTGCAAAAATAATGTTCACAGAGTAAAAATTAAAATAAAAGATAATCCTCCCCCCTTACTCACGTGTTAGTCAAAATCAACACAACAAAAACAACGTATTTGGGCTACACTGAACATTATTAGGTTGTGCACTTTCTGCCTGTGGACATCGATTCTACAATGTGACACCAGAGCATGATACCCTTTGTTGGCATTGATCTCTTTCAGGCAGAGAGTAGACCTGTCATACCCCTTTTTTAAGGAAAGGGGAAATATTAGTTCATCTAACAAACTAACTAGAGTACTAACATTTTACACATTGCCAGGGTCCGGTAAGCAAGTAACTTAAGGAACGGCAAGGAGTCGTATACCAGTTAATGCAAATGGTTAGTTATGGTCTAGTTACTAACGTTAGCTCATCTGATGTTGTAATGTTATTAGCCAGCTAATTTTCACAGCATAAACTCAATTATTTGATCAGTTAATGTTGCTCAACATTTTTCTGGTTAGCTAACGGAGAATTTGATCCAGCTACTGTAGCAAGGTGCTTAACAATACTTGTTCCACCACACTTCCTCCCTCACCTCAAACTTTCCAAATACCAGTTTTTTTGGTTACGGCTCATGAAGTACGCTTCATCACCTTCTCCGTGGTCAGGCTTCTCGCCTGCCTCTTATCGTTCAGGGGAAGCGCTGCTGTAGCTGGTAAACTGAAATTTAGCTCTTTCAGCACGAGCTGATTCTGTAACTAGCAAATTGTTTTTTGTTTTTTTCTCCAGTTGCATGCTGCATTCTGTTATGTGAACGATTGGCTGAGCCTTGGATACAGCCAGTATTGCTCCAAACGCGCATCACTCGTTCGCATAAAGCCAGTAAAGAGCTAAAGCCCCCCCCCCGCCCAAACTTTTGTCATCGGATCTACACAAATCAAATTTTGCCAAAAGGTGACTCGTTTGCTTCCCTGGTTATTCCTCCACCAAACTTTACCGTTGGCACTATTCATTCGGGCAGGTAGCGTTGCCTTGGCCTCTGCCAAACCCAGATTCGTCCAATGGACTGCCAGATGGTGAAGTGTGATTAAATCACTCCAGAGAACGCTTTTCTACTGTTCCAGAGTCCAGTGGCGGCCAGCTGTTAAGTACTGCAGTGCATCTCCTCCTCATGGACTGCACCAGATTTGCCAGTTCTTAGCTGTGAGATTTTCCCCCACTCTTCCATCAAGGCACCTGCAAGTTCCTGGATATTTCTGGGGGGAATGGCCCTAGCCCTCACCCTCTGATCCAACAGGTCCCAGATGTGCTCAATTGGATTGAGATCTGGGCTCTTCGCTGGCCATGGCAGAACACTGACATTCCTATCTTGCAGGAAAACACGCACAGAACGAGCAGTATGGTTGGTGGCATTGTCATGCTGGAGGGTCATGTCAGGATTAGCCTGCAGGAAGGGTACCACATGAAGGAGGAGGATGTCTTCCCAGCGTTGAGATTGCCTGCAATGACAACAAGCTCAGTCTGATGATGCTGTGACACACCGCCCCAGACCGTGATGGACCCTCCACCTCCAAATCGATCCCGCTCCAGAGTGCAGGCCTCGTGTAATGCTCATTCCTTCAACGATAAACACAAATCCGACCATCGCCCCTGGTGAGACATAACCGCGGCTTGTCAGTGAAGAGCTCTTTTTTTTTTCCAGTCCTGCCTGGTCCAGCGACAGTGGGTATGTGCCCATAGGCGACGTTGTTGCCCCTTGCGAGGCAGGTCCTCACCAGATGTCAACAGGCCTACAAGCCAATAAGTCCAGCCTCTCTCAGCCTATTGCGGACAGTCTGAGCACTGATGGAGAGATTGTGAGTTCCTGGTGTAAAAGAATGGCAACTTGTTGTTGCCATCCTGTACCTGTCCCGCAGGTGTGATGTTCGGATGTACCAATCCTGTGCAGGTGTTACACGTGGTCTGCCACTGCGAGGATTATCAGTTGTATGTCCTGTCTCCCTGTAGCGCTGTCTTAGGCGTCTCTCAGTACAGACATTGGTATTTATTGCCCTGGCCACATCTGAAGTCCTCATGCCTCCTTGCAGCATACCTAAGGCATGTCCATGCAGATGAGCAGGGACCCTGGGCATCTTTCCTTTGGTGTTTTTCAGTCAGTAGAAAGGCCTCTTAAGTGTCCTAATTTTAAATTAGGTAAGAGAATAAGATGTTACCATTGGTGTATTTAAATTAGATTTTGATATCACAATCCCCCTAAATAATCCCGCATTCTGAATTCAAGTGTTTGACATGGGGAAGTTGACCAATAACTTTATGATCAAACTTTATCAATGTACCAGCAACACTCATTTTTCATGATCTGATTTCAACAAAATATCACAAATAATGATTTTTGACTGTGCAGGACCTTCTAAGTAAACATGGTGTATGAGTAACTCATCATGTACCGGCGTCTCTCCTTCTCCTCCACAGGGCCAGGGCTCAGACAGTGACGATTCCCAGGACTCCTCAGACAGTGGAGCCTCTGCCCAGAAAACCAGAGAGATACTGGCCAGACGGCCCTCCTACAGGTACCTGCCACGGCGCTGTTGTATTAAACACCATCTTAACCTGTCCATGTAGTGGTGGAAAGAAGTGTGTGCAGACTGCAGAGGTCTATGCTGGTGATGGACTGGAATATTGGTGGCGATCAAGTCACCTTTTCACCTAGTTTAACACCTGATTTGTGACCCCACCACCTTCTCTTTTTGGTGTTACGTTCCAACATTTTAAATGTTACTTTTTACATTAGGTAAAAGTACCGACTCAGAGCTTCAAAATGGTATATCATACAGTGCATTCAGAAATAATTCAGACCCTTTTACTTTTCCACATTTTGTTACCTTGCAGCCTTATTCTAAAATAGATTGAATAAATATTTATCCTCCTCAATCTACACACAATACCCAATGACAAAGCGAAAACAGTTTTTTGGAAATTTTAGCAAATGTATTAAAAAAATCTAAACGGTAATCGGTGGAGAAGAGCCTTGGTCAGCTCCAGAGTTTCTATGTGGCGATGGGAGAATAGTGGTGGCAGCATCATGCTGTGGGGATGTTTTTCAGGGGCACGGACTGGAAGACTATTCCGGATCATGGCAAAGATGAACAGAGAAAAGTACAGAGATCCTTGATGTAAACCTGCTCCAGAGCGCTCAGGACCTGAAACTGGGGAGAAGGTTCACCTTCCAACAGGACAATGACGCTAAGCACACAGGCATGACAAGTCTCTGAATGTCCTTGAGTGGCCCAGCCAGAGCCCGGACTTGAACCCGGTCTAACATCTTTGGAGAGACCTGAAAATAGCATATTTCTGTCCTGTGCATTGGAGCAGGACATGTAATGCCCATAGCCTTTTCTGTGCAAAAGTCCTGATTTTCTAAAAAATACATGCATGGGGGATGGTTGCACATCTCTGGGAGGAAGGACATCAATGTTGCACAGCAGCTGAAACCTGGTCCCAGCTGAGTGAAAGTGCCTTGGCTGCAACAACACCAGGCTCCAGACAATTGAAGCTGTAATGGAAGAAAGCAGACAAAAATAGACATTGCACGCCAGCAATAACATTCCTTGACCCGAAGTTCAAGCAATAAGCTCAAAGTACAAAGACAAAATACCTGAAATGTTGGTTGTTCACCCTCGTTCATCTCCTTGTACTGGGGGCGGAGAGCAGGTTTATGCTGAAAGACAAATTCCAGAAAAACAGGTTAATACACAAATTCATTCATCTCCTGTTGACTGCTACAGCTGTACTAAAATGCCCTGTACACTCAACCTGCTTCCAGCCATACAATTGCAATGCAGACACTACACAATAACTAAATGGATTTAGAAAACGTTTAACTAGATAATTACCAGCTAGTTGAACATGCAAAAAAACAACCGAGTTCTATAATCCAGTGTAGATGGCTAACTATTTAGCCATAATTTCATTGTGACTAGCTAGCCAATTTAGCATGTCCCTGTCACTTAACATGGAGTTTGTTTAGCATTCGCACCTCAGTGGCTAATTTCAGTAGCTAGCTAGGTAAACATGACAAACTGACCAACATGACAAAGATTATCATTATGTCATGCATGGCTTAGCACATCAGCAATCAACATTAAGAGCAGAATGCAACTGGCCAGCTCAGCTAGCTAGCTGGCTGTAACTTTACCTGTATGCAATTGGCTAGCTAGGTAGCCAACAATAAACTACTTTTTTGATACAGTTGAGACAACATATGTACAGTGCATTGGAAAAGTATTCAGACCCCTTGACCTTTTTTTCCATATTTTTTTACGCTACAGCCTTATTCTGAAATTGCTGAGGAATTTTTATTTAATCAATCTACACACAATACTCCATAATGACAAAGCGAAAAACAGATTTTAGTCATTTTTGTCAATTTATGCCCCCCCCCCAAAAAAAACGTTATTTACATAAGTATTCAGACCCTTTGTTTTGAGACTTGAACAGCTATGCCGGGGTTAAAGCTGTTGGCCCACTTCGCCACCATTAGGACCAATTTTAAAACATTTCCCTAGGATGAGCTACTGCTGTACTCCTACAATGATATATTTTAATGTTTACTAGTGTTCGGGAGTTATTTACTCTGAAAAATAAGAACCTAACACTAGAGAAGCTTTAACCAAGTTTAATTTAATCAAATGTATTTATATAGCCCTTCTTACATCAGCTGATATAGCAAAGTGTTGTACAGAAACCCAGCCTAAAACCCCAAACAGCAAGCAATGCAGGTGTAGAAGAACGGGGGCTAGGAAAAACTCCCTAGAAAGAAACCAGGCTATGAGGGGTGGCCAGTCCTCTTCTGGCTGTGCCGGGTGGAGATTATAACAGAACATGGCCAAGATGTTCAAATGTTCATAAATGACCAGCATGGTCAAATAATAGTAATCACAGTGAACAGGTCAGGTTTCCATAGCCGCAGGCAGAATAGTTGAAACTGGAGCAGCAGCACGGCCAGGTGGACTGGGGACAACGAGGGGTCATTATGCCAGGTAGTCCTGAGGCATGGTCCTAGGGCTCAGGTCCTCTGAGAAATAAAGAAAGAGAGAATTAGAGAGAGCATACTTAAATTCACACAGGACACCGGATAAGACAGGAGAAATAATCCAGAGATATAACAGGCTGACCCTAGCCCCCCAACACAAACTACTGCAGCATAAATACTGGAGGCTGAGACAGGAGGGATCAGGAGACCCTGTGGCCCCATCTGATGATACCCCCGGACAGGGCCAAACAGGCAGGATATAACCCCACCCACTTTGCCAAAGCACAGCCACCACACCACTAGAGGGATATCTTCAACCACCAACTTACCATTCTGAGGCAAGGCTGAGTATAGCCCACAAAGATTTCCGCCACGGCACAACCCAAGGGGGGGGGGGCGCGCCAACCCGGACAGGAAGACCACGTCAGTGACTCAACCCACTCAAGTGACGCACCCCTCATAGGGACGGCATGGAAGAGCACCAGTAAGCCAATGACTCAGCCCCTGTAATAGGGTTAGAGGCAGAGAATCCCAGTGGAGAGAGGGGAACCGGCCAGGCAGAGACAGCAAGGGCAGTTCGTTGCTCCAGTGACTTTCCGTTCACCTTCACACTCCTGGGCCAGACTACACTCAATCATAGGACCCACTGAAGAGATGTGTCTTCAGTAAAGACTTAAAGGTTGAGACCGAGTTTGCGTCTCTCACATGGGTAGGCAGACCATTCCATAAAAATGGAGCTCTATGGAAGAAAGCCCTGTCTCCAGCTGTTTGCTTAGAAATTCTAGGGACAATTAGGAGGCCTGCGTACGTACGGCAGGACGAAATCGGAAAGATAGGTAGGAGCAAGCCCATGTAATGCTTTGTAGGTTAGCAGTAAAACCTTGACATGAGCCCTTGCCTTAACAGGAAGCCAGTGTAGGGAGGCTAGCACTGGAGTAATATGATCAACATTTTTGGTTCTAGTTGGGATTCTAGCAGTCGTATTTAGCACTAACTGAAGTTTATTTAGTGCATTATCCGGGTAGCCGGAAAGTAGAGCATTGCAGTAGTCTAACCTAGAAGTAACAAAAGCATGGATGAATTTTTCTGCATTTTTTATCATTCCCAAAGGTTCTGTACAGCTGTAATCAGACAGCAAAACATTTCGTTCTTCAGTTGTATACATCCTACTTAAGACACTCCTCCTCCTTACAGTTTATGGCTCCACAGGAAACTAATAAAGAGGGTAACAGGAGGACAAATATTTTACTGCCTTAAAATAATCTGTCCTCACCTCCTGACCTCAACACATTCCTTCATCTAATCCACAGATGTCCATTGTTTTTCTTCAGAGAACCATTAACTTCTGACAACCCAGTCTCTTTCATTTCCTATCTCAATGATCAAAGTTTAGCCGATTCCAACACTAGTGAGCCACTTGTCCATGAATTTTCCTGTCTCATTACTTTGGTTCTGTAGCATTGTGTGTTTTAGTGTAAGGATTTCGGTAATGGATTATTGTATGAGTAATCTCCCGCTTCTTAACGGTGGTCTGTAGGAAGATCCTCAATGAGCTGTCTGCTGAGGAGGTGGCGTCACGGAATGAAGGAGAGGATGAAAACCCTGCTTCCTCTGGCATGACCACTGTGACAATGCCCAACACCCAGACAATCTACCAGACTAGTAGTGGCCAATACAGTAAGGGTTGCCCTACTACAACCACACACCATCCTACCAGTGCATAATTATGTCACCATAAATAGATTATACAGGTAAATATTGTTAGAATTGGAGGCACTTGTTGAGTAAGGGATCATCAATAATGGGCGTCTACAGTTTTGTGAAAATATATCGTACCGCCGGGGACAGGGAGTGCAAACTTGCTCCTGATGTGTGGTACTGTAAGCATGCACAAATCCCTCAACTTTTCAGACTTTCAACTCAGGCAGCCATGGGCATGAACAGAAAAGTGAACCTTCACACAGTTGCAGTTTCTTTTATAAAAATGTATATATCGGTGCCCGTCATACCTAGTAGTTACCATTGTCCCTAACTTCCTGTGTGTTTGTCTGTAGTTACCATCGCCCCTAATGGTGCCATCCAGCTGGCCAGCCCTGGGTCAGAGGGTCTCCAGGGGTTACAGACTCTCACCATGACCAACTCAGGCCAACAACAGGGCACCACCATCCTACAGTACGCTCAGACGCCCGATGGACAGCAGATACTTGTGCCCAGCAACCAGGTGGTCGTACAGAGTGAGTATGGCTTCATGACTCACGGTAAGCGTTGAGACAATACCACAAGGAGAAGTACCCAGTAGTGCCTGCTAAACCCCCCCCCCAATAATTGTCTTATGTTGTCACTAAAGCTTCTCTGAAGGTGTGTAAAATATCCACTGATCCCAGCTTGAGGTCCACATTGTAATGTGTTGAGAATTTGAAGAGGAGATGCTCTCATCTACTGTTTTAATTGGCCTCATCCCCCTCAGATGCAGGAGGAGAGATGCAGACGTACCAGATCCGCACGGCACCCACAGCGCAACAGACCGTGGTCATGACTTCCCCTGTAGGAATATCTGAACAAAAGAGTGGCGACCCCACCATGAAGAGAGAGATCCGCCTCGCCAAGAACAGGTGTGTGTATAAGGATGTGTTGCACAGTTGGTCCCTTTGTCTGTTTGTGTGTGAACCAACTTCTCTGGTTGAAAAAGGCCTATGTGGCATCGACATTTATTCCAGAACGAAAATGTTCTAGAGTGTAAGTAGAATCATTTTGGTCATAAAGTCAGTATATTCCAAAAGTGTTTTGTGAGATTTTTGTAACTGAAGATATCTCAACTTACATGATGGTTGGGTTTTGATTTCTAACCTGCCCACACAGGACTGCTGCCTGGCACCGTAATCACGGCTGGCATTAATCAAATAATCTGGATCACAGCTGCCTGGTGTGCTGTAGTGCACACTACCCAATCGCTCACCAGACTCAATCTACTACCCTGCCACTTACACTGCTCAAAAAAATAAAGGAAACACTTAAACAACACAATATAACTCCAAGTCAATCACACTTCTGTGAAATCAAACTGTCCACTTAGGAAGCAACACGGATTGACAATAAATTTCACATGCTGTTGTGCAAATGGAATAGACAACAGGTGGAAATTATAGGCAATTAGCAAGACACCCCCAATAAAGGAGTGGTTCTGCAGGTGATAACCACAGACCACTTCTCAGTTCCTATGCTTTCTGGCTGATGTTTTGGTCACTTTTGAATGCTGGTGGTGCTTTCACTCTAGTGGTAGCATGAGACGGAGTCTACAACCCACACAAGTGGCTCAGGTAGTGCAGCTCATCCAGGATGGCACATCAATGCGAGCTGTGGCAAGAAGGTTTGCTGTGTCTGTCAGCGTAGTGTCCAGAGCATGGAGGTGCTACCAGGAGACTGGCCAGTACATCAGGAGATGTGGAGGAGGCCGTAGGAGTGCAACAACCCAGCAGCAGGACCGCTACCTCCGCCTTTGTGCAAGGAGGAGCAGGAGGAGCCCTGCAAAATGACCTCCTGCAGGCCACAAATGTGCATGTGTCTGCTCAAACGGTCAGAAACTGACTCCATGAGGAGGGTATGAGGGCCCGACGTCCACAGGTGGGGGTTGTGCTTACAGCCCAACACCGTGCAGGACGTTTTGCATTTGCCAGAGAACACCAAGATTGGCAAATTCGCCACTGGCGCCCTGTGCTCTTCACAGATGAAAGCAGGTTCACACTGAGCACATGTGACAGAGTCTGGAGACGCCGTGGAGAACGTTCTGCTGCCTGCAACATCCTCCAGCATGACCGGTTTGGCGGTGGGTCAGTCATGGTGGCATTTCTTTGGGGGCCGCACAGCACACCTCCATGTGCTCGCCAGAGGTAGCCTGACTGCCATTAGGTACCGAGATGAGATCCTCAGACCCCTTGTGAGACCATATGCTGGTGCGGTTGGCCCTGGGTTCCTCCTAATGCAAGACAATGCTAGACCTCATGTGGCTGGA
Source organism: Oncorhynchus mykiss (assembly GCF_057628025.1). Lineage (NCBI taxonomy): Eukaryota > Metazoa > Chordata > Actinopteri > Salmoniformes > Salmonidae > Oncorhynchus > Oncorhynchus mykiss. Next base: position 43,431,387 of record NC_143038.1, on the reverse strand, counting down.
GTGTGTCAGCAGTTCCTGCAAGAGGAAGGCATTGATGCTATGGACTGGCCCGCCCGTTCCCCAGACCTGAATCCAATTGAGCACATCTGGGACATCATGTCTCGCTCCATCCACCAATGCCACGTTGCACCACAGACTGTCCAGGAGTTGGTGGATGCTTTAGTCCAGGTCTGGGAGGAGATCCCTCAGGAGACCATCTGCCACCTCATCAGGAGCATGCCCAGGTGTTGTAGGGAGGTCATACAGGCACGTGGAGGCCACACACACTATTGAGCCTCATTTTGAGGACATTACATCAGTTGGATCAGCCTGTAGTGTGGTTTTCCACTTTAATTTTGAGTGTGACTCCAAATCCAGACCTCCATGGGTTGATAAATTTGATTTCCATTGATAATTTGTGTGATTTTGTTGTCAGCACATTCAACTATGTAAAGAAAAAAGTATTTAATAAGAATATTTCATTGTTCCCTTTATTTTTTTGAGCAGTGTATTTATAGACAGCCAAAGTAACCATTAGCGCACAGCGCCTCAGACTTGATAGCATTTGCGACAATGTCTTTTTGCTATGTTGAAAGAATGAGAGTTCTTTTATAAAAGGCTTTTTTCCCCCCAACTAAAACTTCCGATTGGTGCGGTGGTCTAAGACACTTCATCTCAGTGCAGGAGACGTCACTGTAGTACCTGGTTCGAATCCAGGTTGCATCACAGCCGGCTGTGATTGGGAGTCCCGTAGGGCGGTGCAAAATTGGCCCAGCGTCGTCTGGGTTTGGCCGGGGTAGGCCGTCATTGTAAATAAGAATTTGTTCTTAACTGACCTAGTTAAATAAAGTTTTTAAATCACATTTGTGAGCTAATGTTCGCCTCAGAAATTCAACATATAGAAAGCAGGATGCTCGAAGCATGGAATTCCCTGACCAATCACGTACACGTTGCCATGCTGCGTCACGTGGTTGCTAAGCCATGTGGGGTGGTGGCCTGCTTGGAATGGTGACCGACTAGGAACAAACAACATTACTGCAAGGATATGATATAGTCAACATAAGACACCCACATCGAACCACACCACTAAGACTGAAATCTTGTTTTTCTTTAATGCGCAACAGAAAAACACATGGAGAATCAATGAGTTCAGTCGCTCTTTAAATGTAATCCTCTAAAGCCGTTTTCTGTGTTTCTCCCTGACAGGGAAGCTGCCCGTGAGTGTCGCAGGAAAAAGAAGCAATATGTCAAATGTCTGGAGAATCGTGTGGCGGTGCTGGAGAACCAAAACAAGACTCTCATTGAGGAACTCAAGACGTTAAAGGACCTGTACTGTGTCAAAACAGGATAACCAGGAGGAAGAGAAGCCAGCCAGCGAACAGGACATTTAACGGCAGTGAGCGGCTCAGCTCTGCTACATGGACAACGCGGGGTTAACCGGGAACACATTTCATTTCAGACCTGAAATCCTCCTCCTCAGTTTGTGTTTTATACTCTGTTTTAACATGTCGTGAGTGGTGGCCATGGGAACTGTCCCATTTTTAAAAGACAATGAAAGGGTGTGAAAGAGGTTGATTGTTTTTCATTGTCTTTTTATTGCGCTAACAAATGGATTACTAACGCTTAAATTTGTATTTGTGTATATTTTGTAAGCACACGGAAGGCGTGAATTGTGAGCTTTATCATTGACATTCAATTTCCAATTGTGTCCCCCTTTTCCAGAATCGGCTCCTAATTTTCCTTGTGTAGCAGTAGGTTCAATTTGCTGTTTTTAACATCTATCAATTTGCGGCTGTATTGATTGTATGATGACTTCTATGATGTGATTTCATGTATTTTTTTTATGTGAACCAGCTATTTCCACCCCCACCCCCATTCTTTCCCCCATGAGGAAATGTTACAAGTACCATTCCTTATCCTTGTCAAGAGGGATGTAAGGGGTATTAGATAAGATAACATTGTGTAAGACGGACTTTGCTGTTACTAAGACAATCTATCAGGGAGAACACACAATGGCAGGGTAATATTTATTTTCTATTTCTGGAGAGGGGGAATGAGCAAATCAAACAAAAAGAGGGAAAGCAATGTCACTCATTCTGTAAGTAAATTGAAATAAATATTTTTCCAGTCTTTACATACATTGCTTACTGGGGATTTTTCTGTTATGTATTACTCATTTGGGCTGTCCAGTGGTGGAAAACAAATACCCAGTTGTCATACTTCAGTAAAATTAAAGATGAGTCATTTTCTAATCAAAAAAGGCAAGTAAAATTATTTGGTTTTACATATACTTAAGTATCAAAAGTACATTTAATTGCTAAAATATACTTATGTATAAATCATTTCAAATTCCTTATATTAAGCAAATCAGAAGGCACAATTTTTTATGGATAGGCACGGGCACACTCCAACACTCAAATAATTTACTAACCAAGCATTTGTGTTTAGTGAGTCCACCAGATCAGAGGCAGTAGGGATGTTCTCTTGATAGGTATGAGAATTGGACCATTTCCTGTCGTGCTAAGCATTAAAAATGTAAATAGTACGTTTGGGTGTCAGGGAAAATGGAGTAAAATAAAAAAGGACATTTTCTTAAGGAATGTAGTGAAGTAAAACTTGTCCTAAATATTAAAGTACAGATACCCTAAAAAACAACTTAAGTACTTTACACCACTGGTCCAGTCTCCCATTTAGTGACAAGTATTTGAGGTTTTCATTGGTATAATGATGACCTATAATGGTCATTGATACAGTTTCCCACCTAGCAATGTTTGTAGATCAAGAGCATGGGGGCCATTGTCTAGGCCAGGTTCTGAAAGCGGTTGTCACTACTTTCCAAGGTAAACATTTTTAAAACACCTTTTGGAAATAAGGTGTTTTGTATGGATTGGTATACAATGTATTGAGATGTTGTATTTCAGTTTAGCCCCATATTACACTGCAGTAACGCTATAGTTAGCCTATAGCCATGCTGCTAGCCAATGGACATGGTTATTTTGTACTATGAAGTACAAGGCAGTCTAGCTAGCTAATTTTGTAACATGCTTGTGCTTGGTTTGACATTTCAGATGGCAACAAAATCTAGTGTAGTTTATTTCTAGTGGAGAGACAGTCAATGCATGTATATGGGGAAATGTAGCCAACTGAACTCAACACCACAATGTACGACAAATAGTACATTTACGATAGTAAATCGAGGAGTTGCGTTTAGTTGGCTAGGGAACACTTTTTACATCATGCAGGTTTCTCAGATCAAATAGCCTAACCTATATGGTGCGCAAAAAACAAAAATGCACTGTCATGTTAACATATCCTAAAAACAGGACAGGTCAAAGTAAAATGGACAATCACAACTTGTCCAGGAGTTTCACCCCATTGGCATGATCAGTGCTTTGAAGTTTGTATCCCTCAATTTGACAAGCTGATCATAGCGAAAAAGGAAATACTTCTGCATTTCCTGCTTAAATAGCCAAATTGATTAGCCACAGGAATCAGGAAAAATAAAGCCAATGCAATGCCCTGTTTTACAAATGGTTGGCCTACCACATGGATGAGCATTCAAAACATTTAAATTTTAGGCCATTTCTTCTTCCTAAAAAAAACATGGTAGCCTTTTGAGATGCACACCTGGGGACTGGGAGGGAGCGCACTCAGCGCAGCCTCGGAAGCGCACATACAGTGCTTTCGGGAAAGTATTCAGACCCCCTGACTTTTTTCACATTTTGTTTCAGCCTTATTCTAAAATGATTTACATTTTTTAAAAATCCTCAGCAATCTTCACATACTACCCCGTAATGATAAAGCGAAAACATGTTTTTAGAAGTTTTTGCAAATGTATTACAGTAGTATTCAGACCCTTTGCTATGAGACTTAAATGAGCTTAGGTGCATCCTCTTTCCATTGATCATCCTTCAGTTGTTTCTTTAACTTGATTGGAGTCCACCTGTCTATGTAAGGTCCCACAGTTGATGGTGCATGTCAGAGCAAAAACCAAGCCATGATGTCAAAGGAATTGTCCGTTGAGCTCCGAGACAGGATTGTGTCGAGGCACAGATCTGGGGAAGGGTACCAAAAAATTACTGCAGCATTTGAGGTCCCCAAGAACACAGTGGCCTCGATCATTCTTAAATTGAAAAAGTTGGGAACCACGACTCTTCTTAGAGCTGGCCGCCTGGCAAAACAGAGCAATCGGGGGAGAAGGGCCTTGGTCAGGGAGGTGACTAAGAACCTGATGGTCCCTCTAACAGAGCTCTAGAGTTCCTCTTAAGATAGGAGAACCATCCAGAAGGACAACCATCTCTGCAGCACTCCACCAATCAGGCCTTTATGGTAGAGTTGCCAGATGGAAGCCACTCCTCAATAAAAGGCACATGACAGTCTGAGTCTTTAGCAGGCTATGAGAAACAAGATTGAACTCTGGCCTGAATGCCAAGCGTCATGTCTGGAGGAAACCTGGCACCATCCCTATGGTGAAGCATGGCGGTGGCAGCATCATGCTGTGGGGATGTTTTCACCGGCAGGGACTGTGAGACTAATCAGTTTTGAGGGAAAGATGAACGGAGCAAAGTACAGAGAGATCAGTGCTCAGGACATCTGACTGGGGTAAAGGTTCACCTTCCAACAGGACAACGACCCTAAGCCAAGACAACGCAGGAGTTGCTTCTGGACAAGTCTCTGAATGTCCTTGAGTGGTCCAGCCAGAGCCCTGACTTGAACCTGATCAAACATCTCTGGAGAGACCTGAAAGTAGCTGTGCAGCAACACTCCCCATCCAATCTGACAGAACTTGAGTGGATCTGCAGAGAAGAGTGGGAGAAACTCCCCAAATACATGTGTGCCAAGCTTGTAGTGCCATACCCAAGAAGACTCAAGGCTGTAATCGCTGCCAAAGGTGCTTCAAGAAAGTACTGAGTAAAGGGTCTGAATACTTATGTAAATGTAATATTACTTTTTTTAAAATAAATTTGCAAACATTTCTAAAATCTTGTTTTTGCTTGTCGTTATGGGGTATTGTGTGTAGATTGATGAGGGTGAAAAAATGATTTAATCAATTTTAGAATAAGGCTGTAACGTAACAAATGTGGAAAAAGTGAATACTTAACAAAAGCACTGTACACCCTCCAAGAGATGAATACAGATGAATAAACCCTGGAACTAACCATCTAATTTACCAGTCGCTTGGACCTGGTCTGACACCTTTTATTCAAGTGTATGGTGTAGATCACCAAATGTTAGATGTACATAACATACAGTATAATTACATAACATCTAGCCTATTGGGATCAAAGGAATTTAGATCATTTTTTAAAATTTTGAATGAATTTGTCACATTTAAAAAAAAAAACTGTTTTAGTTTTGTCATTATGGGATATTGGGTGTAGATTGAGGGGGAAAAAAATCAATTTTAATCAATTTTAGAATAAGGTTGTATAGTAACAAAATTTGGAAAAAGGGGTCTGAATACTTTCCGAATGCACTGTAGTTTGACTATATGAAACAGTGATTACTTTTTTCTGTTCTTCTTTAAAACCTCTTATGGATCCGCCCATTTTTTCAATTTTCGGCTAAAATTACGTACCTGTAGTTCAGGACCTCAAGCAAGGATATGCATATTCTTGATACCACTTGAAAGGAAACGCTTAAGTTTGTGGAAATGTTAAATTCATGTAAGAGAATGTAACACATTCGATCTCGTAAAAGATAATACCAAGAAAAAAACATTTTGTATCATCTTTGAAATGCAAGAGAAAGGCCATAATGTATAAGGCACTGCATCATACACCAGCAGAACCTGTTGGACCAGCACCAGAGACAGACACCAGACAGTTGTGGCATCATTTGTAAGTTCTCTTATTAGCTGCAGAGCATGTGTAAAACTCAAATGGAACTGTTTTGAACAAAGACAACACTGGAAGGCAAAGTCATTGTGGCCAGCCTCAATGGAGGTCTATTACATTTTAGCAATTTAGCAAACATTCTTATCCAGAGTGACTTACAGGCGCGATTAGGGATAAGTGCCTTGCTCAAGATCACGTCAACAGATTTTTCACCTCGTCGGCTCGTGTATTAGAACCAGTGACATTTCAGTTACAGGCCCAACGCTCTTAACTGCTAGGATACCTGCCTCCCCAAGCATCTCAATCCAACAGACACAGTCCATGGTCCGGGTGTTGATTCCACAGCTCATCGAAAGGTTTGGAGAAACATGTTCTATACTAGTTACATAATTATGGTCCTTATGACAGGAAATTTGACTGTGATTCTTTTGTAAACATTGTACCTTTTGATTAATGTTGTATTTTCTGTTTATCCCTCTTCTTTCAGCCCAACATCTGAGACAGACACAACTTACAACTTTATTACTGGAACAGTTCCCTTGCCTCAAGGATTGTGCTTCTAGTTCTGACAATGCAGTAATATCTAACAAGTAACCTAACAAATTCACAACTACCTTATACACACAAATGTAAAGGGATAAATAAGGGATGAATAAGAATATGTACAGGGGGTACCGGTACCGAGTCAATGTGCGGGGGTACAGGTTAGTCGAGGTCATTTAATCATGTAGGTAGGGGTAAAGTGACTATGCATAGATAATAAACAGCAAGTAGTAGAAGTGTAAAAATAAATGGGGGTGGGGTGTCAGTGTAAATAGTCCGGGTGGCTATTTGATTAATTGTTCAGCAGTCTTGTGGCTTGGGGGTAGAAGCTGTTAAGGAGCCTTTTGGTCCTAGATTGGTGCTCCGGTACCGCTTGCTGCGCGGTAGCAGAGAGAACAGTTGATGACTTGGCTGACTGGAGTATTTGACCATTTTTGGGGCTTTCCTCGGACACTGCCTAGTATATAGGTCCTGGATGGCAGGAAGCTTGGCCCCAGTCATGTACTGGGCCTTACACACTACCCTCTGTAGCGCCTTACGGTCAGATGCCGAGCAGTTGCCATACCAGAGCGTGATGCAACCGGTCAGGATGCTCTTGATGGTGCAGCTGTAAAACCTTTTGAGGATCTGAGGACCCATGCCAAATCTTTTCAGTCTTCTGAGGGAGAATAGGTTTTGTCGTACTCTCTTCACGACTGTCTTGTTGTGTATGGACCATGATAGTTCATTGGTGATGTGGACACCAAGGAACATGAATCTCTACAACCTGCTCCACTACAGCCCTGTCGATGAGAATGGGGGCGTGCTCGGTCCTCCTTTTCCTAGTCCACAATCATCTCCTTTGTCTTGATCATGTTGAGGGAATGGTTGCTGTCCTGGCACCACAAGGCCAGGTCTCTCCCTATAGGCTGTCTTGTCTTTGTCGGTGATACTACTACTGTTTTGTCATTTGCAAACTTAATGATGGTGTTGGAGTTGTGCCTGGCCGTGCAGTCATGAGTGAACAGGGAGTACAGGAGGGGACTGAGCACGCACCAGAGGGGCCCCCGTGTTGAGGATCAGCGTGGCGGATGTGTTGTTGCAGAGGATGGTGTTTAGTCCCAGGGTCCTTAGCTTAGTGATGAGCTTTCAGGGCACTATGGTGTTGAACGCTGAGCTGTAGTCAATGAATAGCATTCTCACATTGGTGTTCCTTTTGTCCAGTTGGGAAAGGGCAGTGTGGAATGCAATAGAGATTGCATCATCTGAGGATCTGTTGGGGCGGTATGCAAATTGGAGTGGGTCTAGGGTTTCTGGGATAATGGTGTTTGTTGTGACCTGCCTTTCAAAGCACCTCATGGCTACAGACGTGAGTGCTATGGGTCGGTAGTCATTTTAGGCAGGTCACCTTAGTGTTCTTGGGCACAGGGACTATGGTGGTCTGCTTGAAACTAGAGGTCGACCGATTATGATTTTTCAACACCGATACCGATTATTGGAGGACAAAAAAAGCTGATACCGATTAAATCGGCCGATTTTTAAAATGCATTTGTAATAATGACAATTACAACAATACTAATGAACACATATTTTAACTTAATATAATTCATCAATAAAATCCATTTAGCCTCAAATATAATGAATCATCTTCAATTTGGTTTAAATAATGCAAAAACAAAGTGTTGGAGAAGAAAGTAAAAGTGCAATATGTGCCATGTAAGAAAGCTAACGTTTAAGTTCCTTGCTCAGAACATGAGAACATATGAAAACTGGTGGTTCCTTTTAACATGAGTCTTCAATATTCCTAGGTAAGAAGTTTTAGGTTGTAGATATTATAGAAATTATAGGACTATTTCTCTCTATACCATTTGTATTTCATATTCCTTTGACTATTGGATGTTCTTATAGGCACTTTAGTATTGCCAGTATAACAGTATAGCTTCCGTACCTCTCCTCGCTCCTACCTGGGCTCAAACCAGGTACACAATGACAACAGCCACCCTCAAAGCCCAACAGCCACCCTCGAAGCCCATACCCATGCAGAGCAAGGGGAACAACTACTCCAAGTCTCAGAGCGAGTGACGTTTGAAACGCTATTAGCGTGCACCCCACTAACTAGCTAGCCATTTCACATCACATTGTTACACCAGCCTAATCTCGGGAGTTGATAGGCTTGAAGTCATGAACAGCAGAGCTGCTGGCAAAACGCACAAAAGTGCTGTTTGAATGAATGCCTGCTGCTACCTACCATCGCTCAGTCAGACTGCTCTATCAAATCATAGACTTAATTATAACATAATAACACACAGAAATACAAGCCTTAGGTCATTAATAGTGTCGAATCCGGAAACTATCATCTCGAAAACAAGACGTTTATTCTTTCAGGGAAATACGGAACCGTTCCGTATTTTATCTAACGGGTGGCATCCATCAGTCTAAATATTCCTGTTATATTGCACAACCTTCAATGTTAAGTCATAATTACGTAAAATTCTGGCAAATTAGTTAGCAATGAGCCAGGCGGCCCAAACTGTTGCATATACCGACTCTGCATGCAATGAACGCAAGAGAAGTGACAAAATTTCACCTTGTCAATATTGCCTGCTAACCTGGATTTCTTTTAGCTAAATATGCAGGTTTAAAAATATATACTTCTGTGTATTGATTTTAAGAAAGGCATTGTTGTTTATGGTTAGGTACGCGTTGGTGCAACGACAGTCCTTTTTCACGAATGCGCACTGCATCGATTATATGCAACGCAGGACACGCTAGATAAACTAGTAATATCATCAACCATGTGTAGTTATAACTAGTGATTATGATTGATTAAGTTTAATGCTAGCTAGCAACTTACCTTGGCTTCTTACTGCATTCGCGTAACAGGCGGGCTCCTCGTGAGGCAGGTGGTTAGAGCGTTGGACTAGTTAAACCGTAAGGTTGCAAGATTGAATCCCTGAGCTGACAAGGTAAAAATCTGTCGTTCTGCCCCTGAACAAGGCAGTTAACCCACCTAGGCCGTCATTGAAAGTAAGAATGTGTTAACTGACTTGCCTAGTTAAATAAAGATTAAATAAAGGTGTAAAAATAAAAAATAAAATCGGCGTCCAAAATTACCGATTTCCGATTGTTATGATAACTTGAAATCGGCCCTAATTAATCGGCCATTCTGATTAATTGGTTGACCTCTACTTGAAACATGTTGGTATTACAGACTCAGACAAAGAGAGGTTGAAAATGTCAGTGAAGACACTTACCAGTTGGTCAGCGCATGCTCGGAGTACACGTCCTGGTAATCCGTCTTGCCCTGCGGCCTTGTGAATGTTGACCTGTTTAAAGGTCTTACATCGGCTGCGGATAGCGTGATCACAGTCGTCCGGAACAGCTGATGCTCTCATTCATGTTTCAGTGTTACTTGCCTCGAAGGGAGCATATAAGTAATTTAGCTCGTCTGGTAGGCTCGTGTCACTGGGCAACTCTTAGCTATGCTTCCCTTTGTAGTCTGTAATAGTTTGCAAGCCCTGCCACATCCGACAAGAGTCGGAGCCGGTGTAGTACGATTCGATCTTGTATTGACGCTTTGCCTGTTTGATGGTTTGTCGGAGGGCATAGCGGGATTTCTTATAAGCTTCCGGGTTAAAGTCCCGCTCCTTGAAAGCGGCAGCTCTACTCTTTAGCTCAGTGCGGATGTTGGCTGTAATCCATGGCTTCTGGTTGGGGTATGTACACAGTCACTGTGGTGACGACGTCATCAAAGCACTTATTGATGAAGCCAGTGACTGATGTGGTGTACAATGGCATTGGAAGAATCATGGAACATATTCCGGTCTGTGCTAGCAAAACAGTCCTGTAGCTTAGCATTTGCTTCATCTGACCACTTAAAGGGGCAGTGAACATTTTTGTCTCATCTGTGATATTTTGGTAAAAGGCTCAAGTTATAGAAAATGTTGTTATTCAATATACCATATTAGTTACTTCTTACTAGTAATACATTTGTTTTAGAAACATTACAAAGCATGCTCATCAGTTTTTTGTATCTTTATATATATATCTACCTGCTACAGTAGCTGGTGGGCCAAAAAGTGAATGCTATGCCATGATGTGCAGTTTGATCATGAAAGTGACCCACGGGACATCAATGTGTCTGAGCTGAATCTTTATTCCACATGTTGTTGTTGTGTTCCAGCCAAAATTTAAAAAGTGTTAAATATTTATTTCACACATCTACACACAATACCCCATAATGACAAAGTTACATTTATTCTTCAGAAATTGCTGCTAATTTATTGAAATTCTGAAATATCTCATTTATAGATTCTAACATGTTAGAATTACCTTTGGCAGCGATTACTCCTGTGAATCTTTCTGGGTAAGTCTCTAAGAGCTTTACACACCTGGATTGTACAATATCTGCACATTATTCTTTTCAAAATTCTTCAAGCTCTGTCAAGTTGATTGTTGATCATTGCTAGACAGCCATTTTCAAGTCTTGCCCTAGATTTTCAAGCCGATTTAAGTCAAAACTGTAACTACGCCACCCAGGAACATTCAATGTCGTCTTGTTAAGCAATTCCAGTGTGTATATGGCCTTGTGTTTTAGGTTATTGTCCTGTTGAAAGGGGAAGGTCTCCCAGTGTCTGTTGGAAAGCAGACTGAACCTGGGTTTTTTCTACAGGGCTTGACATTAACTTTTTTAGCCACTTGTCAAGTTGGACCCCTAGTAAAAAAAAAATCCTATAGTATTCCAATAAAAAATATATATTACAATCCAATAGAAAATTCTATCAGATTTTGGAACCTATCCTATAGAATTTTATCCTATAGGATAGAATAAATCGTATAGCACTTATCCTATAGGACTGGTTCCAAAATCTGATAGGGTTTTCTATTGGATTCTTGTATTGGAATCCAATAGGATTCCTAGGACTGGTTCTGGTGGTGTGTTGAAGAGGTTGAGAACCTCAGAGAATTATCACTTGTGTGGTGAGTAGGCAAAAAGATGGAGATTGCGCTCTGGAGAGACACGGGAGAAAGACTGTTCCTCAGTTTACTGTTCTTTAATCTTGATTGCAGTTTAACATAAAATGTACAGTTTCTGTGCCATATAAATCTGTGAAATTGTCCAATAAAGCTACATATTAGATTATTTTAGATTTGCATTCATTTCCTGTACGTGGACAGTATGTATTACTACATTACAGAACCTCACGTTTTGACCACATCAAACTGAGTGTAATTACACATCCTGTTTACCTCATATTAGTGATGTTAGTATAAACATTTATAGTAATCACAATGACACAAAATTGATTAAAACAAATCAATATAATTGGCTTTATACTGTTGATTTTGACATAAGTCTTTAAGTCTTAGGACTTAAAATTCTACAATAATTTTTAAACTCAAATGGCAATGAAAATTCAGGGTGCTCTCTGTAAAAAAAGTTGCGGTCACACACCAATACATGGATTTGAGAGAAAGTATCACTCAAATAACAGCCAGCTCTTGTCACTGTTGATATCCTATGGCGGGTTGTGATTCAATTAAAAAGCACCTGATTTGTTTCCTTCCCCGTTTCGGCAGCCTCTCAAAACTTCCATCCGACATTCTACAATGTATGTAGATTGTCTGTCTTTAGCAAATTCTCTTCTAACCAGTGATATACAGTGCCTTCATAGAGTATTCACACCCCTTGACTTTTTCCACATTTTGTTGCGTTACAGCCTGAATTTAAAATGGATGAAATTGAGATTTTGTGTCACTGGCCTACACACAATACCCCATAACGTCAAAGTGCATTAATGTTTTTTTTTCTTTTTTTCCCCCGTTCAAATCAATAACAAATTCAAATCTGAAATGCCTCGAGTCAATAAATATTCAACGCCTTTTGTTATGGCAAGCCTAAATAATTTCAGAAGTAAAAATGTGCTTAAAAAGTCACAAGTTGCATGGACTCACTTTGTATGCAATAATAGAGTTTAACATGACTACCTCATCTCTGTACCCCACACATACATGTATCTGTAAGCAGTGAATTTCAAACACAGATTCAATCACAAAGAATAGGGAGGTTTTCCAATGCCTCACTAAGGGCAGCCATTTATTTTATTTTATTTAACAATGCAAGTCAGTTAAGAACAAATTCTTATTTACAATGACGGCCTACCTATTGGTAGATGGATAAAAAATTAAAAAAAGCAGACATTGAATATCCCTTTGAGCATGGTGAATTATTAATTACACTTTGGATGGTGTATCAATATACCCAGTAACACAAAGATACAGGCGTCCATCCTAACTCAGCTGTTGGAGAGAAAGGAAACTGCTCACAGTTTTCACCATGAGGCCAATGGTGATCTTAAACCCGTTACAGAGTTTAATAGCTGTGATAGGAGAAAACTGAGGATGGATCAACATTGAAGTTACTCCACAATTACTAACCTAATTGACAGAGTAAAAAGGAAGCCTGAACAGAATAAAAAATATTCCAAAACATGCATCCTGTTTGCAACAAGGCAGTAAAGTAAAACTGCAAAAAAATGTGTCAAAGCAGTTAACTTTTCCTGAATTCAAAGTGTTATGTTTGGGGCAAATCCAATACAACACATTATTGAGTGGTGGCTGGATCATGTTATGAGTATGCTTGTAATCGTTAAGGACTGGGGAGTTTTTCAGGATAAAAAAGAAACGTAATAGAGCTAATCACAGGCAAAATCCTAGAGAAAAACATGGTTCAGTCTGTTTTCCACCAGACACAGGGAGATTAATTCACCTTTCAGCAGGACAATAACCTAAAGCACAAGGCCAAATCTACACTGGAGTTGCTTACCAAGAAGACAGTTCCTGAGTGGCCGAGTTACAGTTTTGACTTAAATTGTCTTGAAAATCTATGGCAAGATTTGAAAACGGTTGTCTAGCAATGATCATCAACCAATTTGACAGAGCTTGAAGAATTTTGAAAAGAATAATGGGCAAATATCATTCAATCCAGGTGTGCAAAGCTCTTAGAGACTTACCAAGAAAGACTCACAGCTGCAATAGCTGCCAAGGGGTGTGAAAACTTATGTAAATAGCATATTTCTGTATTTACAGAAATATGTGGCAATAGTTTGGGGAGGCCCTTTCCCATTTCAGCATGACAATGCCCTAGTGCACAAAGTGAAGTCCATACAGAAATGGTTTGTCGATCGGTGTGGAAGAACTTGACTGGCCTGCACAGACCCCTGACCTCAACACCATCGAACACCTTTGGGATGAATTGGTACGCTGACAGCAAGCTAATCACCCAAGATCACTGCCTGACCTCACCAATGCTCTTGAGGCTGAATGGAAGCAAGTCCCCACAGCAATGTTCCAACATCTAGTAGAAAGCATTCCCAGAAGAGTGGACAGGCTGTTATAGTAACAAAGGGAGGTGCAACTCCATATTAATATCCATGATTTTGGAATGAGATGTTCGACGAGCATGTGTCCACATACTTTTGGTACTGTAGTGTATTTAGTAATAAACAAACAAGATAAATATCTCCCATCTGCTATAACAGTACAGTGACTCAAAAACAAGATACAAATGGCAACAACTTAGCTAACGTAAACTCACCCCATTCTGTACAAATGTGCGCAACCGCAACATTCAAACAAGGATACAAAGAAAACGAATGGGTCTGTAGCGACTGTGTTGAGTTCAAAATCTGGTGTGTGAACAACGTTTCTATTCAAGCGTTGATGGACATGGTAATGGCTCTATAGTATTGGAGGAAAGACCCTCCGTTACATCGTGACGTGTCATGCCGTAACGTACAGCACGCATAAAGCAACTATTTCCGTCTTACAACCTCTCTCCACCAGGTGTAGCACTTCTCTCATCGTTTAAAAACAAGAAATGGACAGTGACAGGGGTAAGGGGGGGGATAACCTAGTCATTTTTTGCGTCATCACTGCATGCAATCATCGTTCTCAAAGCCGCTGTTTGCTTCTAAGATCACTTCAGCACCGCCCTAAAAATCCAATTCAAATTCGACACAAACCTTCAAATAGGTATGGAATGACACATTATATAAACTCTTTATAGTGTTTTATTTACATTTTAGAGGCAATAAGATAAGTTGGACAGATCGAGTGAAAAAAAAAGCAATTTTCCCACACAACATCTCTCCTTCTCACTATCATGCATTGGTTTCGCTTCCCCACCCGCCATTTTTAAAAAGACCCGACAGTGCGCATTGCCTCCTTGAATTATGCAGAAACGGGCAGCGTTTAGGTCATGTCATTCATTTATTTTGTTGGAAAGGGGAGAAAGTGTGCTTTACAATGGTATTGACATTACAGTTGATCTGGAAGTATGTTTTTGGGGCGCTAAAATAAGGTCAATTGTACAGACCAAGGCGATGTACAAAAGTGAGTGAGTTTACGTTAGCTAGCTAGGCAGCTGACAGGCAAAATGTGGCTAGCAGTAGTGTCTCTGCTAGCATAAAAACAAGTTCAGAAAATGCTGTACAATAACAAAATATGACTAAAACATTGACAACTTTGTTGGGAAACATTAGGAAACAAATACTGTACTCATAGTTCTTGATTCCCAAACAGTGAAGGATAAAACAGTTAGAATAATAATGTTAGCTGAACTTGGTAGTTAAGTAACACTGCAAGCCTGCGCTAGCTATGACATCATCAGTCACTCTTAAAGGGACAGGCTTTCTTAAAGGTGAATAAAACAAAAATGTATATAGAACGGTTGTCTCCAATTAACAAAAATTTAATTAAATGTTGTTGTATTGTACTGGAACTTATGACAACGAACTATACTTTTGGGGTTCAATTAAGAAAAAAGTTCTGATTGGATTCTGACTGTGGTGACACAATCCTACAAGATTTATCAAAAACCTATAGGAACCAATCAGATTACTTTTGATTTCCAATTGGAAAAAAAATAGTCCAATCGGATTCAGATAGAGGTCATACAAAACCATATAGGATTTTGAGAATCCTATAGGGTCTGATACGATTACTTTTGATTACAAATTGGAAAAAAAGTAGTCCAATAAGGTTATGGTACAGGTGACAAAATCCTATAGGACTTTGTGTCACCTCTATCAGAATCCGATTGGTCTACTTTTTTCCCATTGGAAATAAAAATTAATCTTATTAGATCTTTTAGGATTCTCGCAGTCACCTCTATAGGATTTTGAGAATCTTATAGGATTATATTGGAAAAAAACTAAAATCCTATAGGATTTTGACTAGGGACTGACTTTTTACTTTTTAAGTCACTTGTCCAAAAATAAAAATAAATGGTCTGTAAACATCAAAAAGGTACTAAAAGTTGTGTTGTATGATGCAAGGAATCATTCCACAAAATAACCATTATTATCACTGGTATTGACAATGTAAGGCCTCTGATCCGTTGTAACCTTGAGCAAGGCATTTAACCCACCACAAAGTAAAATACTGCATTAATAGGCCAATGTATAAAACATATGTGGTCCGTCAACCCTCCATCTGGAGAGCTACTGGGTGTGTAGGCTTTTCATATAAACATGCTCAAACACATCAGATCCAGCTTATCAAGGTCCTGTTGAGCAGCTGATATTTACTACAATGTGGCGTGTTTGAGCAGGACTGGAGAAAAAAGCCTTCACACTCCTGGACTCTCCAGGAGGAGAGTTGGCCACTCTGCAACATTACAATTACCACCAAATACTTATGTCTTTATAACATAATTCCATCATTGAATGAACCCGGGATCAAATGGCTAAGGTGGGCAAGTTAACTAAGACATTTATCTCTTTGTAAGGTTAAAATATTCTGTGTTTAGGGGAGATCTTGACAGCATACATTTTTTTCTCTCACTTTGTCAGAATTACATGGCTAGTATTGAATAGAGGAGAATCCTAGCCAATTTTGAGCCCTTGAGAGACAGTTTTTACAACCGTAGTATGCAGCATTGGTTTCATCAACTACGCACCCATATCAACTGCGTGTTGGCCATTTGCAGTTATACAACAGTGCCATTTGAAAGTTATTTTAGGACGTGGGACATGGCAATGACATTAATGCTTGCTAATAGCTAAATGTTTAACTAGCAAGATAATCAGCCAAACTATACAATATATTTTGAATTGGCAATCTAGTTAGCCTGTTGTAGGCTGTACCATTATTTTACCTGCTGCGTAAATGTCTCTTTCTCTTCCCCTCTGGCAATGGCCCACTGGAACACACGCAGGTGATGCATACACCATGACTTTTCCAGGATTTTCTTTGCTGACCCAAAATGTGCAGCAACACTGTACTTGACACCCAGCATCCTAAGTAATAACACAGTTATAACATGCCATAGATTGCCATTCTCATCAAAGGGGCTGTAGTGGAGCAGGTCGAGAGCTTCAAGTTCCTTTTTGTCCACATCACCAAAACTAACATGGTCCAAGCACACCAAGACAGTCGTGAAGAGGGCACGACAAAACCTATTCCCCCTCCGGAGACTAAAAGATTTGGCATGGGTCCTCAGATCCTCAAAAAGGTTTTACAGCTGCAAAATCGAGAGTATCCTGACCGGTTGCATCACCGGCTGGTATGGAAACTGCTCGGCCTCCTACCGCAAGGCACTACAGAGGGTAGTGCGTAAGGCCCAGTACATCACCGGGGCCAAGCTTCCTGCCATCCAGGACCTCAGAGGAAGGCCCTAAAAATTGGCAAAGACTACAACCACCCTAGTGGTTGTACCGCATGGCAAGCGGTACCGGAGCGCCAAGTCTAGGTCCAAGAGGCTCCTAAATAGCTTCTACCCCCAAGCCATAAGACTCCTGAACAGCTAATCAAATGGCTACCCATCCTATTTGTATTGCCCCCCCCCAGAACGCTGCTGCTACTTTTGGTTATTATCTATGCAGTCACTTTAATACCTCTACCTACATATTAACTCAAATGCCCCTACACACTGACACTGTACCGGTACCCCCTTTATATAGCCCCGCAATTGTTATTTACTGCTACTCTTCAATGATTTGTTATTCTTATCTCTTACTTTTTATTATATATTTTTTGGGGTATTTTATTAAAACTGCATTGTCGGTTAAGGGCTTGTAAGTAAGCATTTCACTGTAAGGTCTACCTGTTGTATTCGGCGTATGTGACAAATAAAATTGGATTTGATGACAGCTGACATAACAGGTCATAACACTGTCATGACACATATTTACACCTGTTGTGACATATTCTGCGTTATTTTGTCACTGGTTATGACCCCTACATAACAATGTAAAAACCCACAAATCCTACCATGGTAGTTATTTTATGGCTGGTTATGACACGTACATAAGTGTCAAAACCCACAAAACCTACCACACAAGGCACAACATTCCATTGCACCATAGCCTACGTGTCAACTGTATGTTTATGTTGTATAGGTATTTTTTTAACTGACCATATTCAATTATCACCATTGTAATTGCACACACATTGATGTCAGACATGAACCTACCCCAATGCTCTGTTGCGGATGACTGGGTTGAATGCAGGTGTAGATTTCAGGAGCAGGACAGGACACCCTTTTTTTGACTGATATAATGGCATGTACGTGATAGGCTTATATGATTATGATGGTCATAATGCTTCTTCACAGTGTCAAAGTGTATTTTCTTAGTCCAAGTAAAGTGACACAGGATGGTCATAATTCTTCATGACAGTGTTATAAAGTTATTTAAAATATGATGAAAAAAACATGACTATAAATAATTAATTACAACAAAGGATTTAAGAAACAAACTTTCAAAACAAAATAACTTCTTGGCAAGGATTATTTAAAAAAATAAAATAAATGTGGGTTGACACTCTTATTTAGGTGTCATAACCAGCCATAAAATTACTCAATATATATTACAACAGGTGTAAATATATGGGTCGTGACAGTGTAATGACAGATTATGCTAGCTATTATGACATGACAACGTTATGATGTTATAACATGTTATGACACAGGGTGTCAAGTAAAGTGTTACCAAATTTACTATAACTGGGAAAATCACCACAAACAATAATTATCAACAAATTTGCAAACGCATCTCGCGACTGCATGATTGAAAGACCACTTGTGCCTGTCAATGCAGTCTCCAGAGATTGGGAAGACAGTGAGCAACACATCCGGAGGACACTTTAATCCAATTCTGTTCAGGATAGCCTAATTGTTTTATATTGTCCATTCGGACAACTAAAATCTATAGTCTGCTTGTCTACTTGTCTTGAGCAAGCAGACAAGCGTTAATGTTGTGGCCCAGCTCAAACATTTTGCCTGTACTTAATTCTATTGTATACATTTCATCTTAAAGAACTCCCTAGTCCTTGTCGATGACAAGGATACCCATAATATGATGCAGCCACCATCATGCTTGAAAATATTAAGTGAAGCTTTGTATTTAGGACAAAGTTATTTTACTTTGCCACATTTTCTACAGTTTTACTTTAGTGCCTTATTCCAAACAGGATGCATGTTTTGGAATATTTTTATTCTGTATTCAATCTGTTATTTAGGTTAGTATTGTGGAGTAACTACAATGTTGTTGATCCATCCTCAGTCTTCCATCACAGCCATAAAACTCTTAACTGTTTTAAAGTCACTGTTGGCCTCATGGTGAAATCCCTGAGTGGTTTCCTTCCTCTCTGGCAACGGAGTTAGGAAAAACGCTGCATCTTTGTAGTGACTGGGCGTATTAATACACCATCAAAAGTGTAATTGATGGGCCTCCTGAGTGGCGTGGTGGTCTAAAGCACTACGCTTTAGACCACTACGAGTCCAGGGTCTGTCGCAGCCGGCTGCGACCGGGAGACCCATGGGGTGGCGCGCAATCGGCCCAACGTCGTCCGGGTTAGGGGAGAGTTTGGCTGGTAGGGATGTCCTTGTCCCACTACGCTCTAGTGACTCCTGTGGCATGCTGTGTGCATGCATGCTGACACGGTGTACAGTGTTTTCCTCTGACACAATGGTGTGGCTAGCTTCCAGGTTAAGAGGGCAGTGCGGCTTGGTTTGGTTGTGTTTCAGCTCTTGACCTTTTCCTATCCCGAGTCCGTAATCGAGATGCAGTGAAGAGATACTAATTACCAATTGGGAGAAATGACAAATTAAATGAAACTGTGTTATTCATAACTCCACCACGCTCAAAGGGATATTCAGTGTCTGCTTTTATATTCTACTTATTGACTCAAGACATTTCAGCTTTTCATTTTTAATTAATGTGAACAAATTTCAAAAAACAATTCCACTTTGACATTATGGGGAATTATGTGTAGGCCAGTGGCACAAAATCTCAAGTTAATCCATTTTAAATTCAGACTGTAACACAACAAAATGTGAAAAAAGTCAAGAATACTTTATGAAAGCACTGTAATGCCAGGAGGAATTGAGGAAAAGCCAAACTAAACTATGGGAGAATTGCATACTCTTCACATCCTTTCTCCCTCTCCTCAAAACCTGTTGGAGGAGAATGTTTGAGTGGCGGGACATCTAGCTTTCTCATCCAATGGATTTTGAGAAGGTAGAGAGGAGGACTTGAGTATCCAATTGAGATTCTCCCTATGGAACATGTCTCAGACCCAGAGTTTATCTGATCAGGTGGTGGCCTATTGGTTAGAGTTTATATCCACTAGATGACAGCGGTCCTCTTCTCCTAGCATTCTGAGCCTCCACTCTCCCTAAAGAAAAAACAGCTTGTTGCCCCATTTGGTTACACAGAGGTGATCTCTTCAGATTAATACACACTCCCTGTATATGCCATTTTAAGTACTTTTTTTGAATAACTCTTTTTAAGAAAAGTGCACAAAACCAAAATAACACTTAGTGGTATGCTGCTGGCTTTCCTCTGAAGCTAAGCAGGGTTGGACTGGTCATTCCCTGGATGGGAGACCAGTTGCTGCTGGAAGTTGTGTTGGAGGGCCAGTAGGAGGCACTCTATCCTCTGGTCAATAAAAATATCCCAGGGCAGCGATTATGGACATTGCCCTGCGTAGGGTGCAGTCTTTTGGATGGGACGTTAAACAGGTGTCCTGACTCCCATGGCACTTATTGTAAGACCAGTGATGTTAACCCCAGTGTCCTGGCTAAATTCCCAATCTGACTGTCATGGCCATCTAATCATGCCTAGCTTCCAATTGGCTCATTCATCCCCAATAGCTATTCCCCAAGTTAAATAATAACGTGTTCTGAGTCAACTTACCTGGTAAAATATGGGTTATAAAATTACACTGAATACATAAAAGTGTCAACAATTATTTTTAAACAGTTGCTGGGATAGGCCTAAGACCAGAGATTTTTATCAAACTTTACTGTAAAGAAAAGAGAAGCCCGCACTCTTGCTTATGACGTATTATATTAAAGCCTGCATAGGAACAAGTGATACAAAAGTTTATTTTTTCTTTAAATCGTCATCACATTATTCCCCACACACTTGCAAGGAGATAACTCAGATGTGCAAGTGCTTTTTTGATTTTTTTTGTCAAACTTTACTTGACAGCATAGCCTATAATATGTGGTTTGATCATGAAGTTGAGTGGTGCCTCGATGTGCCTCAGTTTGAGCTCAGAGAACCCGGCAGTCTCCAGATGTTTCCATGTCGCCCTGACTACTTCACATCCATCCCCAAAGTAGTACCATATCGGCTGGAGGACGTGCTGGAAGAAGTATGTCCAAGAGGATGGGTCTGCCACTACATGCTCTAAAAAGTACAGAGCACCACCCTGTTGGACATTCACAACAACAAAAGTTACCAGTAGTTACAAAGCATTTTGTTCCAACCTTCAGTCCATACCACTGTTAGTAGAAAAATGCATTGTCAGTATGTAGATAGTAACTGACTATTTAGTTGAAACTTCTAAACATGACGGTCTTCTAAAACTAGCCGCAGCAGGGCATTTATGTTTAGTGATTCAAGTGCGTTGCACAGTGGTGTATTCGTTGCCCACTAGCTTGTGTTCCTGATGATTCAATCAAACTAAATTGAATTAGTTAGTGTAGCTATATTGCCTACGTTTGGTGCCTGCTATAGCTTGTTGCAACTTCCTAGCTATAGCCTAATATTCATCATTACTTAAAAACTACCTAGACATACTGGTTGTGTTTCAAAACAACATTTACCATGTTAGATTGCCAGTTGAGTTACAAGCTGCCATTTGATTAATTGTTTTTCAAGTTACCAATTGATTTTCTGAGTAACTCTAATTGCCATCATAATCTGTAGGAAAGTAGTTGTAATCATTTAGACTACAGAATATACACAGTAAGCCCTAACAATAGTGACCTCAGTTATACACAGAGTACAAAACATTTGGAACACCTTCCTAATGTTAGCAGTTGATGTTAATTCTTTAATAACACAGACCCCAAAAATAGGTTTATTTAAAGAGAATAAATCATAGATGTTATGCCGAGAGGTAGATGGTCGTTCCTTCCCTGTCCTCAGTGATTCTCTCCCGTGAGTCTCTCCTGAACAAAGGGACAGGATGTAGTTCTATAACCCAGCCCTAGCCTGTGGTTGAGCAATTAGAATTCCTTGCAATAAAACTGGGCCAATGGCCAAATAACAAGTATCCTATTTCGGACTCAATACATAGACAAATTCCTCCCATGTCTCTGCATTAATCCCTATTACTGAAAAAAAAAACAATTTCCCTTGATCGTTAGAACTGTATTAGAACTCTCGTCCTCTGCGTTATGTATTATCTTAAAATATTCTTACATTAGCATTGAGTTGCACACCCTTTTCCCCTCAGAACAGCCTCAATTCGTCAGGCCATGGACTCTACAACGTGTCCAAAGCATTGCACACAGATGCTGGCCCATGTGGACTCCAATGCTTTCCACAGTTGTGCCAAGTCGGCTGGATATCCTTTGGGTGGTGGACCATTCTTGAGAAACAAGGGAAACTGTTGAGCATGAAAAACCCAGCAGCGTTGCAGTTCTTGACACACTCAAACCGGTGCACCTGGCACCTATTACCATACCCCGTTCAAAGGCACAAATCGTTTGTCTGGCCCATTCCCCCTCTTAATGGCGCATATACACAATCCATGTTTTAAATAGTCTCAATGCTTAAAAGTCCTTTGAACCTGTCTCCTCCCATTCATCTACGCTGATCGAAGTGGATTTAACAAGTGACATCAATAAGGGATCATAGCTTTCATCTGGATTCACCTGGTCAGTCTGTCATGGAAAGAGCAGGTGTTCCTAATGTTTTGTACACTCAGTGTATAACAAACTGCCAGCAGCGCGTTACTGACATTTCTCTGAAAAACATCATTTAACTATGCTGAAGGTTGGTTATACCATGGCCAATATTTTCTATTTGAGAGTGGATGCATTGTTTCCTTTCCAAATTGATAAGCGCTCAAATGATTACACTCTAAATATGAAAATCAACTTACAGGCCTCAATATGCGATGCGCCTCCTGCAATGTTCGCGGTATGTTGTTGACAGAACACAGCACCAGCGTGCAGACGACAACGTCCACAGAGTCATCTTTCACTGCCCCCATGTCCTCTCCGGAAGCGACCACAAATCTTTCAAATGTTAGGTGATCATTGACAGCCATACTTTTTTGTAGATACTTCTCGAAGTGAGGATTGGGGTCGGTGCAAACCACCTTGCAACCAGACGGGTAGAATTCAAAGTTAGCCCCGCTTCCGCAACCGATCTCCAAAATGCGAAGCGGGCCATTGCCTTTGGTGAACTCTGAGAGATTGCTGAAAAGATCCTTCTTTTTGTCGTTCATTTTCTTGTTGTAGGTGAAAGATATCTTGTAAATTAGAAATGGAAAGAAACGCTTGTAGATGCCATATATGCCAACCACTTCCATTAATTGTAGTGGCAACGTTACTACCTTGAAAATAAACGTAAAGAAATTCATAAAACAAGTCATTTTGCGTATGTTGAGCTGCAGAAGTTGATACAGTCGAAAGAATGTTTTGTTTCAAGCTCTTCGTCTTCTTCTGTGTATTTTTTTATGACTGCTGGCAACCAACTTTAAAGTGCATTACCGCCACCAACTGGACTGGAGTGTCGACCAGAGACATGGAGGCATTAAACTGTCATTCTTGTTTTATTTTTTCATGAATGTGTATGTTTGATGTTATGTTTGGCCTATGCCATGCCTCTCACCATATCCCAGTGAATTTTCTTGTACGTAAAGTAAATATCTGTGAAAATCAGACAATAGAAATATCTAATTTAGTGGAGAGCATCATTCTGGTCCAAGTATGATAATTAGGGTCCTCACGGAATCCAGACATTAAAAAATATTAAAACATGTATTACCTTAGTAAGGAATCAACCAATGTATTGAAAATGTATTAATTTGCCCAAATGTATCATAAGACATGAACAAAACGTATCAGTGATACAACGAGACTTCCCCTGCCTTCTGATAGATAGATGGAAAGGCTTTCCTAAAAACATACTCAATTACATGTTCACTACAAAGAAGCTTACACTTTCCTGGCAGAATGATTTAATTGTTGCATGTTGCGTTTATATTTTTGTTCAGTATATTTCAGTGCCAGAAATATGGGAGGGAAAGGGAGTGATTGTTATTAGATTTGAGGAGTAATTGGGTTGAAGAGCCAAGATTAACTGAACTGCTGGGGAAATTTTCAGGGAATATAGGTTTGAATTATGTATTATCTTTACTTAGGGAGACGAGAATATTGGGTAGGATTTAGACCTTACACATCTCCTTAATGTTCAAGGTCCCTGAGCATGACACGTAATGTTATTGCACAATTTAACACAGTTAGTTATATTTCACTTATCACTTTTCACTATTGCCCATTCCTGAATGAGTGAATCTACTGTGTCCCTAATGTCCTCCTTATTTGTTCATAAGGGTCAGTGCATGTGGCACAAATTCATTTTTGTACCTGACCAGTTTGCACAGGGGGAGTCTGTAGCGCTTCCTGGATGGCTGAAGCACAAACTCTGAGTTGAGCACATGGGAGGGGGGCTCTGATATTTGTTTGCCGTCCTCAGCATGTTTGTGTGGTAGCTGTCCAGAAAGGTTTTGATGGTCAGCTTGACAATATTTTTTTGGGCAGTTTTCAGCAGACTTGACACCCTGGTTTTTGCCTGTACTGTGTGTTGTACCAAGCAGTGATGCAGTGCTGCAAAACAGTCTGGATAGTGGAGCAAAAGAACATGTTCAGTATTTCCAAGGTTGCCCCGAAAGACTTCAGCCTGCAGAGAAAGTGCATGCACTATTGCACCTTAGCACACACATAGCACATAGTCCACTTTGACACTCCATCTCAGGGCATGGTCAACATGTACTCCCAGATATATATATGAGAGTAGACCTGCTGGATGTGTTCACTGTGAATGACTACCTGGTTTTGGTCAGCCACTGACCTGGGCTCAAAGATAACCTCCTGTGTTTTTGTGACATTCAGGACAAAATAGTTCGTCACATCACTGCACAAGGCTGTTTACACTGTCTAGGTACAGTGGGAGGTCGCTGTTGTCCTCCAGTAGGGCCAGCAGGACAGTGTCATTGGAGTACTTAATCATAAAATGCTTGGTGTTTTGACTTGTGCAATTGGTGTACAGAATGAAAAGGACGGGTGAGCTCACACAACCTTGTGGGGCTCCCCAGTTGGTGACCACAGGAGGGGAGAGAGTGTTGTTTACTTTGAGTTCTGTTGCTGAGAAATGAGTGTTACCAGTAAATGAGGCGTGGGTTAATGTCCAGTTCTTTCATTTTGGCTAGTAAAAGGTGCGTTTGTATGGTGTTAAAAGCAGAGGAAAAATCTATAAAGAGTGCTTTGGCATATGTTTTTGGTTGGTCTAGGTGTTTCAGAATCAGGTGTGTGAGGGTGGTCATTGCATCCTCTGTACTGCGCCCGTTTCTATATACTAGCTGGTAAGGGTCTAGTTTCCTATCTGCAGAGAGTTTTAGGTTCAGAGCCACTATTCTCTTCAAAGATTTGATGAGAATTGTGGTCAGAGCCACTTGTCGGTAGTCATTGTGCTCCTTGGGGCATGGCTTTTTCGGGGTGGGGATGAAGTGAAACGTTTCCAGGCCTGTGGTATTGTGTGTGAGTCGATGGATAACTGGAAGATGGGTTGCCAGACTGGGTCAAGCTCCTCAGCAAAGGTATTGAGGAGGACTGGGCTCACATTATCTGGCCCAGAGGCCTTTCTTGGGTTCAGTTGTTTAAAAACCTTTGTGACCTGCTCTGTGGTAACAATGATTTCCTCTGCGTGAGAAGCAGGGACAGTCTGTATGTCAGCAAAGCAGTCATTTGTGTGATTATGGGTGTCAAATATTTTGTAGAACAGGTTCAGTTTCTTCACAAATGTGGGCTCATCACCTATGTGGAGGAGTTTACAGGGTGCTGACATGCCGGCCATGCTCTTTATGGTTTGCCAGGCTAGTCCATTGTTCCTGCAGTGATGATTCACCAACTTCATCAAATGTTTTCATAATTTATCTGCAGATAAGCGCTAAAAAGCCTAGGCCTACCAATAGGTAACCAAATGAACGGCTCTCTCACTGATGCAATTCGGTAGGTTACACTGACTGACGAGACGAGAGTCACTCACTGTCTGGCCCCGACATGCTAGGAAAGGAAACCTAGGAAATCCTTTAGGTTACTTGTCCCAATGCGATACCATAGGACATACAGTATAACCAAGTTGCATTATTTATGAATGGCAAAGGGATATAGGAGATCGACTTTATTCAGTCAGTTCCAGTTCGACACCTTTTATAAATGAATGTGTCAGAAAAAAATGATTAAGATATGCCGTGGATTTTGATTCATCGTTACAACTTACATTACATTGGACGTGAAAATTCATGTGCATTATGCTCTCTCCCTCCTCTGTGTATTTTTTTTGGACTGCAACTGGAGATCTGTATATAATGACAACATGCTCATGTCTCCGCCCTAAAACGGGAGTCATTGTCCGGGAAGGCAGGCATCAAGCTTAGTTCCAAAATAAGCCCATAGAAATGCATTGGGCTGTGAAACCTCTTGCTCCGCTTCTTCCTCTCTTCTGCATTGTCCTGTCATCGTTCGCTTTGTGACTGACAGGCGCCTATCCTACCAATAGATTGTTAAAAGATGCATATCGTTCATTCTAGTGGGAGAAGGCTTGCTGGACTGGCGAACTGAAGCTTTTAAATGAAAAGTAGCCTGGTTAATATGAAGTGGAAAATGTAGCTGGCTGAAAATGAGTCTGTAACCGGTTGATTAGCCAACAGCTGGCGCTTAATGAAAACATTGGTGGTAGCGAGCTGGAGAACATATTCATTGTAGCTTCCCACATTAGCTATAGCAAATAATAATTCAAAGAAACTATGGCCTACAACCAGGTGCGGTGCTAGGGTCTCAGCACAGAGGGGGTGGATTGGTCTCGAGGGGCCCTTCTGACCAAATCATTTTTTAAAGTATAGCTGATATGGCCAATCATAAATGCAAATTAGGCATTATCACATATTGAGCCATGCAATCCGATTTCCAATAAAACACACAGAGAGATACGGTGTTTCACTTTGCCAGACACAAAAAAAAGAAAACAGGTTGCCAGTCGGCCGCTAATAGCAAAACAATGTTTTAGCACCAAGGACGTGTCGCTCTACAAAGCGTAGCGGCCAGGAGAGCTCCACAGGTAGTCGGCACCATGGTCAGCAGCACCCAAGCGAAGATTCATCAAAACCATTCATCAAAATCATTAATCTAAGGCATGAAGCGGTTGTTTAGTAGACAAAAAGGCCTACATTCAAAGATAAAGTAGATACGTAAGTCTACAACTCAAAAACAGATACAGTGTAAGCAACACATGGCAGGCAGTGTCTCTCTCTCTCTCGCGCTCTCTCTCTCACACACACACACACACACACACTCTTTTTCACTCTTCTCAGCCAATCTTGCCATTTTGTAGATTGATTTAGCCTAGTAGTCAATTTGTTAATTCCATCATCATGCATTCCATAAAACAAAATAATAATCCCAACAAGTGAACAAACTATGTACAAATCAAGGTCCCATTTTAAAACGTCATCTTCCCCTCCTTCATGTTGTCAAACCACTTTGTAAATGTCTATGTCTTGCCATAGCCACAGGACGTAGGGGTGCTGCAGCACCCTGTGAAAAATCAGAATTATTTTGTATATTTTTTATCGCATCACCCCAACCCGCAAACATCTTCTCGTGGCTATTTTTCTTGCTCAAAACAAAGCAAAGTGAGATTGGATAGTCTGGCCTCATTCATGCATGCACACGAATAGCTCTTGATGAGCTTCATGCGACTAGAACTTCGCTCTGACTGCTGATGGGAATGGTCTTGTAGATTCTATGGAGAATGGTCAGATTCGGTGCATGTCGTTGGCAATGAGGAATGGTAGGTCTGCGTCAGTGTTGAGATCCATGGTTAACTCGGAATACAGAGCATTCGGAAAGTATTCAGACCCCTTGACTTTTTCAACATTTTGTTACGTATGTTAGAGCCTTATTCTAAAATGGATTACATTTAAAAAAATCCTCATCAATCTGCAGACAGTACCCCATACCGACAATGCGAAAAGAGAAATACCTTATTTACTTAAGTATGCAGACCCTTCACTATGAGACTCGAAACTGAGCTCAGGTGCATCCTGTTTCCATTGGTCATCCTTGAGATGTTTCTACAACTTGATTGGAGTCCACCTGTGGTAAATTCAATTAATTGGACATGATTTGGAAATGCACACACCTGCCTATATAAGGTCCCACAGTTGACAGTGCATGTCAGAGAAGAGAAAAAAACAAGCCATGAGGTTGAAGGAATTGTCCATAGAGCTCTGAGACAGGATTGTGTCGAGGCACAGATCTGGGAAAGGGTACCAACAAATGTCTGCAGCATTTAAGGTCCCCAGAAACACAGTGGCCTCCATCATTCTTAAATAGAATAAGTTTGGATCCATCAAGACTCTTCCTAGAGCTGGCCGCCCAGCCAAATTGAGCAATTTCACCTTGTGACAGAAAACGTTTGACCTCTGTCATTGCCAACAAAGGGTATATGACAAAGTATTGAGATAAACTTTTGTTATTGACCAAATACTTATTTTCCACCAGAATTTGCAAATTAATTCATTAAAAATCCTACAATGTGATTTTCTGGATTTTTTTTTCTCATTTTGTCTGTCATAGTTGAAGTGTTCCTATGATGAATTACAGGCCTCTCTCATCTTTTTAAGTGGGAGAACTTGCACAATTGGTGGCTGACTAAATACTTTTTTGCCCCACTCTATCCCAACCAGAAGCCATGGATTACAGGCAACATCCACATCGAGCTAAAGGCTGGAGCTGTCTCTTTCAAGGTGCGGGACACTAATTCGGACACTTATAAGAAATCCCGATGTGACCTCAGACGAACCATCAAACAAGCAAAGTGTCAATACAGGATTAAGATTGAATTCTACTACACCAGCTCTGACGCTCATCGAATGTGGCAGGGCTTGAAAACTATTACGGACTACAAAGGGAATCCCAGCCGTGAGCTGCCCATTGACGCGAGCCTACCAGATGAGGTAAATGTCTTTTATGCTCCCTTCGAGGCAAGTAACACTGAAGCATGCGTGAGAGCACCAGCTGTTCTGGACGACTGTGTGATAACGCTCTTGGTAGCTGATGTGAGCAAGACCTTAAAGCAGGTCAACATTCACAAAGCCGCGGGGCCAAACAGATTACCAGCACGGCTACTCAAAGCATGCACGGACCAACTGGCAAGTGTCTTCACTGACATTTTTCTCCCTGACCGAGTCTGTAATACCTACATGTTTCAAGCAGTCCACCATAGTGTCACGACTTCTGCCGAAGTCGTTGCCTCTCCTTGTTCGGGCGGTGCTCGGCGTTCGACGTCACCGGTTTTCTAGCCATCATCGATCCATTTTTCATTTTCCATTGGTTTTGTCTTGTCTTCCCACACACCTGTTTTCAATCCCATTCATTACCTGTTGTGTATTTAACCCTCTGTTTCCCCTCATGTCTTTGTCAGAGATTGTTTATTGTCAGTGTAGTGTTTTTGTTGTATAGGTGCGCGACGGGTCTTCGTACCCATATTTGTTTATGTTCTTTTCCTGTTTAGTGTTATGGAGCATGTTTTTATGACATTATTAAAAGACTCCATTTTACACTCCGTTTGACTCTCCTGCGCCTGACGTCCCTGCCACCTATACACATATGCCTGACACATAGTCCCTGTGCACAAGGAAGTGAAGGTAACCTGCCTAAATGATTACCGCCCAGTAGCACTCACGTAGGTAGCCATGAAGTTCTTTGAAAGGCTGGTCATGGCTCACATCAACAGCATCCTCCCGGATACCCTAGACCCACTCCAATTTGGATACCACCCCAACAGATTCACAGATGACACAATTTCAATCGCACCCCACACTGCCCTTTCCCACCTGGACAAAAGATACACCTATGTGAGAATGCTGTTCATTGACTACAGCTCAGCTCTCAACACCATAGCGCCCACAAAGCTCATCCCTAAGCTAAGGACCCTGGGACTAAACACCGCCCTCATCAACTGCATCCTGTACTTCCTGATGGGCCGCCCCCAGGTGGTAAGTGTAGGCAACAACACATCTGCTGATCCTCAACACTGGGGCCCCTCGGGTGTGTGCTTAGTCCCCTCCTGTATTCCTTGTTCACCCACAACTGCGTGACCAAACATGACTCCAACACCATCATTAAGTTTACTGACGATACAACAGTGGTAAGCCTGATCACCAATGATGATGAGACGAGGGAGGAGGTCAGAGACCTGGCCGTGTGGTGCCCGGACAACAACTTCTCCCTTAATGTGAGCAAGACAAAGGAGCTGATCGTGGACCACAGGAAAAGGCAGGCCAAACAGGCCCCCATTAACATTGACAGGGCTGTAGTGGAGCAGGTCGAGAGTTTCAAGCTCCTTGGTGTCCACATCACCAATTAACTATCATGGTCCAAACACACTAAGACAGTCGTGAAGAGGGCACGACAACATCTTTTCCCTCTCAGGAGACTGAAAAGATTTGGAATGGGTCCCTAGATCCTCAAAAAGTTCTACAGTTGCACCATCGAGAGCACCCTGACCGGTTGCATCACTGCTTGGTATGGTAACTGCTCATATAACTGTAAGGCGCTACAGAGGTTAGTGAGTACGGCCCAGTACATCAATGGGGCCAAGCTTCCTGCCATCCAGGACCTATATACTAGGCAGTGTCAGAGGAAACTGCTTTTACACTGCTGTTATTCGCTGTTTATTATCTATGCATAGTCACTTCACCCCTACCTACATGTGCAAATCACCTCAACTAACCTGTACCCCCTGTATGTAGCCTCGTTATAGTTATTTTATTGTGTTACTTTTTATAATTTTGACTTTAGTTTATTTGGTAAATATTTTCTTAACTCTTTCTTGAACTAATGGTTAAGGGCTTGTAAGTAAGCCTTTCACGGTAATGTTGTATTGGCGTATGTGACAAATAAAGTTTGATTTGATATATCTAATCTCAGCAATGCTGGTGTCAATTAGATCCATGGCAGTGTTTACGTTCATAGAACCCTTTTTCAGTTAGTTAGAAAGGATGTACAGTTGAAGTCTGAAGTTAAGATACACTTAGGTTGGAGTCATTAAAACAAATTTTTCAAACACTCCACAAATTTCTTGTTAACAAACTATAGTTTTTAGCAAGTCTGTTAGGACATCTACTTTGTGCATGACACAATACATTTTTCCAACAATTGTTTACTGACAGATTATTTCACGTATAACACACTGTTTCACAATTCCGGTGATTCAGAAGTTTACATACACTAAGTCACATATGTCAGAGTCAAGGCCCGCGGGCCACATCCGGCCCGCAAGAAGGTTTTTTACGGCCCCTGGGATGATCTTGATTTATTATTAGAACCGGCCCGCAGCAAGCCGGCAGCCCGCAGATCTTTTACACGCACCAATACTACATTTCCCACAATGCAAAGGTGACGCACCGAGCAGTAGGCTGCTTCATTTCAATATTTATTGGCACAGCAGTCGTCAGCATCACAGTAAAATTAACTTTCAGATACCCATCAAAAATGGCAAAACGGAAGGTGGATACTGAGAACCGGGGGTTTCAAACAAGGTGGGAGTCGGAGTATATGTTCACGAAGGTAGCTGGAAAACCTGTGTGTCTTCTGTGTGGAGAAAGTGTGGCGGTACTGAAAGAGTATAATCTGAGACGACATTATGAAACGAAACACGCGGACAAAAACAAGAATATGGACATGGAACAAAGGCTACAAAAGGCAGAGGAATTAAAACGAGGCCTCAAATCTCGACAGGCTCTGTTCAAAAAAGCCAAATCACAAGGCCAGGCTGCTGTCAAGGCCAGTTTTATTTTGGCAGAAGAGATCGCTAAATCAGCCCGGCCATTTACGGAGGGGGATTTCATCAAAAACTGCATGATTAAAGTTTGTGACGAAGTTTGCCCAGAAAAAAGGCAACTCTTTTTAAATGTGAGTCTGAGCAGAAACACCATTGCCGAGAGAGTAGACCAGTTGTCCATCAATCTAAAAGAGCAGCTTGTGAAAAAGGGAAAAGATTTTATTGCATATTCCTTGGCTGTGGATGAGAGCACCGACATTTCTGACATTGCCCAGTTGTCAATTTTCATCCGCGGAGTGGACTCCAACCTAAGCGTGACAGAGGAGTTTTTGGCTTTACGTCCTATGCATGGCACAACTACGGGGCATGATTTGTATGAAGAGGTGTCAAGATGTGTAAATGAGATGGAGCTGCCTTGGGAAAAACTTGTGGGTTTGACAACCGACGGAGCACCTGCGATGTGTGGACACAGGAGCGGACTGGTGGCGAAGATACGGGAAAAGATGCAAGAGGAAAACGCGACAGGTGAGCTGACAGCTTATCATTGTATCATACACCAGGAAGCGTTGTGCGGTAAAGCCTTGAAAATGGAGCATGTAATGAGCATCATCACGCGCACAGTTAACTTTATCAGAGCCAAAGGTTTGAATCACCGCCAGTTCAAGGCATTTCTGACGGAGTTAGAAACGGAGCATGGTGATTTGCCTTATCACACAGAGGTGCGATGGCTAAGCCAGGGAAAGGTGCTTCAAAGATGTTTCGAGCTTCGTGAGGAGATTTGTCTGTTCTTGGACAGCAAAGGGAAAGACACAACACAACTCCGAGACGAAATGTTTCTGTGTGAAATGGCTTTTCTGTGTGACATTACGAGTCATCTGAATGCAATAAACTTGCAGCTGCAGGGTCGGGATCGTGTCATCTCTGATATGTACAGTACAGTGAAGGCATTTAAAACCAAACTGACTCTGTGGGAGACGCAGATGCGGAAAGAAAATTTGAGCCACTTTCCCAGCTGCCAGACCATGAAAGAGAAGCTCTCTACCAGTGCGTTCCCGAGCACACAGTTGGCTGATAAAATAGGTATGCTTGCCGCTGACTTTCGACGCCGATTTGCTGACTTTGAAGCACAAAAAAGCAGGTTGGAACTGCTCGGTAACCCATTTGCTGTTGACGTGGAAAGCTCACCACCAAACCTCCAAATGGAGTTGATTGACCTCCAATGCAATGATGCACTGAGGGCAAAATATGCGGCAGTGGGTGCTGCGGAGTTCGCCCGTTTCCTCCCCGGCACAATGCCCCAGCTGCGCATCCAGGCTGCTCAAACGTTGTCTATGTTTGGCAGCACATACCTGTGTGAACAACTGTTTTCTTTGATGAACCTGAACAAAACATCACACAGAAGTCGACTTACTGCTGAACACCTCCACTCAATTCTGAGGATTTCTTCAGCTCAGAGCCTTACCCCGAACATTGATGAACTTGTGGAAAAGATGGGACACCACCAAGTATCACCCTCAACCTCAAACAAGTGAACATTACTGTGCAATCACATATTTAGAGTTTTTACTCAGTTCAAGTTTAAAAGTTAAAATTTAATATTTGTTTTCACTGCATGTTACTTCTCCTTAAACAAAGTGTTGTTTTTGATTAATAGATTTTTGCACTTTATTTTTTTGTATTTCAATCCAATTATATTTTAAAAATATTTCAGTTGAGTGGATGATAGAAAATTGCTATTATTGTTTTTTCTTTGAAGTAAATTTAGCCCACTTTTGCTAAAATAGAAAATATAGTCTACTGATGGTGCCTTGAATACCGGTTTCTTTCA
Source organism: Oncorhynchus mykiss (assembly GCF_057628025.1). Classification (NCBI taxonomy): domain Eukaryota; kingdom Metazoa; phylum Chordata; class Actinopteri; order Salmoniformes; family Salmonidae; genus Oncorhynchus; species Oncorhynchus mykiss. Next base: position 43,397,848 of record NC_143038.1, on the reverse strand, counting down.
TTTAATGTTCATGTTATGGGGATATTTATATAAAGGAAATTTGTCTTTTGTGTCTGTTGAAAATTAAAGATTACTGACAGAGCCATAAGAAAATATTGCTTTATTTATCTGATCATATTGTAATATATTTGTTAGGTTTTCAGTAGGTTCAATTAGGTTCACTAGACTATATGCGTCATTTAAACATTTTTCAATGAACATTCGAACAGTCCGGCCCTCGTCTTGTAGCTGATTTTTTTATTTGGCCCTCCGTCCATTTGACTTTGACACCCCTGCTAAGTTGACTGTGCCATTAAACAGCTTGGAAATTTCCAGAAAATGATGTCATGGCTTTAGAAGCTTCTGATAGGCTAATTGACATCATTTGAGTCAATTGGAGGTCTACCTGTGGATGTATTTCAAGGCCTACCTTCAAACTCAGTGCCTCTTTGCTTGACATCATGGGAAAATCAAAATAAATCAGCAAATAAATCCGAAAAAAATGGTAGACCTCCACAAGTCTGGTTCATCCTTGGGAGAAATTTCCAAACACTTAAAGGTACCAAGTTCATCTGTACAAACAATAGTACGCAGAACTGAAAAAGCGTGTGCGAGCAAGTAGGCCTACAAACCTGATTCAGTTACACCAGCTGTCATGAGGAATGGGCCAAAATTAATCCAACTTGTTGTGGGAAGCTTGTGGAAGGCTACCCAAAACGTTTGACCCAAAGAATTTAAACAATTTAAAGGCAATGCTACTGACCCACTAGGAATGTGATGAAAGAAATTTGATGAAATAAATAAAAGCTGAATAAATCATTCTCTCTACTATTATTCTGACATTTCACATTCCTAAGATAATGTGGTGATAATAACTGACCAAGACAGGGAGTTTTTAATAGGAATAAATGTCATGAATTGTGAAAAACCTAGTTTAAACTTCAGACGTCAACTGTACGTTTTCTTTAGTAAACTGTTTCAAAACACCAACATACATTTAAACCCAAATGTTTTTAATTTTTTTTAGAGGCGTTGTATAGTTATGGTGCTTTATTCGGCACTGCTGGAAGAGGGGTGAGAGCGGCTCTGCAAGGTGGTGTGCTGCTTGTGTCGCCGTCAGCAGAAACATCCTCGGCTATAGCTAGCCTTACTTTGGCTATGCAATTGTCCCCCTCCACCTCTAGACTATATGATTGGATCCAAGATGGCGTAGCAGTAAGTCGTCCTGTCGTGTCGTGTCCCTTGTATATATCGTTTCTTTTTCGTTTTTTTTACATATTTTTCTAAGCATATCTCTTTAAAAACATTTTGCTAAACCTAAGCTTCCAATACTCTCCTGCAACCCGCCTCACCCAATGTAGCTATTTTTCCTAAAGTATTTATATTTACTTCGGAACCGGAACCCCTCAACTGAAGCTAGCCAGCTAACCACCAGCTGTGCTAGCGGTCTTCAGCTAACCGGTCATCAGCTAACCTTTAGCTCGGAAAGCTCTCGCCAGTTCGAACAACGCGACTCTAACCAGAGCATAACGGACCTATTTATTTTTCATCCCCGGATTCATCCCCGGATTCCCACCACAAACGGAACATTTCTCAGCTGGATCTTCACAACTAGCTATCTAGCTAAACCGCAACCCCGGATGATTACTCCTGGCTAGCGTTTCCACCCACTTAGCTTGAAGCTAGCCCGGCCAGCGCACCTGTGCTACCACCGTAGCATACTCCTGGGCTACAATACCCGGGCCCACGACCGGTCTATCGATGTCACCGCATGAAGAGGAATAAACAGACTCACCCCATCGCGACGTCCCCCAAAGGCTAACTCTCTAGCCCTCGCTATCTCCCTGCTTGCTAATTAGGCCTGCTAACTGCTAGCTTGTCCAGCTCCGGTCCGCTAACTGCTACCTTGTTTAGCCCGGGCCTACAAACTGTTAGCTTGTTAGCACAGGCCTGCTAACCGTCTGAATCCCCGCGTCCCAAACACTCACTGGATCCATATTTACTTTCTATCTCTTTTTGATTTTTAACTTGTTTATACCTTCCGGAAACCTGCCTCACCCAATGTGATACGGAATCGCTATTATTTTTAATTTTTAGTACACACTCAAGAACCCCCAGAAGCTAACCAGCTAACTAGCTACAAGCTATTTAGTCATTGTTAGTTTTTTTTAACCTGGATAACACTCGCCAGTCCAGCTTCCCTGCCCCATCCACCGCTGCCCCCTGGACACTGATCTCTTGGCTACAAAGCTGATGCACGCTGGACTGTCCATTAATCACGGTACTCCATTCTGCTTGTTTGTTTTATCTGTTGGCCCCGTTGCCTAGTCAACGCCATTTTACCTGCTGTTGTTGTGCTAGCTGATTAGCTGTTGTCTCACCCACTGTTTTAGCTAGCTTTCCCAACTCAACACCTGTGATTACTGTATGCCTCGCTGTATGTCTCTCTCAAGTGTCAATATGCCTTGTATACTGTTGTTCAGGTTAGTTATCATTGTTTTAGTTCACAATGGAGCCCCTAGTTCCACTCTTCATACCCCTGATAACTCCTTTGTCCCACCTCCCACACATGCGGTGACCTCACCCATTACAACCAGCATGTCCAGAGATACAACCTCTCTCATCATCACCCAGTGCCTGGGCTTACCTCCGCTGTACCCGCACCCCACCATACCCCTGTCTGCGCATTATGCCCTGAATATATTCTACCATGCCCAGAAACCTGCTCCTCTTATTCTCTGTCCCCAACGCTCTAGGCGACCAGTTTTGATAGCCTTTAGCCGCACTCTCATACTACTCCTTCTCTGTTCCGCGGGTGATGTGGAGGTAAACCCAGGCCCTGCATGTCCCCAGGCACCCTCATTTGTTGACTTCTGTGATCGAAAAAGCCTTGGTTTCATGCATGTCAACATCAGAAGCCTCCTCCCTAAGTTTGTTTTACTCACTGCTCTAGCACACTCTGCTAACCCTGATGTCCTTGCTGTGTCTGAATCCTGGCTCAGGAAGGCCACCAAAAATTCAGAGATTTCCATACCCAACTATAACATCTTCCGTCAAGATAGAACTGCCAAAGGGGGAGGAGTTGCAGTCTACTGCAGAGATAGCCTGCAAAGTAATGTCATACTTTCCAGGTCCATACCCAAACAGTTCGAACTACTAATTTTGAAAATTACTCTCTCCAGAAATAAGTCTCTCACTGTTGCCGCCTGCTACCGACCTCCCTCAGCTCCCAGCTGTGCCCTGGACACCATTTGTGAATTGATCGCCCCCCATCTAGCTTCAGAGTTTGTTCTGTTAGGTGACCTAAACTGGGATATGCTTAACACCCCGGCAGTCCTACAATCTAAGCTAGATGCCCTCAATCTCACACAAATCATCAAGGAACCCACCAGGTACAACCCTAACTCTGTAAACAAGGGCACCCTCATAGACGTCATCCTGACCAACTGGCCCTCCAAATACACCTCCGCTGTCTTCAACCAGGATCTCAGCGATCACTGCCTCATTGCCTGTATCCGCTACGGAGCCGCAGTCAAACGACCACCCCTCATCACTGTCAAACGCTCCCTAAAACACTTCTGTGAGCAGGCCTTTCTAATCGACCTGGCCCGGGTATCCTGGAAGGACATTGACCTCATCCCGTCAGTTGAGGATGCCTGGTCATTCTTTAAAAGTAACTTCCTCACCATTTTAGATAAGCATGCTCCGTTCAAAAAATGCAGAACTAAGAACAGATACAGCCCTTGGTTCACCCCAGACCTGACTGCCCTCGACCAGCACAAAAATATCCTGTGGCGGACTGCAATAGCATCGAATAGTCCCCGTGATATGCAACTGTTCAGGGAAGTCCGGAACCAATACACGCAGTCAGTCAGGAAAGCTAAGGCCAGCTTCTTCAGGCAGAAGTTTGCATCCTGTAGCTCCAACTCCAAAAAGTTCTGGGACACTGTGAAGTCAATGGAGAACAAGAGCACCTCCTCCCAGCTGCCCACTGCACTGAGGCTAGGTAACACGGTCACCACCGATAAATCCATGATTATCGAAAACTTCAATAAGCATTTCTCAACGGCTGGCCATGCCTTCCGCCTGGCTACTTCAACCTCGGGCCAACAGCCCCGCCCCCCCCGCTGCTCCTCGCCCAAGCCTCTCCAGGTTCTCCTTTACCCAAATCCAGATAGCAGATGTTCTGAAAGAGCTGCAAAACCTGGACCCGTACAAATCAGCTGGGCTTGACAATCTGGACCCTCTATTTCTGAAACTATCCGCCACCATTGTCGCAACCCCTATTACCAGCCTGTTCAACCTCTCTTTCATATCGTCTGAGATCCCCAAGGATTGGAAAGCTGCCGCAGTCATCCCCCTCTTCAAAGGGGGAGACACCCTGGACCCAAACTGTTACAGACCTATATCCATCCTGCCCTGCCTATCTAAGGTCTTTGAAAGCCAAGTCAACAAACAGGTCACTGACCATCTCGAATCCCACTGTACCTTCTCCGCTGTGCAATCTGGTTTCCGAGCCGGTCACGGGTGCACCTCAGCCACACTCAAGGTACTAAACGATATCATAACCGCCAACGATAAAAGACAGTACTGTGCAGCCGTCTTCATCGACCTTGCCAAGGCTTTCGACTCTGTCAATCACCATATTCTTATCGGCAGACTCAGTAGCCTCGGTTTTTCGGATGACTGCCTTGCCTGGTTCACCAATTACTTTGCAGACAGAGTTCAGTGTGTCAAATCGGAGGGCATGCTGTCCGGTCCTCTGGCAGTCTCTATGGGGGTGCCACAGGGTTCAATTCTCGGGCCGACTCTTTTCTCTGTATACATCAATGATGTTGCTCTTGCTGCGGGCGATTCCCTGATCCACCTCTACGCAGACGACACCATTCTATATACTTTCGGCCCGTCATTGGACACTGTGCTATCTAACCTCCAAACAAGCTTCAATGCCATACAACACTCCTTCCGTGGCCTCCGACTGCTCTTAAACGCTAGTAAAACCAAATGCATGCTTTTCAACCGATCGCTGCCTGCACCCGCATGCCCGCCTAGCATCACCACCCTGGATGGTTCCGACCTAGAATATGTGGACATCTATAAGTACCTAGGTGTCTGGCTAGACTGCAAACTCTCCTTCCAGACTCATATCAAACATCTCCAATCGAAAATCAAATCAAGAGTCGGCTTTCTATTCCGCAACAAAGCCTCCTTCACTCTTCACTCTTCACTTCACACTTCACACGCTGCCAAGCTTACCCTAGTAAAACTGACTATCCTACCGATCCTCGACTTCGGCGATGTCATCTACAAAATGGCTTCCAACACTCTACTCAGCAAACTGGATGCAGTCTATCACAGTGCCATCCGTTTTGTCACTAAAGCACCTTATACCACCCACCACTGCGACTTGTATGCTCTAGTCGGCTGGCCCTCGCTACAAATTCGTCGCCAGACCCACTGGCTCCAGGTCATCTACAAGTCCATGCTAGGTAAAGCTCCGCCTTATCTCAGCTCACTGGTCACGATGGCAACACCCATCCGTAGCACGCGCTCCAGCAGGTGTATCTCACTGATCATCCCTAAAGCCAACACCTCATTTGGCCGCCTTTCGTTCCAGTACTCTGCTGCCTGTGACTGGAACGAATTGCAAAAATCGCTGAAGTTGGAGACTTTTATCTCCCTCACCAACTTCAAACATCAGCTATCTGAGCAGCTAACCAATCGCTGCAGTTGTACATAGTCTATTGGTAAATAGCCCACCCATTTTCACCTACCTCATCCCCATACTGTTTTTATTTATTTATTTTTCTGCTCTTTTGCACACCAATATCTCTACCTGTACATGACCATCTGATCATTTATCACTCCAGTGTTAATCTGCAAAATTGTAATTATTCGCCTACCTCATGCCTTTTGCACACATTGTATATAGACTCCCCCTTTGTTTTCTACTGTGTTATTGACTTGTTAATTGTTTACTCCATGTGTAACTCTGTGTTGTCTGCTCATACTGCTATGCTTTATCTTGGCCAGGTCGCAGTTGCAAATGAGAACTTGTTCTCAACTAGCCTACCTGGTTAAATAAAGGTTAAATAAAAAAATAAATAAAACCTCTTCCCAGTTGCTGGTGGTCCACCTCCTCCTCTTGTGTTTTTTTCCCCCCCATGACCACTGTCACGCCTGCCCCCGCTCTCCCATTCTGGCGCTCGAGGGCATCAGGCTGCCGTTCATTATGCACACATCATTACGTGCAGCAGCGCTCATTGGACTCACCAGGACTCCTTCCCTTCGTTGATTGCCCCATCTATAACTGTCTGCTCCCCTGTTTGTTCCCTGTGTCTGCATTAATGTCGTTATGTGTTCGTGTCCAGATGCTGTCCTGTCCTATTCCATGTCTGTTACCATTAAATGTTCACTCCCTGTACCTGCTTCTCGTCTCTACCAGCGTCGATCCTTACAACCACTGGTAGGGCTGTGGCAGTCATGGAATTTTGTCAGCCGGTTATTGTCAAGCAAATAACCGCCGGGCTCACAGTAATTGACCGTTAATTAACAAAAACACGGAAATTGGCATGAAACTGAAGATCTCATACGACACTGTGTACTACTCCCTTCACAGAACAGCGCAAACTGGCTCTAACCAGAATAAAAAGAGGAGTGGGAGGCCCCGGTGCACAACTGAGCAAGAGGACGTACATTAGAGTGTCTAGATTGAGAAACAGATGCCTCACAAGTCCTCAACTGGCAGCTTCATTAAATAGTACCTGCAAAACACCAGTCTCAACGTCAACAGTGAAGAGGCGACTCCGGGATGCTGGCCTTCTAGAGTTGCAAAGAAAAAGCCAAAATGTTGTCGGACAAAAGCCAAGGTCCGACGGGAGCCAGGATGACAGGAGAGCCTCGAGGAATGTGCCCATTCCAGGACCGGAGTACGGGCAGAATCCTGGACAAACATCCTGGTTAGCCGGACCAGACTCTATTCCCCAGAAGATAGCAGGCTCTAGACAGGAAGTAGGGAGGATGGTCTCGGGGTCCGATGGTGTAGTGGCGGGCTGTACAGACATGAGAGTGCGTCAGGCTTTACATTCTTGGACCCCGGGCGGTAGGATATAGTGAAATGAAAACCAGTGAATAACAGGGCCCATCACGCCTGCCTGGAGTTGAGGTGCTTGGCAGTGCGGAGATATTCCAGGTTCCTATGGTCTGTCCACACCAAGAATAGGTGTTCCGCCCCTTCTAACCAGTGCCTCCACTACTCCAACGCCATCTTAACTGTGAGTAATTCTCAATTTCCCGTGTCGTAGTTCCTCTCAACGGTATTAAGACGATGGGAAGGTGCAGGGAGGCAGCTTCAGGTTCTGGGCAGAATGCTGGGAAAGGACTTTCCCCACTCCGATGTCCGAGGCGTTGACCTCCACCACGAACTGACGGGTCCGGGTTGATTAAGATGGGAGCTGTAGTGAATCGCTGCTTGAGGTCTGAGAACACCCGTTCAGCTGCTGGAGACCATATGACAGGAACCTTGGGAGTGGTGAGTGCTGAGAGGGGGGAAGCAAGGGTGCTGTAACCCTGGATGCATTGACGGTAGAAATGCCCAAACCCCAGGAGATATTCCAGCTGCACTGTGGATGTGGGATGAGGCCAATCCACTACTGCTCTCACCTTGTCAGGGTCCATCTGAATATTCCCTGCAGCGATGATGTATCTTAGGAAGGAGATGGTGGAGCGATGGAACTCACATTTCTCCACCTTCACAAAAAGCTGGTTCTCCAGGAGACGCTGGAGAACCAGTTGGACATTGGGAATGTGCTCTTGAGCTGATGAGGATGAGGATGTCATCGAGATAGACAAACACAAATTGGTTCAGCATGTCACAGAACACATCATTGACCAGGGCCTGGAATACTGCAGGAGTGTACCAATGCAGTGTGGTTCCCGGGAGAAGGCCGATTGCACAGTTGTAGGGCCGATGCTCAGGAAGAGATGTGGTGCGGGCAGAATTGAAAACTTTCCTTAAGTTCTGTTACTCCATGGGAACTGTTGGAGATATCCAATGCTTTACCCAAGCCCACAGGGAGACGTCCCGGGGCAGGCTGCACAGACTTCAGACAATGTGAATGGCAAAAAAGTTTCTAACCCATGATGGAACTCGTAGCCCAGTCGATTAGGGGGTTGTGCCTCTGGAGCCATGAAAACCCCAAAATCATGGTGTGGTATCCCAGGAGGTCTACCCCGGGGGATGTTAATAGAGAGGAAGTACGTGAGGCGACATTGGCTCCCTCTGCTGGGAATATGGGAGCTGGGCACCCCGACACAGACAGCTCTAAGTGGAGGTAATTAGAGGAAAGTGCCAACCAGCCGTGGAGGCCAAATAGAAGGAGCACGGTGGCACCAACACCAAGTGAAAGGAGAGAAGAAGGAGCAAGCCAAACCTCAGTGATTTTCTTTGTTATGTTTATTTTCTGTCTTAGTAAAGTTGTTTTTGCGGACAAAAGCCTCCCTGTCTCTGTGTCAACCCAACACCCCACGGTTTACCACAATGGGTACATGAGGAGAATCCAGGATCAGAAACTTCATAGCCTCACTGTGGTTTTCTGACACTCGCAGGTTGATAGGATCCGTATTGTAGGTGATTCTGCCCATAGAGCGCACATTCAGAGCTCTGACGTCCATCGGGATGGAAAGGGGTTGAGTGGAGATATCCAGCTCCGACACCAGGGTAGTGTTCATAACTTTTGTTGGCCGCAGAGTCAATGAGCACCCAAATGGATTTGGACTGGTCTCCCCACAACAGGGTAACATGGAGAGGGTTACGAGTAGTGAGAGATTGGAAACTCCCCTTACGGTTCACCAGTGTACTCATCTACTGATGAGCCTGGTCTTTTAATGGGTAGGTAGGATTGTCCTGTAGCTCCACAATACAGACAGCTCTTAGTGTTTAGTCTGCGTAACCACTCAGCAGGAGACAATCTAGCCCTGCCCAGTTGCATGGGCTCCGGAGGAGGCGAGTCGGCAGCCTTCTGTGATTTCCGGAGGAACTCGGGTGACAAGATTCTCTCGGAAGACAAGATTTCTGACAAGACAAGACAAGATTTCTGTGATTCCTCAGAGGCGAGGTGGAATTCAAGGACGAGCGAGAACGTAGCCGATGGGCGGTTAAGTTCTCATACCTGCCCATCGATCCAGATGGTCAAGGCTATGAGGGAGTCGAGGTCCATGGGCAGTTCCCAGGCTGCGAGCTCAAATTGAATCACCTCTGATAATCTGTTAAGGAATGTATCAAACAGGGCTTCCGGGTTCCAGGCATTCTCAGCCACCAACGTGCGAAAAACCACTACATAGTCTTCCACACTACGGGAGTCTTGACGTTGTTGGAGCAGCTTACAAGCAGCCTCTCTCCAGACAATGGAGAATCTAACACTTTTCATATCTCCGCAACAAACTCCTCCAAGAAGGCTGCAGCTCGAAGATGAGGGAGCACTGGGAGAGAAATGCACGGCAGGTTCCAGAATCTCCAGTGTAGCGCTCCGGATGAGGTAAGCGAGGTTCTCGGGACCCCGGGGTAGGCTGGGAAGAAGTGCCTTTGGTGGCGGGATTGCTGAGAGTCTGGGGGATTACTGTTGTGGCTTGCTGCCTAGTTAGGAATCCGTGGAATTGCCTCCAGCAATGTATTGAACGCATGGTCATGGCGTTCTGCCAGGGTATGGAGTCCCTCCATAAGACTTTGCATTAAGCCCTCATATCTTCCAATGGTGGTTCCATGGGAGGAGACAGCGTTGCAGAGCTGGTCCGAGTCTGTTGGGTCAGTCATGGTCAGTTCGTACTATCCCGGCTCAGGCTAAGACCCAGATGCAGACACAGGAGGCGGATAGTATGAGTCTCAGAGTTTATGACAATACAAGGGGCAGGAAATCAGTAGGTCAAGGCAGGCAAAGAGTCGTAATCAAAATCAGAGTCAGGCAGGTATAGGACGGCAGGCAGGATTGGGGTCAGGACAGGAAGAAAGGTCCGAGCTGGGAAGACTAGAAAAAGCTAAAACTAGAGCACAGGAACATGCTGGTAGGACATGACGGGACAAGACAAACTGGCAACAGACAAACAGAAAACACAGGCATAAATACACAGGGGATAATGGGGACAAATTGGAAATACCTGTTGGGTGGTGGAGACAAGCACAAGACAGGTGAAACAGATCAGGGTGTGACACTAATTATTATTTTTTTTAAGTCTGATAAAAGACATGAGCTCTGCTTTGTCTCTCATTCACAATTTGACAAGCACTTGACAATGCCTCGAATTTCCTGGCAGCAAATATATAATTCACAAGTGATGGGCTAATATTGTCACTCATAAGAGTATTCTTGATTTAATCGTGTCTTTATACAGTATATACTAAATGACTTATGTGTGAAATTTGTTTTTATTTAGAATGGACCATTATCATGCACCTGTCTCGAAACAGGGGCAGGGGAAAAAATACTCGTCATCTACAGTATGCACTTAAATAGCGAATGGAGGACACTATTGCAGTGGTTCATTTTCATTTCATCCTGTTTTAAAGAGTAGCAATGCACTTAACATTAGGAAAGTTGACACATAAATATAGTAGGCCTAGCCAATAGAAAGCTGATGGGATCACCCTCTTTTTAATAGAGGCCATCGCTCTGTTTTCTTACGCAATTGCACAGCCTATAGAAATGTTGCTCATCATGAGCTCATGGGCACTCACGAAGTGTTTGATTCAATTTTGGATACATTTGTATTGATGTCAGAGTGATTAGAGGGACAATAGAGTGCTGAGTACCAGGCAGTTAGCAAGTTTTGTAGGCTATTAATGACCATCAGTAGCATCAGAGGTTGGAGAAGCCTAATTACCGGGACTAAACGGTCATGTGAAATTTGACTGCCATCATGACTCGTGACCACCAGTGTGGTAGTAATACGATCACCGTAACAGCCGTGGTTACGGGCGTGGAGGCCATGCTTCCATCAACACCGGCCTCATTAGCCACTGTCAGGCTAAAGCAGTGGTTGCAAGCATGACGGATGCAATTACATTTTTCTTATTCTCTCGCTCTTTGCGTTTTAGCGCACCTGACTTGTACTTTTTATCCATTTGTCGCCTGAATGTAACTTAGCTAGCTAGACATGACCTGATGAAGTTAAACTCATGCAACAGACAGGGTTGTCAATCAAATATGACAGGCCTGGGTAAATTTGTTTTCATATTTTAAGAAGACAATAACTAATGTTGTTTTGGTATTGTATGAAGTAGGTATAAGATACCAAAAGTAGTTTTAAATTAGCAATTGACTAAATAAATAATAATTTGGAAGACCCTGGTCCCCCCCAACCAGCAGCCAACCAACAGCGGTGCCCTAACAAGTCCCAGGCCAGGGGGCACCTCAATGGGGTATAGCGACAGACACAGCTATTTATTGCTTTATAAAATAAGTGTAACGGCATATCTCCTCTTCGTCTGAAGAGGAGTAAGGATCGGACCAAGATGCAGCGTGGTAAGTGTTCATGACGATATTTTAATAAAGACAAATAAACACTCGAACAAAAACAATAAACGATAACGTCAAATCTACATACCGAAACAGTACCGTGTGGCGAACAAACACACACACGGAAACAAACACCCACAAACCAACAGTGAAACCCAGGCTACCTAAGTATGATTCTCAATCAGAGACAACTAACGACATCTGCCTCTGATTGAGAACCATACTAGAGCGAAACAGAAACCAAACATAGAAAAACAAACATAGACACGCCCTGACCATACTAAATAAAGACAAAACAAAGGAAATAAAGGTCAGAACGTGACAGTATCCCCCCCAAAGGTGCGGACTCCGGCCGCAAAACCTATACCTATAGGGGAGGGTCTGGGTGGGCGTCTGTCCGCGGTGGCGGTTCTGGCGTTCCCCACTTCACCACAGTTTTTGTCCGCCTCATTGTCTGCCTCCGTGGCCTCTTAAACACGGCGACTCTCGCCGCCAACCTCGGACTGGGGACCCTAGAAATGGGTCCCGAATGGACAGGAGATTCCGGCAGCGCCAGACGGACGGGAGACTCCGGCAGCGCCGGACAGGCGGGAGACTCCGGCAGCTCCGGAGTGAAGGGCAATTCTGGCATCGCCTGGCTGACTGACGGTGCCGGCAGCTCATGGCTGACTGACGGCTCTGGCGGCTCCTGGCTGGCTGGCGGCTCCTGGCTGGCTGGCGGCTCAGGACAGACGGGAGACTCTGGCGGCTCAGGACAGACGGGAGACTCTGGCGGCTCAGGACAGACGGGAGACTCTGGCGGCTCAGGACAGACGGGAGACTCTGGCGGCTCAGGACAGACGAGAGACTGGCGGCTCAGGACAGACGGGAGACTCTAGCCGCGCCGGACAGACGGGAGACTCTAGCAGCACTGGAGAGGAGGAAGGCTCTGGCAGCGCTGGACAGGCGGGAGCACCTGTAGGCAGAAGACGGAGAGACAGCATGGTGCGGGGGGCTGCCACCGGAAGGCTGGTGCGTGGAGGTGGCACTGGATAGACCGGACCGTGCAGGCGCACTGGAGCTCTTGAGCACCAAGCCAGCCCAACCTTACCTGGTTGAATGCTCCCGGTAGCCGGGCTGTGCTGGCGAACCGGGGAAACCATGCGTAAGGCTGGTGCCATATACGCCGGCTCAAGGAGACGCACTGGAGACCAGATGCATAGAGCCGGCTCGATGCCCACTCTAGCCCGGCCGATACGAGGAGCTGGAATGTACCGCACCGGGCTATGCACAGGCACTGGGGAAACTGCATAACACGGTGCCTGCCTGGTCCCTCTCTCTCTCCGGTAAGCACGGGAAGTTGGCGCAGGTCTCCTACCTGGCTTCGCCACACTCCCTGTGTGCCACCCCCAATACATTTTTGGGGCTGCCTCTCGGGCTTCCAGACGCTCTGCCATGCCGCCTCTCTGCTTTCGCTGCCTCCAGCTCTGCTTTGGGGCGGCGATATTCCCCTAGCTGTTCCCAAGGTCCTTTACCGTCCAGAATGTCTTCCCAAGTCCATTTCTCCAAGTACCGCTGCCTCTCCTGCTGCTGCTGTTGCTGCCTGTTACCACGCTGCTTGGTCCTTGGTTGGTGGGTGTTTCTGTAACCCCCCCCCCCAAATGACACCTGCCTCTGATTGAGAACCATACTAGGGCGAAACAGAAACCAAACATAGAAAAACAAACATAGACTGCCCACCCCAACTCACGCTCTGACCATACTAAATAAAGACAAAACAAAGGAAATAAAGGTCAGAACGTGACAATAAGCAGCACCAGCTCAAGCAAATTCCAGGATTTAATGAAATCATGTAATGTATCATATTATATATACATTTGGCATGTGTTATAGTGTTAAATGATGGTTTGAGCCTTTCAGTGAGATGGACAAAAGTTTCAATGTTACGTATTGCATATTGAGTTAAATGTAACAATGTTGCCATTTTTCTCTGTCTCACAATGGTACCAATACTAGCGTCATCTCAGATCTGTTTGTGCTCTTGCAAACTCCATTGCTCATTGTCAAGCCAAATCTATTTGGCATGATAGCACAAACAGCCTGGCACTCAGACTATGTTATCAATAGATCATCTGAGTAACACTGTTGCCATGATTTGTGGGAAAGTAGATTTAATCATCAAGACCACACAGGAAGTCCTAACATTAGTGGGGACTACATTTATATAATCCTAACTGTTGTCAAAAGGGAATAATTCCTGACAGACCTAGGCTTGTTTTTTTACATTTATCTGATCAACTTATTTTTATTATACTTTTTACTATGTTGACAGCTGATGGATGTTAGACTATTGCTTTCATTCCCATGCATAAGCTCTCAATTGTATACTGTAAAGAGAATCAATTAGCAGGCCTCACTATGTGATACGCCTCCTGCAATGTTCGCAGTCTGTCATGGACAGAACACAGAACTAGCATGCAGATGACATTGCCCACTGAGTCAACATTTACTTCGCCCATGTCCTCGCCCGACGCATCCAGAAAGCTTTCGAACGTTAAATGGTCATTGACGGCCAGGCTCTTTTGCAGATAGCCTACTTCTCGAAGTGAAAATTGGGGTCAGTGCAAATCACCTTGCAACCAGATGGGTAGAACTCAAAGTAGGCCCCGCTTCCGAAGCCAATCTCGTAAATGTTTCATGAACATTTTATCATTTCCTCCGCTCCTGGCTGCATGTGATGCCATAGAAATAGAATGAATAGAATGGGCGTCCCCATTCAAGTCAGTGATGGCAAAATGGGGGGACTGGCTCCCATTGCGAGTATACCCATAGGAGCAAAGCAGGAAGCAAAAGCAGGAAGCAAAAACAGGAAGCAAAAACAGGAAGTGTACCCATCAATATGTGCTGTGATTTGTTGATTCAACTCAACTGACATTACAAAAAATATGCAATGCATTTGTTACGTTATAGCCTTATTATAAAATTGATTAAATTGTTTTTTCCCCCTCATCAATCTACACACAATACCCCATAATGACAAAGCAAAAACAGTTTTCTCAATTTTTTTGCAAATGCATTACAAATAAAAACGGAAATCACATTTACATAAGTATTCACACTCTTTACTCAGTACTTTACTCAGAAGCACCTTTGGCAGCGATTAAAGCCTTGAGTCTTCTTGGAAATTATGCTACAAGCTTAGCACACCTGTATATTGGGAGTTTCTCCCATTCGTCTATGCATATCCTCTCAAGCTCTGTTAGGTTGGATGGGGATGGTTGCTGCACAGCTATTTTCAGGTCTATCCAGAGATGTTTGATTGGGTTCAAATCTGGGCTCTGGCTGAGACCCTCAAGGATATTCAGAGACTTGTCCCGAAGCCACTCCTGCATTGTCTTTGCTGTGTGCTTAGGGTCATTGTCCTGTTGGAAGGTGAACCTTCACCCCCAATCTGAGGTCCTGAGAGCTCTGGAGCAGGTTTCCATCAAGGATCTCTCTGTACTTTGCTCCGTTTATCTTTCCCTCGATCCTGACTAGTCTCCCAGTCCCTGCCGTTGTAAAACATCCCCATAGCATGATGCTGCAACCACCATGCTTCACCGTAGGGATGGTGCCAGGTTTCCTCCAGACGGGATACTTTGCATTCAGGCCAAATAGTTCTATCTTGGTTTCATCAGACCAGAAGAATCTTGTTGATCTACCCCGATTGCTCAGTTTGGCTGGGTGGTCAGCTCTAGGAAGAGTCTTGGAGGTTCCAAACTTCTTCCACTTAAGAATGATGGAGGCACTATTTTCTTGGGGACCTTCAATGCTGCATACATTTTTTGGTACCCTTCCGCAGATCTGTGCCTCGACACAATCCTGTCTCGGAGCTCTACGGACAATTCTTTCAACCTCATGGGCGTTTTTTTCTCTGACATGCTCTGTCAACTGGGGGACCTTAATATAGATAGGTATGTGACTTACCAAATCATGTCCAATCAATTTAATTCACCACAGATGGACTCCAATCAAGTTGGAGAAACATCTCAAGGAGGATAAATCGAAGCAGAATGCACCTGAGCTCAATTTGAGTCTCATAGCAAAGGGTCTGAATACTTATGTAATCAAGGTATTTCAGTTTTCACTGTCATTATGGGGTATTTTGTGTAGATTTATGAGGGAAAAATAGGAAAACAGTCAAGCGGTCTGATTACTTTCCGAATATACTGCGGAAATCCCATGACAGAGTGTCTATAGCCTAATACTTTAAAAAGCTCACATAATTGCTGTCACAAACACCACAGAGTTGTCACTGACTAGTTGGATATTCAATTCCCAGTGAGCAAAACATTTCTGTACTTACAGACTTCATAGAAATTTATTTTTATCAGGGTTTTCCTTTGGTGGACCATATGTTTTGTGGCTGTTATCAATAAAACTCATGAATGCTACTGTTTATGTCAAATTGTTCTACGTGTAGCCCTGGTTGTCCCGAATAAAAAATGCTAAAACACATCATTGTGAGGTTAAATGTAAGGGCTGGACATGCAGATATATGAAAGTCAGATAAATAAAAATACGATTTTTGCTGGGATATCAGGACTTATATGGTTAATTCCCTCTCAGGTTTCCTTCTAATCAAGAGGAAGGGCATGCTTATGACTCACCTAAGGGACTCGCCTAAGTATAATTCATGCTTAATGGTGGCTTCTTAGAAACTATGCACATTCAAATCGATTATATATTTATTCCTGGGAGATGGAGGTAATGTAACAGTTTTGTCATCCACTAAAACAAACCCACAAATCATCCATTTTCACTTTTGGATAACGAATTATACGGTAGTCTTCTTAACTATTAGTTCAATAACTTTGTTTCATTTTGTTTTGCGATCTTACGGTCCCTGGGCCGTTTTCAAACCAAAGGCATTTACCGACACTCCCTAACAATTTGCTGAGAGTCATCAATTATGCAGGGTACCCGCACGCACTGGGAAGGGAGTTAGCAGCAACAATATGGCGACAGCCGCAGTTTCTCCCGAATCTTTTGGACATCTGCAGTTCAGTGCCGGCTGTCTGGATTTCTGTTAATGCGGGAAAAGTAAGTGAATATCCTGTTGTCTTGTCAGGCTGGGTTTTGGTGGAGGATGGACCATGCATGCTACTTCCCTGTCTACAACTGCACCCCAATGCCGCAGAGCGGTCCCCCTCAGCATCTTTTATCCTCGCGTTTGTGTATAGGGCTCCTTGTCAAAGCTTGGGCAAATATGCATGGGAAACCAAAATTACATTTATGGATTACTTTCTTTAGCTGAAAAAGATGAGTTTATACTGCGGAAAGGGGTGACTAGTGATAAAGCAGGTAAATTGGGGTGTTGGCCTGCCTCTGAACGGAATGAGATTTCAATGTGTCAAAATATACATGGAGCCCTAAAAAGTACCGGTATGCGCTTTGAGTCAATGTATATTCTCGACACCCTAATCCTTTGTAAGATAATTTAACTGTAATTGTGATAGTTTTACCCCTCTTGCACAGCACCCCACCCTCACTCGATTACCCCTCCCCTTGCAGTACTCATTTTCAGGTTCTATTACGTGAGATAGGTAGGCTATGCCTCAGTTTTGGCAGTTGAAGAGGGACCGCGGTACCCCTCCCCATATCTTTACAGCCCCATCCCCAAATAGAGGTGGAAATAAATGTCCACGATGGTGTTATAACCCTTACATGTTCATTTTAGGAACCTTATCGCACCTAGGCAGCCTTCTCGGGTGTGGTACTAAAATACAGCCGTCAATGGTTTTTGGGGAGCATAACAAAACACCTTATCAAAATAATAGCAATGTATACAATTTACCTCGGGTAGAGATTGTTTTGGAGCAACACAGTTAAATGAATGACAGCCTAGAATTTCTACCATCACTGCATGTTTTCAAGTGGTATTGTGGCTCTGTCATAGAAGCCTACCCAGAAGCATCCTCTTTACTGCAGTATTTTAGTAAAGGCTTTGGCCCACACGCCAGGACAAGGCACGCGCGTGTGTGTAAACAGTGCATGGACTACAATACAAAGTAAGACTGATAGACCATACAGTTGAAACGTTATTACCAGTTTATAACAAATAGGCCAAAAAAGTGTGCATTTTACCTTGCTTAACGGTTTTACATGTAATATGTGGTTTATCAAGTAATAGCTTGTAATGACAACTTTTTGAGGAGGAAGTCCACTCATAATTTAATCGATTGTTGTCCTGACATGGGAAACATGAATCGTTTTCTGAATGACTTCCATTGTTGGCTGGAGTTTAGGGTACCCTGTTCATTCATAGATGTGTGCCACAACACTGAAAGCACACCATGACTATATTGTGTTTATATTTGTGTACATAGCCTATTCCAATCCACAGAGCTTTCATTCAGTAGCCTATCCAGTCGATGCTATATTAGGAACTATCAATTAGCTTTTTTATTGAATTATGTGTGCCACTATCATTTGGTGACGCTACAGAGGCACACTATGCCCTCACTAGGATATCGCATGCTGCTGCTAACCTCGACCGGCTGTGTAGACTCCTCTATCCAGTTGCGTTTCTCTCCTCAATCGATCTTCACTCCTCTGCCCCTCCTCTTCAGTTCAGACTCCACGATGTCCAGTGTTCTCGGTTTCATAGTCCTTAACTCCCCTCTCAATAACGGAATGCAACAGTTGCGATAAATAGTTCAGTTACAGGCGTCAAACACTTCAAACGCTTCAAACACACCGCCAGAGTCATTGCATGTATACTAATATTAATTTCCAATGAAACGCTGCGTTGGCCTTGCAGCATTGCGTTGCAGAGGCAGTTGCAGTGCGTTCGGTGTGGTGCATACGTTGGATATATCGAACAAATGCGCCAAACTGTATGCTTAGACGGCTTGACAGAAATTGTAGCAGAAGGTGAATGTTGCACTTTTGTTGAATACATATCCAGATGATGTTGCGTACTATTTTGCGCAAGAACGCTGTCGGTGTGTTCGAAGCGGGCGTTTGTATGTATTTTCTTGGCATAGAGGACACATGCGTAGAGGACTCCAGCGAGCGCTTCGTTTGAGGCTGCATCAGTGGTGCTGAAAGGAACAGCAACGGGCAGTGGGATCGAAGGAGAACGTGCTGCGGCTTCCAGAAGCCACTGGAGTTTTTCTAACATCTCCGGTTCGGTTTCATGCGATTAACAATCCTTACAATGGAATAATCATTCGTCTGTCTGTAGGAAATGTGAACGGATGTTACAATTATGCTATTGGTAAATACGCATGCTTATTGGGTTTGAATGTCCGGGATGAAATTAGGAACAGCATGCACTCGCAGCGAATGAATGGACACGTGAGTAGCCTTAATTTTTTGAATGAAATATTTTGCATCACAAGGTGATTCTTCTTGAAATGTGGTTGGCTATTACAATGACATGGTTTACCTGCTGCCCGAATGAGAACATAATGAATAGTCTTGATTTACTTGATACATTCCCTGTAGAAAAGCCGGTGGGACAGCTCCTCTATGCCATCATTAGTAGGCCTAAATGAGGTCCCTGTATGTCCTGTGTTGCATTGGTGTTTGTTATTCACCTTGAAAGTAGATCAATTCATGTAGCATTTGTGGAAGGAGACTTGGAGGTTGCGTTGGGTTACTTAAAACGCCGACTTAATTTCCTAGTGGTACAATCTCTTAGGTCAGTGGTTTAGGTTAGAAAGATTTTCATGGTTTTGACTTGTTTCTTTATGAAAGCGATTAGCTGCCCAAACTCAATTGGAAATGCAAATGGTCAAATGTTAAATCAATATCATGTTAGCAATTTCCTAAATGTTTATGCATTTTGTGACAAAATGCAAATTTGAATGATTTTTTTTGTATTGCTATATCATTTTCATGATTGAGTATGCATGATGCCTGCCAATTTGAAAAATACATCGCAAAGTATGTTTAATATTTCATTTCCATGGTAGGCCTACTATCCAGTACAACACTGACACATTTAAAAACGAAATGTGAAGGCTTAAATTACAAATAATTAGGGGGAGGGGGAAAATGTTGTCTGGGCTTGCTAGCTATGCCCAGACAGTAATGCCGGTGCTCTTAATTTCGTAAAAGTATTTCTGGATCAGAGAGGAAGAGGCAACGCAGTGCTATAAACTGAATGACTCAGATTATATTTGTTATGCTGGCTAGGACAGCTGGTGAGCAAGGAGTTCTCGGGAGGGGACACGGGGAGACAGACCGGGCATGGTGCTTGCTGCAAGCTACTAGTAGTTCCTAGCAATGATGGCTAGTATATGTAGTTAGCGATGTAGGTTCGATACGTTATCTAGCTAGCTGGCTATGGTGAGAGGCAAGTCAACACATTTTAAGAGATGACTAGATGGACTTAACCTACTAAAATCATTCTGGTTCAACAAATAAAATACACATATTTTGACACTGACTATGTGTGAGAGAGCAAGCAGAGAAGGACCCTTTTGGCCATTAGTCTTTAAATTAGTCATTGGTGGGACAGTATTTAGAGAAACTGGTTGTCATGTCATGGCACCATCAGGATATTCCCACAAGAGATAGGAAGCCCACCTGCCTGCTCTGCCCCTTCAGTACTGTGACACCATATTTTCTTGAGCAGTACAGCTGTTCCTTGACTCAATACTGTTAAAGCTGTAAGCCAAAGTAAGAGATTAGCTTTGCACCAGCCTTTGCTTTTGCAAGCCACAATGGCTCATAGGAGCAGGAGCCTATCTCCTGTTTCTGTAATGTGTGAGGCAGCTTGATGTACAAGTACACGCCCTGGATAGGACGCTCATCTATCTCTGGGCCTTACTCCCAATCTATCTTGAGTGCCAAGCAGAGACGCATCGGGTCCCATTTTTACAGTCTGGTATGACTTGACCAGCGATCGAACTGTCCAAACTTCAAATCTCAGGGAGGACGCTAACTGAGTTGGTTATGAGCACTGAGTTGGTTATGAAAGCCATAGGTATACCTATATTGCATATTAAGTTGTTCCATGTCGACTGAAAATGAGAGGCATGCACAATTATCAATCACAGATTATTTTATTTAGGGTATACCTTACCCTTTGTGGCCTGTGATAGAGACATTGGCCTACAGGTAACAGTTATTCTTGTTCTTAGAATCACTTGTTACTATCTACACAAAGTGTTCAACTACTGTAGGTTTCCTTGATCATTGTTTCCAACATATGATTGGCAGAACCTCATAATAGAGCAATAATATTTCTGTATTGTTAGTATTTTTGCAGAACATCTTATTGAACATGTAACTAATGGTAGGTGGCAATGCAATTTTGACTTAAATCAGTTTAGCGACAATGTCTGCCCTCCTCTTCCACATCAGCACAGTTGTAAATATTAGTAGTATCTTTGGGGTAGAGGTCAACCGAATAATCGGAATGGCTGATTAATTATGGCCGATTTCAAGTTTTCATAACAATCGGGAATCTGCATTTTTGGACGCTGATTATGGCCGATTACATTGAACTCCACGAGGAGACTGCGTGGCAGGCTGACCTCCTGTTACGAGAGTGTAGCAAGGAGCAAAGGTAAGTTGCTAGCTAGCATTAAACCTATCTTATAAAAAACAATCAATCTTAACATAATCACTAGTTAACTACACATGGCTGATGATATTACTAGTTTATCTAGCTTGTCCTGCGTTGCATATAATCAATGTGGTGCCTGTTCATTTATCATCGAATCACAGCCTACTTCGCCAAACGGGTGATGATTTAACAATCGCATTCGCGAAAAAATCACTGTCGTTGCACCAATGTGTATCTAACCATAAACATCAATGCCTTTCTTAAAATCAATATACAACTACATAAAAAAACTGCATATTTAGTTAATATTGTCTGCTAACTAATTTATTTTAACTAGGGAAATTGTATCACTTCTCTTGCGTTTCGTGCAAGCAGTCAGGGTATATTGCAGCAGTTTGGGCCGCCTGGCTCGTTGCGAACTGTGTGAAGACCATTTCTTCCTAACAAAGACCATAATTAATTTGCCAGAATTGTACATAATTATGACATAACATTGAAGGTTGTTCAATGTAAGAGCAATATTTAGACTTAGGGTTTCCGCCCATTCGATAAAATACGGAACGGTTCCGTATTTCACTGAAAGAATAAACGTTCTGTTTTCTAAATGATAGTTTCTGGATTTGACCATATTAATTTTAAAAATATATATATTTTATTTTTATCCATTATTTTACCAGGTAAATTGACTGAGAACACATTCTCATTTGCAGCAACGACATGGGGAATAGTTACAGGGGAGAGGAGGGGGATGAATGAGCAAATTGTAAACTGGGGATTATTAGGTGACCGTGATGGTTTGAGGGCCAGATTTGGGAATTTAGCCAGGACACCGTGGTTAATACTCCATCTCTTACGATAAGTGCCATGGGATCTTTAAAGACCTTAGAGAGTCAGGACACCCGTTTAACGTCCCATCCGAAAGACGGCAGGTCAGTGTCCCCAATCACTGCCCTGGGGCATTGGGATATTTTTTTAGACCAGAGGAAAGAGTGCCTCCTACTGCCCCTCCAACACCACTTCCAGCAGCATCTGGTCTCTCATCCAGGAACTGACCAGGACGTATTTCTGTGTCTTTATTATATTCTAATTAAGTCTATGATTTGATAGAGCAGTCTGACTGAGTGGTGGTAGGCAGCAGCAGGCTCGTAAGCATTCATTCAAACAGCACTTTCCTGTGTTTGCCAGCAGCTCTTCGCTGTGCTTCAAGCAATGTGCTGTTTATGACTTCAAGCCTATCAACTCCCGAGATTAGGCTGGCAATACTAAATAATCCAATAATCAAAGGTATATGAAATACAAATGGTATAGAGAGAAATAGTCCTATAATTCCTATAATAACTACAACCTAAAACTTCTTAACTGGGAATATTGAAGACCCCTGTTAAAAGGAACCATCAGCTTTCATATGTTTTCATGTTCTGAGCAAGGAACTTATAAACGTTAGCTTTTTTACATGGCACATATTGCACTTTTACTTTCTTCTCCAACACTGTGTTTTTGCATTATTTAAACCAAATTGAACATGTTTCATTATTTATTTGCAACTAAATTGATTTTATTTACATATTATATTAAGTTAAAATAAAAGTGTTCATTCAGTATTGTTGTAATTGTCTTCATTACAAATATATATTAAAAAATCGGCCGATTAATCGGTATCGGCTTTTTTTGGTCCTCCAGTAATCGGTATCGGTATCGTCATTGAAAAATCATAATCGGACGACCTCTACTTTGGGGATGATATTCCTTCTCCGTTTCTATCAGCTATGGAGACAGGTCATCAGCCAGAACCCCCTGTGAAAAAGGAGCACAAATTATGCAAAAAGGTTAGAATGGATGGAAAACCTAAAACAGATGATCAATTCACAACTCATGATAGGGAGCGGGGGGTATCTTTCAGCCATTCTGGTTCCTCTCCAGCCGTTGCTTCCTATTGGAAAGCATCCTTACCTGTGGGCAGCTTGCTGGAGGGGGCAGCTTGCTGGAGGGGGCAGTAATCAAAAATGTCACATACAAGAATTCAGTGGGGGAGGATCATGGGACTACAATATGAATAAAAATCAATTTTTTATTTGGTACTGTGGGTACCATATTGTAGAGGAGTAGTTCCCAAACTGTGGATGCAGGAATGCCCACATGCAGGAACACCCAAATTGCATCCTTCTTGATGTAACAAATTTGATGGATCATTCAAATCAAATGTTGAATTTTGACTGTCTTAAACCACAGAGTATGGAAATGCATTGTCAATTGAGAATTATTTTTATTTTTGCGCCTCCGATCCTACCAATACTCTTTTTTTTGGATGGAGAGGAGGAGTGAGAGGCAACAATGATAATAAAACATCTAGCTGAACGGGAAGCAAAGACAATGACCCAACGAGTGGGCCTATATTGATTATGGTGAATAACTTCAAACCCATATGTTGGATGCTTCACTTCATTCTTCCACCTAACATACCTGAGCCATATAGGCAAGCTGGAAAGTAATTATTGCATGGTTCGAAAGTTAAGGACAAAGCCTATTTTTATTGATTGAGTGTGAAAGCACACAATCATCAACTTTTTCCTTTGTGCCATGATTCATGAATTAGTCATGAAATGGAGCCTAACCACTATAACATGCACTGCAATGTTAATGATGATGATTATTGAAAATGTAGCTATATCAGATAAGACAATATAAATTAAACAACAGACTAACAGTTAAATGCTTACTCCCAATACAATAAAAAAAAGAGAATAATAGTAGAAAAAAACAAGGAATATATACACAATGAGAAATGATAGCTTGGTTATATACATGGGATAAAAATAATAACATCATACAGATGCGCTGTAATATATTGGCACACTTCATTCACTATTTCTTCTCTAATAAGTTCAAATTTAAAACAAGGTTTGGTGTTCACACGTGTATTTGTTTGAATTACAACCGCACAGGACCGAGAACATTTTTTTCTAAAATTGAGACAGAAACGGAAGAAGGTTCTGAAGGGCCCATGTATGGTTTAATAAGATGCCATAGTTCCTACTACTTCGGAATGTGGTTACAAATGGAATATCTTATTAAGATACGTTATGTAAGGTTTTTCAGAGAGAGATAGAGAGAGAGACTCCTAAATATCAAACATTAGTCAGATAATCCAGACAGACACTTAACAGAGTTCCCTCCATCCAGAAGCAGCACAGGTCACCTGGGACAAGGGAAGAGCCCATGCAGCAGACAGACATACAGACAGACACAAAGGGCTGGAGGTGGCCATTCATTTTTCTCCCTGTAGGGTCATCAACAGGCCAACCAGGCCACATCAGAGCCACCATGAATGAATGAATTAAGTAGATTGGAGACACAGCTCTCTGTTATCCCGTCAATGGCAGCCCTGATTTATGTAGCATTTATTTGTATGAGGAGAGGGAGGAGAGAGAGAAGGAGAGAGAGAGAGAGATGGCTCTGGTTCCAAATGGTTGCACATCCATTAGTCTGGATGCCTTGCTTTGTTGGCTCCATCTCTGACAGAGATATAAAATTCCACCCTGTCTCAGGCTTAGGGAGAAACACAGACAGACAGACAAGACTCAACCCAGCAATGAGTCTTGTTAATAAGCACCATAATAAAATATAAAGTAGACATTTAATTTGTCTCGTTGTTAGTTCTACCATCTCATTTGAACTAAAAGAGACCTGAGTTTTGTTCCATTTGATTCTACCCAAGGTGATATTTTAAACGGGATCATTATTACTTTTTCCATTTTGAAACTTGATAGTAGGACAGGCTGTTTACCCAAATGCTGAACTGCTGTCTTTTTTACTTAAATCATGACCAAAGTTCTTAGTGAAAATGGATGTTCTCAAGTTGAATTTCATTAGAGATATGGAGTTGTCAGCATTTATACCTTATATCCTGTCTCTATTTCCCCTCTCTCTCTCTCTCTCTCTCTCTCTCTCTCTCTCTCTCTCTCTCTCTCTCTCTCTCTCTCTCTCTCTCTCTCTCTCTCAGAGCCGGATGTCCTGAATGAAATTTAAATAAAGCGGAAATATCTGTAGGATGAAAACATGGCCGCGCCCGGTCTCGCACCCCCAGGACCTGACAGCTTCAAGCAGTTCACCCCCGAGTCGCTCCGTAATATCGAGGAGCGCCAATTCCAGGAGAAGATCAAGAAGAAGCCCAAGCCCAAGTCGGACAGCAGTCACCGCGAGGAAGAAGAGGAAGAACCCATGCCCAACGGTGATCTGGAGGCTGGGAAGTCCCTTCCCTTCATCTACGGGGACATTCCTAATGGGCTGGTGGCGGTACCACTGGAAGACTTGGACCCCTATTATATGAATGAGAAAGTGAGTTCCTCACCACTCAATCCCACACAGGGCTGGGCACTCCCTTCTAGTGAGGAAATGTTAGGGGTTAGAGGGAAATTGGTACTGGTATGAGATCTGTTTAGAAAAATAATTTGAATAAGGAACAAATGGATTGTACTATACTCACGTCTTTATAGCTTGCCTTTTAAGTGTATTCTGCTTATAACTGTGTTTGTTTTAAGTCCTGATGTGTGGCCCCTATATTATGCTTTTAACCAAGTTTATGAATAAGATTTTATGCTTATGGGGTAAGCACATAGAATCAAACTGTTTTTAGGAAACCTGATTCAGAAAGTAAGAAGCCCACTCTTATTAGACAAAAGGGAGGTTTGTGCATTGTTGTACCAGCCATGAAGATAGGGATATGGCACAGAGTGAACAGCAAAGGTGACCTTGTGGTATGGTATTGCTCTTTTAATAGTTTGACCACTGGGAGAGTTGATTAGAACCAGTCAATGCTTATGAAGTGTCACATAGAGCTCATAGGTACGTTATGAATGCGCTGGCTATCACAGTCACCAGGAAGATGGTGGTATTGTAGATCCTGTAAATCTGCAGTGAAGGTCTGGAGTTCCGGACCGCAGTTCTCTTTGGTAATGCTTCTGTAGTCTTATGTGTTGATTGATGCTCTGTATTGGTGCACTTACTGTGCATATGCTGGTGGATGCTGGCAGCATAGATGGGACTAGCAGCCCTCTGAAAATGTATTATTAGTGCTCCTGCTAATTGAATTTGTTAGTGACAGTCTGCATGCATGTGTGTCTGGGTTTCTGTTTTCTTGGAATGTGTGTGTGTGTGTGTTTGTGTGCATTTTTTTTAGGTTTAGTGTATGTGTTTTCCTCTTCACATTTCCCTACATACAATTAGTACATCTTTATAGTATTCTTCCATGTGATCCCTTTTCCCTGCCTCACTGTACCACTTTGAAGGAGTTAGCTGCTGTTTTGGTCCCTTTCTACTTGTTTATCTTTTGCACGACTTCCCTAAGGTGTGGCAGGTAACCTAGTGGTTAGAGCGTTGGGCCAGTAACCAAAAGGTTCGAATCCCTGAGCTGACAAGGTAAAAATCTGACGTTCTGCCTCTGAGCAAGGCAGTTAACCCACTGTTCCCCGGGCGCCGAAGACGTGGATGTCGTTTATGGCAGCCCCCTGCACCTCTCTGATTCAGAGGGGTTGGGTTAAATGCGGAAGACACATTTCAGTTGAATGCATTGTTGTACAACTGACTAGGTATCCCCCTTTCTCTAAGGTCCCTGCTAAATGTGTGAAACCTTTTGGTATTTAGGAGGTGGCAAAATGACCGGGAGTGAAGCATAGCATTTGTGTGTTATGTCCAGCTTTGTTCAGACTGTAAAGGGAGGAGGATGTCATAGACTGACTAACCCATTACAAGAAGGAGCTCTAAAACTAAACAAGCTATACTTACTGTACTATGCATCTACACTACAGTATCTGTGATGTTGGAGTGATATGCCCAATTGTTCCTGACCAGGCGTTTATCTCATGCATTCGTTCTTTGAGGAGCGTACATGCTCCTTCATGCAACTCCTTCTTAAGACATATTGTGATAACTTCCACAGTTATATCATACACTATATATATTTTGTATTTATTTTTTATTTCACCTTTATTTATCCAGGTCGGCCAGTAACACAATAACACAATAGAGAAGTCTATATACAGTGTGTGCAGATGAGGTAAGATTAGGGAGGTAAGGCAATAAATAGGTCATAGTGGCAAAGATTACAACATTGCAATTAAACACTGGAGTGATAGATGTGCAGAAGATTAATGTGCAAATAGAGATACTGGGGTGCAAAGGAGCAAAAAAATGATAATAACAATATGGGGATGAGGTAGTTGGATGGGCTATTAACAGATGGCTATGTACAGGTGCAGTGATCTGTGAGCTGCTCTGGCAGCTGATGCTTAAAGTTAGAGAGGGAAATATGAGTCTCCAGCTTCAGTGATATTTGGAATTCGTTCCAGTCATTGGCAGCAGAGAACTGGAAGGAAAGGCGGCCAAAAGAGGAATAGGCTTTAGGGGTGACCAGTGAAATATACCTGCTGGAGCGCGTGTTACGGGTGGGTGCTGCTATGGTGACCAGCGAGCTGAGATAAGGTGAGGCTTTACCTAGCAAAGACTTATAGATGACCGAGAGCCAGTGGGTTTGGCGGCGAATATGAAGTGAGGGCCGCAGTGGTGGGTAGTATATGAGGCTTTGGTGACAAAACGGATGGCACTGTGATAGACTGCATCCAATTTTCCGAGTAGAGTGTTAGAGGCCTTTTTATAAATTACATCGCCGAAGTCAATGATCGGTCGGATAGTCAGTTTATCGAGGGTATATTTGGCAGCATGAGTGAAGGATGCTTTGTTGCGAAATAGGAAGCAATTTACTTGCAATTAAGATCAGTTGGAGGCCACGGAAGGAGAGTTGTATGGCATTGAAACCCGTCTGGAGGTTAGTTAACACAGTGTCCAAAGAAGGGCCAGAGGTATACAGAATGGTGTCTTCTGCGTAGAGGTGGATCAGAGAATCACCAGCAGCAAGAGCGACATCATTGATGTATATAGAGAAAAGAGTCTGCCCGAGAATTAAACCCTGTGGCACACCCATAGAGGCTGCTAGAGGTCCGGACAACAGGCCCTCCGATTTGACACACTGAACTCTGTCTGAGAAGTAGTTGGTGAATCAGGCGAGGCAGTCATTTGAGAAACCAACCATATATATACACTACTGTTCAAATTTTGGGGTCACTTGTTTTTGAAAGAAAAACACATTTTCTGTCCATTTAAAATAACATCAAATTTATCAGAAATACAGTGTAGACACTGTTATTGTTGTAAATGACTATTGTAGCTGGAAATGGCTGATTTGTTATGGAATATCTACATAGGTGTACAGAGGCCCATTGTCAGCAATCATCACTCCTGTGTTCCAATGGCACGTTGTGTTAGCTAATCCAAGTTTATCATTTTAAAAGGCTAATTGATCATTAGAAAACCCTTTTGCAATTATGTTAGCACAGCTGAAAACTGTTGTACTGATTAAAGAAGCAATAATACAGGCCTTTAGACTTATGTGTATCTGGAGCATCAACATACAGTGCCTTGCGAAAGTATTCGGCCCCCTTGAACTTTGCGACCTTTTGCCACATTTCAGGCTTCAAACATAAAGATATAAAACCTTATTTTTTGTGAAGAATCAACAACAAGTGGGACACAATCATGAAGTGGAACGACATTTATTGGATATTTCAAACTTTTTTAACAAATCAAAAACTGAAAAATTGGGCGTGCAAAATTATTCAGCCCCCTTAAGTTAATACTTTGAAGCGCCACCTTTTGCTGCGATTACAGCTGTAAGTCGCTTGGGGTATGTCTCTATCAGTTTTGCACATCGAGAGACTGACATTTTTTCCCATTCCTCCTTGCAAAACAGCTCGAGCTCAGTGAGGTTGGATGGAGAGCATTTGTGAACAGCAGTTTTCAGTTCTTTCCACAGATTCTCGATTGGATTCAGGTCTGGACTTTGACTTGGCCATTCTAACACCTGGATATGTTTATTTTTGAACCATTCCATTGTAGATTTTGCTTTATGTTTTGGATCATTGTCTTGTTGGAAGACAAATCTCCGTCCCAGTCTCAGGTCTTTTGCAGACTCCATCAGGTTTTCTTCCAGAATGGTCCTGTATTTGGCTCCATCCATCTTCCCATCAATTTTAACCATCTTCCCTGTCCCTGCTGAAGAAAAGCAGGCCCAAACCATGATGCTGCCACCACCATGTTTGACAGTGGGGATGGTGTGTTCAGCTGTGTTGCTTTTACGCCAAACATAACGTTTTGCATTGTTGCCAAAAAGTTCAATTTTGGTTTCATCTGACCAGAGCACCTTCTTCCACATGTTTGGTGTGTCTCCCAGGTGGCTTGTGGCAAACTTTAAACAACACTTTTTATGGATATCTTTAAGAAATGGCTTTCTTCTTGCCACTCTTCCATAAAGGCCAGATTTGTGCAATATACGACTGATTGTTGTCCTATGGACAGAGTCTCCCACCTCAGCTGTAGATCTCTGCAGTTCATCCAGAGTGATCATGGGCCTCTTGGCTGCATCTCTGATCAGTCTTCTCCTTGTATGAGCTGAAAGTTTAGAGGGACGGCCAGGTCTTGGTAGATTTGCAGTGGTCTGATACTGATAATATTATCGCTTGCACAGTGCTCCTTGGGATGTTTAAAGCTTGGGAAATCTTTTTGTATCCAAATCCGGCTTTAAACTTCTTCACAACAGTATCTCGGACCTGCCTGGTGTGTTCCTTGTTCTTCATGATGCTCTCTGCGCTTTTAACGGACCTCTGAGACTATCACAGTGCAGGTGCATTTATACGGAGACTTGATTACACACAGGTGGAATGTATTTATCATCGTTAGTCATTTAGGTCAACATTGGATCATTCAGAGATCCTCACTGACCTTCTGGAGAGAGTTTGCTGCACTGAAAGTAAAGGGGCGCCCAATTTTTCAGTTTTTGATTTGTTAAAAAAGTTTGAAATATCCAATAAATGTCGTTCCACTTCATGATTGTGTCCCACTTGTTGTTGATTCTTCACAAAAAAAATACAGTTTTATATCTTTATGTTTGAAGCCTGAAATGTGGCAAAAGGTCGCAAAGTTCAAGGGGGCCGAATACTTTCGCAAGGCACTGTATGTGGGTTTGATTACAGGCTCAAAATGGCCAGAAACAAATAACTTTCTTCTGAAACTCGTCAGTCTATTCTTGTTCTAAGAAATTAAGGCTATTCCATGCGAGAAATTGCCAAGAAACTGAAGATCTCGTATAACGCTCCCTTCACAGAACAGTGCAAACGGGCTGTAATCAGAATAGAAGGAAGAGTGGGAGGCCTCGGTGCTCAACTGAGCAAGATGACAAGTACATTAGCGTTTCTAGTTTGAGAAACAGACACCTCACAAGTCCTCAACTGGCAGCTTTATGAAATAGTACCAGCAAAACACTCAACGTCAACAGTGAAGAGGCGACTCCGGGATGCTGGCCTTCTAGGCAGAGTTCCTCTGTCCAGTGTCTGTGTTCTTTTGCCCATCTTAATCTTTTATTTTTATTGGCCAGTCTGAGATATGGCTTTTTCTTTGCAACTCTGCCTAGAAGGCCAGCTTCCCGGAGTCGCCTCTTCACTGTTGCTGTTGAGACTGGTGTTTTGCGGGTACTATTTAATGAAGCTGCCAGTTGAGGACTGTCTCAAACTAAACACTCTAATGTATTTGTCACCTTGCTCAGTTTTGCACCGGGGCCTCCCACTCCTCTTTCTATTCTGGTTAGAGCCAGTTTGCGCTGTTCTGTGAAGGGAGTAGATGCACCAGATACTCAACTAGTCTAAAGAAGGTCAGTTTTATTGCTTCTTTAAATCAGCATAACAGTTTTCTGCTGTGCAAACATAAACTGCCTCACAACTGCCTCACAGTGTATCATGATTTAGGGCAGCCACCACATATGCCCCACTTGGTATGCATACACATCACATATTATCTCCCGTTTAGCATAAGTCAAATGGTTGCATCCCCTACCAGCCCAGGACACCAGTTCAGTTCCCCTTTCAGTTTAGGCTCTGCCCCCTCTCCCCTCAGCCTCCACCCTCAGTGTAGTCCTAGCCTGGGTCTGTCCTTATAGGGCAGGAGAAGAGAGGAGGGGGTGGCTGCACCTCGAGGGGCTGGGTGTTCTAGCCTGTAAGAGAATCTGGGGCCCGCAGGGCTATAGACACCCATTCAGCACGATCGTCCCAGGGACACAGCCAGTCACACAAGGTGTGTGTGTGTGCTCTGCCTCCTTCCGAGTTTGTGTGTACCCATTTTGTTTTAGTATGTGTGCCTCCTGTGATCTAAAAATCCATGGACTTCTACAGTGGCAGCCATATAGAGGGGTGATGGTGTGGTACAATAACCCCTCCTCCTTCCTCCCCTCTTCCTTACCCCTTTGCCCTGGCCTATCGGTTATGCTTAGCGCTCTCCTTCTCCTGCCTCTGCTCCCTTCCTCCATTGATCTCCTCTCCTCCCTGTCCTTGAGGAGGGACAGAGGTAGACTCGTACATCGGGTGGTGGTCAGGGCTCCCTCATGCACATCTCTCTCATGTCTGGAGTTGCGTCTCTGTCCTCCCTCCCTAGATCCCTGTGTGTGTGTGCTTGTGTAAGAGTGAATGAGTGTGTGTGTGTATGCATGTATGCTGTGACACCTCTCCCTCACTCTGCCCTGCCAAGGTCAGTTACCTTTATCTCGTAGGTCGTGCTGTGTGTGTGTGTTTTTTTTCACACTATGAAAAATACACACACTATGCTATTTTCAAATGAAACACAATACCTTGCTCTTCTTAAAGCTACACACACAGGACAATGGGCACCCCCCTCCTCAGCCATCCAGAGCATTTTACTACCTACCTTCCTCCCCTTTCTCATCCACACCTATGCCTTTTATGACACCTATGGGAGCCCTGGCATACATATTCATGTCGCCTCAATACCTCCTCCTCAATCTCTCTACCTCTCCTCTCTAGGTTTTTCATCCTCTACTCTACTTGACCGCCAATTCCCCCCTCCCCTCCTTCTCTTCCCACTTCAAGCTTACATGTGACCATGTGGTGTGTGTGTCAGTGTGTGTCTGTGTGTGTGTGTTGCTGTCAGCTGCAGTGAAATCTAATCACAGCACTTAAGCACCAAGTAAAGGGGGAGGGGGAGGGGAAGAGAGAGAGGGGAGGGTGGACTGGTGAGGGGAAGTGCAGTTGCTGCTGTTCCTGTTCTCCCCTAACTGTGATGGGGGAGAGGATGGGAATGGAGAGGAAAGGAAGAGGAGAGTGAGAAAGAGGAGTGGAGAAAAGTGGAGGAAATAGGAGAGGACTGAATGGGCATCTGAAATGTCTGGAGTGATTAGGAAGGCTAAAAGCTTCAGGAGTTAGACAGGTTGTGTATGTGTGTGTAAGTGTGTGCTTGCGTGCAAGCGTTTGTGCGCGCGCGTGAGAGAGTGTGACATTGTGTGTGTGAGTGTGTGTGTGTTGGCGATGGGGTTCAATTTAAGTTGTACAAGTGCTTGTGTATGGGAGGAGCCTCAGTGAACTCTGTGTGTATGTGTCAGAGAAACGTCCAGGGCCTGAGGGTATACTACAAAGCAGAAGCAAGGAGTTAGCCAGCTAACTTGCCTAAATAACCTGAAATAACTTTACATTTATTCAAAATATATTCTTTCAACTTGCCATGGTCTAATTCACTCAACAACCAGCAGCACATATCAAAGTTTAGCTTTCCTACTGAATCAGAAAATGAATAGTTATTGTTGTTTATCAAAGTTAACTGGCTAACTCATTGATCTTTCTTTGTAGTATACTCCTCTAGAGGCTACACTCTTAGAAAAAAGGTGCTATCTGGAACCTAAAAAGGTTCTTTGGCTGTCTCCATAGGATAATACTTTGAAGAACCCTTTTCGGTTCCAGGTAAAAACCACGGAGTGTTCTACATGGAACCCAAAAGGGTTATCCAATGGGGACAGCCAAGAACCCCTTTTTCTAAGAGTGTACATAGAAATGTTAAACTAGGCAATACTGCATTATTGGATGTTCCATACAGCAAACATAGTCTATTTAGCATCTGCGGTAAATTTAGCCTGGTTGTCAGATCCGTTTGTGCTTCAGACAACTATGCCTCTCCTCTGTTGGTTGTTATTTGACGTCATTACGAAGACAAGCTCACTAAGCTGAAACAGGTCTGGTGTAGCGTTGACCCTTGCTAACCATTCTATCTCTATGGTGTAGCCAGTGTCTCTCCTGCTAGTCATTCTATCTCTATGGTGTGTATAGCATTAAACCTTGCTTGTCATTCAATCTCTATGGTGTTACCAGCATCTCTCCCACATGGCAGGCTTCTGTGGTACCAAAAAGACTCTGGCTGAGTAGCAGACTGACTGGTCATTTCCACTGGCTGCTGCTGATCACACAGAGACAGGGAATAGCCAGAATATGGCCTTTATACACTGGTATCATTAACCATAGCTAGGTCCCATGTTGGTGACTTCACCCGCTTCCTATCACGCCATGACTTGTATTTTAAAGAGGCACATTTGGGAGTGGGAAGTTATTACATTATGATCCCCTCTTTCGTCTCTCTCTCTCTCTCTCTCTCTCTCTCTCTCTCTCTCTCTCTCTCTCTCTCTCGTACTCTCTCTCTCTCTCTCTCTCTCTCTCTCTCCCTCTCTCTCTCTCTCTCTCTCTCTCTCGTACTCTCTCTGGGGTGTAGTAAATTAGAGCGAGGGCTAGGCTTTAGTGCTCTGTCTGAGTCCTTAGTGTCTGATGACACAGCATTCTTCTGTACTGGTCTGAGGAGGAGAGGGGGAGGGAGTGAGGCAGGAAGGGAGGGAGGGGGGAGCACATCACACTGCACGGGAATGATGCTCAATGGAGTTGGACTGGCTATGTAGTTACATATGTGTACCGGGTAGGGAGGGAGTGTGTGAGGGAGGGGAGGGGGTGTGGTTGGATAATGATGTGTTAGCATAAATGCTGGTTGTATAAATACCAGCCGGTAGGTTAAGTATAGGGTACACTTTACAGACAGTAATCTGTGACCGTCAACTCTGTATGTGTTAATGCACACATCTATTAGCCAGGGTTTGCGATGGCTTGTCTCACTAAATGTTTCTGTTTTTGAAGGTCATTGAAGTCTTGGACTATGATTTTATTGCTGAGTTCAGGTGTTTAAAGAACAGTCTATGTTAACCCCTCCAGCTGTGGTACTATGTTGTAGCCTACAGAGATGCTCCCCCCTCCCTCGGTGATCTACTTTTTATTGTTTCCTCTGCATAACCCTGTCATCTCTTTCTCTCGTTCTCTGCTGCATGCTGCCTACCCATCCCTCCCTCCTCCCTCCCTCTACCCATACATCTCTGCTTTGGCTCTCTCCCCTATGCAGCCCTCAGTGTTTTCTTCTGCATTCCTCCCTCTGCTCCTCCACCCCTCCTTCCCCCCTCTTTCTCTTTCTCTTTCTCTTTCTCTTTCTCTTTCTCTTTCTCTTTCTCTTTCTCTCTATCTATCTCTCTCTCTTTCTCTCTCTCTCTCTCTCTCTCTCTCTCTCTCTCTCTCTCTCTCTCTCTCTCTCTCTCTCACTGCTCCACTGCATGCTTCTCCCCCTCCCTCCTTCCTCTTTCTCTCTTTGGTTGTCTCTGCAGCTGCATTCTGCCTCCTATTCCTGCATATGTGCCTTTCTCCTCAAAGCTTCTATTGTGGATGATGAAGCTTGCAGTAGCTTTGTAGCAAGTCAGTCATGAAACATTCCGTTTACATTGTGTGTGTGTATACATGTATGTTTGTGTGTGTATTTGCACATGTATGTTTGTGTGTGTGTGTGTGTGTGTGTGTACAAGTATATACATCTTTGTGTGTACTGTGTATAGGACCCGTGCCACTCTGTGTGATTGTATGTGTTTATGCATGTGAAGCGGGCTTTTGATTGTCCCACAGACCATGCCTTTGAGAGTCCAGCACACTCATGCACTATACGGTCGATAAGTACAGGACTATTTCAATATGTCAAAGAATCGGAGGCTAGCTAGCAATATATGTAAATTGATTGCAGTATGTACGCCATAGTGGTTGACCTTAATTGAAACACAGGCCTAGCGCATCGGGATTAAACCGTTGTATGGTGTATGCATGTGTGAATGTGTGCATGTATGTGTGTGTGTGTGTGTGTTTGTGTGTACGTGGAGAACAGATATCACTTTGATAACTGTTTGGGAGCAGCCACCCTCAGAGCTGGGTGGACAACAACCGGATGCATCTGGTTTTCAGGGGAAATGGAAAGAGAGCCTGTGACGCGACCTCTGCTTTTGGACGTTAACACCCCCTCTTAACTCCTCCTCCACATTTACTGGATTGATTGAACAGTGCAGAAGAAAACCTCCCTGTACCAGGACTTTATGGATGATGTGGAGCCAGAAAAGTTAGTGTAGGCACTTACGAGTTACGGTGCGGATGATTATATGCTGGTCACGCTTCTGCTGTGACATCTCTTCTCACTCCCCGTGCACACACACACACACACACACACACACACACACACACACACACAAAATGATGAATGGAATGTTTGGTCAGTGTATAAAACTTTGTATTCTTATTTTAAATGTATGTAGTTATGTCCTTGAGTTGATACCTAAGTATGTACTGCTATGTGTGTTTGTGTTTGACTGGTGGAATGTGGTGTAGAATGAAGGTGGATATATAAGACAAGTTGCTGAGATGGAAATCATTAAGTTGAAATGTTAGAGGAAACTCCACATGATTCAAGGTTTCTAAGTTGAAGTCTGTTAAAAGGATAGTTCACCCAAATGACACGTTGGTTTCCTTACCCTGTAGCAGTCTATGGACAAGTTATGACAGCAATCCATGCTTTAGTTTTAGTTTCCCTGGCACTGTTTCCACATGCTAACGTTTTAGCCATAGGAAACAGTCAGCATTTTTCACGCAATCGTTCGAAATCACCCTACTTACAGAGTAAGGAAACCAATATGTATTTTGTCATTTGTGTGAACTACTCCTTTAACTCTGATCACTGTGGCTGAGGTGAAAATGATTTATGCATATTCATGAATGTTGCATTTTACCTAATGAAACCGATAGTGGGTGGTAACGGTAAAAAGTATATACTTTATCTCAGGATACCCATTACGGGTGGTAACTATAGAAACAAGGTAGCTTTGTTCACATGAGGGGAATTTAGTGAAACAAGGTTGCTTTATTTACATCAGGGGAATTTTGCGAAAAATGTCAGCCTATTTGCAATGTTATTGCATTTCCGTTTCCATGTGTTGCACTTTCATTCAGTAGCGTCTATGAATGACATGATTATGAAGGCAGAAATGTATAGAAGCCTGTATTCTTATTTTAAATGTAGTTCTGTCCTTGTGATGTACTTGTCTATTAATGTTATGAATTATGTCAAGTTTTGTGTGGACCCCAGAAAGAGTAGCTTCTGTTTTGGCAGTAGCTAATGGGGATGTTAATAAAATATGAAGAAAAAAAAAAACACACACACACACACACACACACACACACACACACACACACACACACACACACACACACACACACACACACACACACACACACACACACACACACACACACACACACACACACACACACACACACACACAGTATTGTACAGCTAACCTTGTGGGGACACACAATTCAGTCCCATTCAAAATCAGATTTTCCCTAAACCCTAACCTTAACCCTAAAACATAACCCTAACCTTAAAACTAACCTTAGCTCCTAACCCTAAAACTAACCCTGGCTCCTAACCGTAACCCTTAGCCTAATTCTAACACTAATTCTAACCTTAACCCTAAATCCTCTAGAAATAGCATTTGACTTTGTGGGGACTAACAAAATGTCCCCAGTTTCTCTCAGAGTTAACCCCACCACAATCACCCCAGCCCCACTTGGCCGGGGCTTGTTTATGGGTTGGGAGTGGTTGTTGAGAGGCTGGAGTCAGCAGATCCGGCCCTGATCGATGGCAGCATTTGCAGTTCTCTTCCAGTAAGAGCTTTAAGCTGAGAGAGGAAGACAGACATTTGGCCACAGACTGGAGAGAGGGAAGAGCTTCTCCTCCTGTCCCGTCTCCTGTCGTCCACCAGCTAGCCAGGCAGCCTTTCTATAGAGGTTACTGTACAGGTGAAACCTAGCCAGGAAAGAAGGAACACACACAGACACTGGGATCTCTTACCATCACTGCCAGTCAGGGGCTCTTAGTTATTCTAACTGTAGTTAGGCCAGATGGTGAAAAGAGGTTGGGTACTTATTTAAATGGACAACAAGTTGTTGAAACATAACATTTTCTGGATAAAGGGTTGTTATAAAGCTATTCAGACCTGGGCATTGAATCCCGCTATTTATTTTTCACACGTTCTGTAATACTTGTGAAATATGTCTTTACATGAGTTAAAGAGGCTTGTGTATGTGCTAGGTGTCACGGGCGTCATAAAGGACGAACCAAGGCGCAGCGGGAGTTGAGTTCCACATCTTTTATATAAGTGAAACTTCAAAAAACAATAAACAAACAACGACCGTGAAAGCCGTGGTGCTGAATGCACTTACACAAAACAATATCCCACAAAGCAGGTGGGAGAAAGGGCTTCCTAAATATGATCCCCAATTAGAGGCAACGATTACCAGCTGCCTCTAATTGGGAACCATACAAATCACCAACATAGAAAACCAATGACTAGAACACCCCCCTAGTCACGCTCTGACCTAAACACCATAGAGAACCAAGGGCTCTCTGGTCAGGGCGTGACACTAGGCCTTTAGTGGAAGATACTTTTAAGATCATGGGTGACTTAAGGTTAGAAGTCTCTGTCTTACTGTTCTATAATGAGAGAAGATGTTGTGGTTCTCTTTGCTGTTCACCCTGTGCCCTAGTGTGTGCATAAAGCACAAGGTTAGACTCAGCACATCTTAGGATAGACCCTGTTTATACCTCAGTATCACATTACACACTGAGTGTTAAAACAGTTAAGAACACCTGCTCTTTCCATGACATAGACTGACCAGGTGAATCCAGGTGAAAGCTATGATCCCTTATTGATGTCACTTGTGAAATCCACTTCAATCAGTGTAGATGAAGGGGGTGGGGGCAGGTTAAAGAAGGATTTTTAAATCTTGAGACAACTGCAACCCAGTTCTTGAAATGAGGCTGTTCTGAGGGTAAAAGGGGGGAGGGCACAAGTCAATATTAGAAAGGTGGTCTTACTGTTTGGTATACTCAGTGTATATTCTCTGTTTATATCTCATATATCGATATCAGGTGTACCCTCTTGTTGATTGCTTTTGGGAGGAAATGCACAGAGCAGTCCTAATGGTGCCAGGTTAAAGTGGGTTTAAACTTTTAAAGTCGTAATACAAAATAATTATTCTTGCAGTGAAAGGACATGGCAAACTGTAGTAGCAAGTTCCATAAAATAGGTGGAGCCACTCTGTGTGCCCTAAGATTCAGAGATGAGCTCAGGAATCAGATCAGCCAATGAACAGTCAGCTTGGTATACCATAGTCATGACTTTCCATTTCTGTTGTCTCAGCATGGGCCCCACAGTGACAGTCTTTTATACATGTCCTGTATGTGTCATGACTTGTATTGCTCTTGTTAATGCAACTCTCTCTCTCTCTCTCTCCACAGACGTTTATAGTCCTAAACAAAGGGAAAACAATCTTCCGCTTCCACGCCACAGACTCCTTGTACGTCATCAGCCCTTTTAGTCTCTTTAGGCGAATAGCAATTAAGATTTTGATACACTCATATCCTTTCAAGTGGTGCATTGTCTTGCTTTGAAATTATGATTTTGTTGTTTATCTTGCGTAAATTACAAAGCACATATACTTATTCTATGTATTGTGCACAATCTTAAGGTTGAAGGAGCTTGTGATTGTGATGTTTTCTTTTGATTGTTTGAAGAAACAGAAAAGAAGTGATACAGGCCAAATCATCCTTGTGCGTTGATCTAGATCTTGTGTCCCACATCATTCTGGAACATCTTCCTTCCTTTGTCCTTTCATCGATGGAATATATGTCATTGTAATGTCTCACAGTATATTCAGCCATGTTGCTACAGTATGTTAATGGGTGGTGGGGTGTATATGGTCAATCTTTTCTTAACTCTCTTCCCTCTCACGGTATTCAGTATGATCATCA
Organism: Oncorhynchus mykiss; assembly: GCF_057628025.1. NCBI lineage: Eukaryota > Metazoa > Chordata > Actinopteri > Salmoniformes > Salmonidae > Oncorhynchus > Oncorhynchus mykiss. The sequence continues at coordinate 43,358,722 of NC_143038.1, read as the reverse complement.
TGAGCACCATTTTGACCAACTGTGTTTTCATGACGTTTAGTGATCCTCCAGAATGGAACAAGATAGTAGAGTAAGTATTGATTTATAACTCCCTATGTACATTCAGAAACTGTTTGTAAAACATTTATAAACTAGTATGCATTTATTCACATATCTCGCCCTTTCACTGTCTCTCGCCTTATTTTGCTCTAGGTATACCTTCACAGGTATCTACACCTTCGAATCGCTTACCAAGATTGTGGCGCGAGGCTTTTGTATAGACGGGTTCACTTTTCTACGAGATCCATGGAACTGGCTGGACTTCATGGTGATCTCTATGGCGTAAGTAGTCCACCTCTTCCCCGTATCCCTCTCTCTACACCTCCACCTCTCTCTAAAGTTCCATCTCTCTCTGCACCTTCGTCTCTCTCTACACCTCCATCTCTCTCTATACCTCCAACTCTACCAGAGTGACAAGGTCGGGCCAGGCAGGACATCCCATATCAGAGAATATTTCAAAACATGCAAAATAATCCAAGATGTAGAAGCGTCTCCAAGTACTAATTCAACATAATATAATTAATTAAACTGAGTCAATCAATCAATTGAACATACAGTATATGTAAGTACAGGTATATTTGTAATGTTGCATTTTATGTGCGTGACACATAAACATATGTTTGGGTTTGTTCAAAGAGAAGCCACTCAATTCTAGAGAGTGACATAGCTCATTGAAATGACGTAGAGCTTATACAGATGTGTAAAATGTACGATGTATGATTACTCCATTGTTTCTCTCTTTAAAAACAACACGTTGCATAAAGCCACACACAGAACTCAAAGTGAGAATAGAAAATGTTGGTGGGAAAATATCCTACCGAAGAACATCATTTCAAAGAACAGGGATAGCAGTCTCTGAGAATTTGGTAAAAGGGAGATTTTGATGATTGAAAGTTATGCAAATATTGAAATTGTAAGAGTTTGGCAATGCATGATTGCCCTGCCTCAACAATACATTTTCTCTGATTTACATGTGTAATATTGTGAAACATTTTGAGCCATATTTGATTTAATATTCTCCCATCTCTTATGTCTTCTCCATCTTATTGTGAGTCCCTCTAATATCAGACTTTCCTGCATGTTAACATCTGAGTATTGTGTTGTTACTAGTATTAGTTATTTTAAGGGTCAAATATGGATATGGAGGTAGAGAGTATTGTATGTATGTATTGCTTTATTTCATTTGACCCCCTATCTTCCTTTCTTTTTCTTTATTTCATTTTTGTATTTTTTTTATTTTAAGGTTGGGGTCAATTCTGTTTCAATTCAGTCAATTCAGGAAGTAAACTGTACTTCCAATTCCATTTTTTCTCAGTTCTTTTCAACAAGAAAAAAAAAATGCAATTGCAATTTCAGTTTACTTATTGAATTGACTGAATTGAAATGGCATTGACCCCAACTCTGCCTTCTGTCTCTCATTCTGTAATGGCTGTTGAGTAACTGTGATCTGAACCACTCTGCAGGTGTATAACACAGTTTGTAAACCTAGGCAATTTGTCAGCTCTGCGTACGTTCAGGGTTCTGAAAACAATTTCTGTTATCCCAGGTAAGACTATGCATGTGTGTGTGTGCGGGCAGGGGAGTCACGATGGGTCAGTGTTATAGTGCCTTCAGAAATGATTCACACCCCTTGACTTTTTGCACATTTTGTTGCGTTACAGCCTAAATTTAAAATGGATTAAATTGAGATTTGTGTCACTGGCCTACACACAATACCCCATAATGTCAAAGTGCAATTATGTTTTTAGAATTTTTTACAAATTAATTACAAATGAAAGCTGAAATGTCATGAGTCAATAATATTCAACCACTTTGTTGTGGCAAGCCTAAATAAGTTCAGGAGTAAGAATTTGCTCAACAAGTCACATAATAAGTTGCATGGAATCACTCTGTGTGCAATAAGTGTTAAACATGATTTTTGAATGACTACCTCATCTCTGCACATACAATTATCTGTAAGGTCCCTCAGTCGAACAGTAAATTTCAAACACAGATTCAACCATAAAGACCAGGCAGGTTTTCCAATGCGTCACAAAGAAGAAGACCTATTGGTAGATGGGGGAAAAAAAAAAAAAGTAGACATTGAATATTCCTTTGAGCATGGTGAAGTTATTAATTACACTTATGGATGGTGTATCAATACACACAGTCACTACAAAGATACAGGTGTCATTCCTAACTCAATTGCCGGAGAGGAAGGAAACTGCTCAGGGATTTCACCATGAGGCCAATGCTGACTTTAAAACAGTTACAGAGTAGCTGTGATAGGATAAACTGAGGATGGATCAATAACATTGTAGTTACTCCACAGTACAACCCCTGTTTGCAATAAGGCACTAAAGTAAAACTGCAAAAAAAATAATGAACCTAAAAGCAAATCCAACACATCACTGAGTACCACTCATCATATTTTCAAGAATGGTGGTGGCTGCATCATGTTATGGGATGACAAATTCACCTTTCAGCAGGACAATAACCTAAGGCACAAGGCTAAATATGCACTGGGGTAGCTTAAAAAGACAACATTGAATGTTCCTGAGTGGCCTAGTTACAGTTTTGACTTAAATTGGCTTGAAAGTGTATGGCAAGACTCGGAAATGGCTGTCTGGCAATGATCAATAACAATTTGACAGAGCTTGAAGAATTTTAAAAATAACAATGCGCAAATATTGTACAATCCAGTTGTGCAAAGCTCATAGGCCCATATTCTGACCCGAGTTAAGTGCCGCAAATTGAATGTAATTCCCTTTTTATGCGCTTTCTCTCTATGCATATTCTGACCTTGAACTTAAGCACGAGAATAGTATGCTATTCACCCATTATTCATTTTAGGTGGAGCTTGAATAAATTAAGGTGTGGCGGATGTGTGTTTAAAGGGGTTCACCTAGGGGTCATGATAGGGGCTGTACCAAATGTTTGATGTATTATAATAATTGATTATGCTTATGTTGTATTAATAGAAGAGGAGGGGTTATAAGTCCCCTCCCTCCTTACATGTATCGGGTCCTTGACTACAGATTAACAATATATGTACATTATGAGGTTTAATATTGTTCCACAGTACTTTTCTAGGCTCTCTGCCTCTTATGAAGAGACTGCCTGAGAAATGTGTGACTGTGAAGACAGAACTCTGCAGGGGAGTGTGAGAGATAAGAGATTAGTCAGACATACCGCTATAAATCAACTTGGACATTTACTGCTAAGCTTTTAGATAGCTATATAAACAAGAGTTTTAGTGTTGAGTAGGCATGGTTTTGGTCTCAGGAGGAGAAGGTAATGACGTAGGCAGTGACATCACTAGAGCTGGACTTCGGGTTTAATAAAATAAATTGGGACCTTTTATATTTTGCAGAACTTACTCGGAAACATGCGTTATGTTCCTGTTGTCAACTTCTGTCTGCAATTGCATTAATAAAGGATTTTTAATGGCTTAATTAAAGATATTGTCATAATGCTAATTTCACCAATGAGCCAATGATTGACAAGGAACAAGGAAACGAACCCCAACAGTGTCTACAGATAAGCTGTATTCTGACTTTGACTTACTTCCCTAATAATTCCAACAACTTTACGTGCGAAACCATGAACAAGGTCTAGCGAACCTACCATTTGTTGTTGATATAAATACCACCATTCTCCATGCATTATAATTTACAACTTGATAGGATTTATTGATAAGAGTAAATTAGTGTTCAGGTTGGAGAAGGGGATTATAAATACACATAGCAATTGTTTCAGATGATTTTGCTGTCCCCAGTCCACCTGACTGTGCTGCTGCTCCAGTTTCAACTGTTCTGCCTTATTATTATTCGACCATGCTGGTCATTTATGAACATTTGAACATCTTGGCCATGTTCTGTTATAATCTCCACCCGGCACAGCCAGAAGAGGACTGGCCACCCCACATAGCCTGGTTCCTCTCTAGGTTTCTTCCTAGGTTTTGGCCTTTCTAGGGAGTTTTTCCTAGCCACCGTGCTTCTACACCTGCATTGCTTGCTGTTTGGGGTTTTAGGCTGGGTTTCTGTACAGCACTTTGAGATATCAGCTGATGTACGAAGGGCTATATAAATAAATTTGATTTGATTTGATTTGATTTTTCTTTATGATCCGTGAAGATGAGTGTGAAACCAACCATATGGAAGCCAACTGAAAATCACATCAACATGACATGTATTGAGGTCCCTTTTTCAAAGTGATGGACTGATTATCACAACTTTCAGGATGAATAAAACCACTATATGTTTTAGTTATCCACATAAAACTGTCGTCCATAAAGGCTCTCCCCCCCCAAAAAATGATATAAAAGTATTTTTATATCTACCAGTTGGTGCCGAAACGGAGACAAATATGTATAGATGGATTTCATTCATTGGTCCCTATATTCTGAACCCGTTCTCACTATGTATTCTATGTAGTCTGTCGACAAAATTTGAATTAAAGGTGAACCGTATTTAAAGGGATGGCTTAAGATAAAAGTACTGAAAACCCCATTGAATGAAAACTCCACAAGAAAATTTGTTGGCCAGCAAGTGGGAGGGTTTTCAATGGTTGAATGAAATGTATTCAGAGCTCGGAAGGTAGCCACACCTGCAGAGCGCATTATGCTATTGAATAAGGCAAGTCTGAATACCAAATACTGATAAGTGCGTAGGAAAGGCGTGCGTAGTAAAGGCATAAATTGTGTGGTCGGGATCGGCCCCTTAGAGACTTACCCAGAAAGACTCACAGTTGTAAACACTGCCAAAGAGGATTCTAACATGTATTGACTCAGGGGTGTGAATACTTATGTAAATGAGATATTTTTGCATCTCATTTTCAATAAATTTGCTAGAGATTCCTAAAAACATGTTTTCACTGTCATTATGGGGAATTATGTGTAGATGGGTGAAGAAAAACAATGTTCAGACCATTTTCTATTCAGGCTGTAACGCAACAAAATGTGAAATAAGTTAAGGGGTATGAATACTTTCTGAAGGACTGTAGGTGTGATTTTGTTTCTGTTTCCTTTCGTTTCGTCTTCCACCTTCGCTCCTCTCTCCTGGAGGGATAGGTGCTTCTCTCTCGCGCGCGCTGTGGTGTCCACTCCTCCTGCCAGTCATCTTCTTCTGGTGGGGTGCTGGTGTCAGGCACTTGCGCGTCCGCGCTTTTGATCAGTGGGTTTGTGTGTGTGTTACCGTTTGTTTTTTGTGTCATGGTGTTTTGTTCTGTGTGTGATCCTACCCCGTTACAGATATGTAACAGAATTTGTGGACCTGGGGAATGTCTCGGCGCTGAGAACGTTCAGGGTTCTCCGAGCATTGAAAACTATTTCAGTCATTCCAGGTGAGACTCCCATTTACATACTAAGGCTGAGCTTATTTTGTTTTCTCATGAATTGGATTCGCATCATTTCTTATTACTTTAGACTCTTAAAGAGGATGCATCAGAAATGATACCTGTTTTGTTTACTTTTTATTTTTCAAACAATCAAAAATGGTAGCAATACATTTTTGATAGGCTTAGCAGTCTACTTGCGGTCTTGTGGTGTTAAGTGGAAAAGGTGGCCCTGATATGACATACTAAGAGACAAACAGCCTAAAATAAGTAGGTGGGATACACATCAAATTTCGTATTATTATTTTAATAGTAGTCTCCCTCAAAGTGACATTAACAGCCTCATACAGTATATTGACACCAGATAGTATGGGTAGGAGCCCGAGTTTCCCCCCAGGTAAAACTTCAGGGCCTAGTTGAAAACCCTCCCTTGGTTAGAGAAAAGTCTTAGTATGAGGAACAGTAGAAATCATATTGTTCACATATTTTTTTAACTAAAGAATAGTTATTATTATTGCCATCTTAACCTCAAAGTCAAAGTGATAGACAAGGGTTTCACACTCACACATTGTATTTGTAAGCATTTCTTATTTAGACCCTGCATGAGTATCTCTTCAGACTTCAGAGAGGTTCGATTCACTGTCCAACAGAGAGTGACAATGTGTTCATAGCCACCAACTGAATGAATATACAGTATCATTCAAAAGTTTGGACACACCTACTCAGTCAAGGGTTTTTCTTTATTTGTACTATTTTCTACATTGTATAATAATAGTGAAGACATCAAAACTATGAAATAAGACATATGGAAACATGTAGTAACCAAAAAAGGTGATTGTGTTTATTCAAGAGTGTGCAAGCTGTCATCAAGTTAAAGGGTGGCTACTTTGAAGAATTTCAAATCTAAAATATATTTGAAACACTTTTTTGGTTACTACATGATTCCATATGTGTCAATTCATAGTTTTGATGTCTTCACTATTATTCTACAATGTAGAAGATAGTAAAAATAAAGAAAAACCCTTGAATGAGTAGGTGTGTCCAAACTTTTGAATGATACTGTATATTCATTCATTTGGTGGCTATGAACACATTATCACTCTCTGTTGGACAGGTACTGTCCACAGGGAACTTTTGACTGGTACTTTTAACTGGTACTCCAGGTGAATACATAATGTTTAGGACATTTGATTAGTTTGGGTTCAAATTTCTACCATATTTGTTGTCACAATCTTAAACACTGATGTATCTATGCCACAGACTTAAAACACATCACGTTTCTGTATGAAAAAAATTGTCCCCTGACAATAACGGAGCACGCTGAAGAACATTTCATTTCTTAAGACTGCCAAGCCTAGTTTGACAACACATTATACGCTGCATGAAGCTTTTCAAGATACCTGCTTTTTTATCTTACAACTCTGGCTTTTAAGGAGCTTCTTTACTTTGAATTCCATTCAGATATGGCTAATCCTGAATGTGGACTTCTCGTTTCTGTTTATCCTGGGAAAATAAGGCATAAACACAACAGAGAAATGAATTAAAGGACAATAACACAGTGATATGCAAATACATTGGAGATCCAACTGAAGGCTCTTTCTCTGGGGGAGTTGAGATATTGGCACAGGGGCAGTTTATACATTGCACCATTGGAAGTGTTGGATTGTAAATCAGTTAGCATTTATGTAACACACATCACACTGACTCATTATTTGTTCCCAGTATCTGTTAGCCTTTTGAGATTTTGTAGTAACTTCAACTGCAGAACACTCTAATGGTGCAAAAGTGTTGTTGAACAAGTGTCTGGGGCAGGAAGTGAATGTGAATTTGTGCATAAAATACATCTAGTCCAGTAAGTAGTGTTGGCTCAGTCTCCAGTGTAGGCCTCTGATCTAAAGGGGTCCCAACCTAAAAGGCTCACCCAGTGGGGATCACACCACACAGCACCAGTGGGACATGATGGGGGTGCCTAGGATGGGAACCATTCTAACCATGGGAACCAAGCTAAGTCACCATTCCGGTTGCCAGACAGACAGGTGATGATGACATGGAGTCAATTCCTTTAGCCTTGGCGTTTAAATGACCTGCATGCAACCTGTCATTTCTTCTTGTCCCCCCTAACCCTTGTCCCCCTAACCCTTGCCTCCCTCACCTGTCCTCTCTTCTCTTCTCACTTCTTCCTCCTCTGACTGAGCCCAGTCCTACGCTCTCTCTTCGTTGTGCTGTGCTGCTGTGTTTGGTCAATCTGGTGGATATGTTGTAGTTGTTTCCATATATTTTATATGAGAGTGGCCCTACTGTTTCCAAGGATGTTCTACACTGCCTGTGAAACCCGGACTTGAACAGAAAAATAACATAAGGGCATCTAAATGACATAAAACATTTATTCACATAATGTTATAAATTAACATAAACAATTCCTAAATTGGTATCCCTCCACAACTACATCACCCATTAGGTTTTAGAATCATTTTGATGATGTAGCCTGCCTCAGTGTAATTTTGTTGATTTAGAACATTTGAGGAGTATTCTGATCGTCACTGAAGTGTGTCAGTCTTATGGAAATCTCATGTAGGGGCAGTCTCAATGTTGTTGTGTTTCTATGTTGTGGTGTTTAAGGTGCCTGAATATCTGACCATCTTCTGGCTGTTTTGTATGTGTCTTTAATTATTGTGCTATTGTTTGACGTAGTTATTAAGGATCCTATTCTCGCTATAATTTAGTTCAAGATGACTTAACAGTAACTAACAATATGGAACACAATCACCATTGAGGTATCAAAGTTTTTGACTTGAATACATCTTTCTTCATGGAAAATAGAGGAAAATATATCAACCATAAGAATTATTATTATTATTATTATTATTATTACACATACGCCTGCAGTTTAGAATATTTATGTTATACCTGTCCAAATTTAGATGTTGGTAATTCAAAACACAGCAATAGCTTTGGTTTGATGTTAACTTGAACAAATGCACTTTTATGAGATGGACTACTGTACTACCACTGTATTTCTACTATATAAACTCTATATAAATAATTCATAGCTAAGCTTGTACTTTCCAGCAATGCCCATTTCTCTTTGTTTGTGTGTATGTATGTGTGCTTGTGTGTTTTATATGTATGTGTGTACACAAACACATACATACGTGTGTGTGTGTGTGTGTGCACGTATGTGTGTGTGTGTGAATGCATATGTCCGGTTCCTCCCCCCAGGACTCAAGACCATCGTCGGTGCTCTAGTTCAATCGGTGAAGAAATTGTCAGACGTTATGATCCTCACGGTCTTCTGTCTCAGTGTCTTCGCCTTGATTGGACTACAGCTCTTCATGGGCAACCTGCGGCAGAAATGTGTCATCTGGCCAATCAACTCCACTGAGAACTTCCTGGCCAATGGCAGTAAGGGCTTCGACTGGAACGAATACATCATGAGCGAGAGTGAGTCCGACACATGGCCAAAAGATGTGTGACACTGAGACAGAAGACCGTTTCGACTTATAACATTTGAGCTGAGTTTGAGTTAGGGGTGCCAGGTAGGCCGTGCCTACCAGAGAATCTGATCAAATGTCTCTTTTAGTTAATTGGTCGATCGCATCTGTTTGTCTTTCATAGTCTAAAATAAACACTGTAATGGAAAACTTAAGGTTACTTTCGTAACCCCGGTTCTCTGATAATAGAGTGAGGTATCTCACAATGAAAGATGTCTCCTAAGGTGGATCACTATGGAGGCTCAGATCACACAACATCTGTCGGACCTGCCTTCTGGTCATTTTCAAGCATATATTTCGCCCTCACACGCTTGCAAACAGGGATGCGCGGTGAGATGCCTCACTCTACTATCAGACAACCCGGGGTTACAACAGTAACCTTAAAGGGACACTTTGGGATTTTGTCAATGAAGCCCTTTATCTACTTCCCCAGTCAGATGAACAAGATGATACCATTTTTATGTCTCTGCGTGTAGTTTGAAGGAAGTTTCTAACTAGCGTTAGCACAATTGCTAATTAGTGTTAGTCTATGACTTCCAGTCATTGCGTTAACACTAGTTAGCATTGGCTTACGAAAATACCTCTATCTTCCTTCATACTGGACACAGAGACATAAAAATGATTTCCGCAAGATTATCTGACGCTGGGGTAGTAGATCAATGGTTTCATTGCCAAAATCTTAAAGTATCCCTTTACGTTCTCTTTGAAATATTAGTTTTGGTAGCTCACGATGGGATATAGCCCACTACCGTATCACAGATATGCTCTCCAAAGCCAAAACAGTCCTGACAGTATCCCCCCTCAGAGGCTCCGACACTGAGGAACGTATGTGCCAGGAAGGCGCAGTGACCTCCAGTCAGTAAAACCTCATAAAGGTATTCACCTATTCAATATTGTTTGAAACATTAGTTTTGGACTGATGCCCAACTGAGCATTCTACTCAATGCATCATCAATGAGCGCTGATGAAGATTTCAGCAAAAGTGCATTCAAAAGGAGGCAAACAATTAGTAGGAAAACCTTTTATCTTGCTAACATTAGCATTGCTAGCTATTTATGATTAACTTTGCTAGCTAATGACAACATTGCTATCTGTCTAAAGTACATTTGATGACAAGATAATGCTGGCAAAGTTGTTTCCTACTAAATATTTGACTACTTTAGTAATGTCATCGTATTTCCAGGCCCTATAGTGTAATTTAGACTAAACAGTCATTAGCCTCCGGTCCAGAATGACTGAGCTTATCATGACTTTAGGGCACCACTATTGCACTGCCGGTATAGGGCGGCTTGAGAACGTTCATAACAATGGCAGGACGCTACCGAGTGACAGATGTGCAACCTATGAATAAGGGGTAGCACAATTTACAGCATCACAAATCTCTTATACAGAGATGCCTTTGAACAATGCCCATGATGTAGCCATGCCTCTGGTGGAATGGGCCCTTAGGCTAATATGACAGCCTCCATTATCCAATGGAATAGCCGTTGACGAGAGAGGGGCCTACCCATGTGGAGAGGTGCCCAGGAGACAAAGAGCTGGTTGCTCCTCCGTAAAGCTCTCATCATGTCAATGTACAGTAGGTGCGTAAATCGCGTAATGGACATAAACAATTGAGACGCTCTTCTTCTGTGGAAGAAAAATAAAAAAGCTCCAAAGTGAGGCTATTACACGCATTGCTGACTTTAGGCACAAAGGTGGGGTTAGGCTGTAAGTTAACCTTGGATAACCCTGTGGCAAATTGCAGGCACGAGTGGTGGACTGACAGTGCAAACAGCTCACTCACTCACTTTGTGGACATAAAGGCTATGGTAAAGTGGTTTGAAAGAGAGAGCTCAATGCATTCCAGTAGCTCAAATGGCTGCTCTGAAGTAGCCTCAAGCACATGACCCAAAATGGGACTAAAGGATTTGGCACTGGGCGTAAGCGACGTGCACCCTTCATAAAACGACATATCACATGCCACTTCATTATACAGTGAGCGTGTGGAAAGGGCCCTGGCACTCTGTATGGTCTAAAAATGTACTCTTAGTGGCAGGCCTTGCATAGGCCAACATGTCCAGATGGGGATGGAAAATCTCTCTGTTCTCTTGGGTCAGTAGACCTCTGCTTAACGGGAGCTGCTAGGGCTGGTCGTAAAAGAGTAACATTAACTCCGCTAACCAGCGCTTACTTGGCTATCGCTTCTGGTGAGCCAGTTGATAGACGCCAGTGCAGTCATGCCATCCGTCCTGAAAAGGATGTGACAACGCTGCAGAAAAGGCAGAGAATAGTATTCATATGAGCATGCCGGAACCCTTCAGTCTTCCTGGACTGCCCCCCACCAAATGGGTGGTGAATATCTCCCCATTACTCTCCCTATACGCACCAGCGTAGTGTCTGGGGCGAGAGGTGACGGGTCTACTCCAATGACGGAGAGCCCTTTGACTCAGATTAAGGGAACGATGGGACATAATCATGGGCTAATTTGTCTCATACTGAAAAGTCCCTCATCCTTAGTGACCCAACTGGAATGCTGAGAGAGTGGGGCCATCCACCCTACACTGTAATGGAAAACTGTAATTTATACGTTAATTTGGGGTATTATCAATATTAAATACTGTGAAACGTTTTACTGCAGCATGCTGTAAATTTTGGTGCATTGTGGGAAAATGTTGTGGGTGGTGGGAAAGAATTGCTGTATTTCAAATGGTACTGTAATTCCACCCCACAGAATACAGTAACGCACTGAATTTTTGGAGCACCAAAAACATTTTGACCGCTAGTGGGTGCATGGTATTTTTGTATCTGTCTCATTAACATATTTTGAGGAGTGCCTTGTAAGAGGCTATATTGCGTGGTTAGAATGCTCCATGTATAGGGGACAGATTGAAGTGGCAACAAGTCTTAAACCTGTACAGGTTGAGCATTTTGTTATGTTCTTTTGGTCTGTTTTGCTCTGTAGTTGCTGCCAGTTTGGAAGCCTTTATAAGTGCAAGTGATATAAAACACCAAATATTCATTGATAGGGGAGAGCGGTGTAAGTTGAGCAAAAGTTTTAGTTGTGCCACCCCTTGTTTCTAGGAAACCATACACAGAATTAATCATTCGGCCGAATATTTAGGAAGAGGTATATCATTTGATGGAGTCAGTGGAGGAAGAAACCACATAGAAAAAGTGGTAAGCAAGTTAGGTCCAAAAAACTTATTTGAACAAAGTTAAAATAATTGATTGTGTTATAGGTTTCATGATGCTTGAATCTAAAGCAAAGTAGATCGTTTTAGATTGTTTCATACATCAGTTGGGGTCTCTATAAGCTACAATATAAGGTCCTAAACCTAGTATGAAAGTGCATCCTTGTAGCTGTGTGGGCTAATGTAGTCAAAATGTTTGCCTTGGGGCCAGTTGAGCCAATGGCCACTATACCATACAAATTATGATTCTATTTTGTGTGTTTTATGCATAATATGCATAGTATTTTTGCAATATGGCATGCATATGAACTCAACATTTGTATTGTTACAGAGCAGACATCATCATGCCCTGTGTATATAGACATGTACAATAAGCAGGGGTTTAGCCCCCTTTGAGGTTCTTCAGAGAGCAGCCAACGAAGTGAGAGAAGGGATAAAGTCCATTTGAGCAGCACTAAGGGATGAACACATAGACTGGATGACACTGAAGAGGTACATTGACAAAAAAAGAAAAAAGAACATGTATCTGTGCGAAAGAGAGGCTATGAGAGAGTAGCAGAGGAGCACGAGGTCTTATCTGATGACATGGAGTCTGAGCTTCCTAAATATATCAAGAATTTCGCAGACCAGTTTCATGGGCTTAGTAGCCTCAAATGCAGAGAACGTTTCTACGAATTGGCACATCGAAACAACGTCCCTGTCCCAGACAACTGGTCAAGAAATGGAAGGGTAAGTGATATTGAACTGAGAGATCTATATCTGAATGTAGGCATACATTTAAGATAAACAATATACCAAAACCCATTCCACAAATTAAACTTTGACCTACCAGCACTATGACCCACTGTCACAGGACTCCATCACCCACGTACCCCAAGGCGGCTCAACTTACCCTGTCCTTTTACACGACTTACCCCATATCCGGGGTAAGTTGTGCCAAGAGACCACTTTTTTGTACAAACTATGTTTTCAAAACTGTTATGTTTACATGAATTCTGATTATTTCCAGGGATACACAACATCCTGAAATATATGTAGATATCTTTGTTAGAAAGAAAATATATTTCCCTTGACATAGTGACTCTGAATGTAAGAAATGGCTCAGCTTACCCCACTCTCCCCTATGCTGTAATATGTAAACGCATTACCTAGCAGCCAACCTGCTTGCACCAATTCCATGTAATTACAGTAAAATACTGTGAAATACAAACCCCTCCCCTCAATGAATTTCATTCATTCACTCATTATGATTATGGTAGCATTTACTTTTTCACAGTATTATACAGTCAATTCTACGGTATTGTACTGTGTGTCATTACATAGTGCTTGCTTACATACTGTATTTCGATTACAGTAGCTGTACTGCAATATGAAATACAGAAATGTACTTGCCACTGAGCTGCCTGTAAGTTACTGTCAAATTCACTCCCTCACCTTTACAGTGTAGTAAGCCCCCTGTGGAAGAGCAAGGCACTGGCGAAATGATGTCACTCATCTGTCTCAAAAGGACAAAGGATAAATCTGACCACCCAGATATTCTATTCAGGAGCATTTGAACAGCTATAGTGCCTTTAAAAAATATTCATACCCCTTAACTTATTCCACATTTTGTTGTATTACAGCCAGAATTCAAATGGATTCAAAGTGAAAACATGTTTGAAGACATTTTTGCAAATTTATTGAAAATGAAATACAGAAATATCTCATTTATATAAGTATTCACACCCTTGAGTCAATACATGTTAGAAACAACTTTGGCAGTGATTACAGCTGTGAATCTTTCTGGGTAAGTCTCTAAGAGCTTTGCACACCTGGATTGTACAATATTAGCCCATTATTATTTAAAAAACTTCAAGCTCTGTCAAATTGGTTGTTGATCATTGCCGGACAACCATTTTCAAGTCTTGCCATAGAATTTCAAGCAGATTATGTCAAAACTGTAACTCGGCGATGCAGGAACATTCACTGTATTCTTGGTAAGCAACTCCAGTGTAGATTTGGCCTTGGGTTTTAGGTTATTGTCCTGCTGAAAGGCAAATTCCTCTCCCAGTGTCTGGGCAAAAGAAGACTGAACTAGGTTTTCCTCTATGATTTTGCCTATGCTTAACTCCATTCCATTTATTTTTTATCCTAAAAAATTCCCCAGTGCTTAACGATTACAAGCATACCATAACATGATGCAGCGACCAATATGTTTTAAATATGGAGCGTGGTACTCAGTAATGTGTTATATTGGATTTTCCCCAAACATAACACTTTGTACTCAGGGCAAAAAGTGAATTGGTTTGCCACATTTTTTTTGTGTCTTGTTGCAAACAGGATGCATGTTATTCTGTACAGGATTCCTTCTTTTCACTCTGTCAATTAGGTTAGTATTGTGAAGTAACTACAGTGTTGTTGATCCATCCTCAGTTTTCTGCTATCACAGCCATTAAGCTCTGTAACTGTTTTGAAGTCACCATTGACCTGGCTTCCTTCCCTTCCGGCAACTTAGGAAGAACGCTTGTATCTTTGTATTGACTCGGTGTATTGATACACAATCCAAAGTGTGTATCCAAAGTGTAATTAATAACGTCACCATGCTCAAAGGGATATTCAATGTCAGCTTTATTTTTATTTTTACCCATCTACTAATAGGTGTCCTTCTTTGTGAGGCATTGGATAACCTCCCTGGTCTTTTTGGTTAAATCTGTGTTTCAAATTCACTGCTGGACTGAGGGACCTTACAGATTATTGTATGTGTGGGGTACAGAGATGAGGTAGTCATTCAAAATGCAGCTCATTATGTGACTAGTTAAGCACATTTTTACTCCTGAACTTATTTAGGCTTGCCATAAAAGGGCTGAACACTTATTGACTCAAGATATTTCAGCTTTTAATTTTTTATTAATTTATAAACATTTCTAAAAATATATTTCCACTTTGACATTATGAGGTATTTTCTGTAGGCCAGTGCCAAAACATCTCAACTGTATATATCTGGTCTGTCCGCTATCCAAGGAAAAGGGGTTGGTTGCTAGAGCTGCTGTGTTCCTGTCCAAGTACTTGAGCCAAATCCAAGGTTAAATAGAGACTTGCCGACCCCATTGTAGTGAACCATTACAAAGGACTCATGAAAAAGTCAGTGATAGAATGAAAACTTCTCATAAACTCCTTAAATGCACATTGATTTGAAATAACCTCAAACAACTTAGATCTTTGGGTTTTCTTGTATTCACCTAAATTAAATCAGGAAAAAATATAATTTCACGACACAAATTGCATCACCTGAAACACTTTTTTTATCCACTCAAATTATAATATTGGTTAATTTATTAAAGTCGAGTACCTCAGGCATAAAAAATACTCTGGCCAGGTAAGTAATTCAAGTAAACCTACACTGCTGAAAATTGCAAGCCCCTTCCGGTTATACCGGGTGTTTCTGTTCAAACTGGAAATGCTATTTAATAGCATATAATAGCAATCAATATATATATATTTTTTACATGCTTTCAGACTACTACTGTAAATTAGTAAATATACACAGGAATCGAACAGTTATAAAGTAAAAACAGCCACAACCTTTTCAAATTCCCCAGAATTTGGAAAAGATGGAGCCGGAGTGTAGAGCTGCCGTCTTATCGGCTCTTATCCAACCATTTATTTTGATTTTTTTTTTGTTGCTTTGTTCGTAACTTGTTTTGTACATAATGTTGCTGCTACCATCTCTTATGGCCGAAAAGAGCTTCTGGACGTCAGAACTGGGATTACTCACCTCAAATTGGACGAGGAGTTCTTCTTCAATGAGTCGGACGCAAGGGATAAACTACGGACACCCGACCAGTCCCAGATCCCCGTGATTTGCTGGAAAAGGAAACGTAGGTTTCGCGGAAACAGATCAGGATGCCTTGTGAGGATCAGGTGATGAGTGGCTAATCTGCCCCTGCCTGCCTTCCGTCCTGCTAGCTAACATTCAATCGCTGGAAAATAAATGGGACGAACTAAAAGCAGGTATATACTACCAACGGGACATTAAAAACTGTAATATCTTATGTTTCACCGAGTTGTAGCTGAACGACGACATTAAGAACATACAGCTGGCGGGTTATACACTCTATCGGCAGGACAGAACAGCAGCCTCTGGTAAGACACAGGACGGGGGTCTATGCATTTTTGTAAACAATAGCTGGTGCACGACATCTAAGGAAGTCTTAGGGTTTTGCTAGCCTGAGGTAGAGTATCTCATGATAAGCCGTAGACCACACATCTACCGAGAGAGTTTTCATCTGTGTTTTTTTGTAGCTGTCTACATACCACCACAGACCGAATCTGGCACTAAAACTGTACTCAATGAGCTGTATTCCGCCATAAGCGAACAGGAAAACGCTCATCCAGTGGCGGCGCTCCTAGTGGCCGGGGACCTTAATGCAGGGAAACTTAAATCAGTTTTACCTAATTTCTATCAGCATGTTAAATATGCAACCAGAGGGAGAAAACAATTCTAGACCACCTTTACTCCACACACAGAGACACGTACAAAGCTCTCCCTCACCCTCCATTTGGCAAATCTGACCATAACTCTATCCTCCTGATTCCTGCCTACAAGCAAAAATTAAAGCAGGAAGCACCAGTGACTTGGTCTATAAAAAAGTGGTCAGATGAAGCAGATGCTAAACTACAGGACTGTTTTGCTATCACAGACTTGAATATGTTCCGGGATTCTTCCAATGCCATTGAGGAGTACACCACATCAATCACTGGCTTCATCAATAAGTTCATTGATGATGTTGTCCCCTCAGTGATTGTACGTACATACCCAAACCAGAAGCCATGGATTACAGGCAACATTCGCACTGAGCTAAAGGGTAGAGCTGCCATTTTCAAGGAGCGGGACTCTAACCCGGAAGCTTATAAGAAATCCTGCTATGCCCTCCGACGAACCATCAAACAAACAGAGCGTTAATACAGGACTAAGATCGAATCGTACTACACCGGCTCCAACACTCGTCGGATGTGGCACGGCTTGCGAACTATTACAGACTACAACGGGAAGTACAGCCGAGAGCTGCCCAGTGACACGAGCCTACCAGACGAGCTAAATAACTTCTATTCTCGCGTCGATGCAAGTAACACTGAAACATGCATGAGAGCATCAGCTGTTCCAGATGACTGTGTGATCACGCTCTCTGCAGCCGATGTAAGACCTTTAAACAGGTCAACATTCACAAGGCTGCTGGGCCAGACAGATTACCAGGACGAGTACTTTGAGCATGCGCTGACCAACTTGCAAGTGTTTTCACTGACATTTTCAACCTTTCCCTGTCTGAGTCTGTAATACCAACATGTTTCAAGCAGACCACCATAGTCCCTGTGCCCAAGAACACTAAGGTAACCTACTTAAATGACTACCGACTGGTAGCACTCACATCTGTAGCCACAAAATGCTTTGAAAGGCTGGTCATTATCCCAGGAACCCTATACCCACTCCAATTTGCACACTGCACCAAAAGATCCACAGATGATGCAATCTCTATTGCACTCCACTCTTCCCTTTCCTATCTGGACTTGCAGGGGCTTGCAAGGAACACCTATGTGAGAATGCTATTCATTGACTATAGCTCAACGTTCAACACCCTAGTGCCCTCAATGCTCATTACTAAGCTAAGGAGCCTGGGACTTAACACCTCCCTCTGCAACTTTCTTTCTTTTCTTTTACTAGGCAAGTCAGTTAAGAACAAATTCTTATTTTCAATGACGGCCTAGGAACAGTGGGTTAACTGCCTGTTCAGGGGCAGAACGACAGATTTGTACCTAGTCAGCTCGGGGATTTGAACTTGCAACCTTCCGGTTACTAGTCCAACGCTCTAACCACTAGGCTACCCTGCCGCAACTGGATCCTGGACTTCCTGACGGGCCGCACCCAGGTGGTAAGGGTAACAACACATCCGCCAAGCTGGTCCTCAACACGGGGGCCCCTCAGGGGTGTGTGCTTTGAGTTGATTTTTTTTTGCTCGTAGGCTTTTATATGCTTTTAAATAGCATTTACGGTCGGGAAACAGGAATACTCGAGGGGTTGCAATTTTCTTTGAAAGGAACATTTGAGATTTTCTGGAAAATAATCAACCCAAATGTGCTGGCTACTTAATGGGAAATTAAAGGGGCAAGGCAGCATCGGGAGGAGACGGACTGCGATGTTCAAAATTAATTTGGGATCGTCACATCATGACTAGACCAAAAGACATGTACAGTTCCTTCAGAAAGTATTCACACCCCTTGACATTTTTTCTTCACATATTCTTGTGTTACATCCTGAATTTATAATGGATTAAATTGAGATTTGTGTCAATGGCCTACACACAATAATATCCCACACTGTCAAACTGGAATTATGTTTTTAGAATTTTTTTGAAATGAGTTACAAATTAAAAGCTGAAATTTCTTGAGTCAATAAGTATTCAATCCATTTGTTATGTAAATATGTTCAGGAGTGAAGATGTGCTTAACAAGTCACATAATAAGTTGCATGGACTCACTCTGTGTTCAATAATAGTGTTTAACATGATTTTTGAATGACTACCTGTCAGGGGTGTGTATGGGAGGCGAAGTCAGGTGCAGGAGAGCGGAGTGTAATAAACAGGCGCACTTTAATTCTGGTCCAAAAATGACAGCAAATAAGAACAATAATGTATCAAAAACACGGAACATAGCAAAAGTAAAGTGCCTGACAAAATCCACATAACAATAAACAATTACACACAAAGACATGGTGGGGAACAGAGGACTAAATACATGCAGTAATTATAGAATGAAAACCAGGTGTGTAATGGAACAAGACAAAACAAATGGATATATGAGAAATGGAGCGGCGATGGCTAGAAAGCCGGTGACGTTGATCGCCGAACGCCGCCCGAACAAGGAGAGGAGCTGACTTCGGCGGAAGTCGTGACAATACCTCATCTCTGTACCCCACACATACAATTATCTGTAAGGTCCCTCAGTCGAGCAGTGAATTTCAAACACAGATTCAACCACAAAGACCAGGGAGGTTTTCCAATGCCTCACAAAGAAGGGCATCTAGTGGTTAATGGGTAAAAAAGCAGACATTGAATATCCCTTTGAGCATGGTGTATCAATACACACAGTCACTACAAAAATACAGGCGTCCTTCCTAACTCAGTTGCCAGAGAGGATGAAAACCACTCAGGAATTTCACAATGAGGTCAATGGTGTCTTTAAAATGGTTAATGGCTGTGATAGGAGAAAACTGAGGATGGCTCAACAATATTGTAGTTACTCCACAATACTAACCTAAATGAAAGAGTGAAAAGAAGGAAGACTGTACAGAACAAAAATATTCCAAAACATGCATCCTGTTCGCAATAAGGAACTAAAGTAAAACTGCTAAAAATGTGGCAAAGAAATATTTGTCTTTGTCTTGAATACAAAGTGTTATGTTAGGGGCAAATCTAACACAACACATATGTTAGGGGCTGCATCATGTTATGGGTATGCTTGTCATTGGCCAGGACTAGGGAGTTTTTTTAAGGATAAAAATAAATGAAATTGAGCTAAGCACAGGCAAAATCCTAGAGGAAGACCTGGTTCAGTCTGCTTTCTAGCAGACACTTCGGCAGAAGAATAACCCAAAACAAGTCCAAATATACACTGGAGTTGCTTGAAAGACAACATTGAATGTTCCTGAGTGGCCTAGTTACAGTTTTGGAATAAATCAGTTTGAAAATCTAAATCAAGTCTAATAAAATGTTATTTGTCACATGCGCTGAATACAACAGGATGAATACACCTTACTGTGAAATGCTTCCTTACAAGACTTTAACCAATAATGCAGTTTTAAGAAAATATTTACAAAATAAACTAAAGTAAAATAAATATACTTATGTAAATGAGATATTTCTGTATTTTATTTTCAATAAATTTGCTAACATTTCTTAAAACATGTTTTCACTTTGTGATTATGGGGTATTTTGTGTAGATTGGTGACAGAAAAACATTATTTAATGAATTTTGAATTCAGGCTGTAACAACAAAATGTTGAATAAGACAAGGGATATGAATACTTTCTGAAGGCCCTATATGTCTACGACTAGACAGAAAGACATTTGTTTGTACAGTGGGGCAAAAAAGTATTTAGTCAGCCACCAATTGTGCAAGTTCTCCCACTTAAAAAGATGAGAGAGGCCTGTAATTTTCATCATAGGTACACTTCAACCATGACAGACAAAATGAGAAGAAAAAAATCCAGAAAATCACATTGTAGGATTTTTAATGAATTTATTTGCAAATTATGGTGGAAAATAAGTATTTGGTCAATAACAAAAGTTTATCTCAATACTTTGTTAAATACCCTTTGTTGGCAATGACAGAGGTCAAATGTTTTCTGTAAGTCTTCACAAGGTTTTCACACAATGTTGCTGGTATTTTGGCCCATTCCTCCATGCAGATCTCCTCTAGAGCAGTGATGTTTTGGGGCTGTTGCTGGGCAACACGGACTTTCAACTCCCTCCAAAGATTTTCTATGGGGTTGAGATCTGGAGACTGGCTAGGCCACTCCAGGACCTTGAAATACTTCTTACGAAGCCACTCCTTCGTTGCCCGGGCGGTGTGTTTGGGATCATTGTCATGCTGAAAGACCCAGCCACGTTTCATCTTCAATGTCCTTGCTGATGGAAGGAGGTTTTCACTCAAAATCTCACGATACATGGCCCCATTCATTCTTTCCTTTACACGGATCAGTCGTCCTGGTCCCTTTGCAGAAAAACAGCCCCAAAGCATGATGTTTCCACCCCCATGCTTCCCAGTAGATATGGTGTTCTTTGTCCTCCAAACACGACGAGTTGAGTTTTTACCAAAAAGTTATATTTTGGTTTAATCTGACCATATGACATTCTCCCAATCTTCTTCTGGATCATCCAAATGCTCTCTAGCAAACTTCAGACGGGCCTGGACATGTACTGGCTTAAGCAGGGGGACACGTCTGGCACTGCAGGATTTGAGTCCCTGGCGGCGTAGTGTGTTTCTGATGGTAGGCTTTGTTACTTTGGTCCCAGCTCTCTGCAGGTCATTCACTAGGTCCCCCCGTGTGGTTCTGGGATTTTTGCTCACCGTTCTTGTGATCATTTTGAGATCTTGCGTGGAGCCCCAGATTGAGGGAGATTATCAGTGGTCTTGTATGTCTTCCATTTCCTAATAATTGCTCCCACAGTTGATTTCTTCAAACCAAGCTGCTTACCTATTGCAGATTCAGTCTTCCCAGCCTGGTGCAGGTCTACAATTTTGTTTCTGGTGTCCTTTGACAGCTCTTTGGTCTTGGCCATAGTGGAGTTTGGAGTGTGACTGTTTGAGGTTGTGGACAGGTGTCTTTTATACTGATAACAAGTTCAAACAGGTGCCATTAATACAGGTAACGAGTGGAGGAGGAGCCTCTTAAAGAAGAAGTTACAGGTTTGTGAGAGCCAGAAATCTTGCTTGTTTGTAGGTGACCAAGTACTTATTTTCCACCATAATTTGCAAATAAATTCATAAAAAATCCTACAATGTGATTTTCTGGATTTTTTTTCTCATTTTGTCTGTCATAGTTGAAGTGTCCCTATGATGAAAATTACAGGCCTCTCTCATATTTTGAAGTGGGAGAACTTGCACAATTGGTGGCTGACTAAATACTTTTTTGCCCCACTGTACATGTCTGGGTTAGATAAAAGAACATGCAGAATACAGTATAAATGAATGATGGTGAGTCCACTGCACATCGTAAATAAACACAGTCCCACATTCCACATAACCATAAGAGCCTGAAATGTATGAGTCAGATGAAGATAAAGATGTCCTTAACTTTTTCAGGGAATTTCTATTTCATTCCTGGGCAGCTGGATGCTCTACTGTGTGGAAACAGCTCGGACTCAGGGTGAGTCTCATGATCTATTACTACAAAATAAAACTTCCAGTAGATTGGAATAGCCACCATAAAAGGGAACAACAGAAAATAATCCAAACATAACTAAGACTTTCACGCAAATCATGCGTCGATGTCAATGGGAGATTTACTTAATGACTCCATGAAAATCATGACTCCCCTTCTCCCTCCCTTCCTCCCAGGCGGTGCCCTGAGGGCTACACGTGTATGAAGGCCGGGAGAAACCCAAACTACGGGTACACCAGCTTTGACAGCTTCGGCTGGGCCTTCCTCACTCTCTTCCGCCTCATGACCCAAGACTTCTGGGAGAACCTCTACATGCTGGTAAGGCGAAGCTCGTCATAGACAGGGAAAATACTGTAATAATTCCTGCTTGTAATGGCGGAAGCAGTGTAATTCAATGTGGGCGGCTTATATGAGCAGCCGGAGAGCATTGAAACCAAAGCCATAGATTGAGACGGCTCTATGTTGTTGTTTTGAACTGAGAATTGACTGTCAGTTCTGCAGCACTGTTGTTTAACCTTTTACTGCAGTGGGCTAAATCATGGTCACACAGAGTGTTACTTGGTAGTCTTAAACAAATACACTTTGAAACAAATGTATACACCTCACACACACATGGTTATGGGCTTAAACAAATCTGTACCATGTTAGAGATAGAGTTGAAATGTATTCAATTATGAGTTTGCATCCCAATAGTAAAATAAACGGTTTAATATAAACACCAGATTTTAGTTAGTAAAACAAAAATAATAATATTCCACCCACTAGGTCATTTGACTGCAGAAAAGGGCTACTGGCTAATTGGTTCATTAAGGCTGGCATTTCTGCCCTGTCTACAACATGCAAAGAAACTAAATCATCATGCTTGACAGTGGATCAGCAAATAGCCTCTCGGCATTTTCTCTCTCTTGGTTTCTTTGCCATCAAACTGTGAGTCACTGACTGCTTCTTGTCAAGGACTGGTCTGTCTGTTGATGAGAGGCTGCATGGATTCTACAGTATCTCAGAGTTTAACCTGATTTCTGGTCTTTGGTCATAATCTATGTCCCAGCTGCAGATGAGAAAGATTCTGTTTTAAGTTTGACTGGAAGAGCTTGAGAGAACTTAACATGTTGTTGAGTATTGCCTAATGTAAGTGTGTGTTAAAATAAGGAGGGCTCTATTTTCGGGCTGGCATTAAGTAAGAGCAATTGTTAAATGCACGCTCGTTGGCAATTTCAACATGTTAAGCCGGCGCTGTGCTATTTACCAACCCTTGCACCAAGATTGGTAATTTACCTGTCTTATATGAGCACGCTTTTGCTGAGGTGGGAGGGGTGGCAATATCTGAGGTGTGTCCTTAAAAACGTGCGCCAAAGTGCCAAGTTCAGGCAGAACTGGTGGGGATATATTAAATGCTGGTCTTAGCAATGGATTGTGACAGCTTAAGTGCATATATAAACCTTGTATTTAGGGACATAATAGACAAATGTTTTTTCCCATTTCCTTTTATTAAAAACCAGGCATAGCCTCCACTCCTCTCAATGAAGGCTGTTTTTTTTTGTCCTGCCCAAAGCATTCTCAGAGTAGTAAAGACTATCGATAAAGGGTTTGACTTCTGAGACCGCCTTCTTAATCACCAAAGCTTTATTAAAATATTAAGTTTGGGAGCATTAAAACAGTGAGCAGACAAAAGCACACCTGGAAGCACCTGTCAAGACTCCTGCATTATTTTCCTACTCTAGCAAACTGGCTCAAATTAAGATCCTACATCTTTATGTATAACCCTCTTTATACTTCAATTGGTACATTTTTAAGCTAGGACCCCGGGCCACAGGCGGGAGGCAGGGGCACTCCAGTACAGGAGGGGGATGCCAACCGCCGATATACCCCACAGAAGAAGAAGAGGCGGGGGCAACAACTGTAGCTAGCTAACTGGTAGACAGTGTCCTAAGCCCCCGCCTATCGGGAACTGCTTTCCCGCAGTTCTGTTAATGGCGTCGAAGGCAGGTGTTCAGAAGACAGGAGCGAAGGACACTGGGTACTAGCTAGCACTCTCTTACACATCAGGCGGGGGCAACACCAGTAGCTAGCTAGCTGTCTTTCGCCCCGAAAAACTCAAAATACTTTTATTTCCCTTTTGACCTACATTTGAATCACATAGACAATCAGGGGAAATCCAAAATATCAGAAGTGTCACACAAGCAGGAAGATGGCGTGCTCAAGGGGGGGACGTTCATGCAGGAACCAATGGGTTACTCGAGGGGCTGCCTGTAGATGCAGGAATACACACAGGCAGGAACTCCATAAATTGTGGGCCACGGTCACACACTGTTGCATGCTTCGAGGGGGTGCGTTATCAATTGGGACAACTTGTGTGCTAACAGGCCAAAGGAAAAGACATGGAATTATGGTTGGTTGGAATTACAGAAAGGTTGCCCCTCGTAAATGGATGTATAGCCTACATTTCACGAGTGCAAACAAAGTTGTATTTTGGCGCAGGGGCCAGGTTATGGGTGGACTCTCATAATCTTTTGTACAAATGTACTCCAAAATTCAGCCATAAATACATAATTGAATACATCAGCCTACTCCATTTAGGAAATAAAAAGTTGTGACCAAGATGTTTCAAATCGGGTTGACAATTATTTTCTAACTTTAGATTTGTGTCCCTCCATTTAGTATGATGTGTTACGTTTTGTATGATATATATTAATTTGTGAATGTCTATCATCCATTCTTTATGATGTTACTTCCTCCGATTCGCATGATATGTTATGAACTTCAATATGTACAGTATGTTACGAAATAGTTAGTACGCGTTCACTATGAAGGGAACGAGCGTGCGACTCACATGTACTATACATTTTAGGTGTTGAATGTAAAGATTGCGTGGCTTACTCCGCCAGGAGAAGATTACAGATGGTGTATTATGCATGTATGAGCCATTCCCAGAGAAACCTATTGGTGTGGATGTCAAAGCAGCAACAGAGCTAACAGTGCCAAAGATAGTACAGACACCATGCATTGACAGAGAAACACAGGGAAGTACCTCAGCTCTGGAAGAAAAATACTGCCACTTCAAACAATTAATGGGTAATGTTTATTCATTATGACCATTGTTACAGTATATGTTGCTTCTCTTTGTTTTCCCTCTTTCTTTCCCCCTTTCCTTCCTCCCCCCTCTCCCTCCCTCCCAGACACTGCGAGCGGCAGGGAAAACCTACATGATTTTCTTTGTGTTGGTGATCTTCGTTGGATCCTTCTACCTGGTTAATCTGATTCTGGCTGTGGTGGCCATGGCCTATGAGGAGCAGAACCAGGCGACGATAGAGGAGGCCGAGCAGAAAGAGGCAGAGTTCAAAGCCATGCTGGAGCAGATCAAGAACCAGCAAGAGGATGCACAGGTTTGTCCCTCCCTGGTGTTAGACTGGGTGAGGAGCCATCTGTCTGTCTGTCTCTCTATCTGTCTGATTGCTGGGTCTATCTGTCTGTACACAACACTCCCTTCACTTCTCCCCTCTCCTACCTGTTCTGTCTTGCCATCCTTCAGGATGCCCAGGTTAGTCCCAGACTGGGTGTGGGTGTTGTCTGTCTGTCTGTCAGTGTCTGTCTGTCTTCTGGGATTCTTATCAGATTCGTAATTTAGTTTAATCCACAAAATTGTAGCTAAGGTTACTATAACGCCAGCTAGCGCTAGTCAGCTGTACTTGCACCAAAATCAGGTATATCTCTTCCAAAAAGCGTGTTCTCCATTTGATAATGTATTGGTGAGCCAACCTGTTTTTAGGACTTTAATAACCATGACTTATCAAAACTAGTTTTCTCACGGCTTTGTCTTGTCCTGCAGTAGACATAGGCTATAGCCTAGTGAGTAGCTCATGCTCCATGCTCCATGCTAAAACATTTATTTAGCAAATATTCAAATCAGAAAAAGTTATTTGAACCACAGTAAACAAATCAGCCCTAGTTAGTCTGTCTGTCTGTCTGTCTGCCTGTCTGTCTGTCTGTCTGTCTGTCTGTCTGTCTGTCTGTCTGTCTGTCTGTCTGTCTGTCTGTCTGTCTGTCTGTCTGTCTGTCTCCCTTCATTCCCTTCACTTTTCCTCTCTCTTACCTGTCCCTCACTTCCCCACCCCTCAGGCTGCTGCCATGGCGACCTCGGCGGGCATGGTGTCGGAGGCCGACGGGGTGGAGGGGGGCGATGCAACGGAGGGTGGAGGTCACCTATCCCGTAGCTCCTCTGATGCGTCCAAGCTCAGCTCCAAGAGCGCCAAGGATCGACGCAATCGCAAGAAGAAGTCTCGTCAGAAAGAGGAGGAGAAGAAAGAGAAGGGGGAGAAAGGCGAGAAGGTCGACCACGAGAAGCACGTTAAGTCCGAGTCAGACGATGGCAGCAGGAGGAGCATCTTCCGTTTCCCAGGCAACCGGCTGGGACGCAAGTCGTCCATCATGAACCAGGTAAAAACTAGCATCAGACAATAAAGATAAACTATTTTCTTAATTTAAGTCATTTTCAGAGACTTTCATGAGTAATGAGACATACAGTGCCTATCATAAGTTTTCACTACCCTTGGATTTCTTCACATTTTACTGTGTTCCAAATTGGGATTAAAATTTATTTAATTGTCCTTTTTGTGTCAACGATCTACACAAAAACACAATAATGTGAAAGTGGAAAAACATTTCTACATATTTTTATTTATGTAAAATAAAACACTTTTATATCTTAATAAGATAAATATTCACCCCTTGAGTCAATATTATAAGCTATTTTGACAGCTATTACAGCTGTGAGTCTTGTTATTTTAACATTTCTTCAAACTCTGTAAAGTTAGTTGTTGATAGACAGCCATTTTCAAGTCTTGCCATAGATTTTCAAGCAGATTTAAGTCAAAACTGTAACTACACCACTCAGGAACATTCACTATCCTCTTGGTAAGCAACTCAGAATGACTTTTTTGAGAGAAACATTCCACATATGGCACAGAGGTAGATTTATGGAGCCTGAAAGTATTTAGATATGGAAACACCAGAGATTTGGCCCCCGGGGGCTGTGACAGACATCTCACAAAATGGCCATTGTCAGTAATACAACGTTATCGTTCTGAATTTTTTCTTAATTTTTTTTTATAAACACACCAAATGTTGCACAAAGGTAGATTTAGGTACCCTAAAACTATTTTGATATGGAGCAACCACAGATTTGGCCCCTGGGGGCCGTGGCAGCCATCTTACTATATAGCCGCAGACTACCACTATTTTACAAACCTTTAATCTACAAAAAGTCGTGGCATATACTTCTTTGACTTTTAAAGTCACGGTTTATAGTTAGCCTGGTTCTCCTGAAAACCAAAAAGTTGAACAGTTACACACAGTATAATACAATGAGTACTGCAGCCATGTAGGCCACATTTGTAGGAAAACGTAAACATTTCTGGGACTGCTTCTAGTGGAGGTGAGTTAGAATGCTCTATTGATGAGGTAGCTCTCTACCTGCGACATAAAACCAGCCTCGGCCCAAGACTGAATATTATTTTGGTCTAATGGGTTGGGTTCCATGAGCATTTAAACAAATGGTTACTGAAGCTACTTCCCAATGCCCATATCAGGATGAAATACAGACTAACTAGAGCTGTACCTGTGAAAAATATTTGAGTAGTTCACAATTGCTGTGGACAATTCTCTCAAGCTGTGCTTCAGTGAGACAAGAACTGTACATGACACAGAGAATCTTTTATTTTCACCACATTTTGGTGGTCACTGTTGATTTGAGGAAGCATCAGGTAAAGGTGTACTTACTTCCGCTAAGGGACCTCCAAAATCATAATTAAAGATCATTTTTATTAGGTCAGTGGATGCAATCATAGAAACAGACCAAATATTTTAAAAAGAACATCAAAAGCCCTGGAACTAAGCCGCTAACTTACTATTTGGTACTAAGCAAAGGGATCTCATAGCTTTGGACCTGACTTGACACCCTGTATTCATAGCAACCAATGGTGTGTATCAACCAACAGCTGTGTGTTACAAAAATGTGTTACAAAAACTATAATGCAGTATAACATACAGCCTATTTGGGGTGAAAGGTCTGTGTTGGCTCCATATCTTAGTCGTTGTAGGGTCCATAAATCTATCTCTGGGCCAAACTTGGAGCCTTTCTCGTAAAATAGTTCTAAGTTGTAAAATATTGGTACTGCTAGGCAGTCATTTTCAAAGATGGCTGCCACAGCCCCCTGGGGCCAAATCTGTGATGGCTCCATATCTAAATATTTTTTGTGATATATAAATCTAACTCTGCCAAATCTGATACGTTTATTTAAAAAAAGGACTTCAGAACTGTAACATTGTAATACAGACAATGGCCATTTTGTAAGATGTCTGTGGTGGCTCCATTTCTAAATCTACCCTTAATCTACAGTGCCTTTGTGTCAAATGTGCTTTGTATATCTGGAAATAGTTCTTCTGACCATCAAAATAGTGTTACAGTCGGCAGCCATGGGTCCATAAATCTAGCTCTGTGACAAATTTGGTGCCTTTACCACAAAGCATTCCTTTTGAATTGTAAAATAGCTTTAATGTTGGTGGCCATTTTCACAAATGGCTGCCAATCGCCCCAGGGGCCAAATCTGTGGTCGCGCCATATCTAAATCTTTTCAAGGTACAGCGCATTCGGAAAGTATTCAGACCCTGTGACTTTTTCCACATTTTGTTACATTACAGCCTTATTCTAAAATGTATTAAATGAATTGTTTTCCTCATCAATCTACACACAATACCCCATAATGATAAAGCAAAAACTTTTTTTAAAGATTTTTTTCAAATGTATAAAACAACAAATGGAAATACCTTATTTACATAAGTATTCAGACTATTTGCTATGAGACTCGAAATTGAGCTGGATGGAAACAGGTGCATCCTATTGATTATCCTTGAGATGTTTCTACAACTTGACTGGATTCCACCTGTGGTAAATTAAATTGATTGGACATGATTTGGAAAGGTACACACCTGTCTATATAAGGTCCCACAGTTGACAGTGCAGGTCAGAGCAAAAACCAAGCCATGAGGTCAAAGGAATTGTCCGTAGAGTTCCGAGACAGGATTGTGTAGAGGCACAGATCTGGGGAAGAGTACAACAAATTCTGCATTATTGAAGATCCCCAAGAGCACAGTGGCCTCCGTGATTCTTAAATGGAAGATGTTTGGAACCACCGAGACTCTTCCTAGAGCTGGCCGCCCGGTCAAACTGTGCAATTGGGGGAGAAGGGCCTTGGTCAGGGTGGCCACTCTGACAGAGCTCCTTAGTTACTCTGTGAAGATGGGAGAACCTTCCAGAAGGACAACCATCTCTGCAGCACTCCACCAATCAGGCCTTTATGGTAGAGTGGCCAGACGGAAGCCACTCCACAGTACACAGCCAAGACAACACAGAAGTGGCTTCGGGACAAGTCTCTGAATGTCCTTGAGTGGCCCAGCCAGAGCCCGGATTTGAACCCGATCGAACATCTCTGGAGTGACCTGAAAATAGCTGTGCAGCAACGCTCCCCATCCAACCTGACAGAGCTTGAGACGATCTGCAGAGAAGAATGGGAGAAACAAGCCTGGCACTCTGCTACAAACCTGGCACTACAAATACAGTAGATACAATACTATGTGTGTAGATTGATGAGAAAAAAATGTGTAATCCATTTTAGAATAAGGCTGTGACATAACAAAATGTGGAAAAAGTCAAGGGGTCTGAATACTTTCCGAATGCACTGTACATACGTCTGTATCAAATTTGATGCTTTTATCACAAAGTGAATGATTAAGTCAAATTTCTCAGCTTAGCCACCCGACTACAATGATGTCATACCAATGCAAGG
Source organism: Oncorhynchus mykiss (assembly GCF_057628025.1). Lineage (NCBI taxonomy): Eukaryota > Metazoa > Chordata > Actinopteri > Salmoniformes > Salmonidae > Oncorhynchus > Oncorhynchus mykiss. The sequence continues at coordinate 43,328,949 of NC_143038.1, read as the reverse complement.
TTTCATGTTAATGTAACAGAGGTTGCTACTGAGTGACAGAATTACTAAGGCCTCACACCTCTCCCTCGCTGCCATTTTTTATTTTCTCCTTTCTTCTTTCTCTCCTTCCTGGTGATAGTCAGTGACGTCGCATTGTGCCGACACATCTTCTGTTCAACACTAGTGCAAAGGAGAGCAGTTTTAGTGTAGCAGCAGTGACTGTACATTACACTAGTCTTGGTCTGTTTGGTGTGAGGGAAGGGAAGGCCAGAGAGAGGCTTGCTTTCACAGGACCCCTCTACATTATTTATAAGGCCTTTTCATTGATCATTCACGGCCCTGCTGATAGCAATAATCTAGCTGTGTTTTTTCATTACTCTGAGAAGCCCAGTCAGAACTGTTTACTAAGCAAAATGGACCTTTGCATAATATTTGTGTGCCTGATTTCTAAAGTGACCATCTTCTAGTCTTTAGTTGCTGTGTCTTTCCATGTTTGAATTAACCATTATCTCTTTTCTGTCTCTGTAGCTAGGTTTCCATCCAATTGGCGACAGATTTGCGAATATTCTAAAATCTGCATAAAGACAGATACACTTCTTCCCACCAGTGGTGTGTTTCCACCACACAAAATGTCGCTTAAGTTTTCATGTACCCGAATAAAAATCGAAGGTTCAATATGTTTCCATCGCATTTTCAACTCTACCGACAGTTTTGTAACAAAAACAAATGTTAAATAACAAATGTGCCTACTCTGTTCTTGGCAGAGTAAAGTAAAAAATGATAAAAATAACACAATAAAATAACAATAATGAGGCTCTGTACAGGGGGTACCGGTACCGAGTCGGCGTGCGGGGTACAGTCGAGGTAATTTGTACATGCACATCATAACTTATTTTCATCTGTAGCCTAATAAACTGCAAGGTTTCCCGAGTCGTACTGGGAGGACTACACACCATGTCATCGCGTAAATCCAAGTTTACTTCGAGATGATGGTTGTTATATCAATATTTGTGCATAAAGGGGTTTCCATCGTAATTGCGCGCATAATACATTTTACAGACACAAAAAGATCCCGCCATGTCGAACAAACAAATGATCTGTCGGCATTTATGAAATTGTACCCCCTGTATATAGCCTCGTTATTTTTCATTATTTAACTAGGCAGTTAAGAACAAATTCTTATTTACAATGACAACCTACCCCAGCCAAACCCTAACCCGGACAACGCTGGCCCAATTGTGCACCGCCCTAAGGTAATCCCAATCATGGATGGTTGTGATACAGACTGGAATTGAACCAGGGTCTGCAGTGAAGCTTCCAGCACTGAGATGCAGTGCTTTAGACCACTGCGCCAGTCAGGAGCAACATTTAATCTTCATTTTACTTTCTTTTTTTCATTCTTTCTCTCGCTCCCTCTCTCTTTCTTACACTCTCACACCAACCCCCCCTCTCTCTCTCTTTTGTGCTTTGTTTCGCTATCTGTCTCTTCTTTTTTCTCATCCCCTCACCTCTCTCTCCCTTTACTTCTCACTGTCTCACCCATTCTTGTTCGCCCCCACCTATCTATCTATATTTCCCTCTGTTTCTCTTCTCTCTCTCTCTCCATCCCCCTTCTCCCTCTCCCTCCTCCAGTCTCTCCTCTCCATCCCGGGCTCGCCCTTCATGTCGCGCCACAACAGCCGCAGCAGCATCTTCAGCTTCAACAAGGGCCGCCCACCCAAGGACGTGGGCTCGGAGAACGAGTTTGCCGACGATGAGCACAGCACGGTGGAGGAGAGTGAGGACCGCCGGGGCTCCCTGTTCATCCCCTACCGCCGCAGCAGCTACAGCGGCTACAGCCAGGGCTCGTCGCGCCTCATCAACCCACTAGCGCCCCACATTGGAGGGAAGAGGAACAGCACGGTGGACTGCAATGGCGTAGTGTCACTCATCGCTCACCAGCCCGGCGGGAGCCTTCTGCCTGAGGTGAAAATAGATAAGGCAGCCACTGACGACAGTGTAAGGAAGTCCATAAACACTTTATAGGCATGATGGAGGTTGCTCCTGCCCTGGTCTCTCCAGCTTCTTTCTCCTCTTTTTCCTTCTCCTCGCCTTTCATTTCGGTCCGGTTTCCCCCCCCCCCCCTCTCTCTCTCTCTCTCTCTCTGTCTCTCTCTCTCCTTCTTCCTCTCCCCTCCTCTCTCTCTCTGTCTCTCTCTGTCTCTCTCTGTCTCTCTCTCTCTCTCTTCCTCCCTCTCTCTCTCTCTCTCTCTTTCTCTCTCTCTCTCTCTCTCTCTCTCTCTCTCTGTCTCTCTCTCTGTCTCTCTCTCTCTCTCTGTCTCTTCCTCTCCCCTCCTCTCTCTCTCTGTCTCTCTCTCTCTCTCTGTCTCTCTCTCTCTCTCTGTCTCTTCCTCTCCCCTCCTCTCTCTCTCTGTCTCACTCTCTCTTTCCCTTCTCTGTCCTTCCTTCTCATGAATTGCTCAGCACTCACAGCCTTATTACAACACTCCAATGTTTAGTCTTTATTTCTCCCTGCCCCCCTCGCTTCAGCTGCTCTGAGTGGCTTCCACCAATGAAAAACAACAGATTCCTGGCCTCCATTATACCATAGTAACCTGTCTATTAGCATATAAGTCCGTTTAAAATCATCCTGAATAGAAGTCTCTCTAAGAACCTATCCGACAAACAGATAGCTCTCCCTAGGATGTCGTGCCCCATCCACAACAAGCATTGCTTGAAACTCTCCCTCTTAATCTGGCCTCTTCCCAAGGATTTGCAAATTCAAGACCAGTTTATTCTGTCTGTCTTTCAGCACAATTTATCCACCTCTCTTTTGTCCACCGCCCCAAGCTACTGGAGGTGCAATAAAACATAACCTTTTTCCAATAACAGCATTCTTCCTCATCCTAGTTACACTAAAACAAAGGTGCTAGTTAGTACCAAAAAAGGGTTCTTTATTTTGTCCCTGTTTATAAAAATGTGTATGGTTCTTCATTACTCTGATAGAACTAGAAGGTTCTTCATTACACTGTTAAATATTTCCCGTCTACTGGTTGCAGTGAAAATAAGGTAACTATACAAAAAGTTAATGTATTTGTAGAGCTGGATTAAGGTATTATTGCTGTAAGGGACAGTATGCTTTGGTATTCGGATTACTTTGGAGTAAACCTGACTTGGGCTTTGAACTCACAAGCTCTCAGTTGCCAGCGACCTGACTTTCCTGCTATGCCACTGCAGGTACTATAGAGATTGTTAAAAGATTAGGATCAATAGATATTCTGTCATTTGTCCCTATGGGCTTCTCCCAGAAGCTTGGCTGGTGCATAAAACCCACAGATTCAGACACACAGAAGGTGTGATGGTCCGCACTCAAAAAAATATTTTAGCGTTTTCATAGCATACACAGACATTTCGGCCTTGCAGCCTTCTAGATGGGGACGTTCAAGCGGCACACAGTCGACTACAAGGAGCAGAACGTCTACACCTGTCTGTCCTAGAATTTTGAAAATAATTCCAAACAGAATTTGTAGGGAACAACCAATGAGCAGCAGTTGCTTCTAATCCGGGTTGCCATTCATCTGATGTGGCTTCTCTGGTCTGCCAGAATTATAGGGTATGGGAGTGGGCACAAAGGGCAATTGAGGGCATCAGGTGTGAACCATTCATGAATCAAATCAAATTTGATTTGTCACATACACATGGTTAGCAGATGTTAATGCGAGTGTAGCGAAATGCTTGTGCTTCTAGCTCCGACAATGCAGTAATAACCAACGAGTAATCTAACCTAACAATTCCACAACTACTACCTTATACACACACGTGTAAAGGGATAAAGATTATGTACATAAAGATATATGAATGAGTGATGGTACAGAACGGCATAGGCAAGATGCAGGAGATGGTATCGAGTACAGTATATACATATGAGATGAGTAATGTAGGGCATGTAAACAAAGTGGCTAGTGATACATGTATTACATAAAGATGCAGTAGATGATATAGAGTACAGTATATACATATACATATGAGATGGGTAATGTAGGGTATGTTAACATTATATTAAGTGGCATTGTTTAAAGTGTCTAGTGATACATTTTTTACATCAATTTCCATTATTAAAGTGGCTGGAGTTGAGTCAGTATGTTGGCAGCAGCCACTCAATGTTAGTGGTGGCTGTTTAACAGTCTGATGGCCTTGAGATAGAAGCTGTTTTTCAGTCTCTCGGTCCCTGCTTTGATGCACTTGTACTGAACCTCGCCTTCTGGATGATAGCGGGGTGAACAGGCAGTGGCTCGGGTGGTTGTTGTCCTTGATGATCTTTATGGCCTTCCTGTGGCATCGGTTGGTGTAGGTGTCCTGGAGGGCAGGTAGTTTGACCCAGTGAAGCGTTGTGCAGACCTCACTACCCTCTGGAGAGCCTTACGGTTGTGGGCGGAGCAGTTGCCGTACCAGGCGGTGATGGCGGTGATACAGCCCGACAGGATGCTCTGAGTGCTTTTGGTGACAAGCCAAATTTCTTCAGCCTCCTGAGGTTGAAGAGGCGCTGCTGCGCCTTTTTCACGACACTGTCTGTGTGGGTGGACCAATTCAGTTTGTCCGTGATGTGTACGCCGAGGAACTTAAAACTTACTACCCTCTCCACTACTGTCCCGTCGATGTGGATAGGGGGTGCTCCCTCTGCTGTTTCCTGAAGTCCACAATCATCTTCTTTGTTTTGTTGACGTTGAGTGTGAGGTTATTTTCCTGACACCACACTCCGAGGGCCCTCGCCTCCTCCCTGTAGGCCGTCTCGCTGTTGTTGGTAATCAAGCCTACCACTGTGGTGTCGTCCGCAAACTTGATGATTATGTTGGAGGTGTGCATGGCCACACAGTCGTGGGTGAACAGGGAGTACAGGAGAGGGCTCAGAACGCACCCTTGTGGGGCCCCAGTGTTGAGGATCAGCGGGGTGGAGATGTTGTTACCTACCCTCACCACCTGGGGGCGGCCCGTCAGTAAGTCCAGTACCCAGTTGCACAGGGCGGGGTCGAGACCCAGGGTCTCGAACTTGATGACGAGTTTGGAGGGTACTATGGTGTTAAATGCTGAGCTGTAGTCGATGAACAGCATTCTCACATAGGTATTCCTCTTTTCCAGATGGGTTAGGGCAGTGTGCAGTGTGGTTGCGATTGCATCGTCTGTGGACTTACTGGGGCGGTAAGCAAATTGGAGTGGGTCTATGGTGTCAGGTAGGGTGGAGGTTACATGGTCCTTGACTAGTCTCTCAAAGCACTTCATGATGACGGAAGTGAGTGCTACGGGGCGATAGTCGTTTAGCTCAGTTACCTTAGCTTTCTTGGGAACAGGAACAATGGTGGCCCTCTTGAAGCATGTGGGAACAGCAGACTGGGATAAGGTTTGATTGAGTATGTCCGTAAACACACCAGCCAGCTGGTCTGCGCATGCTCTGAGGATGTGGCTGGGGAGGCCGTCTGGGCCTGCAGCCTTGCGAGGGTTAACACGTTTAAATGTTTTACTCATGTCAGCTGCAGTGAAGGAGAGTCCGCACGTTTTGGTAGCGGGCTGTGTCAGTGGCACTGTATTGTCCTCAAAGCGAGCAAAAAAGTTATTTAGTCTGTCTGGGAGCAAGACATCCTGGCCCGCGACGGGGCTGGTTTTCTTTTTGTAATCCGTGATTGACTGTAGACCCTGCCACATACCTCTTGTGTCTGAGCCGTTGAATTGCGACTCTACTTTGTCTCTATACTGGTGGAGATGTTGTTACCTACCCTCACCACCTGGGGGCGGCCCGTCAGTAAGTCCAGTACCCAGTTGCACAGGGCTTGTTTGATTGCCTTGCAGAGGGAATAGCTACACTGTTTGTCCATTGCCTTAGGTGTCTGCTCACTTGGATGAATCATATCAATTCATGAGATAGCTTACCACAAAGGACATCAGGCACAGTCGTTCATAAATATGTGGGGCTAACTTATAAACGATATGCAAAATCTGATATGGGCGGAGTTCTTGTATAACAGTCTATATTTGTTATATAGCAATCTAGTTCTTCTTTTAAACAATGTGGAGATCACGGGGAGGACTGGCTCGTGGTAATGGATGAAGGTGAATCAATGGAATGGTATCCATGTGCTTGATGTCATTCCATTTGTTCCATTCCAGCCATTACTATGAGCTTTTCTCCCTCCAGTGGTAGATGTACAGAATTGAATTTAAATATCCACATTGTTGTAATAATCACCTCTGTATGGTGGATACAACGCAATTCCGTGTCTCGCAACTGGCAAGGTTGACGTCTGATTTATGTGCCACAAGGCGTACTTTCCAAGCGCGGGATGTTTTTCGAATATCTATCTTATTGTAAGAACACTGTAACATACAAATAACTTATTTAGTAGGGCAAGTTATACATGACTTTATCTCATCATTCCTAGAAGTCTTATGGCATACCAAGTTAGAACATTTCCTTATGATGATCCTTTTATGAATGCCTCTTTTCTCTCTCTGACCACAGAAAGATTTGACCAATATCTTTGATAAATATCTTGATTGTTAATTTATTTTATTTAACTAGGCAAGTCAGTTAAGAACAAATTCTTATTTTCAATGACGGCCTAGGAACAGTCTGTCTGTTCAGGGGCAGAACGACAGATTTGTACCTTGTCAGCTCGGGGATTTGAACTTGCAACCTTCCGGTTACTAGTCCACTAGGCTACCCTGCCACCCCGTTTATAGGTGAATGAAGGTGGATTCTGGAAGGCAGAATTTAAAGAGGAGTCTGATGATAGTAAATGCCAGTGTTTATTTTACAGAAAAGTGTTTCTTCTGTTTTTATTTGAATGTATTAAGTAACTGGATTCTGTTTAAGCTTTTAACTAGTTTTTTGTTGTTGCTTTATCAAGCCAGGTGTCGGGTATCCTCTCAAGCGGAAACGCTCAATGAGAGAATTGGATTGTCTATCATATTTTTCCTCTGTTTCACAGATGCGACGCAGTCTAGGAAGTTGACTGACTGGTAAAACCTCTTTTTAGGGGGATAACTATCCGTTGTCTGTATAGTATTTTAATCTGTAAGTTTTCTGTAAACTGTAATACTTAGCGATTGGCCCTTCTTTGTATCAAGTACATCCAATAAATATATAGAGTTAATGTTCTTTTCCATAGTGAAGGAAATTGATTGTACTCTAGAGTTAATGACCGGTGAGTTAATGTAGTTAAGACATTTATTTAATTATAAAGCAATCGTCTATATAGCGGGTCCAATATTTAACATGATCTTTGTAAGGATTATTTTCATAAATAAAATAACATTTGAATTTCCCCATGAAGAGATTTGCTAATGGTTTTCCCATTGCTGTTCCAAAGGTCTTTAGGTAGTAATACATGTCAAGTAGAAAATAGTTTTTAGTAAGCACTAGGTGTGCAAGCCCAATTATATAATTTGTAGGCACATCACTTAAGCGGTTGGAGAGGAAAAATTTGACGGCCTCCATACCTCCATCATTCGGAATATATAATTTTGCACGCCCAATTTTTCAGTTTTTGATTTGTTAAAAAAGTTTGAAATATCCAATAAATGTCGTTCCACTTCATGATTGTGTCCCACTTGTTGTTGATTCTTCACACAAAAAATACAGTTTCATATCTTTATGTTTGAAGCCTGAAATGTGGCAAAAGGTCGCAAAGTTCAAGGGGGCCGAATACTTTCGCAAGGCACTGTATGTGTATAGCGATGAGACAACAAGAGTGACTAGTCAATTTCCTTCACTAATAACTGGTATACTGGTAATTTCATTAGAAAGTCAGTGGTGTCTTTTAAATGGGATTACAAATGTTTGACTAGTGGATAATTGTGGAAGCCCACATAACGAGACACCATTTCAGTTAGGGAGCCAATACTTGAAACGATAGGTCTTAATCGAGGAGCTGTGGTTGATTTGTGAACCTTAAATAAGCCATAAAGGATCAATACTGTAGGTTTTGGGACAGAAAGATTTCAATTTAAATTCCTGTTCTGTCAACAATTTATTTTTTAGTCCTTTATCAAGGAAATCAATTTCTTGTAAAAAAAATGTACCATCCAACAAGCTTTTCATGTTTTCTATATACATACATGTTGGTATTAGAAATCACAATCCCACTTCCCTTATCTGATCTCTGTATATTAATCAAGTTATCATTAATTAAGTAATCTAGAGCATTTTTTTGACTCCTGTAATGGTTGTCTTTATGTTGTAAATGTCGACATTCACTTTGTTTCTTTAGTTGGATGTCAATGTGATTTTCTACCAATCTACAAAATGTGCTAACTGATGGGTTATTTGGAAATGTAATTAAAGTACTTTTAGGTCTGAAGCTGGAGTAATTAGGGAGAGCTTCAGTTCTAGGGCTATAGAAACCTTTCAATTTGATATTGCATTAAAACTTAAATAGTTCAATTGTAACATGAATAGGATTTGTGACTGTATACAGTACAATCCTTTGTTTAAAACATCAAATTTGTTCACTAGAAAACTGTAGTTAAAAACTACATTCTCTCATGGAGCATTGTTGCTTTGGGCATCTTCGTTTACCTCATTCCAACGTCCTCTCGTACCTCTCCTTGTGCAACGTTGTCTTTGGCATGTGTGCGTTTGGAACATTGCAGGGGCAGGGGGACCAAAAAGGTATTTCTGGATCTGGAAGATGAAGAGGACATCGCTGAGGTAGAGGATTCACCGGATTCTGATGCGCTGGCCTGTTGGGTGGGACGATGTCTGTGAGTGCTTGGGTTTCTCGGACAGCCAGGTGTAGATGTTCTGCTCCTTGTGGTCGACTGTGTGGTGCCAGTTGGGTCACAAACAACCCAGAGCAGAAGACTAGAAGCATGGCTTAGTAGGGCCAGATAGCTCTTCAGATAGCTATTTTTGGACACCCGTGAGAGTAAATGTAATTCTGGTTAATCTTTTCAACAGAACAGATGAACTGGAATTAAATTTACTCTCACGGGTGAGTTGGACTGCAGAGTGAAGAGAAAAGCAGCCAACAAGTGCTCAGTATATTTGGGAACTCATTCAAGACTGTTGGAAAAGCATTCCAGGTGAAGCTTTTTGAGAGAATGTCAAGAGTTTGCAAAGCTGTCATCAAAGCAAAGGGTGGCTACTTTGAAGAATCTAAAATATATTTTGATTTGTTTAACACTTCTTTATTTACTACATGATTCCATATGTGTTATTTCATAGTTTTAATGTCTTCCCTATTATTTTACAATACAGAATAGTAAAAATAAAGAAAAACAGATGAGTAGGTGTGTCCAAACTTTTATCTGGTACTGTAGATACCGCATAAATTACTGTTGAATGTGAAAACATTCTGCCAAAACAGTAAATAGACCGGTAGCTTATGTAAAATATTTGACAGTATGGGTAGGCTACAGTATTGCTGTGCGATAGGAGCACGACATCATTGCCTATTTCATCCCAGAGCCTATACCAAGGCAGGACATAGAAACCTAATAATATATTGATTAAATAAATATTGAACAACAATTAATCTTTTGCAAGCCGTGGCCTAATGCAAATTGGCCTAGTTCCCGCAAATAAAGTGTGTTATTGTCACCATAAAAGGTGAATGGAGGGTGTTTTCCAGGCAGAGTTTTAATGCTAATTTTACATCAGATCTCATTTATAATGGCAAATGTGCGTATGTACGGCATGCACCAAGTTTATAAATCTCTATTTTTGCTCAGACTTTACAGAAATGGCACACACAGAAATGTTATGTGAAATGTATGCAATGGTTATAAATGAGGCCCCAAGAAGTTAATGTTTATTTTTCAACAATTTTCTGTCAGCTTGCTGCAAGTAATTATTGTAAAATTCAGGGTAACTTACTGTGGCTGATCTCTGTCATGTTCACTGACTAGATATGGTGATACGATATGGTAGGAAGGTCAGTGCTGCCAACCAAGGATCCCAAGGGTGCTCGCTACAAATAATGCTTTAGTAATTATCAACTAATGTTAAGCTATATTGTAATCAACAAAGTTCAGTGAAAGTACATTAAGTTACTGGCAGCTAGTTGCAAGTAAAGGAAGGACAGTGCTGCCAACCAAGGATCCCAAGGGGATCATCAACCACTTAAACTGGCACAACACTTCCACTGACGGTTGGCACAAATACCTCAAATTCAGTAATTTGTTGTTTACCATGAATTCACTACAACCAGTACCTGTACTTTACCATCAAATTACAGGAACTTTTTAACAGTGTACCAATTCATGGCATAAAGTAAATCATGGTGGAGAGGGAAAGAACAGGATAGTTCTTCACAGCCTTCACAGCAGTTAAGAACACTTCCTGAGCAGTAAAAACCCTATATGAAAAATGCATACACATATCACCCTCACCCCTTGACAAAGAATCTCTACATTTTTTTGTTTTTGTGTAGCATGGTAGTTTGAAATCCCCTTACTTCTCTCCAAGCCAAGCGTTTTACCTACTCTCCAAACGTAGCATGGTACAGTGGCTGTCTTGACTTCTCTTTTCTTATTAGCTATATGCCTGCTCTTGCATGGAGGTTTGGGAAGGGGATACAACTGTTATACGTTTTGGGTGGGGCAGAACGGTTTGCTTAGAGTGGGATAATGTTGTAAGGAATGGGGCTTAGTGGTATTTTTTGTGTCTGGTGTATGGCATAGGGTTTTCGTGTCTGGTGTGTGGGATAGGATTGGGTGTTGGTCTCTCTCTCTCTCTGGTTTAAGCATACCGTGTGTCAGACACAAAGGCTAGGGTTAGTAATTAGAATGGTTTCAAGATGTAGTGTTTGTGTAAGGCTTCTGATGGGTGTGTGTGTGTGTGTGTCCTCTCCCTGAGCGCAGACCACAGAGGTGGAGGGGAAGAAGAAACACTCGGGCTCCCTGATGGTCTCTGTGGACCAGCTCAGCCGCAACAAGGACCGGAGCAACAGTGTGATGAGCGTGGCGACACATACACACTCACATACTCTGCTGGAGGGTACGGAACTCATACACACTCACACACACTGGTGGAGGGCACAGTTACCTCTACACACACTCTCACACACACACCCACTGGTGGAGGTTACAGAACTCACACTCACTCACACACACTGGTGGATGGTACGGCTGCCTCTGTCCTCACATCCAACCTCTCACCTTTCAACCCCTTCCCATTTAGCCCTGCCTTTTTGCAATATACTGACCTGACCACCAGACAACCAGCCTTATAGCAACGGGTCTATTTTTGTGACTCTTTTCCTCCCTCCCTCCCTCCCTCCCTCTCTCTCTCTCTCTCTCTCTCTCTCTCTCTCTCTCTCTCTCTCTCTCTCTCTCCCACTCCTACTCTCTCTTTTCCTCTTATTCACACTTTACCATTTTCGCTCTCTCTTTCACTTTGTCTCCCTCTCCTTCTCTTGGTTTACCCATTTCTCCCTTGCCCCCCCCCCCCCTTTCCCTATACAGAGCTAGAAGATTCTCAAAGGGCATGTCCATCATGGTGGTATAAGTTTGCCAACATGTTCTGTGTGTGGGACTGCTTTCCCTTCTGGCTGAAGATCAAGTATGTGCTCAACCTGATCGTCATGGACCCTTTTGTAGATCTGGCCGTCACCATCTGTATCGTCCTCAACACCCTCTTCATGGCCATGGAGCACTACCCCATGACTCCTCGCTTTGATGAGACGCTGTCAGTGGGCAATCTGGTGAGAAACAGTCAAGTGGACAGTGTTTAGTGTGTAGGGTACCACAGGAGTGTGTCAACATGATTGTCATGTTTCTCACATCCAATTATTTCCAATTATTTCTCTCATACTTGGCCCTCTACCTCTCTAACTCTGCTCTATTTTAAAGCAACCTTTTCTCACCACAGCAGCTATCTTAGTTTCTCTCCCCAAAATTTGTCTCTCTCTTTCTTGCCCCATTTTCTTCTCTGTCTCTCTCTTCCTACTGATTTAGCAGTTTTAACATGGCAGGACAGTATGTCTGTCTGGATTGGCTGTTTAGGGGATACATTAAAGTTTAATGTAACATGATCGATCGCTACCTTGTTAAGTGGAGCATACTGCTTGGTAAGGTATGAGGCTGGTGTGTGAGTGTGAGGAGAGGTTAGAGGGTATATGCCGTGTCCACTTGCTCTCAGATATCTCAGTTCAGTAGCAGAGTCCCTGGCCTGTCCGTGTGAGGTCAGAGGAATTGGCGTGGTGTAAGGGGTGAGATAGGAAATGAGGTCACAGAGATTGGCGTGGTGTCAGCAGCTATATGGGAAATTAGGTTACAGATGTTGGCATGGTTTCAGTGGTGGTGCAGGATGAATCATTGAGTACTCCCTGCAGTGATGATTGGGCACGTCATCAAGTATTGGGCACATGATCCGGTATTGGGCATAGGCCCACCAACATGCCATCATACAAACCTCCCTGTGTGTGTGCATGTGTGCGTGTGTGTGGCACTGCTCTATGACCTTGTCCTGTCAGGACAACCTTCACCAGCACTGAGACTCCAATCTATTTTTAATCAGCACTACATCAAACAAAATGCCATGCAAGCAAGATCCAATTCACATTTCACTCTCAAATTTCTGTATTTAAGCAGAATTTCTACAAATCATAAGTACTCCGTGATTTTAACCTCCATGTTCTGCATCACAGCATAGAACACACAGATCAGAACTCTCAGGTACAAATCTTGAGCAGACATTTTCTGGTTTCTATCAGAGATCAGAATGATATGTTATAATATACTACACACTTGATTCTATATTCAGATGTAGTATCTTAATTTGATCACTCTGTTGTCGCAGAGACTTTTCCTGCGCTGCAGGAATTTCAAATAAGTCTTGAGTTTTACATAAATTCACTGAAAACATGCTGTTCTCTTCCTTTCACTAGATCTCACACCTAAACTATAGCCTACTGTTGCCTATCAAAACTAATTTCCCATTAGAAATGATCAAAACTGGTCAAATCAAGATCTAACATCTGTAGTGCCAAATAAGAGTTCTTTGACTTGTAACCATAGCGGAACCATTGTTGGTGCTATATAGAACACCATTTTGAAGGTTCTATAAAGAACCATGATCATAAGGTTCTAAATAGAACCTGTATGGTTCTATAAAGACAACACATTACTTTGCAGCAAACCTGCTTCCACCAATCCCACAATGTAAATAAAAAAAGTTGATTCAACATACAATTGTAATGCAACCAGCTGCAATAGGTTAGTGAGTTTACTCAACATTTGGGCATATAGTTGAACCAACATACAAAATGCTTGCTTGCAAAATGATGTGTAATTAGGGGTTCACAGTGAAGCTCTGAAAGCTATTGTTATTTTCTGAATTATTATTTATTTATTTATTTGTTGACATGGTCCAAAAAAAAACCTCAAGCATAGATTGGTAACTTTTTTTCTAATTTGGCGCACAGAAACTAGAGGCCATGAGTAACTTGGTCAAAAAGAAAGGCTGATTGGCCAAAAGGTGGAGCTGTTATGAGCAGTCTCACTTCCATTGCCCTGTTTGACCTAGAGACTTGAATGCCTAATGCTTAACAAATTTGCCTCAAGGACCCACGAGGTCCATCAAGATAGATTTATCGCTATCTTGGACATTTTGGAAAACCTTTGAAAAACGTATTCTCATGAACCAGAAGTCCAAATAACACGCAATTGGGTATGTAGGCCCATGTTACATCTTTTAACATAGTTTGAGAAAAGGGATTGGTTAAGAGATGGCTTAGGTATTGATAAATCAGGAAATCTGATTTTAAGTATCCATTTAAATCCAATCGGAATCCACTTCACAATGGTCTATCAACTCGAAACAATACCGTGATGAACTATGTTAAATTTGGCATTGATTTCTTAAAGAATAAGGAAAATAATTATAAAAAATCTTCTTCTCTTGAACTAAAAGTCAGATTCACTCCAAATTTGGTCTTTGGATTCATCACAGTAGTCCCTAAAGAGTTCAAGAAGATAGCGTTGATCCATTCAAAGATGGCCTTCATATACAGTAGAAGCATATGAAAACATATGCTAATATATATGCTCAAATATGCTACAAATACTTACAAAATCTTCTCAACCATAGGACCAAATGATAACAAATGAATGTAGGCCCATGGTACATCTTAACTTCTTAGTTTGAGGGATAGGTCAAAAGCTAAGGGATTGGTCAAAAGATGGCTGAGTTATTGACAAATAAAAAAATTCAGATTTTACATGTCCATTTAAAGCACTGTAAATACACTCCACGCCTCTACCCACGTTCTATTGGTGAACGTGCAATCACTGGAGAATAAACTGGACAAGCTCTGTTCAAGACTATCCTATCAACGTTATCTGAAGAACATTCATATCCAATGTTTCACCGAGAAGTGGCTGAACAAGGATATGGAAATATAATCTAACTGTTTTTTCTATACATTGGCAGGACAGAACGGCAGCATCAGGTAAACTCAAGGGGGGTGGTGTGTGTCTCTTTGTTAACAACTGGTACGCAATCTCTAATTTTAAGGAAGTCTTGAGGTTCTGCTCACCTGAGTTAGAATACCTCATGATAAGCTGTAGAACATGCTATTTACTGCTGCTGGCACTAAGAAAATGATCACCCAGAGGTGGCGCTCCTAGTGGCCCGTGATTTTAATCAAAGAAAAAATGAAATCCGTCGTACCTATTTGTTTTTACCAGCATGTCACTTGTTCAACTACAGGTGGAAAAAACTTTAGATTACCTTTAATCCACAAACAGAAACACACACAAAACTCTCCCTCGCCCTCCATTTAGCAAATCTGACCATAACGCTATCCTCGTTATTCCTGCGTACAAGCAAAAACTCAAACAGGAAGCACCAGTGACGTGCTCAACAGTGATGAGCTCAATACAGAAGTGGTCCGATGAAGCAGATGCTAAGCTACAGGATTGTTTCGCTAGCACAGACCGGAATATGTTCCGGGATTCATCCTATGTCATTGAGGAGTTTACCGGCTTCATTAATAAGTACATTGACAACGTCGTCCCCACAGTGACCGTACATGCATATCCCAACCAGAAGCCATGGATTACAGGCAACATCCGCACTGAGCTAAAGGCTAGAGTTGCTGCTTTCAAGGAGCGGGACTCTAATCCGGATGCTTATAAGAAATCCCGCTATGCCCTCTGACAAACCATCAAACAGGCAAAGCATCAATACAGAAGTAAGATCCAATCTTACTACACTGGTTCTGACGCTGGTCGGATGTGGCAGGGCTTGCAAATCTCTATAACAGGTGGTGTCAGAGGAAGGCCCTAAAAATTGTCAAAGACTCCAGCCACCCAAGTCATAGATTGTTCTCTCTGCTCCCGCACGGCAAGCGGTACCAGAGCGCTGAGTTTCAGACGAAAAGGCTCCTGAACAGCTTCTACCCCAAAGCTATTAGACTGCTGAACAGTTAATCAGATGGCTACCCGGACTATTTTCATTGACCCCCTTTTCATTTGCACTGACTCTCTAGCACTGGTTCTATGCACACTTACTGGACTCTATCCAACTGATCTTGTGTAACTTCTGTCATCTAGTGATGTGCTGTTCGCAAATGATTCATCATATTTTTACTAACTCAAGAGTCCTGATTCGTTTTTTGGAGTGACCCGTTTGTTTTAGTCGTTTGTTTGACCTGCTGGGCTCTTAGTATTTTTTCATCTATGCTTTGCCTTGCCCCATTTAATAAAAAGTATTTCATATAGCCCAACATTTTTCTTTCTTTTACAATTTGAACACATTTAGCATAGACTATGTAATTGTTGTGGTAGTCTTAGGCAAACCTCTAAGTGCCATTCAGACCTTCTAGGAGAAACGTATCTGGCATTGAACTTGATGGCTGTAGTTGTATGTTTTAAACTAAGGATCCCATCATCTCCTGCTTTCATATATTTCACCACCTAGATTACAAGGGTTGGATTTGCACTAAACAATTTAATGTCAGCACAAGGCATGTACAAAATCTAGTATAATGATTAGCCTCATATACATTGTCTACAGGTATCATTTTAAATTGAGAACATATAGCTGAACAATATGTAAACAATGTGTGAGTTAAGCTATTCTCTGTTTCAGATGCACAATGTCAAGGGCTGCATTGCAAATGCCCATAAGGCTAAATGCCATCATACTGTAAGCCAGTGGATCTCAACGCCGGTCCCCGAGTACCCCCAACAGTACAGTTTATTGTAGCCCCGGACAAACACACCTGATTCAACTTATCAACTAATCAGCAGGCCCTCAGAGTTGAATCAGGTGTGTTTGTCCGGTGCAATAACAAAAATGTGCGCTGTTGGGGGTACTCAAGGACTGGAGTTGGGAACCACTGCTGTAGGCCTATGGCTGCATTGACGTTGCATACCATTATCAGCTGTAAAATGGATTCACATGGCTGATGTCTTGAAAAAATTGTGACAATCAAATAAACCCAATTGGAGAGCTTATGACTGAACAGAAAGGTAATGTTAATTTATGAATGCAACACAGAAACAGACAAATTAGAGACAGATTCCCTTCCCCTCTTTATTGCAGGATTGTGATCTGTGTTTAATCAACAACGACAGTAGTTCATCTTGAATAATAGTTAAATTCACAATTAAAACAAATTTAAACACTTACTGTAACTTCAAAGAATCAACACTTTTTCATATAATTTCAGAGTACAAGTAAGCTAACTAATTTGTAAGGTTAGACGTTTTAGTAACAAGTAGACCATTATTACCAAACCCATAATTTCAGGTGAAGAAAAAAAAGTCAATACCATAGGTGGCCAACCTCGCTCCACTGATCCCTGATATACGGGGAGAGCAGACTTCTGGTCCAGCCCAGCACTAGCACACTTGATTATTAACTAATTAGGTTTGATACATTGAATCAGGTGTGTTAGTGCTGGGCTGGAACAGAAGCGTGTACACCCAGCATGGTTGGCCTGCTCGAGTTGCAATAGGTTTATAGATTGTGTGTGACTTTTAAGCTGTATTTTTGTTCACAAAATGTGCTAACATCGGTACACATATAATCCATGGTATACAAGAATGTACCCTTATTATCTTGGGACATTCATTGGGACCTTTTCATCTGCAGACAGATTTTTACGGCTCTCTGTACCTAAGGACGGAAAACATCACAAAGTAAACAGGCTGCATTATACTCAAATCAGAAAGCACTGTGTATTATGTTGCTATATCTCTCTGTCCTCATTTTTTTTCTTTTTCATAATGTCCTCCCACAAAGGTACCCGGTCTAACCAGAGTAGCCTACTCTCCCTTCTGACAGCTGTAACTGCTAGCTAATCCTTTCACCCTCTTCCATGGCTGTTAGCTAGCTACCTAGCTACAAATGCATTTAGAGTTACAACAATTAAACATATCAAGATTGCTAGCTAATATGAAGTTAGCAAGCTGGTAATATTTAGATGACTTAGCTAGCTACAGTGCATTCGGGAAGTATTCAGACCCCTTGACTTTTTCCACATTTTGTTACATCACAGCCTTATTCTAAAATTGATTAAATCGTTTTCCCCCCTTATCAATCTACACACAAAACTCCATAATGACAATTTTGCAAATGTATAAATACAAATTTTTAAAAAATGGAATATCACATTTACGTAAGTATTCAGACCCTTTACTCAGTAATGTGTTGAAGCACCTTTGGCAGCGATTACAGCCTCGAATCTTCCTGGGTATGACGCTACAAGCTGGGCACACATCTGTTTGGGGAGTTTCTCACATTCTTCTCTGCAGATCCTCTCAAAAGCTGTCAGGTTGGTTGGAGAGCGTCGCTGCACAGCTATTTTCAGGTCTCTCCAGAGAAGTTAGATTGGGTTCAAGTCTGGGCTCTGGCTGGGCCCCTCAAGGACATTCAGAGACTTGTCCCGAAGCCACTCCTGTGTTGTCTTGGCTGTGTGCTTAGGGTTGTTGTCCTGTTTGAAGGTGAACATTCACCTCAGTCTGAGGTCCTGAGCTCTCTGGAGCAGGTTTTCATCAAGAATATCTCTGTACTTTTCTCCGTTAATCTTTCCCTCGATCCTAACTAGTCTTCCAATCCCTGCCGCTGAAAAACATCCCCACAGTATGATGCTGCTACCATCGTGCTTCACCGTAGGGATGTTGCCAGGTTTCCTCCAGACATGACGCTTAACAGTCAGGCCAAAGAATTCAATCTTGGTTTCATCAGACCAGAACATCTTGTTTCTCATGGTCTGAGAGTCCTTTTGGTGCCTTTTGGCAAACTCCAAGCAGGCTGTCATGTTCCTTTTACTGAGGAGTGGCTTCCGTCTGGCCACTCTACCATAAAGTCCTGATTGGTGGAGTGCTGCAAAGATGGTTGTCCTTCTGGAAGGTTCTCCCATCTCCACTGGAGCTCTGTCAGAGTGACCATCGGGTTCTTGGTCACCACCCTGACCAAGGCCCTTCTCCCCCAATTGCTCAGTTTGGCCAGGTGGCCAACTCTAGGAAGAGTATTGGTGGTTCCAAACTTCTTCAATTTAAGAATGATAGAGGCCACTGTGTTCTTGGGGACCTTCAATGCTGCAGAAAAGTTTTGGTGCCCTTCCCCGGATCTGTATCTTGACAGAATCCTGTCTCGGAGGTCTACGGACAATTCCTTTGACCCCATGGCTTGGTTTTTGCTCTGACATGCACTTTCAACAGGTGTCTTTCCAAATCTTTCAACTGCCTTTCCAAATCATGTCCAATCAATTGAATTTACCACAAGTGGACTCCAATCAAGTTGTAGAAACATCTCAAGGATGGTCAATGGAAATAGGATGCACCTGAGCTCAATTTCAAGTATCATAGCAAAGTCTGAATATTTATGTAAATAAGGTATTTCTGCTTCTTATATTTAATAAATTTGCTAGTATTTCTAAAAACAAGTTTTCACATTGTCATTATGGGGTATTGTGTGTAGATTGATGAGGAAAAACATTTATTTAATCAATTTTAGAATAATTCTGTAATGTAACAAAGGTTCTGAATACTTTCCAAATGCACTGTATGTAGTATGTAATGTTAGCTAACTAGCAAACATTACGTTAGCAGAAACTTAGCCTGCACACTAAGTTTCTATTGTAGGCTAGCTAGCTAATAATACATTGTTTTTGATTATTTTCTAAATATATTTACTTACTTGAATAGGTTCTCCCACTGCCTCCATTTTCTGTGTCCTTAGAAAAACTAAATAATGGGCAATCTTCCAGAAGTTTCTGGTGGTACCAAAAGCAGCCAACCATGTAGACGTTTGGAGAACTTTCAACAGACTGACTTCAGTCTTCAAGCATGGAGCCTGGTACGGTTGCTAAGTGATTTGTGACACAACTGCAAACCCTCTATTGGAATCCAGCCAGAGTGAGAATAGCCAACAATTGGAACTTCTAATCACCTGCAATCTGTATTTTATTAGCATTTAAAAAAAAAAAATGCACCTTTATTTAACCAGGTAGGCTAGTTGAGAACATAATCTCATTTACAACTGTGACCTGGCCAAGAAAAAACAAAGCAGTGTGACACAGACAACAACACAGGGAATAACATGGAATAAACAATAACACAATAAACAAGTCAATGACACAGTAGAAAAAAGAAAATCTATATACAGTGTGTGCAAAAGGCATGAGGAGGCAGGCAATAAATAGGCCATACTAGCAAAGAATTACAATTTAGCAGATTAACACCGGAATGATAAATGAGCAGTTGATGATATGCAAGTAGAGATACTGGTGTGCAAAAGTGCAGAAAAGTTAATAAAAGCAGTATGGGGATGAGGTAGGTAGATTTGGTGGGCTATTTACAGATGGACAGCTGCATCGATCGGTTAGCTGCTCAGGTAGCAGATGTTTAAAATTGGTGAGGGAAATATAAGTCTCCAGCTTCAGTGATTTTTGCAATTAGTTCCAGTCACTGGCAGCAGAGAACTCGAAGGAAAGGCGGCCAAATGAGGTGTTGACTTTGGGGATGATCAGTAAGATATACCTGCTGGAATGTGTGCTATGGGTGGGTGTTGTTATCGTGACCAGTGAGCTGAGATAAGGCGGAGCTTTACCTAGCATAGACTTATAGATGACCTGAAGCCAGTGGGTCTGGCGACGAATATATAGCGAGGGCCAGCCGACTAGAGCACACAGGTCGCAGTGGTGGGTGGTATAAGGTGATTTGTTAACAAAAGGAATGGCACTGTGATAGACTGCATCCAGTTTGCTGAGTAGAGTATTGGAAGCTATTTTGTAGATGACATCGCCGAAGAAAGAGAATCGGTAGGATAGTCAGTTTTACTAGGGTA
Source organism: Oncorhynchus mykiss (assembly GCF_057628025.1). NCBI lineage: Eukaryota > Metazoa > Chordata > Actinopteri > Salmoniformes > Salmonidae > Oncorhynchus > Oncorhynchus mykiss. Next base: position 43,308,699 of record NC_143038.1, on the reverse strand, counting down.
AGTTTGGCGGCGTGAGTGAAGGAGGCTTTGTTGCAAAATAGAAATAGAAAGCCGATTCTAGATTTGATTTTGGATTGGAGATGTTTGATATGAGTCTGGAAGGAGAGTTTACAGTCTAGCCAGACACCTAGGTATTTATAGTTGTCCACATATTCTAGGTCAGAACCGTCCAGGGTGGTGATGCTAGTCGGGTGGGCGGGTGCGGGCAGCGAACGGTTGAAAAGCATGTATTGGGTTTTACTAGCGTTTAAGAGCAGTTGGAGGCCACGGAAGGAGTGTTGTATGGCATTGAAGCTTGTTTGGAGGTTAGTTAGCACAGTGTCCAAGGAAGGGCCAGATGTATACAGAATGGTGTCGTCTGCATAGAGGTGGATCAGGGAATCACCAGCAGCAAGAGCGACATCATTGATATATACAGAGAACAGAGTCAGCCTGAGAATTTAACCCTGTGGTACCCCCATAGAGACTGCCAGAGGTCCGGACAACAGATTTGACACACTGAACTCTGTCTGCAAAGTAGTTGGTGAACCAGGCGAGGCAGTCATTAGAGAAACCAAGGCTATTGAGTCTGCCGATAAGAATGCGGTGATTGACGGAGTCGAAAGCTTTGGCTGCACAGTACTGTCTTTTACCGATGGCGGTTATGATATTGTTTAGTACCTTGAGCGTGGCTGAGGTGCACCCGTGACCGGCTCGGAAACCGGATTGCACAGCGGAGAAGGTACGGTGGGATTCGAAATGGTTAGTGATCTGTTTATTAAGTTGGCTTTCGAAGACTTTAGAGAGGCAGGGCAGGATAGATATAGGTCTATAGCAGTTTGGGTCTAGAGTGTCACCCCCTTTGAACAGGGGGATGACCGCAGCAGCTTTACAATCTTTAGGGATCGCGGGACAATACAAAAGAGAGGTTGAACAGGCTGGTAATAGGGGTTGCAACAATGGAGGCGGATAGTTTTAGAAAGAGAGGGTCCAGATTGTCTTGCCAACTGATTTTTACTGGTCCAGGTTTTGCATTGAGAATGACTGACAGGGTTGGGAAATATGAATTTTTGAGACTACCTAAATCATATAAACTGGAACAGCCATCTCAATAATGGGTGCATTAAATCCAACTACTGACAGATTAGATCAGTTTAGAAACATATATGTAGCATAAGATTAGTCAACCAATCAATGTACATTAAAAAAACACAGGTATTGAATCAAACAATTCTGAATATCAACCTGCAATAAAGCAGTCTGGGAAAGATGGTAATGATGGGCGTGGTTTTGAGCAAACATACATTTGGAATTTTACTCAACAAGCTTGTTCAAATTAGCTCACATAGAGCAGAGTATGTTGAGTAAACACAACACGTTATCTCAAATTCTTGTCCATTTGAAGTCCACTATACTCACATATTTAGCTGATTAAGCCATTGGTTAAATTGGCTTTTTTACAGTGTTACCTTCCAAAGGCAATCATGAATTTGTAATTTTTGCTCACATCGAGCAGAGTTTGTTGAGTAGCTTACATTCTTGTCCTTTTGAAGTCCACTCAACTCACAGAATAATAATTATTTAGGAATTGGTTAAGTTGGCTTTTTTACTGTGCATGTAATTAGAGTAAAATACTGTAAAATAAAAAAAACACATCTCCCTCAATGAATTTATTTAATTAATTCATTCATTACAATTACAGTAACATTTACTTGTTTATGGTATAATACTGTGGGTATTGTTTCATTGGTTACTATACTTACTTGCCACTAGCTGCCGGTAAGTTACTGTCAAATTCACAGCAACCCCTTTACAGTCTAAATTGCACCCTTGAATTGAAATTAAATGAATCTCCTGAATTTAAGTGGGGTTGACCTCAACCATGTGTCCTACAGTGGTAGCTTGACCCTAGGATCTGACTGTTAACCTCTTTCTCTCTTTGCACTTACAGGTTTTCACTGGTATCTTTGCTGGTGAGATGTTTGCCAAGCTGGCTGCCATGGATCCATACTACTACTTCCAGGAAGGCTGGAATTGTTTTGACAGCTTCATCGTGACCCTCAGTTTAGTCGAGCTGGTATTGGCTGACATTGAGGGTCTGTCTGTGCTCAGGTCATTCCGATTGGTGAGTAAGAAAAGTGGTGTGAACTGGAATGATGGAGCATAATGATAACCATCTATGACCTTGATGTCCAGAGTTTACTGAAGGTGGAGTGAAGGGTTCATTCTGCTGCAGAGTTAGCTTGACTTGACTAATGCCCAAATTCTCAAACAGTATGATTAACCACTTCAAATCTGTCTCTCCTACCCTCCCTCCCTCTCTCTCTGTATCTTGTCTAGCTGAGAGTGTTTAAGCTGGCCAAGTCATGGCCCACACTCAACATGCTCATCAAAATCATTCACTCTTCTGTGGGAGCCCTGGGAAACTTGACCTTGGTGCTGGCCCTTATCGTCTTCATCTTCGCCGTGGTTGGCATGCAACTGTTTGGAAAGAACTACAAGGACTGTGTTTGTAAGATCGCAATAAGCTGTAAGCTGCCCCGTTGGCACATGAATGACTTCTTTCACTCATTTCTCATGGTGTTTCGGGTTCTGTGCGGGGAGTGGATCGAGTCCATGTGGGACTGCATGGAAGTGGCCGGCCAGAACATGTGCATGATCGTCTTCTTGATGGTCATGGTCATAGGCAACTTGGTGGTAAGAAAAACAACCATTGAAATATCCATAATCGAGTAGCAGTTTTTTGCATACCCTACCTGTGAAGATCAGGTCTCTCTTCACTTAGTGAATTGGAAGCAAGTAGCATTTCTGCATCCACATCCACATATAACTATGGTTTGTGCATTATAATTTTGGTCTGGTTAAGCCTGATATCAGTTAGTTTGCGGTTAGTGACACATCTGCTAAGACCTGCTCTATGTGCACCGCCCTCTCCCCAGGTGTTGAACCTGTTCCTTGCCTTGTTGCTGAGCTCGTTCAGCGCAGACAACCTGGCACCCTCAGACGATGACGGAGAACAGAACAACCTGCAAATAGCCGTCGGTCGAATAAAGACGGGGATTGCCTGGGCCAAGGTCTTTGTAGCCGAGGTTATGAAGAAGGTATGCTGTGATGACATGTCCTCTATGTTCTGTATATATGACATCACTCTGATGTCATTGTTGTGTTGTTTCTGTGTTGTTTTAACAATACCAAGACAAACGCTTTCACAATGTACTTGAACGTCAGTACTGTTTTTTTGACTGATTTTAAATCTGATTCTGATTGCAAATCTGATTCTGATGGCAAGGAGGAGGAAGAAGCAGAGGATGAGCAGAAGCATCTTGATGAGTTTGACGAGAAGCTTAACTGCATCGCGAACCAGAAGGGCATAGACATCAACCGCGAGCTGGACTACATCAATGGGACTACCAGTGGTATTGGCAGCAGCGTGGGCAAGTACATGATCGACGAGGACCACATGTCCTTCATCCACAATCCTAACCTGACCGTGTGTGTTCCCATTGCGGTCGGGGAGTCAGATTTCGATAACCTCAACACAGAGGACTTCAGCAGCGAGTCGGATGTGGAGAACAGCAAAGACGTGAGTATGGAGGGATGGGTGTGATATATTCCTTCTATGCTATTTAAATATAGAAATGGTTGGGGCGTGGGGAGGTTGAGAGGGGAGGTTGATGGTTGTGGAAGGTGGTTAACCGGAAAATGGGAAGGGGGATTTTGGGTGCTTTTAGGTGAAAGGCTTGACGGAGTTCTGTTGGAGGTTTAGGATAAGTTGTGGATTGACTTGTTGAGACCTTATCAAATATAGTGGTTACGTAATTTTCTATGAATTGGAGTGCGTTAGCATCCACTCCTCTAAGATCGCTCATACTTCTGACTTCTTATATGTTTTTTTTGTAGGTTTTCACATATTCTATATGCATTAGCTAGCTTCGTGTTGCTGAATATGTCTTCCCTACTTAGCCGCAAAAGTGTGACACATTCATATTTCTCAAAAACAACTTTATTTCAAAGGAGAGCTATACTGCACATGTGCAGTTTGGCACAGCTCGTTAACTTGAGATGATCACGTGTTTCTACATAGCTTGCTTGGTGACCATTACACTGCTAGCTAGCGTGATCAAGGGTTTGTATTGGAATGGCCGTTAGAAATGTCTCTTTCTGTACAGAATTTCTTTGATTTAGCTAAATCTCACCTAACTAAACATGCTAGTTAGCTAACTAGCACAACTAACACAATGTATTTTGCAAACCTAGATAGCTAGGTACTGAAACAAATGCAAAGGATCTCTAACTCAAATCAGAAATCACAACAGGATTAACTTAAACTAATCAAAAGATACAGTTATTTTAGTAATCGCATCGTCTTTCACAAGTTGAACCGTGGCTAATGTGTTTGCCTTTATCCGTCACTGGCTCTCCTGATGAGTAGAAGGAGGTAATGTATACACTTTTGTTAGCAAATGCAAGCTACAATACGCCAATGATGAGACTGTGACCATAGAAATATAACTCCTAGAAGTGGAATAGCCCCTCAGACCATGGCAATTTGACAGCCCCTTATGGGTACACTCAATATGGCTGACATTGTATGCTTAATTGCCACGTTAACATGGAATGTTCATTAAAATGATGCTGTGGCTTTATAATGTCAATTGTGTTGACTGTTAATAAAGCACAAATTGAATGCTGTACTTCCAGCTTTATTTTCTGATCATGGGTACTCTAAAAATGGCCGCCAGTCTACCCATCAATGACCCATTGACTTGGATGTCCGTTCTAGGAATTATATTTCTATGACTGACTTGGAAGGTAATGTATAGCTACATTTATGTTAGCTAATACAAGCTACAATATGGTAGTGATGAGAAAGAATGACTTTGTGACTAAATAGGATTTAGCAAGGTGTGTCAACAAAGTGCTTACTTTCACTTGCGCATCTTCTAATGGTTAACTAGAAATAGTTAACACACTCCAGAAAACAAATCAATCAGAGGAAATATTGATTCCTTATAGCAAAACATTATGCCTCAAGCTTATTATTGCGTTTGCACCCACTACTAACCAGGGGTTGGAACCATTATGGTTTCGTTCTGAACAGAACCATTATTTTTTTCCTACCGTTCCACTGTTCTGAACAACAAAATAAAGTTTTGAACCGGTTCGAACCAAAAAAAAGTACCGGTTTGTATTGTTCCTTTCTATTCTTTTTTAAACCTCTGAAACCGTCATTTATTTACATTTAGCTCGACATTAAATTACTTAATCAATTAGTGCGGATAAAACAGCTTGCTATGGAGCAGGTAAGCGATTTAATCTCTACAGGAAAGTCTTTAAGAGCAAATTGTATTTTGCCGTAAAAGCATGGTAAAATCATAATGAAAGACAAACACACACACACACACACACTGTGGTGCCAGTCACAGTGTAGGGCGCGAGATGCAACTGACATTTTGCAGATGAGGAGAGCACGAGAGAGGAAGGAGGAAGCTTGCCTTGAAGCGCTGGGCACATAGCCCAGCTGGGCACATAGCAGCACCACCTGAAAAAATTGTATTAATAAAAACAATATATATATATATATATATATATATATATATATATATATATATATATATATATATCTTTTTTGTAAGTATTTTTTCACAAAAGTAGTGCGCTGGGCCTTTACTAGTCCTGAATTAGCGCGGGGAAATGTTTTTTTCCCGCACCATGCTTATAATGTTGGCAGTAGGCTACAGTAACCTATGCTTCAGAGGGCAGGGGCAGATAGCCTACACACAAGTATACCCACTGGCAAAGATTTCCAGCCGGTAGGCAGACACTGGAATAAGTTTATGAGTGGTCAGAATGTAATAGAAAGTTAGAAAGTTATTAACCGCTTCCCATGCTTTTAAAATAACGGTTATGTCCCGGAACAGTATAGATCACTTTAGTTTCAGGTTAGGGTTCTGTTCCTCAAATCATTTCCTTCTTTTCCAGTTTTCGGTTCTGTTCCCTGAACTGGTTCCAACCCTTGCTACTAACCACTATTGTTATCCAGCATATTCATTTTAATTAGTGTGCTTGCTTCAGCAAGATCACTACTGTTAAATAGCTGATGCAATCGCTCAAATTTTCTTCAGGAAATTTACCTTTTCTAGTTATAGATGTAGCATGATGCTTTGCAGAGTAGCCAAATACAGTGCCTTCAGAAAGTGTTTATGCCCCTTGACTTATTCCACATTTTGTTGTGTTACTGACTGAATTCCAAATGTTTTAAATGTTTTAATTTGATTTCTTACCCATCTACACTCAATACCCCATAATGACAAAGTAAAAACATGTTCATAGAAAATGTTGCATATTTATTGAAAATGAAATACAGAAATATCTCATTTCTTCACACCCCTGAGTCAATACATGTTAGAATCATCTTTGGCAGCGATTACAGCTGTGAGTTGTTCTGGGTAAGTCTCTAACAGCTTTGCACACCTGGAATGTACAATATCTGCACTTATTTCTTTTCAAGTTCTGCCAAGTTGACTGCCATTTTCAAGTCTTGCCCTAGATTTTAAGCCCGATTTTAAGTCCAAACTATAAGTAGGCCACTCAGGAACATTCAATGTAATCTTGGTAAGAAACTCTAGTGTATATTTGGCCTTGTGGTTTAGGTTATTGTCCTCCTGAAAGGTGAATTTGTCTCCCAGTGTCTGTTTGGAAAGCAGACTGAACCAGATTTTCCTCTGGGAATTTGCCTGTGCTTAGCTCTATTCCATTTATTTTTATCTTTAAAAAAAATCTTCCTGAAGACAAGCATACTCATAACATGATGCAGCCACCACCATGCTTGAAAATATGAAGAGTGGTACTCAGTAACGTGTTGTGTTGGATTTGCCTCAAACATAACACTTTGTATTCAGGACATAAAGTAAATTTCTTTGCCACATTTTTGCAGTTTTACTTTAGTACCTTATTGCAAACAGGCTGCATATTTTAGAATATTTGTATTCTGTACCTGCTTTCTTCTTTTTGCGCTGTTATATAGGTTAGTATTGTGGAGTAGCTATAATGTTGATGATTCATCCTCAGTTTTCTCCTGTCACAGCCATTAAACTCTGTAACTGTTTTAAAGTCACCATTGGCTTCATGGTGAAATCCCTGAGCGGTGTCCTTCCTCTCTAGTAACTGAGTTGGGAAGGACACCTGTATCTTTGTAGTAACTGGGTGTATTGACACACCATCCAAATTGTAAATAATAACTTCACCATGTTCAAAGGATGTTCAACTTCTCCTTTTAAAAATGTTTACCAATCTACCGATAGGTGCCCTTCTTTGCGAGGAAAACCTGCCTGATCTTTGTGGTTGAATCGGTGTTTGAAATGTACTGCTCGACTAAGGGGCCTTAGTCGAGCAATTAGATAATTGTATGTGTTGGGTACAGAGATGGTAGAAATGATTGTGACTTGTTAAGCAAATTCTTGCTCCTGAACATATTTAGGCTTGCCAAAACAAAGGGGTCGAATACTTATTGACTCAAGACATTTCAGCTTTTCATTTTTTTTAAACTTGTAAACATAAAATAAGTATAATTCCACTTTGACATTATGGGGTATGATCTCAATTGTAGCCTTTTTAAATTCAGGCTGTAACACAACACAATGTGGAAAAAGTCAAGGGGTGTGAATACGTTCTGAACATGCTGAGGCTCTTGAGATTGCAGTCCTAATGTAGTAGATGATGTAATGGCTTAAAGTGCATTTGTGTGTGTGTGTGTGTGTGTGTGTGTGCGTGTGTGTGTGTGTGTGTGTGTGTGTGTGTATGCCATGTTTTTTAATCCACTCATCAACACTGGACTGAGCAGTGAATATAGAGCGGTGAACACAGAGGGGCGAACACAGGAGACCTTCAGATGACCTGACGTTTCAGAACATTTGTTTAAACATGGCAGTACCACTGGCTCTGCAGACTGACAGACAGACAGACAGATGGACACTGCTTTGTGTATGTCAACGTGTGGGAAAGGTCCTCCTCACTTGTACAGTATGTGGATATGTTGGGGAGCTCTGATGCTTGGGTCACCTTGACCTGGTTTGCAGAGGGAAGTCATGCAGCAGCTCTAATACCTGTACCAGATTCCAGTCTTCTCCGCTACCTGTCTCCACCAACCACAAGGCTGGCTATCCTGCATCTAAGCCTGTCACAGCCCAGCCCTGCAGCGGTTGGATGGACACAGAGCCCCTGTCAGACAGTCAGGGATCTGTCTGGCTGTTTGTGATACTGGAGAAAGAGAGCACGAGAGAGGGGGAGAGAGAGAGTGTGTATGAGAGTAAGAGAGAAAAGCACAGTCTTTCTGCTGACTATCCAGGATTCTAAAGTGAAGCGTCATTCATCTGTAAATTGGATTAGCTCTGTGCGTGTGCGCGTGCGTGCGTGCATTTGTCCTGGTTCACCTTGACTTATTGTTCAGCTTTGAGATGATTTATTAGGTTGGCTAGACAAGGCATATGTCTGTTTAAACATCTCTACCTGAACATGCTGTTTGAGATCAGCCTCAATACATTTACATTTTATGCCTTTCATAGAACTATGTGTTGAATCATCTCTCCATAACCGTTTCACTGTAATCATATCAAATAATACTTTGTTAATGGTCGTCGTTTGTGGTTCGACTGTTGTATTTAAGAATAAGCATTTTTTCTGAGAGTCTGTGAGTATCTTTACCGTGAGACATGAATTAAAAAGCCCCGGCCTATGATCCTTCCTCCACCTCACTTTTATTAACATGTTTACCATATCAATTACCTTCTTGAGTGTCGTATGTGTTTTTTTACTCAATCCTGGGCATTGAGTAAAAGGTTTAACCACTGGATCTAATGCTCTAGTCTATTTACATAAAGATACCTAGCAACAAATCATGCATCACTGTCAATTCTGCGTATGCACATTTATCATTGACCAGCCCTAATAATGTAATCACTCAGCAGCCAAGGTTAATGACAAACTGGTCAATGTTGCTATTAATAATACTCACTTTAAGGAAAATAGACAAGGTTACCCACACATCCATGGTCGGAATGTAAGAGAATGTGTTAAAAATGCAGACAACATGTAACATCTAACCTCCAGCTGAGACACACAGCTTTTCCTGGTTAGGTTACGTGGCCCTTAAATCATGATGCCTTTGAGGTATCCACAGAAAGGGTGAGTAGGTGACTAGTGGATGCTTTTGTAGGCAGTGGGTACCACTGTGCAGTATCTTTGTACATACTAGCTCATAACACCACAGAATGTTCTGTGATGTTAGGAGTCTGACCCTCTCTCCTGTTGTCTGTCTCAGCTGGATGACACTAGCTCTTCAGAGGGCAGCACCATAGACATCAAGCCTGACGTGGAGGAAGTGGTGGTGGTGGAGGTTGTGGAGGAGTTCCTGGACCCAGACGCCTGCTGGACAGATGGTAACTAAGAAGCCACAGAGAGACACAGGCCTCAGTCTGGCCACAATAGCACTTAGCATTTATACTAACTGATTTCATTGTGGGCCATGGCAAGTGTGGGTTGGTGAGTGTCTGTACTCATCTTCAGTTTGTATGGCATAATAAGGCCATTTTATGGACGTGTGCATGTGTAGTCAATAGTGTGTACATGTCCTAAATGTATTTGACTGTGTCAGTAACAGTGAGTGTGTGTGCCCTCTTATCCAGAATGTGTTGCCAAGTATACGTTTTTGTACTTGCCCATCGATCATGGCTGGGGGAAGCACTGGTGGTTCCTGAGAAAGACAAGCTACCTGATTGTGGAGCACAACTGGTTTGAGACCGTCATCATCTTCATGATCCTTCTCAGTAGCGGGGCGTTGGTAAGAATGCACACACACACACACACATTTGTTTTACTATCCTTGTGGGGACTTAACAATTGATTCCCATTCAAAATCGTATTTTTCCTAACCCTAAATATAACCCTAATCCTTAACCTAAACCTAACCCTAACTCCTAAACCTAACCCTAATTCTAACCCTAGCCCTAAACCTAACCCCTAAGCCTAAAATAGCTTTTTTCTTTGGGTGGACTTGTGAAATGTCTCCATTTGTTTTACTATCCTTGTGTGGACTTCTGGTAAAAACCAAAACACACAGACTAACAGTTTAGCTCATACTGCACCATTAAGTACTGTCTTACAGTAAACCGTATCAGTTCCGACAGAATGTACTGAAATTTAATCATTAAATAGATTAATATTTTATTCCCCCATCATGCCTTTTACCTGTCTACGACTGTTTGTGACATGATTCTTGCTAATGAGCAGCAAAGTTCTGTAATGCATTAACCTTTTAAGCAAAGGGATCCAGCTTAGTTTTCAGCTTTATGGGGGACTGTAGCACAATGGTGATTCAGAATGCTTACAGTGCCTTCAGAAAGTATTCACACCCCTTGATTTTTTACACATTTGTTGTGTTACAAGGTGGGATTAAAATGTATTTAGTTGTCATTTTTTGGACAACGATCTAAACAAAATACTCTGTAATGTCAAAGTGATTCCCCCCCCCCCCCTAACATTAGTAAAAATATTATGAAAAATAAAACAGTAATATATCTTGATTACATGGGTATTCAACCCCCTGAGTCAATGCATGTTGGAATCACCTTCGGCAGTGATTACAGCTGTGAGTCTATCTGGGTAAGTCTATTTGAGTTTTGCACACCTGGATTGTACCATATTTTCATTTTTTCCCCCATTTTTTTTTTCAAGCTTTGTCAAGTTTTCAAGCAGATTTATGTCAAAACTGTAACTAGGCCACTCAGGAACATTCAATGTCGTCTTGGTTAGCAACTCCAGTGTACATTTGGCCTTGTGTTGAAGGTTATTGTACTGCTGAAAGGTAAATGGGTCTCCCAGTGTCTGTTGTAAAGCAGACTGAACCAGTTCTTCCTCTAGAATTTTCCCTGTGCTTAGCTCTATTAAGTTTATTTTTATTTAAAAAAACCTCCCTAGTCTTTGCTGATGACAAGCATACCCATTACATGATGCAGCCACAACCATGCTTGAAAATGTGAAGAGAGGTACTCAGTGATGTGTTGGATTTGCCCCAAACATAACGGTTAGTATTCAGGACATACAGTGCCTTGCGAAAGTATTCGGCCCCCTTGAACTTTGCGACCTTTTGCCACATTTCAGGCTTCAAACATAAAGATATAAAACTGTATTTTTTGTGAAGAATCAACAACAAGTGGGACACAATCATGAAGTGGAACGACATTTATTGGATATTTCAAACTTTTTTAACAAATAAAAAACTGAAAAATTGGACGTGCAAAATTATTCAGCCCCTTTACTTTCAGTGCAGCAAACTCTCTCCAGAAGTTCAGTGAGGATCTCTGAATGATCCAATGTTGACCTAAATGACTAATGATGATAAATACAATCCACCTGTGTGTAATCAAGTCTCCGTATAAATGCACCTGCACTGTGATAGTCTCAGAGGTCCGTTAAAAGCGCAGCGAGCATCATGAAGAACAAGGAACACACCAGGTAGGTCCGAGATACTGTTGTGAAGAAGTTTAAAGCCGGATTTGGATACAAAAAGATTTCCCAAGCTTTAAACATCCCAAGGAGCACTGTGCAAGCGATAATATTGAAATGGAAGGAGTATCAGACCACTGCAAATCTACCAAGACCTGGCCGTCCCTCTAAACTTTCAGCTCATACAAGGGGAAGACTGATCAGAGATGCAGCCAAGAGGCCCATGATCACTCTGGATGAACTGCAGAGATCTACAGCTGAGGTGGGAGACTCTGTCCATAGGACAACAATCAGTCGTATATTGCACAAATCTGGCCTTTATGGAAGAGTGGCAAGAAGAAAGCCATTTCTTAAAGATATCCATAAAAAGTGTAGTTTAAAGTTTGCCACAAGCCACCTGGGAGACACACCAAACATGTGGAAGAAGGTGCTCTGGTCAGATGAAACCAAAATTAAACTTTTTGGCAACAATGCAAAACGTTATGTTTGGCGTAAAAGCAACACAGCTGAACACACCATCCCCACTGTCAAACATGGTGGTGGCAGCATCATGGTTTGGGCCTGCTTTTCTTCAGCAGGGACAGGGAAGATGGTTAAAATTGGGAAGATAGATAGATGGAGCCAAATACAGGACCATTCTGGAAGAAAACCTGATGGAGTCTGCAAAAGACCTGAGACTGGGATGGAGATTTGTGTTCCAACAAGACAATGATCCAAAACATAAAGCAAAATCTACAATGGAATGGTTCAAAAATAAACATATCCAGGTGTTAGAATGGCCAAGTCAAAGTCCAGACCTGAATCCAATCGAGAATCTGTGGAAAGAACTGAAAACTGCTGTTCACAAATGCTCTCCATCCAACCTCACTGAGCTCGAGCTGTTTTGCAAGGAGGAATGGGAAAAAATGTCAGTCTCTCGATGTGCAAAACTGATAAAGACATACCCCAAGCGACTTACAGCTGTAATCGCAGCAAAAGGTATTAACTTAAGGGGGCTGAATAATTTTGCACGCCCAATTTTTCAGTTTTGGATTTGTTAAAAAAGTTTGAAATATCCAATAAATGTCGTTCCACTTCATGATTGTGTCCCACTTGTTGTTGATTCTTCCCCAAAAAATACAGTTTTATATCTTTGTGCTCGAAGCCTGAAATGTGGCAAAAGGTCGCAAAGTTCAAGGGGGCCGAATACTTTCGCAAGGCACTGTACTGTACATTACATTTCTTTGACAATATTTTTTTTACTTATTTTTACTTTAGTGCCTTATTGCAAACAGGATGCATATTTTAGAATATTTGTATTCTGTACCTGCTTTCTTCTTTTCGCTCTGTTATTTAGGTTAATATTGTGGAGTAGCTACAATGTTGTTGATCCATCCTCAGTCTTCTCCTATCACAGCCATTAAACTCTGTAACTGATTTTAAGTCACCATTGGCCTCATGGTGACATTCCTGAGTGGTTTGCTTCCTCTCCGACAACTGAAGGACACCTGTATCTTTGTAGTAACTGGGTGTATTGACACACCATTCAAAGGTTCATTAATAACTTAACCAAGCTCAATGGGATATTCAATGTCTGATTTGAATTATTTTTACCCATCTACCAATAGGTGCCCTTCTTTGCGAGGCATTGGTAAACCTTCCTGGTCTTTGTGGTTGAATCTGTGTTTGAAATTCACTGCTTAATTGAGGGACCTTGAAGATAATTGTATGTGTTGGGTAGAGAGATTTCGTAGTCATTCAAAAATCATGTTAAACACTATTATTGCGCACAGAGTGAGTCCATGCAACTTATTATGTTACGTGTTAAGCACATTTTTACTCCTTCACTTATATAGGTTTGCCATAACAAAGGGGTTGAATACTTATTGAATCAAGACATTTCAGATTTTCATTTTTAGTTAATTTGTAAGCATTTATAAAACCATTATTCCACTTTGACATTATGCTGTATTGTGTGTAGACCAGTGACACAAAATCTCAATACAACAAAATGTGGAAAAGGGTGTGAATATTTTCTGAATTAAAGTTTTCACTTCCATTTACTTTTTCCACATTTTGTTGTGTTATAGCCTGATTTTAAAATTAAATGTAGATGTTTTTGTCACTGACCTACGCACAATACCCCATAGTGTCAAAGTGGAATGATGTTTTTCTGAATTTTTATAAATGAATAAAAAATGAAAAGCTGAACTGTCATGAGTCAATAAGTATTCAACTCCTTTGTTATGTACCCCACACATACAATTATATGTAAGGTCCCTCAGTCGAGCAGTGAATTTCAAACACAGTTTCAACCACAAAGATCAGAGACGTAATGCCTCGCAAAAAAGGGCACCTATTGGTAAATGGGTCAAAAATGTAAAAGTAGACATTGAATATCCCTTTGAGCATGGTGAAGTTATTAATTAACCTTTGGATAGTGTATCATTATACCCAGTCACTACAAAGATACAGGCGTCCTTCCTAACTCAGTTGCCGGAGAGGAAGGAAACCGCTCAGGGATTTCACCATTAGGCCAATGGTGACTTTATAACAGTTACAGAGTTTAATGGCTGTGATAGGAGAAAACTGAGGATGGATCAACAACATTGTATTACTCCACAATACTAACTTAACTGACAGAGCAAAGAGAAGGAAGCCTGTACAGAAAAAATATTCCAAAACGTGTCCTGTTTAAAACAAGGCACTAAAGTAATACTGCAAAAAATGTGGTAACGCAATCAACTTTGTGTCCTGAACACAGAGTGTTATGTTTGAGGCAAATCCAACACAACACATTCCTAAGTACCACTCTCAATTTTTTGGACTTCCTGAGTGTCCCAAGTTACAGTTTTGACTTAAACCTGCTTGAAAATCTATGGCAAGACCAGAACATTATTGTCTTGCAATGATCAACAGCTAATTTGACAGAGCTTGAAGAATTCTGAAAAGAATAATGGGTACAATTGTACAATCCAGGTGTGCAAAGCTCTTAGAGACTTACCCAGAAAGACTCACAGCTGTAATCACTGCCAAAGGTGATTCTAAGATGAATTGACTTAGGGCTGTGAATACTTCAATACATTGTCGTATGAGAGAGAACAACTAAATTCACAACGTTTGCCATGAACATAGGGCAGTATTACTGTTAGCACAGTTGAATCCCAAGACTTTAGATGCAATCAGGTTTCTGTAGAGAAAATAATATAGTAGATAAAAAAGACAGCATAACACTTTTTGGAGGCCTGAAACAGGATGGTCTTTGCCAATTTGACCAATTGCACCTTTAACACTATATACTGTAGTTTTCAGAGAATTCATATTTCAACAGGAAAAGCAAATGCCAAAACTATCTATAGCACCTTTAACCATAGAGAGGGTCATGAGTTTTTCACATAACAGGAAAAACTCTGAGGCCTAATCATAAGACAAGACATCCAGTCACGGCAGTGTTGTTAACCTGCTGCTGTTCTGTTTTCCCCTCCCCCAGGCCTTTGAGGATGTGTACATAAATAAGAGGAAGACCATTAAGATTATCCTGGAGTACGCAGACAGCGTGTTCACCTATATCTTCATTCTGGAGATGGTGCTCAAATGGGTGGCCTATGGCTGGGTCAAATACTTCACCAACGCCTGGTGTTGGCTGGACTTCTTCATTGTGGATGTAAGTAACTTATCCAACTGACTCTATGTTACTTCTTGCCTCCTTTTATGATTTCCTCCATCTTTCCATCCTTTATTATTTTGTGCTGGTCTCTCTTTTAATCTATTTTTATCTCTCTTGCTTTGTCTTCATGTTCTTGTTCTCTGGCTATGTATTTTATGTCTCTTGCTTCTCTCTCTGTCAGTCTTCGTTTTATGAGAGTTGATGAGCTTTTCTCTCCTCTTCCCAAGTTGGATACTGTTTCCCTTCAAGCACACTGTAGCTGTAACCAGATGACTCTTTGTTCCTGATCTTAGACAACTTTGATAATAAGGGACTTGAATATCTCAAATGATAATGCTGCAGTGTGACCATTTAGCACTGATTGCAGATGCTGGGTATGGACATGACATCAAATCATTACCTGTTGACATCGAACATTTAGCAGGCATAACAAAACTCTCCCTTCTTCCCATAAATATACTCTGTATAGTACATAACTCAAACATTTGCCAATTCGACTGCTTTGTCAACAACATTTAACCAATCTTTTAAGTGGATTTAATTTAATGTAATGCTATTCTTACCCTCCAGCTGCAATGTTGAAAGGCCTGGCATCATTCATTGATATTATGGCCTTTCGTGTTGTATCTCTCTACCCTGTTTAACTAACTCTATGGGCTAGTGTGTTATCTGTTGCTGTGGAGTTGACCTATCTTGTCATTGCTGTGAGTGAACTGCTGTAATATGGAATATTACAGCCTGAGATGGGAGGTGTGGTATTAGCAGTGAGTCAACAATGTGGTTTACAATAGCACTTTACTATGTAAACAACCAAGGGGAACTACCATTTGCACATAGGTGATAGTAGTGGTAGGGGGTGAAAGGCAGGACGATAAATGGGATGGCGGGGACCGTCAACAATTTTTGACATTTATCCTTAAAGAAAAATCGAAAGAAAAATGTTACACTGTCCACATGGGACACATCACAATGCCATACAAGCTCTCTTCGGTTCTGGTGTTGCAAAGTGGGGGGTTTCATCCATTGTTGCTTTGCCCAGTAACATTGTTCTACTGTTGTGTATCGAAGGCTGTGGTGTCTGTATCTTCTCCTGTCTCTGGAAGAGCAAATGTAAAGTTATATTTTGCACTTGACCTGTCCTGTTGGATGTGTTGGGTTGGGTAATGTGATGGATGGATGGTAAGTCAAGTCATGACTTCTGAGTCTTAAACTCCATTATCAACTAATGTGTTCTCATTCCTGATGGTTTAAGTATGTGTTAATGTCTGTGCTCAGTTTTGTGGGAGTGTGTGTGTGTGTTTGTGTTTGTTTGTGTGTGTGCGCCTGCCTGTGCATTGTGGGTTACTCAGGTCTCTCTCCTCAGTATCTATTTGCACAGCCAGAGGAGGGAGGCATGGCGGCCACTCCCCGCCTTTACTACAGGGGGCGCCAAGCAGACAGAGGCTGAAGGTGACCATCACCCCAAAGAGCAACGCCAGTGTAGTAGCCGAGAGGACAGTGGAAGCTTTAGCGTGCCATTAGAAAAGCCAGGGGACAGACATGGACAAAGGCTGTGTGTATATACGATAGAGATCATTTTAATATTAAATCTACCCCTTTGTGAAAAAGAAACCCATGGTTTAGAATAGCGTAGTTTCATCGGTAGTACTCAATACATTATGTATATATATATCTGTTGTACATTTTCATGAATGAGTGAAACCAAAAGATCAGCTCTTTCTCAAACACAGCCTTTGTCAACAGTTCCCAGAAGAGAAGAAGTCTGTCCCTTCAGAGCTGTGATAAAGTATAGTATTTGTCATTGGTAGACTCTAAGTATGTTTTAGACATATTTGCAAATCCCTTTGAATGAAACTGTCCCCTGTTTCTCAATGCCCATATAACAGTCCAGAGTCCTCTGCCATTTGATGAGGAATAAAGGCAGTATAATATGTTGTCCCTTGACCCAAATCGCCCCCTGCCAGTATCACGTTATCGTGGATGGTCATGGGAGACAGAGGGGAAGGGAGCTCAAGTTTTCTAACAGGCATGGTGTCCTGTGGTCTCTGTGCCTCTCTGTCCTGTAACTACTCTACTACTGTGTCAAACCACATCTTTGGTCCCTTGGGTCACCTTATGTAGGCTATGGCTCCGTCATCAGTTCAACTTGTGGTCTAGAATAGAATGAAATGTGAGTATAAGATGGCTCAGGGATGTGCACATTCAACCTGTACCTTCTCTCGCAGGTACCTATAACCGTGTCTCTCTTAAAATTAAAAGGGGTGTTGTACTGCAGACGAGAGGGACTTGGCTTGGATGTGTTGAGGGGCCAGGGTAAGATTATTGTGTTTTTGTCTCGGGACTCTCCCTTCACAGGTTGTCCTCTCTCCTACTCGTCCCCACTACCGTCCTCACCCTCCTGGCTCCCATCTCCATTCTTATACTCAACTGGTACTTTGTGAATTGTGTGAATATTGTACATTTACTGTGTGTCTTGTGAATTTTTGTGAACGCATTTCTCCTCTCAAATTTCCCATTTGTTTAATTCTGCTACCTCTTTTTCTCTCCCCTTATTTTCCTCCTCTTTCTCTGTCTACCAAACGTTGCTAGCCAGGTATACTGTAGAGCTTATTTTCAAGCTTCACCTGCGTTATAAACTAAACCAAAACAACAAACAAAATTGGTCCAGTAGGGTCTATCTCTCTGTTACCCTTTCTAACTGTTTGGACCCTCTCTCTTCCTTCTCTCTTACTCTCTCTCTCTCTCTCTGTATAGGTGTCTATAATCACTCTTATAGCTAATGCGATGGGCTACTCCGATCTAGGGCCCGTTAAATCACTACGGACATTGAGGGCATTGAGGCCCCTTAGGGCCCTGTCTCGTTTTGAAGGGATGAGGGTAAGATCTAAAACACCAGGCAGCTGGTCCTTCTGCATGACCATTCAACAGTTACAGCACCAATGCATGCTATAATGAACTAGACAAGATGATCATGGACAGCACTCACCTCAACTTAGCTAACACTTTCCCAGCCTAATTGTAGCCAAACCAATGTCCAAGTGGAGATTCAGGAAAATCAAAAATGAATCCCCACACTTGTCTCAGCGCAATGGCGCTGTCCCAAACAAAACGGTGCTGAAATTACCATCTAGTTGACCACACGTGGGTAGGTAATTGCTTCAAATTTATTACAAGGATTGGATAACTTTGGGAGTTTCAGTAAGCAACAATTTGATAGGCCTACATGCCTTCAATTGCATTATCCGACTTTATTCCAATATTTTCGTTGTCATTCAGTGATAATTATTCCCACAGTAATTATTTATGGATCCATCTAGTTGTGGTTAAGAAAACAGTGCATGCTTAGTGGTGAGAGATGCGAAGAGATGGACAAAGTGGCATGCCTTGCAAAGTTTATAACTGGCATGAGGATGGTTAACACGCACTGGCTAGCAACCATCAAGAGAGCAGTGCATGCCAAAGCTGCCTCAGCATTACGGCCACGTTTCATACTAAGCCTTAGGCAGAACTTTACTGAAATCATTTCTAGGTCGTTTGGCGGAAATACAAGTTTTGGCACCAGCAATAGACAATGCCTTTGAGATATAAAGAAAAGGTATGATGACATTTTAAGAAAAACTTCTTAGTTTCAAAGGGATACAAGTTTATTTCGATTATATCAATATTTGCTCATAAAGGCTTTTCCACTGCCATTTCTCACATAATAGATTTTACCGACACAAAACGATCCCACCATGTCAAACAAACAAATTATCTCTAGGCATTTATAAAATTGTACCAAAACTTCCTGTTTCTATCATAGCCTTCATGATTTTTCTTTTATACGGTATGACTTTACTCGCAGAAAAACTGTGGATGGAAACTGTGGATGGAAATTTGCATGAAACGTTATCATTTCAGAAAGTCATGTTTAAAAAAAAAACAAAGTCACCTTTATTTAACCAGGTAGGCCAGTTGAGAACAAGTTCTCATTTACAACTGCGACTTGGCCAAGATAAAGCATAGCAGTGCGACAAAAACAACAACACAGAGTTACACATGGGATAGAGAAACGTACAGTCAATTACACAATAGGAAAATCTGTATACAGTGTGCAAATTTAGTAAGGAGGTAAGGCAATAAATAGGCCAATAGTGGCGAAGTAATTACAATTTAGCAATTTACACTGGAGTGATATATGTGCAGATGAGGATGTGCAAGTAGAAATACTGGTGTGCAAAAGAGCAGAAAAACTAAAACAAATATGGGGATGAGGTAGGTAGTTGGTTCGATGGATGGGCTATATACAGATGGGCTGTGTACAGCTGCAGCGATTGGTAAGCTGCTCTGACAGCTGATGCTTAAACTTCAGTGATTTTTGCAATTTGATAAGGCGGAGCTATACATAGCAAAGACATAGATGACCTGGAGCCAGTGGGTTTGGCGACAAATATGTAGCGAGGACCAGCCAACGAGAGCATACAGGTCGCAGTGGTGGGTAGTATATGGGGCTTTGGTGACAAAACGGATGGCACTGTGATAGACTGCATCCAATTTCCTGAGTAGAGTGTTGGAGGCTAATTTGTAAATGACATCGCCGAAGTCAAGGATTGGTAGGATAGTCAGTTTTGCAAGGGTAAGTTTGGCAGCATGAGTGAAGGAGGCTTTGTTGCAAAATAGGAAGGTGCAACTGATATATTAAGAAAGCAATGATTATCTAAAATATGGATTGAAAGGAATTTCAGGTTAATTGTAATGATAAAATGTTAATTGGTAAAATGGCAATATGTTTCAAAGCTGCCTCATCACAATGTCAAAACAGAGTAGAGATGTAGAACTTGTGAAAGAAAACTGGAGAATAAAATCACTCATCCCATATGAATGGTACGTCATTTTTTAACTGAAATTGGCAAGCTATTGTACTTAATTTAGAGCCTTCACTTCTACTATCGAGGGCTTTCAAGCAAGAGATCCTCCCTGTACCCTGTTCCGTTAACTACTGTTTCACGTGTCTCACTCTAACCTTCCGATGTAACACACGACTTACAAGAATCACCCCAGAAAACCTGACCCCATTGGCCCCATGTGGTATTCAGCACGGGCTAGCCCACACCAAGCCCACACCAGCCCAACACGGGCTAGCCATCACCAACCCAACAAAGGCTAGCCCACATGAATCCCACACCAGTCCAACATCACAGAGTTTTCAAACCCAGACTCCCAACAGGACGATATTTTGACAGACCAGACCGGGGTTTGGGATGTCAATGAGAAAAGTGAAAAATGTGACCTTAGTTGTGAATTTTTTTGAATTCTAAAAAAGTATTACAGTAGCTGAACATGTTTTAACTTTGATCAAAAACAACTTCATATCGGAGTGTCTTTGATTTCACGGCCTGCACATTCACGGCCTGCACATTCACGGCCTGCACATTCACGGCCTGCACATTCACGGCCTGCACATTCACGGCCTGCACGGTGCGACACGACTGTTAGACCCAATGACTTGTTTCAGCACATGAGCTTAGCTAGCTAACGTCGCCATGACATCGCCTACAAGTATGATCAGGGATTTATATTGCAGAAGCAGTTTCTGGGGTTATTCATACTAAACTATCTTTGCTGGCATGGGCTAGCCATCACCAGCCCAACCCAGGCTAGCCCACACCAATCCCACACAGCCAAATACAGGCTATCCTACACCAACCTAACACAGGCTAGCCCACACCAAGTCCACATCAACACAACACAGAACAGCCTACACCAACCTAACATAGGCTTACCCACAACAAACCCACACCAGCCCAGCATGGGCTTTCCCACACCAAGCCCATACCAGCCCTTGTGCACACCATGCCCACAAATATTTGAATGAGCCCCTGCCTCTTTATTATGAAGTAGCTGGTGTGGAATAGCCTGTGTTGGTTTGGTGATGGCTGACCCACAGCAGCCCAACATGGGCCTGCCCACACTAAGTCCAGCATGGGCTAGCCCACACCAGCTTCTTCATAACATATACGAGGAGGAATATTTGAATATTTGTGGGCGTGGCTTGCAAACAGTTATTTTTGTGAAACCGTAACTGAGAGTGTTGTTCCAGTTTAAAGGGTGCGTTGTGTGATGCTCATAATAAGTCATGTGAAAAAGTCTTTAAAATAATAAGTCATTAAAGAAAAAAATATGTAAGTGCATGGGGCATATGAAGAACATATCAGATTTTCTAGTAAGATGAATATGTATGAAAGTAACAACTTGGTTGTCAACAATGGAACATGTTTGCTAAATACCTTTAAGGTTGGAAAATTATACAATTTATATGTAAGTAAATAAATTTGATTTTAATAAATAAATAATAAATAATTGGGGCCACCTTCATTGGGGCCAATTTGGAGCTCATCGGCTCAATTTGGGCAGCCTACATGGGACCAATATTTTAGCCGGCATTGGGCCCACATCGTGCCAATGTGGGCATGTTTGCTTGTACCCGTTTCTAGTGAGCACTATTATAGAAAACTGAATGTGTAAGCCGAGCCATTGGGCAGGGCTTATTTGTTGAAGCCTTGGCACGTGAGACACCTACACCAAGTGAGACTCATAGTAACATTTCTCACAGCTTAATATGCCGCAGTTTGTTATTGGTTTTGAACTTCACTTAGTTTCATCAGTCAATTTCCTGTGTTGGATTTTACCAGTACTGGTTGTTATTCTTTGAAATGTTGGTGTTTGATGGGGTTGAGGTCAGGGCTCTGTGCAGGCGAGTCAAGTTCTTTCACACCGATCTCAACAAACCATTTCTGTATGGACTCGCTTTGTGCACAGGGGCAATGTCATACAGGAAAGGGCCTTCCCCAAACTGTTGCCACAAGGTTGGAGCACAGAATCGTCTAGAATGTCATTGTATTCTGTAGCGTTAAGATTTCCCTTCACTGCAACTAAGGAGGCTGAACCATGAAAAACAGCCCCAAACCATTATTCCTCCTCCACCAAACTTTACAGTTGGCACTATACATTGGGGCAGATAACGACTGCCACATGGCGAAGTGTGATTCATCACGCCAGAGAACGCGTTTCCTCTGCTCAAGAGTCCAATGGCGGTGAGCTTTACACCACTCCAGCTGACGCTTGGAATTGCACATGGTGGTCTTAGGCTTGTGTGTGGCTGCTCGGCCATGGAAACCCATTTCATGAAGCTCCTGACAAACAGTTCTTGTGCTGATGTTACTTCCAGAGGCAGTTTGGAACTGTAGGGAGTGTTGCAACCGAGGAGAGACTATTTCACGTGCTACGCGCTTCAGCACTAGGCGGTCCTGTTCCGTGAGCTTGTGTGGCATACCATTTCGCTGCTGAGCCGCTGTTGCACCTAGACGTCTCCACTTCACAATAAAAGCACTTAAAGTTGTCCGGGGCAGCTCTAGCAAGCCTAAATTTGACAAACTGACTTGTTGGAAAGGTAGCATCCTATGATGGTGCCACATTGAAAGTCACTGAGCACTTCACTGAGCTCTTCAGCTCTTCAATGTTTGTCTATGGAGATTGCATGGCTGTGTGCTCGATTTTATACACCTGCCAGCAACGGGTGTGGCTGAAATAGCCAAATCCACTCATTCGAAAGTGTGTCCACATACGTTTGTATATATATCTCAGCGTTAACCATCTGTACATAACAATGTGAAGCCAAGCCCTAGAAACGCAACTCTTATTCATGTCCCTTGATGTCAACTTCTAAGTTTTATAGTCTCTATTCAAACCGTATCCCGGAAGTTCTGCGTTACAGCGTGATTTAAATTTAAAGGCAACATGCGCATTAGCGGAAACTGCATTATTTGTTGATTTGTTGATTTGGATCCCCATTAGCTTTTGCAGAAGCAGCAGCTACTCTTCCAGGGGTCCACCAAAAATACAAAACATTACAAGTAACAAAACACTGATACACTGATAGACAAGGACAGTCAGACAAATAGAAAATACAATGATACGCAAACAATACAACAACAAAAATGACAAACAATACGAATAAAAATGTATTTGTGTGTTAGTGTGCGTGTGTGTGTCCCCTCACAGTCCCTGCCGTTCCATTTGCGGTAAACGCTGCATATGTCGTATCAATCGGAAATTACCTTTTAATTTCTATCCTGCAATCTGTAAATCTTCAGCGATACAGACTGAATAGAGCCCTAAACCTCCATAATACAGGATCATTCTGCTATTATTTGACTGATAATGTCTGAAACATTTACTCCATGTAACATGCATGTAATACACATACACCAGAGAACCATGTTTCCCTTCTTGGCAACAGCAGTCGGCAATAATAGAAAAACAGAACAACAACCACTGACAATAGTAGTAGTTTATTTAATTTTTTTACACTCACTTAATGATAAGGTATACTTACAGTGCCTTGCGAAAGTATTCGGCCCCCTTGAACTTTGCGACCTTTTGCCACATTTCAGGCTTCAAACATAAAGATATAAAACTGTATTTTTTTGTGAAGAATCAACAACAAGTGGGACACAATCATGAAGTGGAACGACATTTATTGGATATTTCAAACTTTTTTAACAAATCAAAAACTGAAAAATTGGGCGTGCAAAATTATTCAGCCCTCTTAAGTTAATACTTTGTAGCGCCACCTTTTGCTGCGATTACAGCTGTAAGTCGCTTGGGGTATGTCTCTATCAGTTTTGCACATCGAGAGACTGAATTTTTTCCCCATTCCTCCTTGCAAAACAGCTCGAGCTCAGTGAGGTTGGATGGACAGCATTTGTGAACAGCAGTTTTCAGTTCTTTCCACAGATTCTCGATTGGATTCAGGTCTGGACTTTGACTTGGCCATTCTAACACCTGGATATGTTTATTTTTGAACCATTCCATTGTAGATTTTGCTTTATGTTTTGGATCATTGTCTTGTTGGAAGACAAATCTCCGTCCCAGTCTCAGGTCTTTTGCAGACTCCATCAGGTTTTCTTCCAGAATGGTCCTGTATTTGGCTCCATCCATCTTCCCATCAATTTTAACCATCTTCCCTGTCCCTGCTGAAGAAAAGCAGGCCCAAACCATGATGCTGCCACCACCATGTTTGACAGTGGGGATGGTGTGTTCAGCTGTGTTGCTTTTACGCCAAACATAACGTTTTGCATTGTTGCCAAAAAGTTCAATTTTGGTTTCATCTGACCAGAGCACCTTCTTCCACATGTTTGGTGTGTCTCCCAGGTGGCTTGTGGCAAACTTTAAACGACACTTTTTATGGATATCTTTAAGAAATGGCTTTCTTGCCACTCTTCCATAAAGGCCAGATTTGTGCAATATACGACTGATTGTTGTCCTATGGACAGAGTCTCCCACCTCAGCTGTAGATCTCTGCAGTTCATCCAGAGTGATCATGGTCCTCTTGGCTGCATCTCTGATCAGTCTTCTCCTTGTATGAGCTGAAAGTTTAGAGGGACGGCCAGGTCTTGGTAGATTTGCAGTGGTCTGATACTCCTTCCATTTCAATATTATCGCTTGCACAGTGCTCCTTGGGATGTTTAAAGCTTGGGAAATCTTTTGGTATCCAAATCCGGCTTTAAACTTATTCACAACAGTATCTCGGACCTGCCTGGTGTGTTCCTTGTTCTTCATGATGCTCTCTGCGCTTTTAACGGACCTCTGAGACTATCACAGTGCAGGTGCATTTATACGGAGACTTGATTACACACAGGTGGATTGTATTTATCATCATTAGTCATTTAGGTCAACATTGGATCATTCCGAGATCCTCACTGAACTTCTGGAGAGAGTTTGCTGCACTGAAAGTAAAGGGGCTGAATAATTTTGCACGCCCAATTTTTCAGTTTTTGATTTGTTAAAAAAGTTTGAAATATCCAATAAATGTTGTTCCACTTCATGATTGTGTCCCACTTGTTGTTGATTCTTCACAAAAAAATACAGTTTTATATCTTTATGTTTGAAGCCTGAAATGTGTCAAAAGGTCGCAAAGTTCAAGGGGGCCGAATACTTTCGCAAGGCACTGTATAACATCTCGAAGGCCTTGTTATGAAGAGGGAACCAGGTCCATCATCACATTATTATGATGCCATTTAGTGAGGTTAACTCCCTAATCTACTCATCAAGGTAACTAAATAGGTGTAGTTATTGAGGTCATTTGCCATAATCAATACACATTCTGAGGGAAACCTTCAGCAAAGTCCACTCTCACTGTCTTGTCAAGGTGGGAACATGGCTCTGTAAATGAGCCTGTATGACTGTGCATGCCAGGCTCAGCTCAGCCCTCTAAGAGCTTCTGGATGTCCTGCATTAAAACATCAAATGTACATCGCCAGAGCATTACACTGTGTGCTACTGCTGATACCGCCACCGCTTATCTGTGTATGACGGGGGGAAGATAAGGGCATGGTTTGGGGAGAAGTGGAAGTGTCAGCTGCTTTCCATTGTACTGCTTTTGTGACAGATTGGCCAGACGTTCTATGACTGAGATATGTGGATAGGCCTACTCTCTTAGAATTGGTGGACTCGAGGAACCCTGGAGATCCTCAAAGAACCATGGAGTTCCTCAAGAAACCATTGCTAGTCAATGGTTCATATTTGCACCTTTGGTTATTTGAGGGGTTCTTGGAAGAACCTTTAATGTTTCAATGTAGCAAAGAGTTCCTAAAGGAACCCTGAACCAGAGGCATGGCTGAGGGGCATGGCTTTCAGATAGATATTTTTAGACAACCCGTTAGAGTGTATGTAATGCCAATTAATCTGTTCTATTGTCATCACATGTTAAGGTGGAGCATTGACAGTTTTGTAACATCAATTAGGCTTAGAGAGGTCCCTTAAGAGCCTATGCAAATCCTGAAGTTGAAGTAGTTACCACTTTATTGCTTTATGTAATCACCAATGTTATTAAGAAAAAATGTTGGGACTTGTTTACATTTTCACATTACATCATATATCATAAATAAACTGTCAGCAAATGTCAAAAACTTTCAGGAACTAAATATACATAATTAACCATTTTGAAAGCAATTAAAGTTAATAAAGATCAGTTGTGAGGGTTGGGATGGGTCCTTAAAAAATATATATATAATCCTGTTGTTCCAAAAGCCTCTCCCCAGGCGCTTCGGCACAACCAGTCTGTTCAAGTCGCCAGGACCGTGTGTGCATGTGCGACATCCCATCCTCGGGTCACTGCAGCCTGTATCGCCAGGATGGACCTTGGCACTGGCTCGGCCAAGCAGAACAGACCAAACTGCGCAAGATGTTGGGGAAATGAAACCTTTAACTCACAACTCTGTGCAGTAGATGATAAATGAGCCATAGACAATCCACATGTGAGAACACACATTCAACAGCCAATACTCTGGTTATCAAAGTACAGTGCTGCCTGAGGGTCTGACCTCCATCTGCTTCTTTGCCTGAAATGGGATACCTAGTCAGTTGCTCAACTGAAATGTGTCTTCCGCATTTAACCCCTCTGAATCAGAGAGGTGCAGGGATTCAGACAGAAAAAATTGAGAAATCACACATAAATGGCAACAATACATTTTCGAGGTTTAGTGTTGGGTTTGGCTCTGGCTGCTGTCAGGCGATGCCCATTCCCATACCCCAACAACAAAGCTTGGAGCCCAGTCCCAGAGTGTGCCGCATGCCACTCCGCACTGCCCCGAAAATCAGGTGGAACCAGGATCTGTATCACCAGCTTCTTTTCCTGCAATGGCTTCAAACACAGAAAAGAGAGAGAAATCACACATAACAAATGGTAACAATACATTACGAATTGCAATCAGAGAAAAGGAGGGGTGAAGCGTCCACCTTCCAGGACCTCAATCAACCTTTTGGGTTAGTTTTTCTCTGTCTGCTTGAGGTCGGAGAGTTTGGAACTCTTGGTGGACTTGTTCAACATCGCTTCACTATCAGTCTTAATCACAGTCAAATGCTGAACTTTCACTGCCATTACTGCTACCACTGCACATTCCTGGGCTGTCTGGCAGGACTGCAATGGGGGAGGGGGAGTCTCCTACCTCCTCTTCCCCTCCTCAGGGTGTGCCCCCAGCCGGAGAGCCAATTGGCTCCAGTGGCGGGAAAGTGAAACTGGCAGGAATTTGAAACTTCCATCTCTTCCCCTTTAATCAGCACACTAACTGCTGCACTCCCTGCCTCCGTTTCCTTACCTGCACCTTCACCACATCCTCAACAATGACCAACCCCTGCACAGTACTCGTAATACGGGGGCTGCTTGGGGGCCATTTCTATAGAGATGGGTCACCTTCACAGAGATCGCACGTTCTGTGATACTGGTACTCCAAAAAGGAGTGGCCCAGTCCCCTGCACACCACCTGCTGGCAAATCTCATCTAGGTGCCCCTGCTCTCCATACTTACTACATAACTTCAGTTGGCCCTGATTAGGAAAGGGTAAAAATGACAAAATACAATTACAAAATACCATTAAGATCCATGTGTCAAAATAAACAACAAAATACTTGTTAGAAAATTATTTCATTAGAATACTTGTATTTTAAAACACAGAAATACGTTTGCATATAGCCAGCCCGAACAACAACAACATTCTCGGTCACAAAAATATTTTACTTGCTATGACATAGCAGATAGCCCTATTTGGTAAAAGACCAAGTCCATATTATGGCAAGAACAGCTTAAATAAACAAAGAGAAATGGCAGTCCATCTTTACTTTAAGACATGAAGGTAAGTTACTCCGGAAAATGTCAAGAATTTTGAATGCTTCTTCATGTGCAGTTGCAAAAACCATCAAGCGCCATGATGAAACTGGCTCTCATGAGGACCGCCACAGGAAAGGAAGACCCAGAGTTACCTCTGCTGCAGAGGATAAGTTCATTAGAGTTACCAGCCTAAGAAATTGCAGCCCAAATAAATGCATCACAAAGTTCAAGTAACAGACACATCTCAACATCTACTGTTCAGAGGAGACTGCGTGAATCAAGCCTTCATGGTCGAATTGCTGCAAAGAAACCACTACTAAAGGACAACAATAATAATAAGAGACTTGCTTGGACCAAGAAACACGAGCAATGAACATTAGACCGGTGTAAATCTGTCCTTTGGTCTGATGAGTCCAAATTTGACTTTTTGGTTCTAACCGCCGTGTCTTTGTGAGACGCAGAGTGGGGAAACGGATGATCTCTGTATGTGTGGTTCCCACCGTGAAGCATGGAGGAGGTTGTGTGATGGTGTGGGGATAATTTGCTGGTGACACAGTCTGTGATTTATTTAGAATTCAAGGCACACTTAACCAGCATGTCTACCAGAGCATTCTGCAGCGATACGCCATCTGGTTTGCGCATAGTGGGACAATCATTTGTTTTTCAACAGGACAATGACCCAACATACCTCCAGGCTGTGTAAGGGCTATTTGACCAAGAAGGAATGTGATGGAGTGCTGCATCAGTTTAGCTGGCCTCCACAATCACCTGACCTCAACCCAATTGAGATGGGTTGGAATGAGTTGGACCACCAGAGCAGATGCAGAAGGATTGGGGCCCTATTCAGAATCAGGCAGCGTGCATACAATCCACCACTTACGAGTATATTACTTGCTAACGTGTAATCTGTGGACAATAAAGTAGACGAGTTTAGGGCGAGGATCCCCTTCCAGAGAAATATCCGGGACTGTAACATACTCTGTTTTACGGAATCATGGTTTTCTCTGGATATATATTGTCCCCGTCCATTCAGCCAGTGGGCTTCTCCGTCCATCGTGCCGATAGGAAGAAAGAACTCCGGGGGAAAAAGAAAAGCGGTGGGGAATTGTTTCATGATTAACAACTCCTGGCGTGATTGTGGTAACGTACAGGAACTCAACTCCTTTTGTTCTCCCGATCTGGAATATCTCAACATCAAATGCCGAACATGGACATGTACAAACACACAAGCTACGACCTCCGTAAGGCAATCGAAGATGCAAAACAACAGTACAGGTACAAAGTGGATGCCCAATTCAACGGCTCAGACATAAGAAGTGGCAGGGACTCCAGACAATCATGGATTATAAAGGGAAAACCAGCCACGCTGTGGACACAGACTCCTCGCTCCCGGACGAGCTAAACACCCTCTTCACCCGCTTTGAGGAAAACAGAGCTGCCAACGCGGGCCCCAACGCTCACAAGGACTGTGTGCTCTCATTCTCCATGGCCGATGTGAGTTAGTCATTTAAGCGTGTTAACCCTCGAAGGGCTGCCGGCTCAGACGGCATCCCAACCCATGTCCTCAGAGAATGTTCAGACCAGCTGGCTGGAGTGTTTACTGACATTAAATCTCTCCATATCTCAGTCTATTGTTCCCACTTGCTTCAACATGTCCACCATTGTTCCCGTACCCAAGAAAGTGACGGTAACTTAGCTAAACTAAACTTCTGTCATCATGAAGTGCTTTGAAAGGCTAGCTAAGGACCATATAATCTTCACCTTACCCGACACCCTAGACCCACTACAATTCACATATCGCCCCAACAGATCCACGGACAACACAATCATCCTATCCCGCCTGGACAAGCGAGATGCATATTTAAGAATGCTGTTCATCGCCTACAGCTCAGCCTTCAACACCATAGTGCCCTCCAAGCTTATCACTAAGCTCAGGGCCCTGGGCCTGAAACTTTCCCTGTGCAACTGGGTCCTAGACCCCAAGTGGTGAAGGTAGGCAACAACACCTCTGCCGTACTGATCCTCAACACAGGGACCCCACAGGGGTCTATGCTCAGCCTCCTCCTGTACTCCCTGTTCACTCATGACTGCATGGCCCCGCACATCTCCAAATCAATCATCAAGTTTGCTAATGACACAACAGTGGTAGGCCTGATTACCAACAACTAAGAGACAGCCTACAGGGAGGAGGTGAGAGCCCGGACAGAGGCGTGCCAGGAAAATAACCTCTCCCTCAACATCAACAAGACAAAGGAGCTGATCATGGACTACAGGAGACAGCAGAGAGAGCACGCCCCCATCCACATTGACTGGGCCGCAGTGGAGAGGATCAAAAACTTAAAGTTCCTCTGAAACGGTCCCTTCACACAGACAGCATGGTGAAGGCGCAACAGCACCTCTTCAACCTCAGGAGGCTGCAGAAGTTTGACTTGGCCCCAAAGACCCTCAAACATCTATAGACGCACCATTGAGAGTATCCTGTCAGGCTGTATCACAGCCTGGTACGGCAATTGCACCTTCCACAATCGCATGGCTCTCCAGAGGGTGGTGCGGTCAGCCCAATGCATGACCTGGGGCACGCTACCTGCCCCACAGGACATCTACAGCATCCAGTTTCACAGAGAGGCCAAGAAGATCAAGTTGGACCTCAGACACCCGAGCCACGGCCTGTCCACCCCGCTACCATCTAGAAGGGGAAGACAGTACAGGTCCATCAAATCTGGAACTGAGAGATTGAGAAACAGCTTCTATCTCTAAGACATCAGATTGTTAAAACAGTTACCACTAGCCGGCCTCCTTCCAGTAGCCTGCTCTGAACCTTAGTCACTGTTCTAGCCGGCTACCACCCGGTACTCTACCCTGCACCTTAGAGACTGCTGCCCGATGTACATAGAGTCATTGAACACTATGTACAATGACATCACTTCACCCACTTTTTATTTATATACTTTATTCTAGTCATGGCTCATCCTATACAAAAAAAATCTGGATTATGTGTGTATTGTTTTTTTTTATTGCTAGGTACTGTTGGAGCTAGAAACACAAGCATTTCACTGCACCTGTGATAACATCTGCATATCTGTGTATGCAACCAATAAACTTTGATTTGAAACCAACAACACCCACAGCTAAGCAAGCTAGCAGGCTAACAAACAACCACAGCTGCCACCAATTATTTACTTAAACAAGGGCTAAAGGGGACAAAAGGAAGAGAAAGGAAAGAACATTTGTTGGCCAACTGTATCCAACTGGGGCAAGTTAGCCAGCTGCTAGCAGGCCCAAACTGAAGGTTAACCAGCTAGCTAGCTAACAGACTTAAGAACTCAGCACTAACAAACAATTGCTATACTAGACTACCCAGTAAGTAGAAGCAATCTAGAAACAAAAACTGAGAAAACCAGGAAATAAGGAAAAAGGAGGCTAACACATCCTAACAATGATGCACCTGTAGTTCTCCTGTCAGCCACTCCACCTGGTTGCAAAAAACAATGAAAGTTGAAGTACAAACTTAACAAGATCAACAAGTATAGCGTTTACTCTAATGGGTGACCACAAATAACTACCTGAAAGCCACACCTCCAATAAGCCACGTCTCCAATCTGCCACCTCTTCAATATATTTTTTTAAAAGGTTAAAAATTGAACCCTTCTGATCAAAAAAAGGTTCCGGTTTGAACCATTTACACGGGGATTTCTCAAAGACCCTTTTCTGAGGGGTTCCTCGAGGAACCTTTTCGATCTGGAAATAAGCCATGTCTCGGCGTGGTAGTTTTTAAAACCCCAAAAGGTCCTTCCAGGCATCTTTACTTCAAAGAGTGGATTATCTGCATACACATTAAAGGTTTCAAATAGGTACACCTGATTTATGCGAAAATGGGACCTCAATCCCAGTATTCACTGTGCTTTGTCCAAGTTAACCTCATTGGTGACATCAGTTGCATATGATATTGTAGCAACACATAAGGAAATAGTCAAGATAAAAAGCTATAAGGCGATAGTCAAGATTAACCAAACTGCGAGGGAGTGGGTTTATGTTTGTATGTCTGTATATGTGTGAGTTGTATCTCATGCTGCTCCTGTTTCCCTGGTCCCGTGTGTAGGTGGTGGTGAATGCCTTGGTGGGAGCCATCCCCTCCATCATGAATGTGCTGCTGGTGTGCCTCATCTTCTGGCTCATCTTCAGTATCATGGGGGTCAACCTGTTTGCAGGGAAGTATTACTACTGCTTCAACGAGACCTCAGAGGAGAACTTTAAACCGGACGTCGTCAACAACAAGACAGAGTGCTTTGCACTAATCAACGCAAATTACAGTGAGGTCAGGTGGAAGAATGTCAAGATTAACTTTGACAATGTGGCTGCAGGATACCTGGCTCTTCTACAAGTGGTAAGTACAAGGTCTTTCCTACAGTCGTGTCTCTGACTTCCTTAATGTGATGACAAGCTATTTTAGGAAATTGATTACCTAACATTTGATTGATTACGTGATTGAATTAAACCATGCAATTAAACCATAAACCATGGGGTCACATCTCTGCTAGAGGGCTAGCTTCATGACACTATTGATGTTCTGACTTTTCACTCCTTTGGCCCCTTGCCCCTCCCACTGTGGAGAAGGTCAATGTTGAACGGTACTTAGACTGCAGAAGTCAATAATCATATTATTTTCAGTCATTGGCTTCCTACTGTACCTCTATGTCCTTCATCTTGTAATTTTCCTCCTTCCTTTTCAACACCTCATCCTAATTTCCTCTATTTCTGCTTAACCTTAATTCTTCTTCCTCACTTTTCTTTCCCCCTTTTTCTCACAACTCTATATATCCCCTTTCACACAGGCCACGTTTAAAGGCTGGATGGACATAATGTATGCTGCCATTGATTCTCGGAAGGTAAGCCTGACACTTGAGATTTGTCTTCCTTTTGTTTGGTGGTTGGTATTGTGTGAACAGATGTAACATGTTCCAGAAGAACCTACCACTATTAACTTGTTTGGAAAGGGACTTTTGAACCCACAAAGGGGAATGTAATGAGGGAGAGTTTGGAGCTTGAATGTGTTTTTCCTGCTCTCTGTAGGTGGAGGATCAGCCGATCTATGAAGACAACATCTACATGTATATCTACTTTGTTGCCTTCATCATCTTTGGCTCTTTCTTTACCCTCAATCTCTTCATTGGTGTCATCATTGACAACTTTAACCAGCAAAAGAAAAAGATAAGACCTATTTTTCTTATTCAAGTTTCAAGTTTTAATGTCACATGCACAAGTACAGTGAAATGCCTTTCTTGCAAACTCAAAACCCAACAATGCAATAATCAATAACAATGTATTACTAGAAAAAAATACATGAAATAAGAACAAGAAATATGAAGGCCTCCTGAGTGGCGCAATGGTCTAAGGCTGTGCCACTAGAGATCCTGGTTCGATCCAGGCTCTGTCGCAGCCGGCCGCGACCGGGAGACCCATTGGGCGGCGCACAATTGCCCCAGCGTCGTCCGGGTTAGGGGAGGGTTTGGCCGGCAGGGATGTCCTTGAATACCATGAAATTGGGGAGAAAAAAGGGTATTATGAAATACGTAAGTAAGCATACTATATGCAGGAAATATTTTTCAAAAGTCAGTTCCAATACCATATTTATAATGTGCAGGAATGCTGGAGTGATGGCGGTAGATTATGTAAGGGGACTAGGCAATAGGATAAAAGCTAAACAAAGTAGCAGTCGTGCTTTTTCACAAGTATTTTGCTACACTCACATTAACATCTGCTAACCATGTGTATGTGACCAATAACATTTGATTTGGTTTGATTGCATAGTGTGTGAGTGGGTGTGCATAAATGTATGTGCATATTATGTGTGAGCAAGAAAATTCCTTGGACATGTTAATAAGATAAAACTATACTGAACAAAAATATAAACGCAACATGCAACAATTTCAAAGAGAGGAAATCAGTCATTTCAAATAAACTCATTAGGCCCAAATCTATGGATTTCACAGATATGCAGCTGTTGGTCACAGATACCTTTCAAAAAATGGGCCTCCCAATGGGCGCAGGATTTCGTCACAGTATCTCTGTGCATTCAAACTGCCATCGATAAAATGCTTCATTGTCTGTAGCTTATGCCTGCCCATACCATATTCCTACCTCTGCTATTGGGCACTCTGTTCACAATGTTGACATCAGCAAAATGCTTTCACACATGTCACCATACACGTGGCCTGGGTTGTGAGGCCGGTTGGACGTACTGCTAAATTTTCTAAAATGAAATTGGAAGCGGCTTATGGTAGAGAAATAAACATTCAATTATCTGGAAACAGCTCTGGTGGACATTCCTGCAGTCACCATGCCAATTGTGCACTCCCTCAAAACTTGAAACATCTGTGGCGTTGTGTGACAAAACTGCACATTTTAGAGTGGCCTTTTATTGTCCTCAGCACAAAATGCATCAGCGTAATGATCATACTGTTTAATCAGCTTCGTGATAGGCCACACCTGTCAGGTGAATGGATTATCTTGGAAAAGGAGAAATGCTCACTAACGGGGATGTAAACAAATTTGTATGCAAAATTTGAGAGAAATAAGCTTTTTGTGCGTATGAAAAATGTCTGGGATATTTTATTTCAGCTCATGAAACATGGGACCAACACTTTACATGTTGCATTTATAGTTTTGTTCAGTGAAGGTTAAGAACAAGTTCCCACATTATTTGGCTCAACAAGGTTGTAACCAGATGTTTTTCCTGTGTCCCTTTACTTTGGAGGTCAGGATATATTCATGACAGAGGAGCAGAAGAAATACCACACTGCCATGAAAAAACTTGGCTCAAAGAAACCACAAAAACCTATACCAAGACCATTGGTGAGTCTCTTCCTTTTACCCAAGGGCTACTTTGGGGGAGGCGTAAATGAGGTGTTTTCTCATTATGGTAACATTCAAAAGACATGTTGAAAACGAAACTGTACTAACAAACAGACCTTCCAGAATGTCCCCTTACCAAATGTGCCTCGCTTTAATTTGTTAAACCTACTAACGTTTATTTATCCATCCTCCATTCTTTTCTCTATTTTCTCTCAGAATAACTTTCAGGGCCTGGTATTTGACTTCGTAACGCAGCAGGTGTTTGATATATCTATTATGATGCTGATCTGCCTCAACATGGTGACCATGATGGTGGAGACGGACGATCAGTCAGAAGAAACTGACAACATCCTCTACTGGGTCAACTTTGTCTTCATTGTTATTTTTACTACTGAGTTTGTGTTAAAGCTCTTTGCCCTTCGGCACTACTACTTCACCATTGGGTGGAACATCTTTGACGTGGTCGTGGTCATTCTCTCAATTGTTGGTCAGTAGTGATTTCATCCCTTTATTGTCTTATATGCCTGGTATTTGTGTGCTAGAACCTGAATTGCTGTTTTAATTCAAAGTACTAGAAATGGGTTGCTCTATTTTCTATCAAAAATCATGTGTCTAGAAGTATCACATTATTATGAAA
The DNA here is from genome assembly GCF_057628025.1 of Oncorhynchus mykiss. Lineage (NCBI taxonomy): Eukaryota > Metazoa > Chordata > Actinopteri > Salmoniformes > Salmonidae > Oncorhynchus > Oncorhynchus mykiss. Next base: position 43,273,437 of record NC_143038.1, on the reverse strand, counting down.
TGTGTGGCCTGGGAAAGTGAGCTCATGTGTTAACATCTCCCCCTAGTGGCCTACCAGTAACAGGACAGTTTGTATTATTATTATTAGAAAAATATATGTATGACAGAATGTTATGGTTTTAAGGAAACATACTAAAAAGATTGCAGAACATATCAACAATCATACATTTCTCCATATCCTCTTCTTTCTCTGTGTGCTTCTCTATCCAGGCATGTTCCTCGCAGATATCATTGAGAAGTACTTTGTCTCTCCGACCCTCTTCAGGGTGATCCGACTGGCCCGAATCGGCAGAATCCTGCGTCTGATCAAAGGGGCCAAGGGCATTCGGACTTTACTGTTTGCTCTGATGATGTCACTTCCTGCCCTGTTCAACATCGGGTTGTTACTCTTCCTGGTTATGTTCATCTTCTCTATCTTTGGCATGTCTAACTTTGGCTATGTCAAGCATGGGGCAGGAATCGACGACATGTACAACTTTGAGACATTTGGCAACAGCATGATCTGCCTGTTTATGATCACCACATCTGCCGGCTGGGACGGTTTGTTGTTACCCATCCTCAACTACCCACCAGACTGTGACCCACAACTGGAGAACCCAGGTGCACCAAATACGGGTGACTGCGGCAACCCCTCGGTTGGGATTTTCTTCTTCGTCATGTACATTATCGTCTCCTTCCTAATCGTGGTCAACATGTACATTGCCATCATCCTTGAGAACTTTGGCGTTGCGACTGAAGAGAGTGCCGACCCGCTCAGCGAAGACGACTTCACGACCTTCTACGAAATATGGGAGAAGTTCGACCCAGACGCCTCGCAGTTCATCACCTATGGCAAGCTTGGAGACTTTGCAGACTACCTCGAGCACCCGCTCCGTGTTCCAAAGCCCAACACCATCGAGCTGATCTCCATGGACTTGCCCATGGTGAGCGGGGACCGGATCCACTGCCTCGACATTCTGTTTGCATTCACCAAACGGGTACTAGGCGATACCGGAGAGCTGGACATGCTAAGGGATCAAATGGAACAACGCTTTATTGCGGCGAACCCGTCCAAAGTGTCTTATGAGCCCATTACCACTACTCTGAGGCGCAAGCAGGAGGACGTGTCGGCCAAAATCATACAGCAGGCCTACCGAAACTACCTGGCTAGACGCGGCTTCAAACGCAAGCGCAGACCTGCCAGTAACAATAATGTGAAGAATGGGGGGACGAATCCGGAAAAGGAAAAGAAGGAGGGCACGCCCTCCACTGCCTCTCTCCCCTCCTATGACAGTGTAACCAAACCTGACAAGGAAAAACAGGATGAGAATGAAGGAAAGGGAGGGAAGAAGGAGGCCAGAAACCAAAAAGCCGTCAGGGAATCTAAGTGTTAGAATATCGTAATAATAATAACAGTAATAATTATTATAATAATATAACTTCAAACAAAGCGAGAGGAGACCATCTAATCCACAGATGTACAGATTATTTCATTTGCAAGTAAGAAAAATAATAATATTAATCATTTTGTTTACAGACTTCATACTATTGATGCAGAGGGAAGCAGCTCAGTCTCTTACAGCTTGAAGACACTTGAACTTGATTTAATCTAAAAAAACTGTCTGACATTGTTGCATCTAGACCACTGATCTTAACAAAAGGGAATGAAAAACAGACAAAATATGGAAGAAATGTCTTTGTTTGCAAAAGGGCAGATAGTGGACTACACATAAGGAACAGAACTCTTCACTAAGAGGAATGAATGAGAAACGCTGATAAGGGATTTAATGTGTGGGATTCCCGCCAGCAATGGATTCCCATGGAAATACAGAGCTATGCAGGAAAAACATGGAAATACTGCTTGACTTGAAGAATCATCTTCCAAAAGCAGCCAGAAGGGCCTCTGTATCATTTAATTTAGACATTCATGGAGGACATTTAAGGACATTATCACTCTGTATGAACAAACAGAAGAACGGCTGAGAAGAGAATAACAAAGACCCAGAGTAGCCTAATGTAAGGTTTTTTTATTTGGTTTGTTAATGCTGAATATACTTGTATCTCCACATAATTTGAGTGGCAAAAAAAAGGAAAAAGGTACAAAACAAAAACAACAAACATTTTCACTTAACTCTTCTTCTCATTCTATCTTTGTTATATCCACATCAAAAGGCTTTTTCTACATGGGCTTTCACATCGATTGGTTATGGGGCTGTTTATTAAGGAGTCATCTTGGGCCAAGGGCTTACATTTACTCAGTCAGATTTCCAAACAAATACATAGATAATTGTGCTTGTTCAGTGCATAGTAATTACTTGCATGATGGCATGTTTTGATCAGAAATCTTGCATGAATAATCATAGTCCACAAGACACTAATACTCAGAACACAACAGTGGCTCGATTATAGGTTTGAGGTTGTCCACTGTCAAAAATTCAAAGTTAGAAGTAAATCATTAGTATTATGATGAGAAACTTTGTGTCGAATGAATACCAACGTTGTGGATTTTATTAGGAGAAATGCAAACTAATTGTATTGCTGCTATGGGATGCAGAAGAGATGGGATTGGATGTCTGTGTGTATTTGGTGGATTGTTTTAAGAGAAAAAAATTATCATGTAAATCTTAAAAAGCTTATATTTATAATTTGTATGCAGCAATATCACTTACCTAATTGACCATGCCATCTGCCTTTGTTTTTGTGTTGGACGAGGGCATTGTGGGAGTGTCTACGTTGGTAGGGAATTGACAGGTGTAGCGAGCTAGTTTTGATTTCAGATTTTTCTCTAAGGCCAATTTAGACTGTTCTACAAGGTTTAAGTGAGGAAAGAATGTTGTGTTTGTTTCCAATAACTGCTGTGTTTTATTTCTTTACCATGTGCTGATTCATTTGTACATGTTGTGATGGTTTACTAGTTTATATAATTTTAACATGTATTTTCAGACATAACTACGAGGGAGTTAATATTGGGCTAGGAAATGAGAGAGAAATAGAAATTGGTGTATAGGGTTAATTATACGAGGAGAAGCCAAAGAGACCTGCCTTGTTACTCATGGTCACCCTTTGTCCTTGGAATGGGAGTGGGTGAACAGTGCCCCCCTGCTGTCTCTTCTGTTCTTCGCTGTCATTGTTAGACGGAGAGACCCTAGAAATATACGCAATGCTTGAAGAGTTCGCCCCTTAATCTCAGGAGATATTACAGATGTATTATAATGAGCTCTGCAACTAATTGGAAGTGAAAGTGATGATGAGAGTACTTATGAAAACGCATTTTCCTGTGATTTGGTGTGATATTATGCCACGCTGTTGGACTATGGTCTCGGCTGGCAATAGCTCGGGCAGTCAGTCTGTCAGAGGCCATTCGAGCTTCCTTAAAAAAAACATTTTGAAATATAGGGCAAGAAGCATCTCTTGAAACGGCAACATTTTGCTCGCTTGTAAGGGCAGTGTTTTGAAAAGGTAGCGGATTATATTTGTGGTTTTGTAGCTTTGGACTTAGGTCAGGTCTAAATAAAATATAACAATAATACTGCTCAACCCAATAGCAATCAGAGGTACTTAGGAAACACTGTGAGGAGATGTCATGAGAGGTAATATGGATTTGTTTGTTTGAGCAACACACTAAATTCTGTCAGAGGCAAACAGTATGTGAGCAATGGAGAGTAGGCCCCATAATACAATATTTGTGAAAAATGTGCTCCAAAACCCCTCATCAGCCATTCACTCCACTAACGTAGAAAGCATACCACGTAACAAATACCAAATAATGAACAGAGCAGACCCCAGGAAGAGTCACTGCTGCCTTGGCAACAGCTAATGTGGATCCTAATAAAAATACTAAAGGTACTACACCCAAGCTTTTGCACGTTCTGGTGTGCAGTGATGTCACTTCCTATTAATTAATAAATCCCCTTCTCAAGTTTTATAGTCCAGTTGCTGCATGAGAGCTCCAAAATCATTGTGGGTGTTAACTTGAACCAAATAAAACTCTGAATGACAAGCATAAAAGCTACTGCCTTCCATTTTTTCTCCATGCCCAACAAGGATATACATGTATAGATGTGTAAACAGAACAAATAAAAAATATTACATACATCCATTTGAAACAAATCTATAAAAAAATTAATCTACAGTTCAGGCTATGTTGTAAATGGCACAAATTGCTGAAAAGTAACGAATGAACTTTTTAATAGACTATAAATAATGTAATATATCATTTTATGCGTGCATGCACATGCGCCTTTTTTTTGTAAATAAATAAATACTTACAAAATGACTGCTATTAATCTAATAAGAAATATGATACCCATAAATAGAATGGCTTCCAGCTGACACACTTTGTCACACTTGTTAGACTGTGACACATTTGTTAGATGGAGTAGATTTTTGGAGTCACTTTTCACATTAAAGAAGGAAGTAACTAAACAAATCAATATTAAATAGCAAAAACTATATGAAAATCTATATATAAATTAATACATATATAGAGCTATACTACATATACATATAGTTCTAATATATATATATATATATTTGAACTATGTGCTCAATTCTCTCTTCCACTCCTTGAATTAAGGACAATGCAGTACCACAGACTGTAATAGCTCACATTTAATTTTTGTGTGAAATATGTTCAGTGAATGACCAAAACTCTGGCCTGCCCAGGATCTCAATGTACTGGGGACCAGCATACAATGCATGGTATTGTATTGGCTGCTTGCTGAGGATTGTGTAGCCTGCGTTGGTGAGAGGATTGCACTACCAGCACACCCTTTTGTACATGTGTGAAGATGTCTTGCCCACAACTTCATCTATCTCTTCCCACTGAATATAAACACACATACGTACTGTACTGTACACACACACTTTCTATCCTGAGACAAGCTGGTGCTGGCCGGTCAGCATGCCCCAGTATCCTAAGCCTCAGGTCGCCTAGTGTGACAGCATTTTGAAAGTTTCAGCACTGACCTTCCTCCATGTTCACCCTAAACACACACCAGTGCAGTTTGGATTTAACATTTCATTTGGTTGTTATTTTTTGAACGATGTATCCGATCATTTCAAGTTTTATTGTCTTTCTTGTCTGTGTTTGTTTCTTGGTGCAATATCTCTTAATGGCATGTGCCTTTTAGCAGCCTATTTAGACTTGAATGATTTATTTGAAAGAGGATATCTCCAAACCCATGGGTTTAGCGAATCAAAATGAAGCACGACAAAAACCATGGATTGCCAAAAATATTCAAAAATAACCAATAAACTCGGAAACAACGTCACCTAGACTAGATCAACTGAATTAACATCACATAGAGTCATCTAGTACAAATGCTCTTTGTATTCTGTTCGATGATCATTTACCTGGTAAGAGAGCTTGCCTTCTGTTTTAGACTTGGGTTCAATTCTGTTGTGGATTTATGAATTGATTTATGTAGCCTTTATTTTTTTAGCATGACTGAGATCTGTTATTTAGTATTTTTTGCCGATTTGTTTTATTTTTTCTTAAAGCTTTTTGACTGTCGTTATCTCTTGCCACTAATACAGTCAGAGAAAGGACCGTGTGTTGCACAATCACTTGGGACTTTAAGTGAGAATCAGTGAAAGATTGTCTTCATTTGAGCACGAATCTATTCCCAAACAATAAAGCAGCCTTCCAGTTATGCTTCATAGTGGTGTCTTTTTTTCTAGAATATAATGAAATATAATTTATTTTACAAAGGGGGGAAACTTTTCATCAAAGACTTTAAAGGTCCGTTTTTATCTCAATATCAAATCATCTCTGGGGGAAAATTAAAGTACATTGTTGTGGTTGTTTTCACTTAAAATTGAAAAAATAAAATCACAGTATTATTCCAAACTCATAGTGTGGAAATATATATAGAACACAAGAAAATCATGATTTTGATTGCACTGGGCCTTCAAAATAATATCACTGTATTGAACGTTGAGCTGCAAAGTAAGAGCTGGGTATGAAGTAAAGAAGATCATTAGCACAATACACAGTATAGAAATGATAAAATAGCATTTAGGCAACACCAGAACATTATAATCAAATCAAATGTTACTTGTCACATGCTTCGTAGACAACAGGTGTAAAGCCTAGTCATTTGAATCTGATATCACAGCAAGGTTAGTGGTGGATCTTGTCTGCAAGAATCTAACCACTAGCTGGCCATATCTTTATTAAAAGGAAAGTACCTCAAGTAGCACAGCATGTGTGGTGTGCTGTGTAGTGCAGTAGTGTGAACTGAGATGAGAGTGCGTGTGTGTGTGTTTTAAAGTAGCCCACTGAATGAGTGAGGAGAGGGAAGTAAAGAGGACGGGGGGAAAAACGACACTGCAGTGCAGATAGACGAATGCAGTGGCCTGGGCTGAGTCAGCAGCAGCCTGCTCTCAATAGACTTCTGTATACCTCCCTCGCTCTCACTCCCACAGCCTACTGCACACAGGGGGAGGGGGTAGGAAGTAAGAGAGAAAAAGTACATGAGAAGTCGGAAGACGGAGAGAGGGGAGATGTTGGAATGTATTTATGTGACAAATGTAGGCTATGCATTTCAATGTCAAAAATGCCTGCGAATATCTAAACTACAGTAGTAGTAAACCATACTCACAAACAGATACATTTTGTAATATATATAATATATAGAATGCTAGTTTAACATGCCAGATATATAATAGTGGTATTTATTCATCTCTGTGACCGTTTCCTCCTCCCTTTCTTTCTCCCCTTCCCATCCATCTCTTCTTGTCTTCCATTCTTTTATTAAATAGAAAACCTAACCAGCAGCTGGGGTGGATCGGGGAGGGGTCGGGAGTTAAGAGATCGAGGGCCCATAAATCACAAAATTAGACAATATTCTGTAGGGGAGCAGAAGGATGAGTGCATGCACATGAGTGTGTCGATGCCTCCTAAATGGTACCCAATCCCCTATATAGTGCCCTACTTTTGACCAGAGCCATATTTGGGTCCTGGTCAAAAGAAGTCATTGGGTCACTTAGTTGGGTTGTTTTCTTTAAAACTGCTGGGTTATTTTAGTTTGTTTTGGTGTTCGGGAGCGTTAGGCAGTTTTTTGCGGCTGTTCGAGGAAACCATTTTTTTTCTTGAGGCTAGTTGAAGTTCAGTAGCTGAAGACTACGCCCCTTCGTCAGTGATAAGTCAGTAGTAGGGATTCTTCAATGAAGTGTTTGTTGTCATTCAAAGACAGGTGACTCGTTTTCTTGCACATTTCTTCACTTGAGAAATACTGCACCAAACATCTTACGGAAATGTAACATTTCCACCAAAACGCCTCCAAAAAAGATCAGAATGAATTATCTTAGATTAATTCAGACTATTTTGAGGAAGTGTACTTTTGCTACGGAATCAAACATTCAGAAAGACCCAGCTGATGGTTAAATTAACCTATGTTTGGGTAATCCCAACAACCCACGCAACCCAAAATAACTCAGCACGTCCAATATTTACCTATTGCTGGTTTACCCCCAAAAATAAATTGGGTTGTTTTAAACCCTGCATTTTTTTTTTTCGAGTGTAGGGAATAGGGTGCAGTGTGAGATGCCGCCTTTGTTTTGGAAATGCAAAGATTAATGAAGGCAGTCAGTGACATGTCTCCTCCCTCCATTGGATGGTGAGCACTTTCTATGCCACATACAATTCAGCATACTAGGCAGGGTGGGTTCTCCCTCTGAGGACTCAGTGTGGGCTTTAATGAGGCAGAACATTAGCTCAATCCCTTTAAATGGGTGGAGGCTAGCACAGCTGAGCCTTTACACAACCCACAACCCACATCTCTCAACTCCCATACTGGTTCCCAGAAAGCAAAAGCAGTTGAAGGGAAGGTAGAAGGGATGGGGGGAGAGAGTAAAGAGGAGGCAGGGGGGAGCCTTTGATTTTCATATCTAAAGGAAGCCCATCATGAAAAAGTTACACATACTGTAACTGAGAGAGATAATTCCTGGTGTTGGTTCATAAATAGGTTAAAATTATCTAAACAGGTTGATGTGTGTATATAGGAATCAGTCAGAGGGTAGAGCGGCACTGTAACAGAATATGACTTTCCTGAAGAAAAAATATCCCATTGCTCCAAAATCAGTTTGCAGCACCCTCAAGCGGTGAACTTGAAAACTGCTAAATAATGTTCACAACACAAACACAATGAATGACAGTCTATTTGCCACCAGCCAAGAGTCAACAAACTGATGAGTTGAATTGAAAGTAGCTAACTACCTCTATTTGAACTTGTTTTGCACTCAAGTTGTTCTCACACTCATCAACCGCTAGTAACTAGGGGCTCTCTTCAATCTGTATCGCTGAAGCTTTACAAACAGCGAGCTAGAAATGTAAAGCTAATTTCCTATTCTGCAGGTTTTCCCCTGAATTCAATCACGCTGTAACGCTGAATTTCCGCAAAACTCTATACAAATGGATTGTATAGAGCCCTAGATAGACTGAGTTTAAACAAAGTTTGGGGCAGCAAAGTCAGCAACTAATTTCAGTTTATGTGACTAAACAAGTAAGTATAGTGTAGAGAATCATTGTACCATCTTAACCGCTGTGAAACATATTTTCCATAACCCAAAATATTGTACTTTCAGCTGTTTGAAGCTGATGTACAAAACCGAAAGTAAAAGATGCCAAAATAAATCTTAAGAACAGGAAGCATAGAAATAGTGCCCATTGAACAGATCTACCGCTTCTTAGACTTTCTTTCATTGAGAATGACAGATCTATAACACACATTTCTATGTGAATTTGGTCAGGATGCCCAAAAAGGTACATATTGCAACTTTAACTTAGTTAGTTAGCTAGCTAGCTAGCTAACCTTGTGCGTGTACATTTACAATAAGCCTACCAGACGTCCCGGGAGCAGCAAGAAATAGGTTGTTTGCCAGAGTTAATCTGATTTAGCTAGTTAGTTAGCTATGGACTCAAGACTTTTAATATGATGGGTTTTATTGTGACATGACTGCTCACCTTATCAAAACCTCAACCGAGAATTCGTAATATGAATTTTTTATTTTCTTTCGAGTAACCGACATCACAGAAACCTGCACGGGTCTAGAGTGGATTGAAATAGGCTTAACGACATTCACAGCAAATTGGCCAGTGTTACCTTGCTCATATACTTCTAGTAAATTGAACTCAAAATCAATGAAAGTCATTATTACTTCAAATGTTTATGTGGTACTGACTAAAAACTAAACGAAAAGTCACATCAACTCTATTTTTTTGATGGTCATGAAAAGTCCAAATCATGTTTTTCATGAAATTGCATGATATTTGAAAGAAACCAGATGAAAGTATGATGATCAAAATAAGAAACCAAGCTTTTGCTTCTACATTGATAAAGTTTGATCATAAAGTTACTGGTCCCCTCCCTCATGTCCAGAACAATACAACATTTTCCCTAAGTAAATGTTTGAATTTTCATTGGGAAGGAAGATAAAGTGTTTTCGAAAGCGATCTCATTTGCATGGGAAAACCCATCTTACCAATTACTACACATGGTAAATAACATCACTTTTGTTTTGAGCCAACTTCACGGTGGGCTTTGAACAGTGCACCTGGCTCACGCCCTGGAGGTAGACCAGTTCCAAATCGAATTCAATCAACTTTCAGATTATGCAAAACACCAATGTTATCATGATGGTAAATAAGTACCGCCTTGTAACCAATATCGGAGAAGGTGTGTTTGCAGAGGGGCATGGTTTATAAAGCTAGATAGCTAATACTGGTGCCAAAATGTGACAGTAGGAAAGTTTAGAGGGACGGCCAGGTCTTGGTAGATTTGCAGTGGTCTGATACTCCTTCCATTTCAATATTATCGCTTGCACAGTGCTCCTTGGGATGTTTATGTATCCAAATCCGGCTTTAAACTTCTTCACAACAGTATCTCGGACCTGCCTGAAGTGTTCCTTGTTCTTCATGATGCTTTCTGTGCTTTTAACGGACCTCTGAGACTATCACAGTGCAGGTGCATTTATACGGAGACTTGATTACACACAGGTGGATTGTATTTATCATCAATAGTCATTTAGGTCAACATTGGATCATTCAGAGATCCTCACTGAACTTCTGGAGAGAGTTTGCTGCACTGAAAGTAAAGGGGCTGAATAATTTTGCACGCCCAATTTTTCAGTTTTTGATTTGTTAAAAAAGTTTGAAATATCCAATAAATGTTGTTCCACTTCATGATTGTGTCCCACTTGTTGTTGATTCTTCACAAAAAAATACAGTTTTATATCTTTATGTTTGAAGCCTGAAATGTGTCAAAAGGTCGCAAAGTTCAAGGGGGCCGAATACTTTCGCAAGGCACTGTAACTCTAGGGGTAAGTGGGCAGTCCCTAGGGTGTACATGGGAAGATTTAAAAAAGTAACAAAATATTGGGAAAAATATTACAAAAAAATATATGTTCACATTATTTAAATCTTAATAGGCAGGAAAACATTTACTGAGGTCACTGGTGTGAAACATCTGGTAATTTTAAATGTATAGGCCTATATTTTTACTTAATTTCAGTGCATGTGCATTGAACTGCATTGAAATGCACATTATCCTTTTATGGTATCCTCAGAAACTATGATTGACAAGACAGCAGCTGATGAACTGAAGACTGTACCATTGTCAAATGACACAGTGTGCCGTAGGATGGATGACATGGGCGTTGATATTGTTGATCAAGTGGTGAAAAAATTATAATTCCGGTCTATTTTCTCTGCAGTTGGAGAATCAACTGATGTGTTTGTGCGATACAGCAACATTTACGAATTTAATGAGCATATTCTGTTCTGCAAGAAGCTAACGGGGAAAACTACATGTGAGGATATGTTTCACATTATTCAAAGCTTCTTCTCAGATCACAATCTGGATTGGAAATCCTGTGTTTGTGTGTGCATGCGTCGTGCTGCATCAATACCTGGTAGAGTGAAATTATTAATTGCCCACAGAAAGAAGGTAACCCACTGTATCATTCACAGGGAGGCATTGGCCAGCAAGAGAATGAGTCCTGAATTACATGAGGTTTTGAATGACCCATTGAAAGTGATTAACTTGATCTAGTCCAGGCCTCTAAATTATCGACTGTTTGAAAGGCTCTGTGATGACAGTAGAACTGAGCAACAGCAACTACTACTATCCAGAGGGAAAGCTGCATGCAGAAGGGATTTTCTGTCTGAGCACTCACACCCCCTTGTGGTTGTGTCAGGGGACAGACTGGGGAACCCGCCTTGCCTGTCTTGCTGATGTGTTCAGGAAACGGAATAATCTGATTCTAACTATGCAAGGTAAAGCCACACACATTCTAAACATCTATGATAAAGTGTGTGGATTCATGAATAATATTCAACTCTGGGAGAGGAAATGTCAAAATTGGGATATAAATTGTTCCCAGCAGCTTGACACCTACCTTTTGAATCAGCTTGAAGGTTCTGGGAAATTTACCAGAATTTTGCAATCCTGTCTGCAAGACACATTATGCTGGTTTACAAGGCGATGTGTAATTTCTATTGGAGTCCAGCCAGACTAGGTTATCCATTAGCTGACATGTACTGTATTCACCTACAATCATAATGATTGCCGGATTAGAAACAATATGACAAGACCTTATAAGGCCTAATGTATTTAAACTGCAACAACCATTTCAGTAATTGGTGCAAAACATCTAACTAAACGATTGGATTAGTTTAGAAAAATGTGTGGTATTTATCTTTGTGTAGCATGAGATTAATCAATAAATCACTCAAAAACACAGATATTAAAAACAATTCCAAGAATATGCCTGCAGTAGAGCGTGCTGGGACAAAAGTTAATTCATATCATAACTTAAAAGATTGTTGATGTGACATCTCATTTAGTTAATGACTTTTAATTTCTAGTGTTCATTAATTTGACTCTGTAACACTCATTGGTGTAAATGAACAACTCAAGAACCCCCATGCTGATGTTAATAACCAGTGTTAAACCAAAACCAAAACCACACCCATCATTATCCTATTTCCCTACATGCTCTATTGCAAGTCGATTTAAAAAAAATGTTTCAGCGACTATGCTTTTGCATGCACATTGATTGATTAACTAATGTTAATGCTATTCAAGTATAATTAATCCAACTGGTCTGGTCTGGTTCTACTTGTCTGGTGATGACCTGTTTAAGGGGAGGAAGGACAACATCAGAGCAAGCAGACACACCTGGTAGCCTATGACCTGGAGGTCTATGGAGGCTCCAGGTATAGGTTGGTGTCTTTGGTCTTTCCTCTGCTCCTCTGGTTCTGGAATGTGTGGTGTCTAATTCTGTTGATCTGCTCTGGGGGGGTTGTTGGTCCTGGTCTGGTCTGGTCTGGTGAGGAAAGGTAAGTGGTGGCCTAAAGAGGGCAGACGTATAAAAAGAAAGGCAGGGGAGGAGGGCTGCAGGCCAAGCTTGGAGGGTGTAAGGATCACCTCTGCCGCACTCTACTCGAAGTCCTGTAGTCTGTTGTCTCCTCCTCAAGCAGCTGGTCTGGTGCTGGTTCTGGCATTTGAGGGATTACGGGGTTATCAGTGGACTGGGGAGTCAGATCGGGCCGAGGTCAAGCCACTGTTACCTTTCCGTCTCCCTCAATCATTCCGGCAATTCTGGTGTTGTGTGCTGGACCAGAGAAACAGCCGTGTTCAAGCCAGTGTTACAGTTGCTGGAGGAGGACTGGACCCTGGGGGGCTCTCTCTGGTTAGGCTCCAACACCACCAAAGCAGATGGGGTTGGCATATTTGTGACCAACGCCTACCTCCAACTGAAGTCCAGCAGGGTAGTCAAGAGCGGGCGAATCCTACTCTTAGACTTTGAGATTCAGTGTTCGCACCTGAGAGTCATCAATGTGTACGGCCGAGAGAGTATCCCTCTTCAAACAGTTTCACTCACTCCTGCTCACCCCCACACCAGTCCATGTGTGGGAGAGACTTAAATGGTCCCCTCCGAGACGAAGACCACAGCAGGCCCAGGAGAGACCGTAGCACACAGGAACTATAATCAATCATCGACGAGTTCTTCCTTACAGACGAAGGTGGCACCTCCCCTCCAACACCAACGTCAGTGAGTTCCTCCGGTGCAGCTTACTCCATGTTCTTGCTCTCGCCAGGTCTGAGAATGTGCTCCCTGACAAGCCAAGGGGTGCACTTCTCAGACCACAGGATGCTGACCGTGTCCGTAGATTGGGAAGGCCTAGTGAGAGAAGGCAGGGTTTCCTGGAGGATGTCTTTGACGTGTACAATCACATATTTGTGATTATTGTTGAGTGGTCCCTGCAGTGTACGATCACAAATATGTGATTGGAACAGAAGCAGCAGAATGTATGATGTAACAAATGTGTCTAAACAATATTTTGTACTGATGGGAAATAAGTCTTCACAAATGTATTCTTCAATTTTACCTTTTATTGTAAAAGATAAATGCGAACTTTATCATCCTAACATCACACGGAACACATCCACAGCTAAACCTATTCCATAACCAAGTCTAAATAACAGGTTGAGCTGACAAACAACAAAACACAAGTTAACGACCTAACAGCTAGACTTGTTTACAATGTACCACATCTCCGGTGAGCACTAGGGAGAAATGTAATATTGTTTAGAAAAGAGATGCGTGTCAGCTAAGCTAACAGCAGCTACAGTGCCTTGCGAAAGTATTCGGCCCCCTTGAACTTTGCGACCTTTTGCCACATTTCAGGCTTCAAACATAAAGATATAAAACTGTATTTTTTTGTGAAGAATCAACAACAAGTGGGACACAATCATGAAGTGGAACGACATTTATTGGATATTTCAAACTTTTTTAACAAATCAAAAACTGAAAAATTGGGCGTGCAAAATTATTCAGCCCCCTTAAGTTAATACTTTGTAGCGCCACCTTTTGCTGCGATTACAGCTGTAAGTCGCTTGGGGTATGTCTCTATCAGTTTTGCACATCGAGAGACTGACATTTTTTCCCATTCCTCCTTGCAAAACAGCTCGAGCTCAGTGAGGTTGGATGGAGAGTGTCCATTACAATCTATGCAAGAATTGGAATGCATGATCTGTCACCAGCACTACAAAACATGAATAAAATCAATCAAATCAAATGTACTAATATAGCCCTTCGTACATCAGCTGATATCTCAAAGTGCTGTACAGAAACCCAGCCTAAAACCCCAAACAGCAAGCAATGCAGGTGTAGAAGCACGGTGGCTAGGAAAAACTCCCTAGAAAGGCCAAAACCTAGGATGAAACCTAGAGGAACCAGGCTATGTGGGGTGGCCAGTCCTCTTCTGGCTGTGCCGGGTGGAGATTATAACAGAACATGGCCAAGATGTTCAAATGTTCATAAATGACCAGCATGGTCCAATAATAATAAGGCAGAACAGTTGAAACTGGAGCAGCAGCACGGCCAGGTGGACTGGGGACAGCAAGGAGTTATCATGCCAGGTAGTCCTGAGGCATGGTCCTAGGGCTCAGGTCCTCCGAGAGAGAGAAAGAAAGAGAGAAAGAGAGAATTAGAGAGATCACACTTAAATTCACACATGACACCGAATAGGACAGGAGAAGTACTCCAGATATGACAAACTGACCCTAGCCCCCCGACACATAAACTACTGCAGCATAAATACTGGCGGCTGAGACAGGAGGGGTCAGGAGACACTGTGGCCCCATCCGAGGACACCCCGGACAGGGCCAAACAGGAAGGATATAACCCCACCCACTTTGCCAAAGCACAGCCCCCACACCACTAGAGGGGTATCTTCAACCACCAACTTACCATCCTGAGACAAGGCTGAGTATAGCCCACAAAGATCTCCGCCACGGCACAACCCAAGGAAGAGGGGAACCGGCCAGGCAGAGACAGCAAGGGCGGTTCGTTGCTCCAGAGCCTTTCCGTTCACCTTCCCACTCCTGGGCCAGACTACACTCAATCATATGACCCACTGAAGAGATGAGTCTTCAGTAAAGACTTAAAGGTTGAGACCGAGTTTGCGTAAAAAACAGTAAATACATTATGATCCATACATACATACAGTAGAAACGATATACAGAAAATAAGCCACTCACTTTGATAGGAACGCACACATGTTCAAAGCCCAATTTTGTAAGGAAAACAACAATGAAGGCAATGCGGGCTCTAGCCAGAAAATGTGCCAGTGGAAAAAGTTTGTGCAAGGCCAGTTCTGACTAGAGATGCGCAATGTCTTCATACTTAATCTGGGAAAACGCTTGGGCTCTCATTGAAGAGAGAAGTTTGCAGGCTCAGTAAAGCCTCAAACACAGTTGTCCGCAATAGTTAAATGAGCTACTTTGTATGTAAATAAATGAGGAGGCGGAACACACCTCAATTCAAACTGTTGTTAGAAAATAATTAGAAATTGACAAATTGAGACATGGCCTATACATAATTATCAGGCACCGTGCCTTAGTTTGAGGGCAGCGCGGGTTATTCGTCCTGTTGCGTATCAATCACATTTTTGAACAGTGAGTGCATTCTGACATCACATGCATTAAAAAACTCACGCTGGGCCCATTAGAGATATTTGGAACTTACATATGAAAAGGTTAAAGGGAGATTTGACTCCTCGATAGAGTGGGGGGAAATGTTCAAGGCCAGAACTAAGGGCTACTTGTAACGGTTTTCTAGGTGAGAAGGAGAGTCGGACCAAAATGCAGCGTGTAGATTTCGATCCATGTTTAATAACACAACGTAAACACAAATCAATACAAAAACTACAAAACAAACGTAACGAAAACCGAAAACAGCCTAATTCTCGTGCTCATAAACACTGACCACAGACATAAGGACACTAAGGACAATCACCCACAAAACCCAACACCAAACAGGCTACCTAAATATGGTTCCCAATCAGAGACAATGACGAACACCTGCCTCTGATTGAGAACCATATCAGGCCAAACATAGAACTAGACAAACTAGACATGAAACATAGAATGCCCACTCAGCTCACACCCTGACCAACCAAAACATAGAAATATACAAAGCAAACTATGGTCAGGGTGTGACACTACTCAGGAGAATATGACGGAGAAAAACTAGGCAAAATAGGGTCAGTTTTGAACACCACAACAAGACTCTCCAACATCTCAGCCTCCTCCAGCTAGAATGGTGGGACATGGCCCGAGAGCTGGATGACATGAAAGAATACCTTTCCACCCTCTATCGGCAAGAACAGAAGAAGATCCAGCACAAGTCAAAACTCCAGGGTCTTGGAGGAGGAGAAATGCACCCACAGGGCATGGTCAAATCAACAACCAATCCTGTCCCTGTACAACAACCAAGGGGACTCTGTGACCAACAGTGATGACATCCTGGGGGTGGCCAAGAAGTTCTAAGATAGGTTGTACGACATCAAGCATGATGACGAGGCTTGATGTCATACAGCCTATTGTAGAACTCCCTGGCCACCCCCAGGATGTCACCACTGTTGGTCACAGAGTCCCCTTGGTCTAGACCAGAGGTGGGCAAGTCCTCGAGGGCCTGATTGGTGTCAGTTTTGCCCCAGCTAACACACCTGACTCCAATCACCTAATCATGATCTTCAGTTTAGAATGCAATTTGATTCATCAGCTGTGTTTGCTAGGGATGGAGAAAAAGTGTGACACCAATCAGGCCCTCGAGGACTGGAGATGCCCACCCCTGGTCTAGACAGAGTCACAGAGGGTGGCGAGAGCAAGAACCCCGACCTAAGCGCAGAGGAGCTCACCCAGGCTGTGCACCCCCTGAACAAAAGCAAAGCACAAGGACCGGAAAGTATCCCAGGACGGTTCTGTCAGACCTCCTCAAGGACGACGTGGGATGGTCTTGAGAGCAGTGTACAGAGAAAAGAGGCAGGGTGGGTCCATGCAACAGAGTACCGTCTCTCTTATCCCAAAGAAAGGGGACTTCAAGGACCTCCGGAACTGGTTCCCCATCAACCTCCTCTCCATCAACTACAATGACCATGACCAAGGCCCTCACCTACCCTCACCTACTCTCGGCATCTGCAGCATACCCGGTAGGTTCATTAATGGCAACCTGCTCCTGGTGAGAGATCTCATCCTGCACTCTCAGGAGTGGAGGTCCCCTTTGGGCCTTTTCAGCCTAGACCAGGAGAAGGCTTTTGACAGGGTTAGCCATGGCTTCCTGCAGAGGGTGCTAACCAAGATTAACTTCCCCCAACACCTCATCCACTGGACTGAACTCTGCTACCAGAACATCACAAGCAGAGTTCTGGTAAACAATACCCTCACAGACCCTTTCCCCCATCAGATCCGATGTACGCCAAGGTAGCCCCTCTGCTATGTCCAGAAATCTCTGGCTAACAGAGGGCAGGGGCCCAGGGGGAGAGGCTAAAAGTGGCAGTGGCGGCATACATGGACGACATCACCATCGGCGGCATAGATATTTGCTCCATCGCCAACGAAGGTGTTGGACGACTACTGTGTAGCCACTGAGGTAAGAGTGAACTATTCCTGTCACAGGACTGGCATGAGACTCACCACATCTTTCCCAGTCAAACAAAGACCATTAAACTGTTGGGGGTCGCCTTCCAGAGGGATGGAGGTGGCTCCTTCAGCTGGGAGGAGACCATCCACCACCTTCAACAGAAGATCTGAGAATGGAGTGTATGGTCCCTCACAATGACGGATAAGATCCTGGTCCTGAAGGCAATTATTCTCCCCATTCTCTTGTACCTAGTGTCATGACATTGACCTGGGGGTAGGTTTATGACAGTCATAAATACCTCTTCCCCCCTTTTCCCTCTCTCTACCCTACTGAGGTTACATTTGCAAAACCCTTGGTTAACATAAAGATTCTGGGAACATCAGAAGGTTGGGGGAAATTAACTATATTCTGGTAATCCGAACAATTGAACATATGCAGTGGTACTTAATGAATATGATGTCAGTTCGGGTTGTCATCTGAGACATTCTCATCAATGATAAGATGACAAACTCAACAGTGGAAAGTCTACACAGAGTTATCGGATTCACATGGAATTGTTGTTCAATTTAAATGTTTGAATATTAAATTATTCGTGATGGGATAAAATGTGATTTTAGCTTCTAAAATGTGAGATTTGGGTTTTCATAATATAGGGCTCTGCTCAATCTTTTCAAACACACCCTCCTCTCCCTTCCTATATAAGCCCTTGACAACAATATAACCTCCTGTTCCGAGGACGACTGTTACGATCGTCGTATGGAGTAGACCAAAGCGCAGCGTGGTTAGAATACATTCTTCTTTATTTAATGAAGAACACGAAGAATACAAACAAAAACAATGTGACACTATGATAATGAGTGCAGACAGGCAACTACACATAGACAATAACCCATGAAATACCCAAAGAAGATGGCTGCCTAAATATGGTTCCCAATCAGAGACAACGATAAACACCTGCCTCTAATTGAGAACCAATCTAGGCAACCATAGACCTACATAAACACCTAGATGGAAACAACCCCATAAATGTACAAAACCCCTAAACAGTACAAACACCCTAGATGAGACAAAAACACACATACCACCCTCGTCACACCCTGACCTAACCGAAAAATATAAAGAAAACAAAAAATACTCAGGTCAGGGCGTGACAACGATGGTCCTATGTCAGAATGGTTCAGATAATAACTACAGAACGAAGCCAACATCAGCGTGAGCTTGGTTGCAAATGGTATGAACTTTGAACTCTTATTCACTACAGAAGTGATACCTCCTAGCCGTTAAGTTAGCAACAGCCGCTGCAAACGAGGGTTAGGAAGGAACAGACAGAGTATCCCGTCTATCACACAACAACGTTACTACAACGTATCCAATTGACCACCAGAGACATTCTTCAAAGAACAAAGGACTTGGTTTGGCAACACGGCCTTCCATCTACCACCAATCTACCGAAGCGCAGCTCAGAGTAAATATTTATTGCATTTTCCTTTTCCAAATGGGCGGTAATTTAGAATGCATAAGATACGGTATCTACGATAGCACAGCTTCTGCCTTTGTCCCTCAGTCTTCCCGCTCTTTCATTCAAACCCAGCCCTTTTCCTTTGTGTAACAAGCTGTCATATCTGTTCCGTCCGCTAGGGAAGATTTCCTTTATGACGTAATTTGTAATCAAGTTATGATTTAATTATGTGTATGTGTAATTCTGTGTGATAAGTTAGGTATTTAGTAAATAATTAAACCCAATTTTGTATTGCTGGTTCAACTTGTTAGCCAGGGTTTGTTTCAGATGAGACTGAATTAAGATGACGATTAATATTGACTGCTATTGATGTAAAATATTACTAGGTCTTTAAGAGTTTATTCGGAAGATAACAGCTCTATAAATACTATTTTGTGGTGCCCGACTCTAGTTAATTACATTTACATGATTATCTCAATCAGGTCATATTAATTACGGCGAAATTATTTTATAGACTAACATGTCATATCACTTAAACCGGCATAGCCAAAGACACGACACTAGGCAGGGTGTGTCCCTCAGACAGAGCGACTATAAAGAAATTCGAACTCATGATGTTCACTTTTGTCTGGGGTAGCCAGATGGAGCGACTCAAGTGCAGCACCATGTCCAAAGCAGTTGAATAATGGGGGGAAGGGGGTCCCAGACATCATTAACCTCATTAGGGCACAGGGACTATCCAACTTGGTCACCAACATAGAATAGAATAAAACGTTATTGTTCATGCAGGATTAACATTTTTCTTTAGCATCACCTCCCATTAAAAGGATCACATTCATTCGGGTAGTATTCAGACCCCTTCACTTTTTCCAAATTTGGATACATTACAGCCTTAATCTAAAGTGTATTAAATTGTTTTTTTCCCCTCAATGTACAAACAATACCCCATAATGACAAAGCAAAAACACATTTTTAGAAATGTTAGCAAATGTATTCAAAATAAAAAAAAAGTGAAAATTCACTTTTACAAAAGTATTCAGACCCTTTACTCAGTACTTTGTTGAAGCACCTTTGGCAGCGATTACAACCTTGAGTCTTCTTGGGTATGACGCTACAAGCTTGGCACACCTGTATTTTGGATCTCTCCCATTCTTCTCTGCAGATCCTCTCAAGCTCTGTCAGGTTAGTTGGGGAGCGTTGCTGCACAGCTATTTTCAGATCTCTCCAGAGATGATCGATTGGGTTCAAGTCTGGGCTCTGGCTGGGTCACTCAAGGACTATCAGAGACTTGTCCCAAATCCACTCCTGCGTTATCTTGGCTGGGTGCTTAGGGTAATTTTTCTGATGGAAGGTGAACCATCGCCAAAGCAAGTTTCATCAAGGATCTCTCTGTACTTTGCTTCGTTCATCTTTCCCTTGTTCCTGACTAGTCTCCCAGTCACTACTACATGAAAAACATCCCCACATCATGATCCTGCCACCACCGTGCTTCACCGTAGGAATGGTGCCAGGTTTCCTCCAGACATGACGCCTGGCATTCAGGCCAAAGAGTTCAATCTTGGTTTCATTAGACCAGAGAATCTTGTTTCTCATGGTCGGAGAGTCCTTTAGGTGCCTTTTGGAAAACTCCAAGTGGGCCGTCATGTACCTGTTACTGAGTAGTGGCTTCCATCTGGCCACTCTACCACAAAGGCCTGATTGGTGGCATGCTGCAGAGATTGTTGTCCTTCTGGAAGGTTCTCCCATCTCCATAGAGAAACTCTGAAGCTCTGTCAGAGTGACCATCGGGTTCTTGGTCACCTCCTTGATTGCTCAATTTGGCCAGGCGGCAAGCTTTAGGAAGAGTCTTGGTGGTTCCAAAATTCTTCCATTTAAGAATGGATGGGGGCCACTGTGTTCTTGGGGACCTTCAATGCTGCAAAAAAAAATTCGTACCCTTCTCCAGATCTGCACCTCAACACAATCCTGTCTTGGCGCTCTACAGACAATTCCTTCAACCTCATGGCTTGGTTTTTGCTCTCACATGCACTGTCAACCGTGGGACCTTATATAGACAGCTGTGTACCAAAACATTGAAAAAAAGAAGAGGTCGGAATACTTTTCAAATGCTCTGTACATTCTCACATCATACACATTCAAACCAGTCAGTCCATCATATTGCATACACTAAAAGCATAGAGGACATTGGCACAGTCACTCACAACCGACCGATGTCCCAACTTCACTGGATATATAAGCACATATACAGCTACAATTGACCCTGCATTTAGTAGTCCTACAGCACAAAGAACAAATGAATGTTTGAACACGTTCTTCTTGGCCATGGGCATTCTGAAGCACTGGCCAGATGGAAGCATCTCGAACTGAAGGTGTGGAGGGTGGGAGGGGTTGCCAACGAGAGCCATTGACTTCTTTTTGGTTGCCTTCTTGAACAGACTGCTCAAATGTGCCTGTGGTCGACCATATACTTTGCTGGTTGTGTTTATTATTCCGGTAAGTTTGGTTTTGCTTCTCACGCTCAGATTACTATACCAGACTGTCAAATTGAACATGAGGATGCTCTCCACCAAGTTGCTGTATACCCTCTCCAAAACATCTTGGCTGACCAAAAATCCTTCAATTTCCTGATTAAAAACAGGTGGGCCATGATGTCCTTGTTTTAAAGAAATAAACAGTCTGCATTCTCTGTAAAACTCAGCTTGTTATCAATTTGTGTCTCAAGGTATTTGTAACACTCAACCACCTACACTGGTTGGTTGTTCAGAGAGTCATTGGGACATTGGCAAATTGTTGCCATTGATGATCAGCTCCTTTGTCTTTTCCACATTGATGTGGAGGGCACTTGACCGGTGTTCAGGGTCAGTTCATCAGAGAGGGCTCCATTCACGAGGACCCTCTGTGGGCAGTCAGTTAAAAAGTTTTTGATCCAACCTGCGAGGCCTCAGTTGACATTCAGGTCCAGTAGTCATTTCAGCAGTGAGTGTATATGCATGATCTTGAAAGCTGAAATAAAATCAATAAATAAAATGTATGCATATGACTTTGCATGTTGAAGGTGACTAGCCACCATGTTCACCAAGGTCAGGGCAGCATCCTCAGTCCCCCTCTGTGCCTTATAGCCAAACTGTAACAGGTCCAGTTGCTTTGCTATGGGCAGGGTAAGGTGCTTACTAACAACCCTTTCCATGCATTTGGCCAGAACGGGGGTGAGGGCCACAGGTCAAAAGTCATTTGGTGATTTGGCCCCTGACTTCTTAGGCACCGGTACAATGGTCGACACCTTCTAGGAGTTTGGCACTGTACAGGTGCTCAGTAGGAGTTGAAACGGTCATGTGAAGACCAGCTTGAGCTGGTTGGAGCAAACCTTCAGACCATCCACAAGATGGACAGGAAAGCCAAGTACTTTGAACGTTACTTTGCTACTTTGCCATCCTCAGAACCCTCAGACTCAGCACCATAGACCATACTGTGCCCTACTGCTGGGACCTACCACCCGTGTACAAGTGTGGATAGATTTTGCCTTCAGGTCAGGTCTGCCCAAGGCTGGGCTGGCATCCTTGAAGGACATCATGGCCCACATCCGCTCCAAGGATGGAAGGACATTAACATCTAAACCGCCCTCCGTGCCACCAAGGCCAACCCCAGACCCATCCTCTGGCTTTCAGCATCCAGCTTTGCCACCGCATCACTCCTCCTCCATGCCCCACCCCACGCCACCGACCATGCTCCCAGCACCATCCAAGGCTGATGGACACATCTACTCTCACCCCCACCTTTCTCTCTCGCTCTCCATTTCTCTCTTCCCCTACCTCCCTATACACCTATCAGTCTCACAGAACTGGCACCAGCCCAGAACCAGGAACCATTCACCCCCACAAGAGGGCAGAGGAGGGACCAAGGTTCAGACCTTCACCCGGAGTGAGCAGACCACAGGGGAGTGCCACCACTGACCACCAGGTCTAGGGCTTCCTTGTTTGTCCCCTTGCTACTCAGGTTGTCCCCCCTATAGCACCAGTCCCATTCCCAGCATCAGCACCGACACAGCTCCATGATTACAGTACCAGCACCAGAGGAGGCGTGGAGGATGGACCAATGATCAGACCTTCACCCGGAGTGAGCAGGCCACAGGAAAGTACCACCTGGTCTGGGGCTCTTTTTGTTCCTCAGGTTGTCCTTCCTCCCCTCTGCAGATCCAACACCAGTCTCAGTTCCAGCACCAGACCCAGCACCAGAACACCAGACGAGGTGCGGAGGATGGACTGAACATCTAACCTTCACCCAGAGAAGGCGGACCACAGGCGAGTGCCACCTTTGACCTCTGGGTCTACAGTAGGGCTCCCTTGTGTGTCTGCTTGCTCCTCAGGTTGTCCTTCCTCCCCACTACAGATCCCGACCCAGCACCTGCAGCAGCCCTGTTCCTGGTTCCGAGACCCTAGTCCCAACACTAGACCCAGCACCAACCCATGTTTTCCAGTTTCAGTCCAGAATTCAAACGGATCAGAGATACTCTCAAACGAACACTACTGTCAAAATAAAGTTATAGAAAAAGAAAATTAACTGTTAAATGACAAACTTTTTTTTTGTTTTTTTGTATATATAATCTGATGCTTACTGAATATGTATGTTTTTCTTTACCTAATGCTTGCATTTGTTGCCATTTTTCTTGCATATTTTTTATTCAATGACGAGTGATTGATTGATTGATTGCTTACGATTTATTGACTTGACAAATATTGAATTGATTGAATAACCTGCTTTAAGCTTGGTTAACTTGAAAGCAATTTGAATTATATATGACATGCATAACCAAATAAAATTACCTTAATCCTTAAATGTTTGAGCATTTTCACCATGTCCTTTTTTTAATAGGTTTTGCCCTGCAGTTTATGCCAGTTTGGAAGCCTTTGTTAAGGCCTCTAGCAGTGCATGTGATATAAAACATCTAATATTCATAATAATATATATATATATATATAGAGTATAATAGAGTCAATTTTACGGTGTTGTGCTATGTCATTACACAGTACCTACATTGATACCATATTTATATTACAGTAGGTGTACTGTAATATGAAATACAGAATTCATGGCAAACTCTTTAGAGCACTCAAATTCAATTCTGTACCTCGAAGTCAGTTCCAAAGCATTTTTTCATTGTTCCCCTCTAATCAGGGACTGAATTAGACCTGGGACCCCAGGTGTGTGCAATGAATTATCATGTAGAACAAAAAAGGCTCCAGACCTAATAGGGTAATAGTTGAGTACCTCTGCTTTAGAGTGTGGGCTCAAGGCTGTGGCAATGGTGAGTTGTGAGGCTCTTGGTGACTGTGGACAGACTTAACGTTACAGTTTTGCAGTTTCATCTACCCTAGTGCAGAGCTGGGGGATTCCCCATAATGTGGAGGAGGATCCATGGATGGTGAATCCTACACACAACCACCCCCCCTAGGTAAGGAACCCTAGGATCTCTTGAACCCCTGGGTATACCCCTCTGGATCAGTAGCCACCTCCTGGTGCACTGGTAGACATGTGGTCCTTCTTTCCACACACATACGTTTGTGTTATGTCTATGCATGTTTCTTACTTTATCATCTTGGTCATATGATCAGCAAGGACAGCTCAATTTACAGAACCTGATGGTTTCTGTCCCTCCGAAACAGGAAGAACTATCCATGTAGTCAGAGAGAGGAGGGTTTATCCAACAGCTCAGCCTGTGAGGAGTAGATTTGAAGAGGACCTGTCTAGTGAAGAAGGGATATCAGTGGAGAAAGGGGAGCAGAAAGGGAAAAGACAGGAGACCCAGTCTGGGAGATCTGTTTGATTGACACACTGGCTGATTTTAAACTGCGTTTTTAATGATGTTTGATTATTATTATTAATTATTTCCAATGAAATACAGGTGAACTCTGATTTTGAGATTATAATTTTGAATATAGGACAACTTTAGATGGTATTTTATTGAAGTAATTTACAATTTGTCACAGATGATCTAGTTTGGTCCCCTCGTATTTGTCATATTTTGCCATCAGTTTAGCAATATGTCAATGTTTTAATAAAATATAATTAAAGTTGAAAAATAATATAAACAAATCCCAGAGTGGAATAGTAGTCCAACCACTCGATGTCACTGTTGTATTTTTTCCTCTTTAGCATCCTCATACTGCTGTGTGAGCATTCATTAATGCGCGCGTGTGTGCGAGCGTGCGTGCGTGCGTGCGTGCGAGCGAGAGAGAGAGGTTATCCTGTGATCTTGTCCTTCACTAGGAAAATGAAACATGCGCTAGTAGGTCATCTTTGACTGGTGTGGGGCTGATGGTGACCCCCTACGTCTTCTGACCCTCCATCCGTCCATGACATAGAAATGTTGTAAAAAAACAATAATATTTAACTAGGCAAGTCAGTTAAGAACAAATTCTTATTTACAATGCCGGCCTACCGGGGAACAGTGGGTTAACTGCCTTGTTCAGGGGCAGAATGACAGATTTTTACCTTGTCAGCTCGGGAATTCAATCCAGCAACCTTTTGGTTACTGGCCCACCGCTCTAACCACTGGGCAACCTGCCGCCCCAAAGATCTGAATAGACAAAAACGGAAGTTTTCATCTGATGTGGACGTGAAGTTAAAAAGATTGGAAAAGTCTGGGGAGAAGGATGATGACAATATGTCAGACTAGCCATGCCCAAATGTGTCCCTATCTGGGGCCATTAGCTTTTCCCCAGAATGACAAATTGTCCAGAGTACTCTAAGATCTTATGAGCCCACTAAACAACAGCCTTACATTGATTTGTATATTCAGTATGCTGTGAAACGTAATGAGAGTATGTTTCTACGTACAGTGGAATAATACCTGATAAGAATGGATTTGGGAACCCCTTCAAGGGTATGCAGTTCCTCCTAAGCCTTTGTGTTTAGAAAGAAGTGGAAATGGTCATATTATTGAATTCAATGAGACTTCTCTACCCGTGACCTACTCATCCTCAGCGCCTATGTATGAAGGGTCCACCGTCCCACACATATTTAACAAATATTGGAAACTAGCCACACACACATACCTACAATATGGATGTGGGCGCAGATTACTATAATCAGGAGGCTTATCTGGCAGTAGTGGTGCATGGGTAAAATCCCAGGGGAAGCCAAGCCCCCCACCCCCAAAAATGTGTTGTGATAATTGCATTGTTTGCTCATAACCTGTTAGTTAATATGCCTTGAAACCGTTGTATACACAAACCTCTTGAAGCTAGGGGGCACTATTTTTATTTTTGGACAGAACTGATATTGCAGGCGAAAGCCTGAGGAAAATCCAATCAGGAAGTGACTCATTTTGAACGCTCTGTTTTCCTGTGCATCCCTATTGACCATTGAAAGGGATATCAACCAGATTCCTTTTTCTACGTCTTCCCTAAGGGTGTCTACAGCCTTTAGACGTAGTTGCACGCCTTTGTGTTGAAGAATGAGCGTAAACGAGCGCATTGCGTAAGTGGCCAGCTGATGGCTCTCAGAGTGACTCTTGCGTAAAAGAGAGAGGTAGCCATTTTTCCTCCCGGTCCTACTAAAAAGCCAACTGTCCCGGTTGATATATTATCGAATAGATATTTGAAAAACACCTTGAGGATTGATCATAAAAAACGTTTGCCATGTTTCTGTCGATATTATGGATATAATTTTGATTTTTTTCGGCGTCGTGACCGCTATTTCCGCTGGATTGCTGAACATAACGTGACAAACAAACAGAGGTATTTTGGGTATAAAAATAATCTTTATGGAACAAAAGGAACATTTGCTGTCTAACTGGGAGTCTCGTCAGTGAAAATATCCGAAGATCAAAGGTAAACGGCTAATTTGATTGCTTTTCTGATTTGTGACCAAGCTTCCTGCTGCTAGCTGGACATAATGCTATGCTAGGCTATCGATAAACTTACAAACGCTCGTCTTGCTATCGCTGTAAAGCATAATTTCAAAATCTGAGACGACAGGGTGATTAACAAAAGGCTAAGCTGTGTTTCACTATATTTCACTTGTGATTTCATGAATATGAAAATTTGCTAGTAAGATTATTTGACCGTTGCACTATGCTAATTAGTGTAGTTGCTGACAATTCTCCCGGATCCGGGATGGGTAGTTCCAAGATTAAAGGCTTGTAAGTAAGCATTTCATGGTACGGTTGTATTCGGCGCATGTGAAAAATACAATTTGATTTGATATACTGTAGGCCTAAGGTCGAGACAATAAGAAGACACAGTGGCAGAATAAATTCAACCACACAAAAACTTCATCTGTTCAGTAAAGTCCACAAAACATATTGCATGCAACAAAGACTTACATGACCTATAGCAAGGTCAGGCAAGGTAATGTTTCCGACATTGTCGGACTACTAAGCAACTATTGATTTAGAACCACAGAGAGTTACAGCAAGTCACAAAGAAAACAGGAGCTACCACCACTATTCCAGCATAATTTCAAGTTCAACATTTTAAACATAATTCAATCAACTACAGAATGTTTACTCTAATACAGTGACAACTAAAAGATACCAAAAACAATTTAGTCAATCAACATAAGCTAAATACAGTATGACGTGGCTTCTCATGGTGCTGGTGTGTGTGTGTGTGTGTGTGTGTGTGCATACGTGCAAGTAGAAAAAACATGTTGACTCACCCTGCTTGTAGAGAAACGCCAATGCCATCCTCCTCATTCATGTTGCCTAAATGGTCTATAACTGTCATACAGTACACACTTTAAGTTCTGGTTGTCCTAGGCTACCTGGCTAAAATGCTTGCTTGCTAGCCTAACGTCCTTTCTTGGGCCACGATGAGCCAGGCCAGCTAGTTAACATTAGCCTACTAACATTAGCTACATGTTGAACTATAATCCTCTCAGGCCAGGGGCACAATGTATGAATGTATGGTTACATTAGAATTGCCGTTATAATCATTGGCCAGTACGGAAAATTAAGTAAACCTCAAGTCCAAATCCCTATCTCCAATTTAGTAAAGGGATGTTTTCAGCTAGCTAGCTAGTTAGCCACCGGAGGACAATGACCCAACGAGATGCAACAATTACGTTTTTTTTCTGTCAATGACGTTTGGCTTCTGATGTGATTGTTCTGAAGTCAAATCCAAACGGGCTTCCCGTTTTTTTTGGTTCACCAGGACAATTCACAGCTGAGCACATTCAGTAAAGCTCAACGCTGATTGGCTATTTTTATTTTTTATCAAGAAAGGCCAAATGCTTGCAGGCTTCTCTTGCATTCAATGTTATGTGCAGCAACAATGTCATACTCTTTTTGACCAGACAGCATCAGATAGATATACGCTACACATACTGAGGCAGAGGAGCGCTGTTTTGTTTACTCGGATGCTTTCTCCAGTGAGATACATTCAGCGTCTTGCGAATTGAAGGACATTTATGAAACACAGAAAGACAAAAGATATATGATTTAGTATGTTTTTAGATTTTTTTCTTGGTACATTTTTGGGGAAGCCTGGCTTGCTTTGGCATAAATGAATACGCACCACTTATCTGGAGTTAAATTGGGATCAGTCTCAGTATTTGTCAAACATTGCCACTATATATTCAGTTTTGCTACTCCCCCCACACACACTAACCTCCCCAGACCACCTCACATCCCCACCACCAAACCCATTAGCCATGGGATTGATGTTGGGGGTGGGAAGGAGGGAGAGTTACCTAATCCCTGTTAGGGTGGCGGCACACAGCATGTTAGTGCAGGGGCCAAACGCTTACATTGCTCTGTCTCACTCTGATGACATGTTTGATCAGCCTTTTATAGATCAACCCTGCCCTTTACTTCTACAAGACTTAGCTTTCTGACTGCACATTGTTGTCACTCCAATCAATACCTGAATAGTAAAAGAGCTAGGGTTAGGGTGAGAGTATGGTTGGGGCTGGGACCAGGGTTAGGGTGAGAAGATGGTTGGGGCTGGGACCAGGGTTAGGTTGAGAGGATGGTTGGGGAACAGGGTTAGGGTGAGAGGATGGTTGGGACTGGGACCAGGGTTCGGTTTAGAGGATGGTTGGGACTGGGACCAGGGTTAGAGTGAGAGGATGGTTGGGGCTGGGACCAGGGTTAGGTTGAGAGGATGGTTGGGGCTGGGACCAGGGTTAGGTTGAGAGGATGGTTGGGGCTGGGACCAGGGTTAGGTTGAGAGGATGGTTGGGGCTGGGACCAGGGTTATGTTGAGAGGATGGTTGGGGCTGGGAACAGGGTTAGGGTGAGAGGATGGTTGGGACTGGGACCAGGGTTAGGGTGAGAGGATGGTTGGGACTGGGACCAGGGATAGGGTGAGAGGATGGTTGGGGCTGGGACCAGGGTTAGGGTGAGAGGATGACTGGGGCTGGGACCAGGGTTAGGGTGAGAGGATGGTTGGGGCTAGGACCATGGTTAGGGTGAGAGGATGGTTGGGGCTGGGACCAGGGTTAGGGTGAGAGGATGGTTGGGGCCGGGACCAGGGTTAGGTTGAAAGGATTGTTGGGGATGAGACCATGGTTAGGGTGAGATAATGGTTGGGTTTGGGACCAGGGTTAGGTTAAAAGGATGGTTAGAGCTGGGATCAGGGTTAGGGTGAGGGTGATTGGAGTGCTACAGACCAGGGTTAGGGTGAGAGGGTGGATGATGCTGTACAGACCAGTGTTAGGGTAAGATATTTGGTTGGGGTGTCTGCTGTGGAATGCATAAAGAGTGGCAGGAGGGAAAGCAGACCTTGATGGAGGGACAAAGAGCTGGACATCTGTCACACGCTACCGCACGCCCCTCACCACCAACACAATAGAACCAGGGACAGGGGGGCCAAGGGAGAACAGGCTAGTTGTCGCTTTGACTCTACTTTCTTTCTGCTTCAGCTCCACTCATCAGCCCCTCTTGAGCCTTTTGGGGGGTTCTCAACATGACACATTTGGCCCTTTGTTTCTCTTGCCAATATTTACCCCTCCACCCATTTTACTCTCTGAAAAACATGTATATTTTCCTTATTGAGAAATACAAGTTGCATATGTCCCCCTTACTGTGTGTTCCCTTGTGTGGGTGTGGAACTAGACTGATTTAGGCCTTTCACTGGCTATGATGATGGGCCTGAAGTAGGTGACAGGGAATTCAGAATAATTAATTAATGTTCTCACCATGATAGAGGTATTACTTAAGGTGACACAATCACAGGGGAGCTATGAAGAATGTCACCTCAGAGGTTGGACAACAACCAAGTATGCTGTGGAATATTAAGATCACAGCAGAATTTCCATAGGCACACCATTTTCGTATACCTCTATCTCAAGTCAGTGCACTACAGTACATATTCATTTAAATACAGAAAGAAATCATTAGACCCAAAAGGCAAGGCAGGGGATATTTGAAAAGAGGGTTGGGTAGTGACAGGTGGGATGCTATGGGGTGGTAATGAAAGGGATAAATAAATCACCTGCTATCTCTTTAAAAAAAGATACTGCAATCAAGCATTTTGAGAGACTACTATGAAGACCATGTGGTCATGGTTGTCGAAGGTCCATTGAGTGTTTGATGATTGAGTGTATCCTTTATGGTAAGCCTTCTATTTCAATATGATATAACGGTTGGGGTTTTAATGGGATATGTTATATTAGCTTTACCACCAGCTTGAGAGATGACAAATGACACAGTTTGAGAGGCTGTAAATCAGGATGAATCAAGTTGCTCTGGATCTGCACTCGCTTCCATTGTTGTTTGGCATTCCTTTCTGAACTCTGTAGATCTACGGTTTGATGCATTACCTTCAGAAGAGGACAAAGAGTAGCCGTCAAATAGCCTCACAAATACATTTGCAAAAATAATATTTTGTGTGAGCAGTGGCGTAACGCAGTATTGCAGCGCCCCCCACAAGGTCTGAGCAAGGGGATGTTTTTTTTGCCATGGGGCAGAGAAAGGGATTCTGTTTGAGCTAATCTTATGATATTTTGCCATGGCGCCGTGAGGTCGGTTGGCAGAGAGCTCCTGTACATTTTATAAATATTTAATATTTTGTATTTGTTTATTGACTGTTGCTGGCAGGTGTATAAAATAGAGCACACAGCCATGCAATCTCCATAGACAAACAGTGACAGGAGAATGGAATTGCTGAAGAGCTCAGTGACTTTCAAAGTGGCACCGTCATAGTACCCCAAGTCAGTTAATCAGATGTCTTCCCTGCTAAAGCTGCCCTGGTCAACTGTAAGTGCTGATATTGTGAAGTGGAAAAGTCTAGGAACAACAATGGCTCAGCCGCAAAGTGGTAGGCCACAAAAGCTCACCGAGAGTGCTGAAGCCCGTAGCGTGTAAAAATGGTCTGTCCTTGATTGCAACATTCACTCCCAAGTTCTAAACTGCCTCTGGAAGCAACGTCAGCACATTAACTGTTAGCCACACACAAGCCTAAGATCAATGCCAAGCGTCGGCTGGAGTGGTGTAAAGCTTGCCACTATTGGACTCTGGAGCAGTGGAAACGCGTTCACTGGAGTGATGAATCACGCTTCACCATCTGCAAGGAAAACGCTACCTCCCCAATACATAGTGCCAACTGTAAAGTTTGGTGGAGAAGGAATAATGGTCTGGGGCTGTTTTTCATGATTCTGGCTAAGCCCCTTAGTTCCAGTGAGGGGAAACTTAATGCTACAGCATACAAATTCATTCTAGGTGGTTCAGTGTTTCCAACTTTGTGGCAACAGTTTAGGGAAGGCCCGTTCCTGTTTCAGCGTGACAATGCCCCCGTGCACAAAGCGAGGTCCATACAGAAATGGTTTGTTGAGTGTGAAAGAAATTGACCTGCACAGAGCCATGACCTCAACCCCATCGAGCACCTTTGGGATGAATTGGAACGCCGACTGCGAGCCAGGCAAAATCGCCCAACATCCATGTCCGACCTCACTAATGCTCGTGGCTGAATGGAAGCAAGTCCCCACAGCAATGTTCCAACATTTAGTGGAAAGCCATATTAATGCCCATGATTTTGGAATGAGGTGTTCAACAAGAAATACTTTTCCCCCCATGTAGTGTGCATATACAGTGGAGTCGGGAAGTATTCTGATCCCTTCCCTTTATCCACATTTTGTTACGTTACAGCCTTATTCTAAAATGGATTAAATAATCCCCCCCTCATTAATCTACACAATGAAAAGGCATAATGACAAAACATATTTTTAGAATTTTTGCAAATGTATTATAAATAAGAAAACATAACTTTTTTACCTAAGAATCCAGATCCTTTGCTATGAGACTTGAAATTGCGCTCAGGTGCATCCTGTTTCCATTGATTATCCTTGAGATGTTTCTACAACTTGATTGGAGCCCACCTGTGGTAAATTCAATTGATTAGGCATGATTTGAAAAGGTACACACCTGTCTGTGTAAGGTCCTACAGTTGACATGGCATGTCAAAGCAAAATCCAAGCCATGAGGTCGAAGGAATTGTCCGTAGAGCTCTGAGACAGGATTGTGTCGGGGCACAGATCTGGGGAAGGCTACCAAAAACATTCTGCAGCATTGAAGGTCCCCAAGAATACAGCGGCCTACAGCGGCCGCCTGGTCAAACTGAGCAATCGGGGGAGAACGGTCTTGGTCAGGGAGGTGACCAAGAACCCAGATGGTCATTTTGACAGAGCTCTTGGATGGCGATACTCTCCGGCCCTTGTCCAGGGTCCTTCTCCATCCAGGATTTCTTCCTATGTCCACTCCTCCTGGTCACGCTGCTTGTTCCGTTTTTGGTGGGATCTTCTGTCACGCTTGTTGAAATGAGTAGACCAAGGCGCAGCGTGAGTAGAGTTCCACATTGTAATCAACTGAAACTCACCAAAACAAAACAAGAAAGCACAAACGAAAGGTGAAGCTACTGGTGTGCACTCAGGCAACTAAATGTAGACAAGATGCCACAAACACAAATGAGGAAATGGCTAAATATGATCCTCCCTAAATATGATCCCCAATCAGAGACAACGATAAACAGCTGCCTCTGCTTGGGACCACATCAGGCCACCATAGAAATACAATATCACCTAGATGACCCACCCAAGTCACTATCACACCCCAACCAACACAGAGAAAAAAAAGCTTACTATGGTCAGGGCGTGATAGCTTAGGAAGTTAATGAAAATAAGTGCTTTGTCTAACCTTTCACAGACTGATGTTTCTCAACCTGGAGCTGTTGATTTTACACCTGTACAGAGCATCATCCTTCTTAGTGAGGGTGGCGAGCTGGAGAGACGGGTTCCCGGGCTGCTCCTCTTTGTTAAACACCTGCACTCTGCCTCTGTACTCATTACTCAGACTAGACTTCCTGATTCCTAGGATCCCTGTGATTGGCTCAGCTTTAGGTCCATCGAACATATACAGACTTGGCATCGGGTTCAGAAGAGGAGCAGGGCAGGAAGACAGGCTGGCCAGAGTAGGCAGTGATCTGTATCACTTCAGAGCCTGACACAGTACAGTCTTTAGAAACAGACAGCACAGAGACAGACCAGTCTGGGTGAGGTGGTGCTGTCGGTGTCAGAATTTTTACTACCAATGTAATTTCCCAGGGTGTCTTCAGTACATTTTACAGGTACCTGTACCACCCATGACTGTGTTTGCTGCTGACAGAGACATTATTGTTGCATTCAATGACTTTCATTCCTATAGCCTTCACCAGTGAGTACCGAAGTGAATATAATATCATAAAATGTAAATGATTTATGAAAACACATTACTTTTCTGAACAATACCATACTTTTGCAGCCTAGGTTTGCTACATCACAGTGGTCTGAAACTCTTGGTTTGCAGGCCGTCTCGATCGGCAAGTCATATTTTGCTGGCTTGCAAAGTGTTATATATCCAACAATTGGCACTTCTAATAACCTGCAATCTGTAGTTCGAATGACTTCCAAGGTAGGGAAGATTGATAAATGAGACTAAACCATGACACCCCACTCCAAAAAGCAAGTCCTCCAGGCTCTAGTTTTGTCGTATCTTGATTATTGTCCGGTCGAGTGCTGCAAGAGCTGCAGCTGGCCCAGAACAGAGCAGCACGTCTTGCTCTTCATTGTAATCAGAGGGCTAATATAAATACTATGCATGCCAGTCTCTCTTGGCTAAGAGTAGAGAGACTGACTGCATCACTTATTATTTTTATAAGAAACTTAATGTTGAAAATTCCAAATTGTTAGCATAGTCAACTCACACACAGCTCTGACACACACACTTACTCCACCAGACATGCCACCAGGGGCCTTTCACAGTCCCCAAATCCAGAACAAATTCAAGAAAGCGTACATTATTATATGGAGCCAACATTGCATGGAACTCCCTTCCATCTCATATTGCTCAAATGAAGAGAAAACCTGGTTTAAAAAAACAGATAATTATAAAGCAAAACCTCACTACACAACGCCTCTCCCCTATCGGACCAAGATAGTTTGTCTATGTATTTTTTTATTGATGTAGTTCTGTTCTTGAGCTGTTCTTGTCTATTAATGTTCTTTATTATGTTGTGTTCTGTGTGAACCTCAGGAAGAGTAGCTGCTGCTTTCGCAACAGCTAATGGGTATCCTAATAAAATACCAAACTGGAACAACCATCTCCTATAATGGGTGAAATAAGTACAACCACTCACAGATTGGATTGTAAAAATGTATGTTTATGCAGAGAAATATCATAATGAGGCCCCTCCCATGTCTTTTTCACTCAAAGTTAATGGAAATTAACTCACACAGTCATGGGAAGGTGGTAATTACCAGTTGTGAAGTCGTAAATACAAGTTAGATGCATTCACATTCTTTGAACTCGTTGAGAAACGCTGATTAGCTAATGGCCAACAAGCTGCGTCAACAATCAACAAAAAGTATAGCTATCATGCTTGTAAACTATCCTACAATCTAAGATTGATGCCCTGAATCTCACACAAATTATCAATGAACATACCAGGTCAAATCAAATCAAATTTTATTTGTCACATACACATGGTTAGCAGATGTTAATGTGAGTGTAGCGAAATGCTTGTAGGTACAATCCCACAGCCGTAAACACGGGCACCCTCATAGATAACCAACTTGGCCTCTAAATACACCTCTGCTCTTTTCAGCGATCACTGCCTCATTGCCTGCATCCGTAGTGGGTCAGCGGTCAAACGACCTCCTCTCATCACTACCAAACGCTCCCTGAAATACTTCAGTGAGCAGGCCTTTCTAATCGACCTGGCCCGGGTATCCTGGAAGGATATCGACCTCATCCCGTCAGTAGAGGATGCCTGGTTATTTAAAAAAAATGCCTTCCTCACCATCTTAAATAAGCATGCCCCATTCAAGAAATGTAGAACCAGAAATTTGCTTCCTGCAACACAAACTCAAAAAAGTTCTGGGACATTGTAATGTCCATGGAGAATAAGAGCACCTCCTCCCAGCTGTCCACTGCACTGAGGCTAGGAAACTCTGTCACCACCGATAAATCCACTATAATTGAGAATTTCAAAAAGCATTTTTCTACGGCTGGCCATGTTTTCCACCTGGCCACCCCTACCCCAGTCAAAAGCACTGCAACCCGCACAGCAACTCGCCCAAGCCTTCCCCATTTCTCCTTCTCCCAAATCCAGTCAGCTGATGTTCTGAAAGAGCTGCAAAATCTGGACTCCCACAAATCAGCCGAGCTAGACAATCTGAAACCCTTTCATTCTAAAATTATCTGCCGAAATTGTTGCAACCCCTATTACTAGCCTGTTCAACCTCTCTTTCGTATCGTCTGAAATTCCCAAAGATTGGAAAGCAGCTACGGTCATCCCCCTCTTCAAAGGGGGAGACACTCTTGACCCAAACTGCTACAGACCTATATGTATCCTACCCTGCCTTTCTAAGGTCTTCGAAAGCCAAGTTAACAAACAGATCACTGACCATTTCGAATCCCACTGTACCTTCTCCGCTATGCAATCTGGTTTCAGAGCTGGTCATGGGTGCACCTCAGCCACGCTCAAGGTTCTAAACGATATCTTAACCGCCATCGATAAGAAACAATACTGTGCAGCCGTATTCATTAACCTGCCCAAGGCTTTTGACTCTGTCAATCACCATATCCTCATTGCCAGACTCAACAGCCTTGGTTTCTCAAATGATTGCCTCGCCTGGTTCACCAACTACTTCTCCGACAGAGTTCAATGTGTCAAATCTGAGGGCCTGTTGTCCGGGCCTCTGGCAGTCTCTATGGGGGTTCCACAGGGTTCAATTCTTGGGCCAACTCTCTTCTCTGTATACATCAATGATGTTGCTCTTGCTGCTGGTGAGTCTCTGATCCACCTCTACGCAGATGACACCATTCTGTATACTTCTGGCCCTTCTTTGGACACTGTGTTAAAAACACTCCAGATGAGCTTCAATGCCATACAACTCTCCTTCTGTGGCCTCCAACTGCTCTTAAATACAGTAAAACTAAATGCATCTCTTCAACCGATCGCTGCCTGCACCTGCCCGCCCATCCAGCATCACTACTCTGGACGGTTCTGACTTTGAATATGTGGACAACTACAAATACCAAGGTGTCTGGTTAGGTTGTAAACTCTCCTTCCACACTCACATAAAACATCTCCAATCCAAAGTTAAATCTAGAATTTGCTTCCTATTTCACAACAAAGCCTCCTTCACTCATGCTGCCAAACACCCTCGTAAAACTGACCATCTTACCGATCCTTGACTTTGTCGATGTCATTTACAAAATAGCCTCCAACACTCTACTCAACAAATAGGATGCAGTCTATCACAGTGCCATCCGTTTTGTCACCAAAGCCCATATGCTACCCACCACTGCGACCTGTACGCTCTCGTTGGCTGGCCCTCGCTTCATACTCGTCGCCAAACCCACTGGCTCAAGGTCATCTACAAGATCCTGCTAGGTAAAGTCCCGTCTTATCTCTGCTCGCTGGTCACCATAGCTGCACCCACCCGCAGCACGCGTTCCAGCAGGTATATCTCACTTGTCACCCCCAAAGACAATACCTCCTTTGGCCGCCTCTTCTTGCAGTTCTCTGCTGCCAATGACTGGAACGAACTACAAAATCTCTGAAACTGGAAACACTAGCTTTAAGCACCAGCTGTCAGAGCAGCTCACAGATCACTGCACCTGTACATAGCTCATCTATAATTTAGCCCAAACAACTACCTCTTCCCCTACTGTATTTATTTATTTAGTATTTATTTATTTAGTATTTCTACTTTGCACACTCATCTACTGTCAAATCTACCATTCCAGTGTTTTAATTGCTATATTGTATTTACTTCGCCACCATGGCCTATTTATTCCCTTTACCTCCCTTATCTCACCTCATTTGCTCACATTGTATATAGACTTATTCTTCTACTGTATGTTTGTTTTACTCCATGTGTAACACTGTGTTGTTATATGTGTCAAACTGCTTTGCTTTATCTTGGACAGGTCGCAGTTGTAAATGAGAACTTGTTCTCAACTTGCCTACCCGGTTAAATAAAGGTGAAGTAAAATTAAAATAAAATAAATAAAAAACAAATTAGTGTTCGAAAACCTTTTTAATAAATAGATTACATATGAATAAAATGCTGTTATAGAGGTGATTTCCTTCGTAGGTAATATCAGAGGGGAGAAGTGGGAGCTCAGGATGTTCGGCGAGTTCCCACTAGTAATTACCAGTGGTAAATTTACTGAATGTGGTAAATTCCCACTTCCCGCTTGGTTATGAATGCATCATTACAAAAACACCACCTGGTTAACACTTCATTTTATTCACTGCAGGTGGCGTACATTTCAATCCCACAGGCGGTACACTCAGATATAATGGTGCTTTCAAGACAGCTGGGAACTCTTGGGGGAGGGGTAACTGAGGTCAAATCATGATATCTGTGATCTTCAAGTTGGAAAGTTGGAACTCTAGAAAGAGGCCTGAGTTCCCAACTTGGAATTTCGAGTTGGATGACAGTTCAAAACCATTTTTTACCAGTCAGAGCTAGTTTAAAAATATATACAGTGGGGCAAAAAAGTATTTAGTCAGCCACCAATTGTGCAAGTTATCCCACTTAAAAAGAGAGAGCCCTGTAATTTTCATCATAGGTACACTTCAACTATGACAGACAAAATGAGAAGAAAAAATCCAGAAAATCACATTGTAGGATATTTAATTAATTTATTTGCAAATTATGGTGGAAAATAAGTATTTGTTTAATAACAAAAGTTTATCTCAATACTTTGTTATATACCCTTTGTTGGCAATGACAGAGGTCAAACCTTTTCTGTAAGTCTTCACAAGGTTTTCACACACTGTTTCTGGTATTTTGGCCCATTCCTCCATGCAGATCTCCTCTAGAGCAGTGATGTTTTGGGGCTGTTGCTGGGCAATACGGACTTTCAACTCCATCCAAAGATTTTCTATGGGGTTGAGATCTGGAGACTGGCTAGGCCACTCCAGGACCTTGAAATGCTTCTCACGAAGTCACTCCTTCGTTGCCCAGGCGGTGTGTTTGGGATCATTGTCATGCTGAAAGACCCAGCCACGTTTCATCTTCAAATCCCTTGCTGATGGAAGGAGATTTTCACTCAAAATCACGGATCAGTCCCTTTGCAGAAAAACAGCCCCAAAGCATGATGTTTCCACCCCCATGCTTCACAGTAGGTATGGTGTTCTTTGGATGCAACTCAGCATTCTTTGTCCTCCAAACACGACGAGTTGAGTTTTTACCAAAAAGTTATATTTTGGTTTCATCTGACCATATGACATTCTCCCAATCTTCTTCCGGATCATCCAAATGCTCTCTAGCAAACTTCAGACGGGCCTGGACATGTACTGGCTTAAGCAGGGGGACACGTCTGGCACTGCAGGATTTGAGTCCCTGGTGGCGTAGTGTGTTACTGATGGTAGGCTTTGTTACTTTGGTCCTAGCTTTCTGTAGGTCATTCACTAGGTCCCCCTGTGTGGTTCTGGGATTTTTGCTCACCGTTCTTGTGATCATTTTGACCCCACGGGTGAGATTTTGCATGGAGCCCCAGATCGAGGGAGATTATCAGTGGTCTTGTATGTCTTCCATTTCCTAATAATTGCTCCCACAGTTGATTTCTTCAAACCAAGCTGCTTACCTATTGCAGATTCAGTCTTCCCAGCCTGGTGCAGGTCTACAATTTTGTTTCTGGTGTCCTTTGACAGCTCTTTGGTCTTGGCCATAGTGGAGTTTGGAGTGTGACTGTTTGAGGTTGTGGACAGGTGTCTTTTATACTGATAACAAGTTCAAACAGGTGCCATTAATACAGGTAACGAGTGGAGGAGGAGCCTCTTAAAGAAGAAGTTACAGGTCTGTGAGAGCCAGAAATCTTGCTTGTTTGTAGGTGACCAAATATATTTGCAAATAAATTCATTAAAAATCCTATAATGTGATTTTCTGGCCTCTCTCATCTTTTTAAGTGGGAGAACTTGCACAATTGGTGGCTGACTAAATACTTTTTTGCCCCACTGTATATTCAAGTTCCACTTTTGAGATCACTAAAGTCAGATTTCCTAGTTCCCAGTTGTTTAGAATGTGTCATAACTCAACTGCGACGTGTGGACCTGAATTGTGATAACTGCGGTGGCCAAAACAAGAACAAGTTTGTGCTCTGGTATTGTGCCTGGCAGACCATGCACAAGTTCCTCCACAGTCTGGACCTTCACTTCCTGATCACAGGCCACACCAAGTTTTCCCCTGACTGGTGCTTCGGGCCTCATCAAGCAGCACTTTAGAAAGACCAGAGTGAACACTTTGTCTGAGATTGCTGGTGTTGTGAAGGACAACACTGTGACAGGGGTCAACATCCCACAGGATGGTAAGGTGCTGGTGGAAAGCTATGGCTGGCAACAACACCTGACTCCATACTTCAGGTGAATACAATTTTTGTTGCATTGTATGAAGTTATTCTTCTTATCTAAACTTGGGAGGTGAATTGATGTTGTGCAAGGTTGTAATGTCTATATATTTTTTTGTTATTTCCTGTTTTACAGCTTTGATGCTTTGGAGCCTGGTGTTGTCGCCAAGGAGCATTCGCACTCAGTCGGGGTCAGGTTTCAACTGCTGCAAAACGCTGACATCCTTCCACCCAATAGTATTTCTGTACAAGCACCACCTGGACTGGACACAGCTAAACAAACATATGTTTTTGGGAAGATCAGGGAGTTTTGTGACAAAGAGGCTATGGACATCAGATGCCCTTCAGCAAAGTCAAGGGCAGGACAAAAACAAGTGCTCTGAATATAGATTCCCTTGTTCATGCATGGTTCGGACGGACCAGTCATCAGCACTATCTGCAGTGCCTCTATTCAAATGACTCTCTCCCAAACCACACTTCATACGTTGCTGCTACAATTTTTTTTAAATCCTGCTCCTCAGCCACTTTACCCCTGATTATATGCATATAACTACCTCGTCTATCACTGATATTGATTTTGTTCTTGTACATACTGTATATTATTTTATTTATATTTACATTATCTATTTCTGATATTGCTACTATGCAAGTAACAATTTGGCTGTACCGTTAACATCTTCTGTAGAGACCCATCCACTTGGCAATATGTGGCTGGGGGTTATAGCATTTCTTTCACATGACCCATCAATTTATTGTGATATGTCTGGGTAAGTATTTTTATCTGGACACTTTCTCTTTACTTTGAATGTTTCCTTTGTTGTAGGCTACTACTTTTACCACTTTTAGTCTTAATATTTACTACACTACTCACTGTTTAGCACATGACCTCACATGTGAATCCTTAAAGAGATGGGTGGGGCTGCCTCAAGAGGGCGTGAACAATGCTGAATGGGTGTAGACAAAGGAGAGCTCTCCAGTAGGTACCAAAACATTCAAAGGCCATTTTCTCAAAAGTCAGTTTACAAGTTTATCAACTTTCAAAGCAGAATTACGATCACATTGTTCCTCAAATGCAGTGTATGATATAACATTTTGTAGCTCTGAGTCTCTACTTTTATCCAATGTAAAAAACACAATTTTAAATTTTGCTACATAAGACTGATTTGAGCTAGTCGGTCACATATACCACCATGATATATAGGCTTAATGGTTTCCACATGCTAAGCGCGGCTAAGCGAACCGAACAAGGGTGCTTGCATACCTTTGAAAAAAAGCAGCAATGGTACTGTTTGTCCATCTTGAGATGCCGTAGCCAGTACACTTCCTCCTAATAGTCAGAATTAATCTAAGATAACTCAACAAATCTGTCAGTAATGTTGACGGTTTTGCAGAGGAGGTCTTTGTTGCCCAATTTTAAATTTAACTAAGATGTTTTCTCAAGTATTTCTCACAAACTATTCATCCGTCATTGAATGACAACAAACACTTCATTGAAGAATCTTTACTGTTGACCATTCCCCGATAAAGGGGCATAGAGTTCAGCTACCAAACTTCGGCTTGCCTCAAGAAAAACTTTGTGCACTGGAACAGCCAAAGACAACTAACAAAAACTGACAAAATGTTGTCATAACATTATTCAATATTATATTTACAAACTGTTTAGACTTGGATGCATACATTAAGCTTAACTGTGTTCAGTTCATGTAAATCTGCAATAGAGTAATCGGTCTCCATCCAGTGTTGTCTACATAAAGAGTCATCCATCCACCATCTAAAGAACACACAAACTATACAGGCTTCCCATGGCAAGATCAGTACTGCAGTTAAACAGGTACCCATGTTATATGCACATTCACCATGACCTGCAAATTACAAGATTTTTAGGATAAGAAAACAAACTGGAGACAGAGTTTGGTATAGTCTCTTAATTCCCATGAAACACTTTATTTTTAAATACAGCCTTTTGTGAGGGAGACTATAACAGTTCAAGCATCATCATCATTATTCCAAAACAGACATGTGAAACAACAGGAAATAAATATTTCCATGTACAACGTCTTCAAAATGAGGTAGAAATGGTTACAGAGAATGTACAAGATAAAATAAAGTTACTACTGTATTTAAAAATATAAAATCCCACTTTAGTTGGACAAACTTATCTCCACATACACCTTCACATTGGTGACGCTGAATAACATCAACTTGGGACAAGAAAGAAAATAGGTCTAATCTTATTAGTAATTGTGTCTTAAAGCTAAATGCACATAGCATTATGAGTGTCAATTTACTGTTGCTAAGCGCTTTTCCAATGTCCTTCGATTTTCTGGACTGTGAAACTATTTGTTCAGCCTTTCACACAGTCAGCACTCAGTACTGATACAATTCTATAATTCTAACACAAAGTTAAATTTATAATGCTAACAAAACATTTGTTAGATTATTATTCATTGGCACAGATGCAATCCACTGGGTCATATGTTGCTATTGTGGATGTTTTTTCTGGTGCAGATGATTGAAGAGCTGCTGAAATAGAACTGAAATGTGTATGGAGGTGTGTGTGACAATGTCTAGGTGTGAAAACCTTAATGCACACATCTAGATGTGAAACTGTCATATGTCATACTTTCAGCCACTGACCACATCCTACTGTGTCAGTGGACTCTGACTACCACAGCCGAGCTGCAAAATACTGTTAATGCCCTCTGGATATCCCTGTGGCCAATAACGCCAAGGTAACATGTCAAAATGAATTTTGCCCAGTAGCACTCACATCTGTAGCCATGAAATGCTTTGAAAGACTGGTCATTGCTCACATCAACACCATCATTCCAGACACCCTGGACCCACACCAATTTGCATACCTCCCCAACAGATCCACAGATAACGCAATCTCTATTGCACTCCACACTGCCATTTCTCACTTGGACAAAAGGAACACCTATGTGAGAATGCTATTTATTGAATACAGCTCAGTGTTCAACACCATAGTTCCCTCCAAGCTCATCACTAAGCTAAGGACCCTAGGACTGAACACCTCCCTCTGCAACCGGATCCTCGACTTTCTGACGGGATGCCCCCAGGTGGTGAGGGTAGGCAACAACACATCCCTCATGCTGACCCTCAACACGGGGCCCCTCAGGGGTGAGTGCTTAGTCCCCTTCTGTATTCCCTATTCACCCACAACTGCATGACTCCAACACTATCATTGTTTGCCTACAACACAACGGTGGTAGGCCTGATCACCGGAGATGATGAGACAGCCTATAAGGAGGAGGTCAGAGACCTAGCAGTGTGGTGCCAGAACAACAACCTCTCCCTCAACATCAGCAAGACAAAGGAGCTGATCGTGGACTGCAGGAAACGAAGGGCCGAGCATCGACAGGGCTGTAGTGGAGCGGGATGAGAGCTTCATGTTCTTCGATGTCCACATTACTAAGGATCTATCATGTTCCAAACACACCAACACAGTTTTGAAGATTGCACGACAATGCCTTTCCACCGCAGGAGGCTGAAAAGATTTGGCATGGGCCCCCAGACACTCAAAGTTCTACAGCTGCACCATTGAGAGCATCTTGATTGGCTGCATCACTGCTTGGTATGGTAACTGCTTGGCATTCGACCGCAAAGCGCTACAGAGTGCAGTGTGTATGGCCCAGTACATCACTGGGGTCGGCCTCTCTGTCATCCAGGACCTCTATACCAGGCGGTGTCAGAGGACAGCCCTAAAGTCATAGACTGTTTTCTCTGCTACCGCACGGCAAGCGCTACTGATGTACTGGAACCATGGAACCAACAGGACCATGAACAGCTTCTACCCCCAAGCCATAAGACTGCTAAATAATTAGTCCGAGTAGCTATTTGGTTAATTATTTAGTTATTTACATTCAACCTTTTTTTAAATATATGTGACTTTTCACATACGCTGCTGCTACTGTTTACTGACACTATATTCCTAGTTATGTACA
This sequence comes from Oncorhynchus mykiss, assembly GCF_057628025.1. Classification (NCBI taxonomy): domain Eukaryota; kingdom Metazoa; phylum Chordata; class Actinopteri; order Salmoniformes; family Salmonidae; genus Oncorhynchus; species Oncorhynchus mykiss. Next base: position 43,229,766 of record NC_143038.1, on the reverse strand, counting down.
TATCTACCTCAATTACCTCGTACCCCTACACATCAATTCGGTATTGACACCCCTTGTATACAGCCAAGTTATCGTTACTCATTGTGTATCTATTTTTTTTACTTTAATTACCTGTTTTACTTTTCTATTGTTTCTATATTTTCTTTCTCTCTTCATTGTTGGGAAGGGCCCGTAAGTAAGCGTTTCACTGTTAGTCCACATCTGTTGTTTATGAAGCATGTAACGAATAAGATTTGATTTGTTGGATTTTTGTATTAAATTTTAACTTAACTTCTTATAGCTGGGGGCAGTATTGAGTAGTTTGGATTAATAAGGTGCCCAGAGGTGCCCAGAGTAAACTACCTGCTACTCAGTCCCAGAAGCTAAGATATGCATATTATCAGTATATTTGGATAGAAAACACTCTGTTTGAATGATGTCTGTGAGTATAACAGAACTCATATGGCAGGCAAGAATCTGAGAAAAAATCCAACCAGGAAGTGGGAAATCTGAGGTTTGTAGGTTTTTAACTATCAAATACACCATGGGATATTGGTCATATTGCACTTTCTAAGGCTTCCACTAGATGTCAACAGTCTTTAGAACCTTGTTTGATGCTTCTACTGTGAAGTGGGGGCGAATGAGACGGGAATGAGTCAGGGCTCTGGCAGAGTGCCATGAGCTGACCACGCTCGTTCACGTGAGAGCGAGCTCTGTTCCATTGCATTTCTACAGACAAATTAATTCTCCGGTTGGAACATTATTGAAGATTTATGTTAAAAACATCCTAAAGATTGATTCTATACATCGTTTGACATGTTTCTATGGATTTTAACGGATCTTTTTGACTTTTCGTCTGCTCCTAATGAACGTGCGTCATGAATTTGGATTTGTGAACTGAACGCGCTAACAAAAGGAGGTATTTGGACATAAATGATGGACGTTATCGAACTAAACAAACATTTATTGTGGAACTGGGATTCCTGGGAGTGCATTCTGATGAAGATCATCAAATGTAAGTGAATATTTATAATGCTATTTCTGACTTCTGTTGACTCCAACATGGCGGATATCTGTTTGGGTTGTTTTGGTCTCTGAGCGCCTTACTCAGATTATTGCATGGTGTGCTTTTTCCGTAAAGTTTTTTTGAAATCTGACACAGTGGTTGCATTAAGGAGAAGTGTATCTATAATTCCGTGCATGATAGTTGTATCTTTTATCAATGTTTATTATGAGTATTTCTGTAAATTGATTTGATGTGGCTCTCTGCAAAATTACTGGATGCTTTGGAACTACTGAATGTAACGTGTCAATGTAAACTGAGATTTTTTAAATATAAATTTTAACTTTATCGAACAAAACATACATGTATTGTGTAACATGAAGTCCTATGAGTGTCATCTGATGAAGATCATCAAAGGTTAGTGATTAATTGTATCTATATTTGTGCTTTTTGTGACTCCTCTCTTTGGCTGGAAAAATTGCTGTTTTTCTATGACTTGGCTCTGACCTAACACAATCGTTTGGTTTGCTTTCGCTGTAAAGCCTTTTTGAAATCAGACACTGTGGTGGGATTAACAAGAAGTGTATCTTTACAATGGTGTAAAATACTTCTATGTTTGAGGAATTTTAATTATGGGATTTTGGTTGTTTTGAATTTGGCTCCCTGCACTTTGACTGGCTGTTGTCATATCGATCCCGTTAGCGGGATCTCAGCCCAATTAATATTGAAGGCAGGTTAGAGAGATTCCTGAGCCCCAACAGCTTGCAAATGTTTAAGGAGGAATATCATATATGGCACACTTAGGATGATATGGTGGCCTTGGACAAGTACAGTATATCTGTCTGGTTGGAACAAAGCAGGTACAGTAATGGTCGTTAGCTACTAAATAAACATAATTTGCTAATATATTCAGTATTTATGTTTCATTATCCAATGCCCTAGTTACCCTATAGCTACAACATAAATCATTTGAAATAGAGGTATCAAAGCAAAGATATGACCATTTTTTTTTGTTTTCTATAATGAAAATTGCATATTTGGAATAGAGGGGGTTGAGGAAGCATTGATTATTTCTACAGCTGTGCTATTTTTGGTGGTTCTTGAGGCTCTGATGTGTTCACCATTCTGTTCTGAGAAAATAGATCAATACCCACTGGCTACAGGTCATCTATAAGTCTTTGCTAGGTAAAGCCCCGCCTTATCTCAGCTCAGCTCACTGGTCACCATAGCAGCACCACCCGTAGCACGCTCTCCCTCACTGGTCACCCCCAAAGCCAATTCCTCATTTGGCCACCTTTCCTTACAGTTCTCTGCTGCCAATGACTGAAACGAACTGCAAAAATCACTGAAGCTGGAGATTAATATCTCCCTCACTAACTTTAATGATGAAGTTAATAATTTGCACATACTGTATATAGACTTTTCTATTGTATTATTGACTGTATGTTTGTTAATTCCATGTGCAACTCTGTGTTGTTGTTTGTGATGCACAGCTTTGCTTTAGCTTGGCCAAGTCGCAGTTGTAAATGAGAACTCAACTAGCCTACCTGGTTAAATAAAGGTGAAAAAAATAATTAAAAAAATAGGCACAGTGAGGTCAAAGGTAACAAGGATGGATTCTCTGTGTCTATGGAGGGCCAGCAGCTGTATAATACTCAATGTGAGGGTTACTGGACATTGATAAGATGGCTACTATAGAAAACACAAAGTAAAGAAGGGGGATGGGAGGTAGGAACTGTTACTGGGCTGTATAGTCACGCAGAATTTAAGACATTTCAAAAACATACATAATGTAAGTTATAGATTACATTGATAGAAAGGTGTTTGATGGATGTAGACATTCACTTCCTATATCTCTAAAACTATTTTTGGTTTGAGCACTACCGGCTAAAAGTTGTCATTTCCATTTTGTCATAGGTTGTCAAAGTTTGTCCACCAAAAGTGTTTTTCCCGCTTTGCTAAATACATACTACTTCATGAAGATAATCACTCCACCAAAATCTACATGGGAAATACATCTAAACATGAAGAAAATGTTTTATATATCTAAAAACATTATTGATGTACGTTATGGTATCTATTGTCCTTAGAAAAAAATATCTGAATTACATTCAACATTTCAGGCCTTGATAGCAACCTCAAGTTTCAATTCATCAAGTTCAAAGACTGTGGCAGTGCACTTTGGGTGTTCACTTTTGAATGTACACAGCTGTGTGTGTGTGTGTGTGTGTGTGTGTGTGTGTGTGTGTGTGTGTGTGTGTGTGTGGGTGCGGATGTTTGTGTGCAAGGATGTGAGTGTGGGCGCACAAATGTTAACATTGGTGGCCCTAAAAGCTCTGAGTCCGCTGAAGTTTACAGTATATGTGTATTACTACAAAGCCATGACTCCATTATAGCGTCCATAAAGCTCCCTACAAACACCTTAAGGTAATACATACATTCTTATGTTTTAATTCTGAGGCAACAATAACATTCCTGAGTATTCAATAACAAGACAACATATATTTCTTTTAAAAAGGTGAAGAAATAAAATGCTTACATAAAAAAAGAATACTGTCAGATTTAGGATTATAAGAGTAGTACAGCATCTGTATGAAAATGGCACATTTAGGAAATGCATTAGTTTGATAGTGCACTGTTTATGAGATGCTGTGTTAAAATGTGCATTCACTCTCCAGCTCACTCTCTCAAGTATGTTTCTACTTAACCAGTTCTCTCTTTCAGCGGGTTTACGTATCTGAATGTATTGATAGAACTGAATGTAGCACTCCGTAATGAAATTAGATATATGAGAGCGATTGTATGTGAAATTAACAAAAAGAGAAAGTGTGACTGAAACAAAACCAAAAAAAGCATGGGAGGGAAAACGAGTGAGCTAAGGTAGTGATGAAAGGTAGAGGATGGGTAGAAAAAAAGAGAACTGAAAAACCGGGAAAAGGGAATTGGGTGAGAGGGGGGACATTTGTTTCCAAGCAAGGTTTACGGAGGCAACAATCCTCAGAAGAGACGTGATTGTGCTGGAGGTGTCAAGTTATTAAAATACACCACAAGGATGTTCTTCTCTACATTTTGGTTTGAGAGGATATGATTCTTATGGTGCTTGAGGAGGTATTGCAGTCAAAGGCCCTTTTCATATCAAGCGGCCACTATAATTAAGAGAGCAACTCATCAAAACAACACTTTCTGCCATAGTAGCAGATTGAAAAATAAATAGGATCCTGAGAGAAGCAGTAGGTAATCCATTCAGACTGACAGTGCTAAATCAGGCAATCTAGAACCCTCCCTCCCCTCCCCTCCCCTCCCCATACCACCCCACCCCCACCCACACCCACATCCAATCCACACCCCTACAGGACAAAGTGCCCATTGACTCTTTGGAGAAAATCAAATAATTAAAATGATAAAGATGTAAGAGGAGGATACAAGTCATTTGCCATTTTCTCTCCTGACTGGTTAGATCACATGACCTTTCTTTGCAAAATCCAACGATTGTTTCCCCCCAGTTATTGGCTGAGTAAGTACTCTACTTGGTTTTCAAATGCCAATACAAAGGAGGGACCCCCAGAAAGCTGTCTTCTCAAGTGCCTGACCTAGCGTCCTCCAGTGGGGTCATCAGATCGCGCACGTGACGCAGGCATCTTCATGGCCAGCCTCTGATGGGGGAAGCCGTGTTCCCCTCCTCCCCTGCTCTCCCCACCTAGGCCTGAGGAGGGGCTGTACTCCCTCTGCCCACCATAAGGAGGCAACACCAATGGCTTGCCAGGCTTGTAAGCCTGGCCTTCTGAGCCCGCCATGGCGTAGCTGTTGCAGTGGCTCTTGCTGTGGCCATTTCCATGGACATTGCCGTACTTCCTGTACTGGGAGCCCTCCCCCTCTCCTCCTCCCTCCTCCCCCTCTTCCACCATCTCAACGGCCTTGCGTTTCAGTGGCCCTCCTGTTTCAGAGCTGGCCCCTAGGCTGTGGCTGGGGTATCCATAGCTGCTCCCCACCACGGTGGGCCGGGGGGTCAGGGAGGTAGAGGTGCTCAGCCCTGAGGGGAGGTAGGAGGCACTGGGGTGGCTGTAGCCAGATGCCAGGCTGGTCTGGGGGTGGGGGTAGCAGCCTGGCAGGTAGTTGTAGACTGGATTGTTAAGGTTGTAGCTGGGCACCAAGGTGGGGGTGGTATGCAGAGAGTGTAGAGAGGCTGGGGGAAGTGCTGAGCCAGTCTGTGGGTAGTATCCAGAGGAGAGGTAGCTGCTGTTGTAGGAGGGTGGGTAGTCCTGAGAGGGAGGCCCATTACAGGAGCCACTGCTGCTATATCCGGGATCAGAGGTCAAGTTACTGCTCACTACCGTCACACTGCCCGTGCCAGTGAGGCCCACTGACACTGAGCCCACTTTGGCCCCTGCAGCCAGGGCCTCCAGCCCAGAGTAACACTCCATTCCCTGCCCCAGGGACCACGGCTCAGCCTCACTCTTCAGGAAAGACCCAGGCTCTGAATATGCCCCTGGGGCAGGTCTCTCATAGGGCAACTCCAGACCTGAGTACTTCTCGGCATAGTGTTTTAACAAGGAGGAGGCAGTGAGGGCCGAGATGTCATCACTGGCCCAGGGGTAGCCGGCTGCAGGGGTGTAACCGCAGCGACCTGCGGTGGCGTAGGGATCGTGTTTGTGGACGGAGGGAGGGGAGGTGGTGGAGGACACATCTAGGTGCTGCTCAGGCCACTGGGACAGGGGGGCCACGTGCTCCGGAGACCAATGCATTTTCAACAGACCTACAGACACAGAGAGAGGACCGAGAGAGAGCATGGTTATTCACCACGTATTACTTTTTAACCTTTCAGTCCAGAGCAGACATAACTGCAGATTTTCAGGTTGTTCAAAGAACCATACCACATTGGTAATACACTAACTACATTCAAATATAATTAGTTTATAAAATACAACATAGTGCTCTGAGCTCCTCCATGCCGTGTTGTTACGAACAACACAGCCCCTGGCCTTGTCCCCACAGCGATAAGCCGCCCGCTCCCTTCTGCCTCGCTCTCACTGGGACCATTGTTGTCCCCCTGTACGGGGCTCTGTGTGTGTGAGGCCCCCACTCCACTCACTCTAACACACACACACACACACACACACACACACACACACACACACACACACACACACACACACACACTGGTGCAGTGTGTTTCACTGGGGTAGTGGTCGACCATTCTTTTTGATTGACTTTACAGGCTCTGTCTTTGAGCAGGCATTAGGCTGACATTCCAGGCATTGTAGAGTATTATTAAACTGTCCCGACCCTTTGAGCCTAGAACTGAGAGGCTACGACAGAACTGAGAGAGAGGGGGAGAGGGAGAGAGAAATAGGGGAAAGAGAGGGAGAGAAAGGTGGAGACAGAGCGAGGGGGAGAGAGCGAAAGGAAAGAGAAACCTGGGGTTGTTCACATGCTTTCCCCAATCCTAGTCAGTAGCATGGTGGTGTGGGTTCATTGTCTCAGTGTTGCGTTTGTTTACAATACAACTCTAGAGTGCCTGGTGCCTACATCAGACTGTCTGATCTCTCCATACACACGCACATATGCACGCAAGCGCATACGCACACACACACTAACACACTCCCTCTGTGTGTGTGTGTGTGGTTTAGTCACACATTGACCAGGACCACCAGATGGGCCGCTTAACAATCCACATGTTGATCCCTAAATGAAATGATCACTCAGTCCCATAATCTCACTCATCCAATCCAGAGATCCCAGGTCGCCCTGGCTGAGTCTCCCAGCCAATTCCCAATCCCCCCTGGAAATGTCTCTGTGAAATCCCCCTGATGCTCCAGGGAATTCCAGCCAGTCATGGGACTGTCCCTGTCCCCAGCTCAAAAACAAACACACCACTTCTGGCACAGAGTCGATAAACCCTTGGTAAAATATTGCAAACCTAAGGGAAATAATAAACACAATCTACACAGACACATCTATACTAGTGCACATACAAAAGCTTACAAAAAGGGACTTCAAGAGAAACACATAAACATAAGAGAAACACGTAAACAATTGCAGAAACAGTCTGAGACACACACTGCCCCACACATGAAGGGGTCGTTCCATGAAAAGAGCTCCTATTGCATCCCTTTGATATTTTAAGGAGATATTGTGCACCAATATTGAATTTTATAAAAGTACTTAAATAGTACTTTAAAGTACCTTTACTTAAGTAGTGTTGGGGGGTATCTGTACTTTACTATTTATATTTTGACAACTTTTTAACTCCACTCGATTCCCAAAGACAATAATATACGTTTTACTCCATACATTTTCCCTGACACCCAAAAGTACTCGTTACATTTGGAATGCTTAGCAGCACAGGAAAATTGTCATGTACTGTCATGTTGTGTCTTGTCTCTGTCCTTTCCCTTCATCCTGTCTCCCTCTGCTGGTCGTTGTTAGGTTACCTTTTCTCCCCCTCTTTCCCCAGCTGTGCCTTGTCTCCTCCTAACCACCTCGTCACCCCTTTTCCCACCTGTTCCCTTTTTCCCTCTGATTAGGTCCCTATATCTCTCTCTGTTCCTGCTCCTGTCCTTGTCGGATTCTTGTTTGTTTGTGTTAGTCATGCCTGAACCAGACTATCGTCATGTTTGCTGCAACCTTGTCCTGTCCTGTCGGAATCTGCCGGTCCATCTGAGCCTACCTATGTTTGGTTATTAAAGAAGCTCTGTTTACATTTATTCGCTTTTGGGTCCTCATTCACGCACCGTAACAGAAGAATCCGACCAAGAATGGACCCAGCGACTTCGGATCCTCTCCACTCAGCCGTCGGGATCCAGGGAGCGATGCTAGGCAGACACGAGCAGGAATTGTCTGCTGCTCGACATGCCGTTGAGACCCTGGCCACCCAAGTCTCCAACCTCACAGAACAGGTTCACCATCTCCGCCTCGATCCACCGGCCACTTCCAGGGCTTTCGAATCTCCGGAGCCCAGAATCAATAACCCGCCGTGTTACTCTGGGGAGCCCACTGAATGCCGCTCGTTCCTCACCCAGTGTGATATTGTGTTTTCTCTCCAGCCCTACACTTTCTCCAGGAGCACTGCTCGTGTCGCCTACGTCATATCTCTCCTTATTGGACGGGCTCGTGAGTGGGGCACGGCAATCTGGGAGGCAAGGGCTGAGTGTACTAACCAGTATCAGGACTTTAAGGAGGAGATGATACAGGTTTTTGATCGATCTGTTTTTGGGGAGGAGGCTTCCAGGGCCCTGTCTTCCCTATGTCAAGGTAATCGATCCATAACAGACTACTCTATTGAGTTTCGCACTCTTGCTGCCTCCAGTGGCTGGAACGAGCCGGCTTTGCTCGCTCGTTTTCTGGAGGGTCTCCGCGCAGAGGTAAAGGATGAGATTCTCTCCCGGGAGGTTCCTTCCAGCGTGGATTCCTTGATTGAACTCGCTATTCGCATTGAGCGACGGGTTGATCTTCGTCACCGAGCTCGTGGAAAGGAGCTCGCGTTCTCCGTTGCCTCCCTCTCCGCATCACTACCATCTTCCTCTGCCGGCTCGGGTGCTGAGCCCATGCAGCTGGGAGGTATCCGCATCTCGACTAAGGAGAGGGAACGGAGAATCACCAACCGCCTCTGTCTCTATTGCGGTTCCGCTGGTCATTTTGTCACTTCATGTCCAGTAAAAGGCCAGAGCTCATCAGTAAGCGGAGGGCTACTGGTGAGCGCTACTACTCCTGTCTCTCCTTCAAGATCCTGCACTACCTTGTCGGTCCATCTACGCTGGACCGGTTCGTCAGCTTCCTGCAGTGCCTTAATAGACTCTGGGGCGGAGGGCTGTTTTATGGACGAGACCTGGGCTCGGGAACATGACATTCCTCTCAGACAGTTAAAGGAGCCCACGGCCTTGTTCGCCCTGGATGGTAGTCCTCTCCCCAGGATTCAGCGTGAGACGCTACCTTTAACCCTCACTGTTTCTGGTAATCATAGTGAAACCATTTCTTTTTTAATTTTTCGTTCACCTTTTACACCTGTTGTTTTGGGCCATCCCTGGCTAGTTTGTCATAATCCTTCCATTAATTGGTCTAGTAATTCTATCCTCTCCTGGAACGTCTCTTGTCATGTGAAATGTTTAATGTCTGCTATCCCTCCTGTTTCCTCTGTCTCTTCTTCACAGGAGGAGCCTGGTGATTTGACAGGGGTGCCGGAGGAATATCACGATCTGCGCACGGTGTTCAGTCGGTCCAGGGCCACCTCTCTTCCTCCACACCGGTCGTATGATTGTAGTATTGATCTCCTTCTGGGAACCACCCCCCCCCCGGGGTAGACTATACTCTCTGTCGGCTCCCGAACGTAAGGCTCTCGAAGATTATTTGTCTGTAGCTCTTGACGCCGGTACCATAGTCCCCTCCTCCTCTCCCGCCGGAGCGGGGTTTTTTTTTGTCAAGAAGAAGGACGGGTCTCTGCGCCCCTGCATAGATTATCGAGGGCTGAATGACATAACAGTGAAGAATCGTTATCCGCTTCCTCTTATGTCTTCAGCCTTCGAGATCCTGCAGGGAGCCAGGTTTTTCACTAAGTTGGACCTTCGTAACGCTTACCATCTCGTGCGCATCAGGGAGGGGGACGAGTGGAAGACGGCGTTTAACACTCCGTTAGGGCACTTTGAATACCGGGTTCTTCCTTTCGGCCTCGCTAACGCTCCAGCTGTCTTTCAGGCATTAGTCAATGATGTCCTGAGAGACATGCTGAACATCTTTGTTTTCGTTTACCTTGACGATATCCTGATTTTTTCACCGTCACTCCAGATTCATGTTCAGCACGTTCGACGTGTCCTCCAGCGCCTTTTAGAGAATTGTCTTTTTGTGAAGGCTGAGAAGTGCACTTTTCATGCCTCCTCCGTCACATTTCTCGGTTCTGTTATTTCCGCTGAAGGCATTAAGATGGATCCCGCTAAGGTCCAAGCTGTCATTGATTGGCCCGTCCCTAAGTCACGCGTCGAGCTGCAGCGCTTTCTCGGCTTCGCGAACTTCTATCGTCGTTTCATCCGTAATTTCGGTCAGGTGGCAGCTCCTCTCACAGCCCTTACTTCTGTCAAGACGTGCTTTAAGTGGTCCGTTTCCGCCCAGGGAGCTTTTGATCTCCTCAAGAATCGTTTTACATCCGCTCCTATCCTTGTTACACCTGACGTCTCTAGACAGTTCGTTGTCGAGGTTGACGCGTCAGAGGTGGGCGTGGGAGCCATTCTTTCTCAGCGCTCCCTCTCTGACGACAAGGTCCACCCATGCGCGTATTTTTCTCATCGCCTGTCGCCGTCGGAACGTAACTATGATGTGGGTAACCGCGAACTGCTCGCCATCCGGTTAGCCCTAGGCGAATGGCGACAGTGGTTGGAGGGGGCGACCGTTCCTTTTGTCGTTTGGACTGACCATAGGAACCTTGAGTACATCCGTTCTGCCAAACGACTTAATGCGCGTCAGGCGCGTTGGGCGCTGTTTTTCGCTCGTTTCGAGTTCGTGATTTCTTATCGTCCGGGCTCTAAGAACACCAAGCCTGATGCTTTGTCTCGTCTCTTCAGTTCTTCAGTAGCCTCCACTGACCCCGAGGGGATTCTCCCTGAGGGGCGTGTTGTCGGGTTGACTGTCTGGGGAATTGAGAGGCAGGTAAAGCAAGCGCTCACTCACTCTCCGTCGCCGCGCGCTTGTCCCAGGAACCTTCTTTTCGTTCCCGTTCCTACTCGTCTGGCCGTTCTTCAGTGGGCTCACTCTGCCAAGTTAGCCGGCCACCCTGGCGTTCGGGGTACGCTTGCTTCCATTCGCCAGCGTTTTTGGTGGCCCACCCGGGAGCATGACACGCGTCGTTTCGTGGCTGCTTGTTCGGTCTGCGCGCAGACTAAGTCCGGTAACTCTCCTCCTGCCGGCCGTCTCAGGCCGCTTCCTATTCCCTCTCGACCGTGGTCTCACATCGCCTTAGATTTTGTCACCGGACTGCCTTCGTCAGCGGGGAAGACTGTTATTCTTACGGTTGTCGATAGGTTCTCTAAGGCGGCTCATTTCATTCCCCTTGCTAAGCTTCCTTCTGCTAAAGAGACGGCACAAATCATCATCGAGAATGTTTTCAGAATTCATGGCCTTCCGTCAGACGTCGTTTCGGACAGAGGTCCGCAATTCACGTCTCAATTTTGGAGGGAGTTTTGCCGTTTGATTGGGGCTTCCGTCAGTCTCTCTTCCGGCTTTCACCCCCAGTCTAACGGTCAAGCAGAACGGGCCAATCAGACTATTGGTCGCATCTTACGCAGTCTTTCTTTTCGCAACCCTGCGTCTTGGTCAGAACAGCTCCCCTGGGCAGAATACGCCCACAACTCACTTCCTTCGTCTGCGACCGGGCTATCTCCTTTTCAGAGTAGCCTCGGGTACCAGCCTCCGCTGTTCTCATCTCAGTTCGCCGAGTCCAGCGTCCCCTCCGCTCAGGCTTTTGTCCAACGTTGCGAGCGCACCTGGAAGAGGGTCAGGTCTGCACTTTGCCGTTATAGGACGCAGACTGTGAGGGCTGCTAATAAGCGTAGAACTAAGAGTCCTAGATATTGTCGCGGTCAGAGAGTTTGGCTCTCCACTCAGAACCTTCCCCTTAAGACGGCTTCTCGCAAGTTGACCCTGCGGTTCATTGGTCCGTTCCGTATTTCTCGGGTCATTAATCCTGTCGCAGTTCGACTTCTTCTTCCGCGATACCTTCGTCGCGTCCACCCGGTCTTCCATGTCTCCTGCATCAAGCCCGTCCTTCGCGCCCCCGCTCGTCTCCCCCCCCCCCCCCATCCTTGTCGAGGGCGCACCCATCTACAGGGTCCGTAGAATTTTGGACATGCGTCCTCGGGGCCGTGGTCACCAGTACCTCGTAGATTGGGAGGGGTACGGTCCTGAGGAGAGGAGTTGGGTTCCCTCTCGGGACGTGCTGGACCGTGCGCTGATCGAGGATTTCCTCCGTTGCCGCCAGGTTTCCTCCTCGAGTGCGCCAGGAGGCGCTCGGTGAGTGGGGGGGTACTGTCATGTACTGTCATGTTGTGTCTTGTCTCTGTCCTTTCCCTTCATCCTGTCTCCCTCTGCTGGTCGTTGTTAGGTTACCTTTTCTCCCCCTCTTTCCCCCAGCTGTGCCTTGTCTCCTCCTAACCACCTCGTCACCCCTTTTCCCACCTGTTCCCTTTTTCCCTCTGATTAGGTCCCTATATCTCTCTCTGTTCCTGCTCCTGTCCTTGTCGGATTCTTGTTTGTTTGTGTTAGTCATGCCTGAACCAGACTATCGTCATGTTTGCTGCAACCTTGTCCTGTCCTGTCGGAATCTGCCGGTCCATCTGAGCCTACCTATGTTTGGTTATTAAAGAAGCTCTGTTTACATTTATTCGCTTTTGGGTCCTCATTCACGCACCGTAACAAAAATAGTCCAATTCACACACTTATCAAGAGAACATCCCTGGTCCTCCCTACTGCCTCTGATCTGGCGGACTCACAAAACATTTGTAAAGATGCTCGAGTGTTGGATTGTGCCCCTGGCTATCCATAAATTTACAAAACAAGAAAATTGTGCAGTCTGGTTTTCGTAAAGCTGGGTTTCCCAAATTCAGTCCTCAGGACCCAAAGGGGTGCATGTTGAGATTTTTGCCCTAGCACTACACAGTTGATTCAAATAAACAACTAATCATCAAGCTTTGATCATTTGAATCAGCTGTGCTGTGTTAGGGCAAAAAGTAAAACATGTAGCCCTTGGGGTCCTGAGGACCGTGTATGGGAAACGCTTACTTAAAGGAATTCTGAAATTATTTATTCTTTTACTTTTTAAGTATATTTGACAAATTACATTTACTTTTGATACTTAAGTAACATCAAATACTTTTAGACTTTTCCTCAAGTATTATTTTGCTGGGTGACTTTCACTTTTACATTAGTAATTTTTTATAACAATTATTTAGAGTCTAAGATGTTGGGGAGGCTGACATATGGAATTGTTTTAAGATGGTTACACTATGTATCATTTAGCTATTTGATTTAGAATTTTAGGACTCCTTTAGGTATCGGCAAAAATTATTTTTTTAAATGGGGGGGACAAAATGTTGATTTTGGTCTTTACTGCTAAAGCCCATAGAAACGCGTTGAATAACACATTCATAAATGGCACAAGAAGGACAGTCAAAAAAATTATCATAATTCTAAATCTAGGAGATATAAATAACTCTGGTGGATTTAGATGCAGATATCTCTATTGACAGATTTCAATGCAGATTGTCTTTGTTATGTAACTTAGTCCGACTCACCGGTGTGTCATTTGATTCTAGGGGGTTAAGGTATCTATACTTACTCTAGGTATCTATACTATACTCTAGTATGACAATTAGGTTATTTCCCCCCCACTGAATGAAGTGCCCTTTGATATAGAATCCCCCCAAAATGTTGTTATAATCAGATTTTTTTCTATGAATAAAGACTTTCTAATGTGCCACAATTCAGTATTTTGACATGTCCCTCTGTGAATTTAAGATTTGAACCAACTTCACCCCAACATTTCTCCAACTTTTCACCATCATTTGTAAATATTTTGTTGCTTTGACGAAGTCATTTCGAAAGATGATTTATTTGATGTGATAAATGATGCAATGCATGTCCCTCACCAACCCTGTTGGTGAACTGAACTCTCATTTTAATGTGGGGAAACTAGTCCTTTTAAATAATATTTTCAAAAGAAACAGTGAACATCTAATAGTCAAATCATAGTGTCGAAGAATGTGAGCTGTTTCTACACTTGTCGGCCATTTTTTCTGGTCTTTTGTGTTGAAAAACTGAGCTGGCCGAGCACAACGCGTCAACACTGTTACCAATAGATAGACAATCTAGAAATGTTTAACAATTTCAATTTTTTTGTGAAGCTTGAATTCAATTGACCCTCCCTGTTGTACACAAGCTTCCATTCCCACTCTAACAAGGGGATGTATTGCTGATTTAAGATTGAATCGCCAACCCTGTTGCAGTCAACTGTGGGGTACGGTCAACCCTGTCCCTTTAGTTGGAACTTAATAGGCACTTACTATCGTCGTTTAAAAAAAAATGTACCTCTTACAATTAGAAAATGTGTTTCTTACTAAGTTAAACGTGTTCATGACAGAATGTTACAATTGGTTGAATTTATATGTGTGTGCACGTGCATCTCTATGTTTAAAGTAGTATTGATACATAAAGGAAGGTGAGGAGATTTCAGGCAAGATTAGGGAAAAACAGTGAGTATATAACACAGCCATCTGTATCAGATGATGTATGGGTAGTAGGGCATGGAAAAGAGGGGTGTGTTCACTCCCCTAACACTAATCTGGTCCCCCTTCCTCAGGGTTTAGAGGGGCACCTCTCATGGCTAAATCATATCTGCAAGCTTACCAGGAGACTGAGATGATGAGGATGATGAGGTATAAGACGGCCTTACAGCCATGCATCTTAAAATGGCTTTTTAATCATCATGTATGTGTGTTTTTGTGTATTATCATCTCTGTTGTTGTCCTCTTGTTGGAGGTATATTCCTGTTTGTGATGTTGTAAGTCCTCAAAATTGATTGTGAGGGGAGTTGAAAACTTCACTATGGGTAATAGAAAAGCAAAACATGGCAGATACATGATGCGTAACTCAATTGTTTGCAATTGTTTATAGCTCAAAATTGTTTCAAGCCACTGGTTCCAAATACTGCAACCCGCGTGCATCGCATGCATCTAACAGTTTACTAAACTCTGGTTCCATAATCACCTCCTTGTTCTGTACTAAGAGTTCTGACTTTGGACCTAACTCTAACTAGAGGTTTTGACTGTGTGGATGAGTCTAACATGTTGGGCGACTGAGATTGGAGGGAGCATGTTTGTGCATATGTATGCGTGTGGCATTACGTGTCAACACTGTCGTGTGGGTCCCAAAAAGAGACAGCTGTTTTGAGCAGAGGGGCCTTCTTTCGCTGTGTCCAGCCTGTCCCTCAGCTCCTATTGTCTCCCCACGTCCCCTAACAAAGCCACGGGACCCCATTGTCTGACAGCAGATCCTATAAGAGCCCAAACATCTCACTAACTCAGACCACCAGCTCCATATATCCACCAGCAGTACTGACAGCTTACAAGGTGTGTGTGTGTGTGTGTGTGTGTGTGTGTGTGTGTGTGTGTGTGTGTGTGTGTGTGTGTGTGTGTGTGTGTGTGTGTGTGTGTGTGTGTGTGTGTGTGTGTGTGTGTGGTGCATGACTGCACATGTGTAATGGGTATTCCTAACAGGATAGTGGCTCCTGAAATCTGAGACCTGGAAGAAGTGAGTTAGAGTTGTAACCACCCCTATCCATCCACCACACAAATGCCACACACATATATGCGCACACACACACATGCACCACGCTCCTCCTTCTTCTCTCCAGGGGTCAAGTGCTACCCTAACTCTACACCCCAGCTTTTGTTTTCCTGTCTTCAGGATGAAGGCCCTCACATGGATCCAACATGCCTCGTAGGACCAGGAAGCCAGTAAAACAGAATGATTGTGTGCCTGTGTGTGTGCGCGCCTGCATTCGTGTGTGTGCCTGATAGGGAAAAGGGGGCTTGTAAACAAGAGCTTGATCAATCCAGTCAGAGGATGGCCAGTATGTGGACCCCCCCCCCCACCTCCTCCTTCAACACCATCCACTCTGTCCAGTTCTGTGAGAGAAAGCAGCTTTGTCTAGCTGGACTGGTCCTAATTACATGGCCAGGTGGAGAGAAGATCTAGCTTCTGCGCTGATCTCTCTCTCTGTCTCTCTGTCTCTCTGTCTCTCTGTCTCTCTGTCTCTCTCTCTCTCTCTCTCTCTCTGTCTCTCTGTCTCTCTCTCTCTCTCTCTCTCTTTACCTACCGTCAATCACCAACAAGGGCCAGTGTCCAAATTACCATTCCACAGCCAGCATAGACCATATATGCTGTTCAAGTGTTGTGTTCCCTAGATCTCACAATAACGCAAATCAGTAGTACCATTAACACTGGAGAGACCAAACCCACTGGCATGTCTGATCTTCTCATTTTCTTATTTCTTATACACACTCTTGTTTAGTTCTGTTCAACAATGAATCATGTGATCAGTCAACATATGGGCCAGAGTTTGTGCATGTATTTGATCTGTGTGACCAGAAGAGCTGCTGGTGTGAATTAAATCTCCTTCTTGGTAGCGGTCCACTGCACGGTCAATGTGAGCAATTAAGGGTTAATTAGATGAATAACGGAGAGAGGCAGGCAGGGAGGCGGGGAGGGACATGGGCATGGGATTTGGAGTGTTCGCAAGGCATCAGAGGCAGTGTGATAGATTGGACTGGATAATTGTCCCTAAGGGTAGGTAGCCTGACCACTCCAAAATAATCACTATTACTCAGTAACAATACACAACAACTTCAATGCACACACATAATGTTGCTGAGAAAGTTTAATGGTGTTTATGTGTTGTGTTTGATTGAGATACGCAGATAGGTCTGTGCGAAGACCAGGATGTTTGAGCATGCTGTGCAGACCTGCCAAGCGGCAAGAGAGAGTATCCTGCAGATGACTTAGGCTATTGGAATGTATGGAATTCAGAGAGAGAGAGAGAGAGAGCTCTCTATCAGCTGCTCACACAGTATTCGTAAGTATTAATTTAAGCCATATCTGGATCAGTGCGGCACGCGTCAGATAACCAATGGGACATTAAACTCTTCCGTTCCATTCCCTTCCCTCTCCTCCCCTCCTGTTCCCCCTCTCCTCCCCTCCTGTTCCCCCTCTCTCTTTCCCTCCCTCAGACCTGTAGTAACATGTGTCCATGCTTGCGTGGTTTAGGACACCCCTCCCCCACACTCTGTCTCTTTCAGCTCACACACTCATGTGGCCGGAGCTGCCTTGCCTCTTTGCTCATTGTGTCCACACATATATCACTCTGCAGCTGACCAGTCCATCTGCCCTTCTCTCTCTCCCACCTCTGTCTCTAAATCCCCATCCTTATACCATTTCTCCTTAAACATAGTTCTCTTTTTCCCTTTTTCCCTTCCTCCTTTCTTTGGGTTACTCTCTGCCTGCCCTCGGCTGTTTCTCCATGCATTCCTCTGTGTGGAATGGCTAAACGGTCACTCTGATCTTGCTGTTGGCTACAGACTGAACAAACTCTACATCATTGCAGGCCAGGGCTCTATAAGCCACCTAATGAGGACCTTAAATCAACTGGACTCAAAATTTGCTTAATGAGCTGTCATGAACACTATGGTGGCCTGATGCACATGTTTGTGTGTGTGTGTGTGACCGAGAGAGAGATACACAGAGAGAGAAAGAGTGTCTGTGTGTGCACGTGAATCACTCCACACCACTCTAATTAGAGCTCATTTACACCCTGCCACTAACGACCTGACTCTTCCTCACAGAACTACTTCACCCTGAGCAACTGTTTAGATACGATCCACAAAATATATTCACTACCACGTTTTTATCACACACTCCTAATTATGGTGTGTGTGTGTGTGTGTGTGTGTGTGTGTGTGTGTGTGTGTGTGTGTGTGTGTGTGTGTGTGTGTGTGTGTGTGAGAGAAGTTTCTCTATGGGGAAAAATCTAACACAGAAGTGTGAGTCTTTCCAAAAGCAGGTATGTTACAGACGTGCGCTAAACAATCTTATCGCAGTCAAGACACAAAGCATGTGTGTACCCACAATTCACTTCTTCTTTTCAAAACCCCCCAAAACAAAATTGTAGGCTCCAATATCTCTGCCTATAGTAGCGGTCCTGCTAGCACACAGTAGTAAGGTAGTAAGGTGTGTCCCTAATGTATTATTCAAATCATGTTAGTGTGGTAATCCTGTTAAACCTTCTCCTAATCAATAACATCAGTCAATATAAGCATATTCATTAGCTTGTCTTAGAGACCCCTCATGCAAAGCACACATGCATGTGGAAGCATAACAATCTATCTACCCAGCTATCACCACAAATACACACCTATTTATGGTAATGCATTACTAAAAACAATAACAAGCTAGAAATGTGTCCCAACAAAATAATTAACATCCAAAACACACAACATAATAATGTACGCAGAGCCAATTGATTCTTGGGTTTAGTTTAACACCAAGAAATAGGAAAGGATATGATGGCAGAGTCCAAGGCTGCTAATTTTACTCTCTCCGTGTGGATAAAGTGCTACATTACATAACGAGGAGGGACTGTTTACTGTGACATAATCAGTCCTCCACTGTACCAGCACACTTCAATTACATGGAGGATAGAGGATAGATAGAATATTCTCTACCCCAATAGATTGGACAGCAAGATCATTGTTGCACTGACTATACGCACACACACTGGACCCACATACTCCCACAAACTTACATTGACATCCTAACACACACACTACATACAGTGCATTTGGGAAAGTATTCAGACCCCTTGACTTTTTTTTTTTAACATTATGTTATGTTACAGCCTTATTCTGAAATTGATTCAGAAATCTACACACAATACCCACTAATGAAAAAGTGAAAACAGGTTTTTAGAAATGTTTGCAAAAAACAGACACCTTAAGTATTCAGACCCTTTGATATGAGACTCGAAATTGAGATCATGTGCATCCTGTTTCCATTGATGTTTCTACAACTTTATTGGAGCCCACCTGTGGTAAACACAATTGATTGGACATGATTTGTAAAGACACACACCTGTCTATATAAGACCCCACAGTTGACAGTGCATGTCAGAGCAAAAACCAAGCCATGAGGTCGAAGGAATTTTCTGTAGAGCTCCGAGACAGGATTGTGTCGAGGTACAGAGCTAGAGGTACATTTCTGCAGCATTGAAGGTCCCCAAGAGCACAGTGGCTTCCATCATTCTTAAATGTAAGAAGTTTAGAACCACCAAGAATCTTCCTAGAGCTGGCCACCCAGCCAAATTGAGAAATCGGGGAGGGAGGTGACCAAGAACCCGATGGTCACTCTGACAGAGCTCTAGAGTTCCTCTGTAGAGATGGGAGACCCTTCCAGAAGGACAACCATCTATGCAGCACTCCACCAATTAGTCCGTTGTACTAGAGTGGCCAGAAGGAAGCCACTCCTCAGTAAAAGGTACATGGCAGTCCACTTGGAGTTTGCCAAAAGGCACCTAAAGTCTCTCAGACCATGATAAACAATCTCTGGTCTGATGAAACCAAGATTGAACTCCCAGACTGGGGTGAAGATTCACCTTCCAACAGGACAATGACACACAGCACAGGAGTGGCTTCGGGACAAGTCTCTGAATGTCCTTGAGTGGCCCAGCCAGAGCCTGGACTTGAACCCAATCGAACATCTCTGTAGAGACCTGAAAATAGTTGTGCAGCAACGCTCCCCATCCAACCTGACAGAGCGTGAGAGGATCTGCAGAGAAGATTGGGAGAAACTGCCCAAATACAGGTGTGCAAAGCTTGTAGCGTCATACCCAAAAAGTCTTGAGGCTGTAATCCCTGCCAAAGGTGCTTCAACAAAGTACTGAGTCTGAATTCTTATGTAAACGTAATATATATATATACTGTATATCTATTTTTTTCATACATTAGCAAACATTTCTAAAAACTTGTTTTTGCTTTGTCATTATGGAGTATTGTGTGTAGATTGATGTGGGGAAACACTTTAAATCCATTTTAGAATAAGGTTGTAAAGTAACAAAATGTGGAAAAAGTCACGGGTCTGAATACTTTCCGAAGGCAAAGCTACCTCAATTATCTCGTACCCCTGCCCATTGACTCTATACTGGTACTCCTTGTACATAGCCAAGTGAATTTTACTCATTATTGTTATTCGTTATTCACTGTATTTATGCCTCATGCCACTATTCCCATTATTCTTTTTAACTGTGCATTGTTGGAAAGGGACTTTCACTGTAAATCTACACCTGTTGTTTACAAAGCATGTGAAAAATACTAATTTATTGGATGTGTTTAAAACTAGCCTTAAACACGCTGGTGGTCGCCATTCAGAAATAAAGAGAGAAAGAGCAAGAGAGCCAGAGAGAAAGAGACAGCAACACAGCTCTTTCTTTAAAATTCCTCAATGTGAAGCACAGAGAAGAGAGACTCAGCTGTTAAAGTTATTATCCCCTCTCCAATATCCCGTTTCTCAGTTCCCTCCCTCACGCCTTCACCTCCCCCTTTTCCACTGGCCACAGGAGAAATGTCCAAGACTGAGTGTCAAGACTGAGAAAGACAACCAAATTAGCGCATGCGCATGCACACACAGTGTAACCCCCATCCGCTCCATACACACACTTACTGTGGAGGGTGACAGGACTGGGCATTCTGCCGCCCTGCTCCCTGGTAAAGAGGAGAGGACTGAGTCCACTCAGTGTTGGTGGAAGCGGGGACACACGTTACACTTTCTGCTGCTTGCTGGTCCCACGCTGCTGGCCATCTGAGTGGGTCTGTTAGTGTTTGTTGTCATACACCACTCCATTGCTAGCCTCAGTACCCTCCACTACACACTAACGACTGGAATGGAGAGAGAGCAGTGAGTTAGACAGCGCTGGAAAAAATATATGTACATAATCACATAAAACTCGAACATCAAAAAGGTGTATTCACTCTCTGGTTGTATGTTCCCATTGAAGTGACCCAAATGCAAAGACTTATTTTCCTCCTCAAGCACGTTCATGCTCACTCACTAGCACTTGCTCACTCTAGCCCCCTAGGTCACTAGCTCACTTGGTTAGCCACTTGTTCACTCACATGCAAAAGTATTTACAGACCAGAAAAACAATTGTCAGAAGCACTTATTACTAATGCTAATACATAATTACCATGACTGAAAGGAAGAATGTAATTGAGAGTAAGATCATCTAAAATGTGTAAAACCTTAATATTTCCATACACATTAGGTCTGTTATTGGAAAAATATATAGCTAACGGGAATGGGAGAACTCTTCAGGAAAGGCATGTTCACAATCAAAACCAAACAATATATAGTGTTGCTCACAGTCTGAGTGTTCGTGTAACAGCGGTGCTAATCGCTCTGACAGAAAGGGAACAGCTTCTGCCCTCTGACCATAAAACCACAATATCACCATCAGAAGAAAAATGACTAAAGAGTATCCAATCCTCTGGACCCATCCACGCGTCCACACACTCACACAGTTATACACCAAAAATAACCATCAGATCTTTGCACTTTGTCAAGTGTTGAAGAATGCAGCTGTGTTATTACCATCTAAAGCAAAAATGCAGGAAACAGGATGAAAATATGAAGATAACTGAGGAATTTGAGTATCAGAGAGGATCAACATTTAAATAATAGACACATGGTAGAGAAGAAAAAAATGTAAATAAGGATTGAGAGTGTGGAATGGAGGAAGATTTTTTATATATTTCTAACAGAGGACAAAAATATCTTAATTCAACAGCAGGTTTAGAGAGGAATAAATAAAGGGATATCACAAAACCAGATATGGGAGAAAAAGAGAAGAGAAAAGCAGAAAAGAATAGGAATGTGGAGAGCAGAGTGAGAGAAGAAATACAGAAGATAGATAGAAAAAAGCAGGAAAATGAAAACAGAAAGAAAGGAAGATAAAACTCTAAAACAGAATCCAGTCCTACCTGCTCATGCTTTATTTCCTTGATATCATGCGTCCTATGTGGAAGCCAATAGAATAACCCACACGGTAAGGCAGTGTAGAGCAGTGGTGTATATGGCCATCCCTCTTTTTCACTTCTGGGACCCTACCCTTCTCTCTCTGCTCTCCCCTCTCTCCCTCCCTTAGTGACAACAGAGCAGCACATGCATCCCCTCCCCCATCCACTCCTTCCCTCCCCCTCTCCCTCCCTCTCTTTTGTTAAAACTATTTAAGCAGGAAGGGAGAGGGGAAAAAGTGACCAATCATGCCATGTCAGAGAGGTGTGTGTGTGTGTGTGTGTGTGTGTGTGTGTGTGTGTGTGTGTGTGTGTGTGTGTGTGTGTGTGTGTGTGTGTGTGTGTGTGTGTGTGTGTGTGTGTGTGTGTGTGTGTGTGTGAAAAAAGAGAGGATTGGTGTTTTTCTGATTGTGACTGGTGCACTGTTGAACACACATTCATCATACATACTGTAGATGCATGCACGCACACAGGCACATGCATACTGGCGGCTGAAAGATGCTGAATTTTCTCCTTTAGCGCTCACATAGGAAGTTGAGAATATGACTTTTATTGATTATAACATTGATCTAAGCATTGATGGAATGGTGGGGGTGAAACAACTCACCATGTCAATGACTAATACCTAACACTCCCCCTGCACATACAGTAAGTGTACAACACATTAGGAACACCTTCCTAATATTGAGTTGTACCTCCCACCCCTTTTGCCCTCAGAACACCCTCAATTTGTCGGGGCATGGAAGAAATCGCCTGCCTCTCCTCCCCCATCTGATAGCAAAGTCGAAGGAGCACAGCAAGAGGAGCATGACAATCAACAATGGTCACATGTCATGAGCCGTGGAAGCCGAAGACAGCGGCTTCCGGTAAAACAGTCTACATTCCCAACGAGAGGCCCGGAGCAGATACAAACAACAAATAGTTTCGCCACCCTGGAGCCTGATCAGATCAAATCAAATGTATTTATATAGCCCTTCGTACATCAGCTGATATCTCAAAGTGATGTACAGAAACCCAGCCTAAAACCCCAAACAGCAAGCAATGCAGGTGTAGAAGCACAGTGGCTAGGAAAAACTCCCTAGAAAGGCCAAAACCTAGGAAGTAACCTAGAGAGGAACCAGGCTATGAGGGGTGGCCAGTCCTTTTCTGGCTGTGCCGGGTGGAGATTATAACAGAACATGGTCAAGATGTTCAAATGTTCATAAATGACCAGCATGGTCAAATAATAGGTCTGGGACAGGTAGCACGTCCGGTGATCTTCCTGCACCTCCGTTGCCGAGGATACCTGTGTCTGCGGCCGCTGTGCCTACCATCTGTCAGAGGCCTACACCATCCTGTGAAGTGTGGGAGTGGGCAGATTTCCTTGTCCTTCTCGCAAGCTGTGATTTTGGGCAGCTCCATGGTAAGAAATTTGATTGTTCCTGGTGCAAAAACAACGTCCCATCTCGGGGCTCGAGTAAATTACATTACTAAGCTGCTCCCGAATGTACTACGCCAGGACATGGACATTAATTCTACCGTAGTCCATGTGGGTTTTAATGACATAATGAATGACAGCTCTGAACAGTCGAAACTGGATTTCAAAGAGCTGACTGACTCTCCGTTAAACACTAATAAAAGACCCATCATATCAGGCCCTGTGCCCTCTCTGAATAGTGGCATTGAATGCTTTAGCAGGATTATTTCTCTTCACAACTGGCTACGTGATTATTGCAGCTCAATGGGTGTAACAAAACACGTTTCATAAGGAGGATGGGATCCACCCAAATCATTTGGGTTCCTGGATCCTTTCACAGCCATATAAGGCTGCGGTAAGACAATGACTTATCAATGACCCAAGCCCAGCTCAGTTACTCCCTACCATTGTGTCTCTGAGTCATCATAATGCAAATTTATTTTTTTGTGAAGAATCAACA
This sequence comes from Oncorhynchus mykiss, assembly GCF_057628025.1. Taxonomy (NCBI): domain Eukaryota; kingdom Metazoa; phylum Chordata; class Actinopteri; order Salmoniformes; family Salmonidae; genus Oncorhynchus; species Oncorhynchus mykiss. The sequence continues at coordinate 43,206,274 of NC_143038.1, read as the reverse complement.
ACAAGTGGGACACAATCATGAAGTGGAACGACATTTATTGGATATTTCAAACTTTTTTAACAAATCAAAAACTGAAAAATTGGGCGTGCAAAATTATTCAGACCCTTTACTTTCAGTGCAGCAAACTCTCTCCAGAAGTGCAGTGAGGATCTCTGAATGATCCAATGTTGACCTAAATGACTAATGATGATAAATACAATCCACCTGTGTGTAATCAAGTCGCCGTATAAATGCACCTGCACTGTGATAGTCTCAAAGGTCCGTTAAAAGCGCAGAGAGCATCATGAAGAACAAGGAACACACCAGGCAGGTCCGAGATACTGTTGTGAAGAAGTGTAAAGCCGGATTTGGATACAAAAAGATTTCCCAAGCTTTAAACATCCCAAGGAGCACTGTGCAAGCGATAATATTGAAATGGAAGGAGTATCAGACCACTGCAAATCTACCAAGACCTGGCCGTCCCTCTAAACTTTCAGCTCATACAAGGAGAAGACTGATCAGAGATGCAGCCAAGAGGCCCACGATCGCTCTGGATGAACTGCAGAGATCTACAGCTGAGGTGGGAGACTATGTCCATAGGACAACAATCAGTCGTATATTGCACAAATCTGGCCTTTATGGAAGAGTGGCAAGAAGAAAGCCATTTCTTAAAGATATCCATAAAAAGTGTTGTTTAAAGTTTGCCACAAGCCACCTGGGAGACACACCAAACATATGGAAGAAGGTGCTCTGGTCAGATGAAACCAAAATTGAACTTTTTGGCAACAATGCAAAACGTTATGTTTGGCGTAAAAGCAACACAGCTGAACACACCATCCCCACTGTCAAACATGGTGGTGGCAGCATCATGGTTTGGGCCTGCTTTTCTTCAGCAGGGACAGGGAAGATGGTTAAAATTGATGGGAAGATGGATGGAGCCAAATACAGGACCATTCTGGAAGAAAACCTGATGGAGTCTGCAAAAGACCTGAGACTGGGACGGAGATTTGTCTTCCAACAAGACAATGATCCAAAACATAAAGCAAAATCTACAATGGAATGGTTCAAAAATAAACATATCCAGGTGTTAGAATGGCCAAGTCAAAGTCCAGACCTGAATCCAATCGAGAATCTGTGGAAAGAACTGAAAACTGCTGTTCACAAATGCTCTCCATCCAACCTCACTGAGCTCGAGCTGTTTTGCAAGGAGGAATGGGAAAAAATGTCAGTCTCTCGATGTGCAAAACTGATAGAGACATACCCCAAGCGACTTACAGCTGTAATCGCAGCAAAAGGTGGCGCTACAAAGTATTAACTTAAGGGGGCTGAATAATTTTGCACGCCCAATTTTTCAGTTTTTGATTTGTTAAAAAAGTTTGAAATATCCAATAAATGTCGTTCCACTTCATGATTGTGTCCCACTTGTTGTTGATTCTTCACAAAAAAATACAGTTTTATATCTTTATGTTTGAAGCCTGAAATGTGGCAAAATGTCGCAAAGTTCAAGGGGGCTGAATACTTTCGCAAGGCACTGTACATTATACCAGGGGCATTGGTAGACACAATGTAAGTAACCTAATTTATGTCCCTCTAACTGCCTCTGTTGATTCTACAGCTATTGTATGCAGCAATCACGTGTCTATGAACCAGATTTATGCTATTAGCACTGAGGCAGTGTTCCCTAGTAGGAAGTCCACTGTGTGCAGCTCACCCTGCACTAACATAAATAACATGAGAATATCTACTTCTGCTAAGCTTCCCAGGAAACCACATTCCTATAAAGCTTAGATGTTCATGTTAAAGATGCTCATGTTAAATTCTGATGAAGTAACATGGCTGGCTACAGGTTCATCTGCCTTCATCATTCTTGTGGGAAGCTGCTATAGACCACCAAGTGCTAACAGTTAGTATCTGGATAATGCTTGATAATGTATGTGACATTGTGATATTTATTTTACTAGAACCAATTTTTATTTTCAATGACGGCCTAGGAACAGTGTGTTAACTCCTTGTTCAGAGGTAGAACAACATATATATTTTTTTACCTTGTCAGCTAGGGGATTCGATCTTTCAACATTTCGGTTACCACCCCATATAAACAGAGAGGTATATTTTATGGATGCTGCCCACTCAAGAAAATGCTTCAAACTGTCACCAGTGTCCGCAATATGGTACAGGTGATCACAATATACTGTAGTAGGCAAATCAAGGAAAACCAAAGTTTCAAAGGCTGGGCCTAAGATAGTGTATAAGAGGTCATAAAATATGTTTTGTAGTGATTCCTATGTTGTTCATGTAAAGAATATTTGTTTTTTCCTGTCATGACTGTACTGTGAGGATCACAATGGGTCAGATCAGCTTGGCAATGGCTGACAATAACCAGACCTTCTCCCACCCACAGAGGGGTGCGGGGGTTTTGACACATAAATTAAGCAGGAGAGGACTCTCTCTTTTCCCTTTAGTATCAACCAAAGGAATGTCTTTGTTTCACAGACTGTTTCTGCTGAAAACTCTAACACAGTCAAACTTGGATAATGGAACAATATTTCTAACAATGTGGGGAATGGTCAGTGGGGAGTTATGGAAAACAAATATAATATTGCTTTTCATTTTGTGATGTCATTAAAAACTGCATGGACGAAATACTGTAACTTGGAAAGGATACCCCCTTTATCTGTCAAGTTTCCATCCAATACATTTTGCATATAGTATGATTAAAGTATTTTTGTTACGATATGAATGTGATTTTAGGAGTCATAAGAGAACTTCTAATCATACCCTTTGCACATTAAGAAGCCACACCCGAGTGAGGTCAGAAGAGTGTGTCAGTGTAATGTAACCGTCCTTTTCAACCAGAGTGTTTAAAAGGACTGGCTAAGAATTAATATTTCAGACCAGGAAACATGAAGCAGAGCTACATGTTGTAATGGTTGAAACTTTGAACCTCAACACGAGGTGAAGAAATAAACTCACCTTCCTTTAAGACCAGAGAGACGAAGAGCTGCAGCTCAAGTCCATAGTGGTCTGAATCCTGAACCCTGAATAATCAACACAAGTAGGAAGAGGCAACAAACTCCCCTCTCAGTCCCTGGTACAGCTGATTAGCTGTTCTGAGTCCAATATCTCAAACTCTTCAAACCATCCCATCCTACTAAGAGTCTCAAATCACCGTAGTAGGCTACTCTCATCACCCCACTGGAATCATCGACACGGCTGACTTATCTTCAAATAAGCAGCTTCAGGAGCGAATGGAAGGGTGAACTCTGTAGTTCTGTTCAGGACTACACGATGGACAAGGGCACCCCCACATAAATGTGTTCATGATTTCTTATTCCAAACGGGCGGCAGTTCATGTGCAAACTATATGATTGTGAGAATAGTTATAGAATGTGTCCACGATAAGTGTCCCTTTCTCTCTCTATGTTGATGAGTAAATTGCCATATTGTGTAAGTCTGCTATGGACCTTTGTCTCATGTAGTAAGTGTATGTGCGTGTGTGTATTCTGTGTTATTATTTAGTTAGCTAGTAAATAAAAAATGTAACCAATTTGTGTAGTACTGAATAATGAGCAAGGCTGTTTTTTTTGCAGATGCAAGAAAGTTACGACTGGTTAGGATGTTGATATGATAAGAGGTAATGATTAATAAATATGATTAATGATGATTAATATGGGAGTTGGTAACTCTTCAACCCTATTTTGTGGTGCCCCAAATCCTAATGAGTTAATTGTTACATGATTAATTTAATCGGGAATGTTAAACATAGTTAGTTGATTAAATAAATTACAGTAATCCGATTAATGAAGGTAAAGTGACGACAGTCCTTGGTGAGTAGTGGAGGCACAAGCAAACGTTGCACTTCACACATGTATGAAATTACTTATCCCAGTTACTAATAAATATGCACCCATTAATTAAGAACATTACTCTAAAAACTGTTAAATCCCTGTGGATTGATGAGGAATTGAACAATTGTATGGTTGAGAGGGATGAGACAAAAGGAATGGCAAATAAGTCTGGCTTCACAACTGATTTGGCAAACATACTGCAAATTGAGAAATCATGTGATTAAATGGAATAAAAAGAAGAAGAAACTACACTACGAAACAAAGTTAAATGTCATAAAAAAATGATAGTAAAAAGCTTCTTCATTTACATAATGGGAAAAAATGCAAACTCATTCACTAACTCATTTGGCTCATTCATTACAAAACCTACTGACATTGCCAACTACTTTAATTATTTTTTCATTGGCAGGATTGCCAAATTTAGGTATGACATGCCAGCAACAATCGCTGACACGACACATCCAAGTATATCTGACCAAATTATGAAAGACAAGAATTGTCATTTTCAATTCCGTAAAGTAAGTGTGGAAGAGGTGATAGAAAACAATAATTTATCAACAATGACAAGCCACTGGGGTCTGACAACTTGGTTGGAATATTACTGTGGATAATAGCGGACAATATTGCCACTCCCATTTGCCATATCTTCAATTTAAGCCTACTAGTAAGTATGTGCCCTCAGGCCTGGAGGGAAGCAAAAGTAATTCCACTACCTAAGAATAGTAAAGCCCCCTTTTAACCTCTTGAAGCTAGGGGGCACAATTTTTATTTTTGGAAAAATAACATTCCCAAAGTAAACTGCCTATTTCTCAGGACCAGATCCTGGAATATGCTTATAACTGACAGTTTAGGATAGAAAACACTAAAGTTTCCAAAACTGTAAAAATATTGTCTGTGAGTATAACAGAACTGATATTGCAGGCGAAATCCTGAGGAAAATCCAATCAGGAAGTGACTCTTATTTTGAAACCCCTGTCTTTCTATGCATCCATATTGCCCATTGAAAGGGATATCAACCAGATACCTTTTTCTGTGGCTTCCCTAAGCTGTCTACAGCCTTTAGACGTAGTTTCAGGCCTTTATTTTGAAGAATGAGCGTAAACGTCCACATTGCGTAAGTCGTCAGTTGTTGGCTCTCAGTGTGATTTTTGCGCTAAACAGAGAGGTAGCCATTTTTCCTCCTGGTCCTAGTGAAAAGCCAACTGTCCCAGTTGATATATTATCGAATAGATATTTGAAAACCACCTTGAGGCTGGATTATAAAAAACGTTTGCCATGTTTCTGTCGATATTATGGATATCTTTTTGTCTGCGTTATCGTGACCGCTATTTCCGGTGGATTCCTAGGCATAACGCATCAAACTAACGGAGGTATTTGGATATAAAAAATATATTTATAGAACAAAAGGAGCATTTGCTGTCTAACTGGGAGTCTTGTGAGTGAAAACACCCAAAGCTCATCAAAGGTAAACGATTAATTTGATTGCTTTTCTGATTTTCGTGACCAAGTTACCTGCCGCTAGGTGTACATAATGTTTTGTTAGTATATCGATAAACTTACACAAACACTTGTATTGTTTTCACTGTAAAGCATAATTTCAAAATCTGTGACGACAGGGCTTATATTTCACTTGTGACTTCATGAATATGAATATTTTCTAGTAAGATTATTTGACCGTTGCGCTATGCTATTTAGCGTAGTTGATGACAATTATCCCGGATCCGGGGGGGGGATCCAAGAGGTTCCAAGAGGTTAACAGGCTCAAATAGTCGACCAATCAGCCTGATACCAACCCTGAGTAAAGTTTTGGAAAAAATGGTGTTTGACCAGATACAATGCTATTTTACAGTAAACAAATTGACAACAGACTTTCAGCATGCTTATAGGGAAGGACATTCAACAAGCACAGCACTTACACAAATGACTGTTGATTGCCCGATAGAAAGTGATGATAAAAAGATTGTGGGGGCTGTTTTGTTAGAATTCAGTGCGGCTTTTGCTGAAAAAACATATGTGTTATGGCTTTAACCCCCTGTTATATTGTAGATAAAGAGTTACCTGTCTAACAGAACACAGAGGGTATTATTTAATGGAAGCCTCTCCAACATAATCCAGGTAGAATCAGGAATTCCCCAGGGCAGCTGTGGATAACTCAACACTATACACTTCAGCTACTACAGCAACTGAAATGATTTTAACACTTAGCAAAGAGCTGCAGTAAGTTTCACAATGGGTGGCAAGGAATAGGTTAGTCCTAAATATTTAAAAAATGAATTGCAATGTATTTGGGACAAATCATTCACTAAACCCTAAACCTCAACTAAATCCTGTAATAAATCATGTGGAAATTGAGCAAGTTGAAGTGACTAAACTGTTTGGAGTAACCCTGGATTGTAAACTGTCATGGTCAAAACATATTGAAACAACAGTAGCTAAAATGGGGAGAAATCTGTCCTTAATAAAGTGCTGCTCTACCTTCTTAAAAGCATTATCAACAAGGCAGGTCCTACAGGCTCTAGTTTTGTCACACCTGGACTACTGTTCATTTGATTGGTCAGGTGCCACAAAGAGGGACTTAGGAAAATTGTAATTGGCTCAGAACAAGTCAGCACGGCTGGCCCTTGAATGTACACAGAGAGCGAACATGAATAATATGCATGCCTCCTGTATCAAAGTAGAGGAGAGATTGAATTAATTAATACTTGTATTTGTGAGAGGTGAGAGGACATGTTGAAAGCACCAAGCTGTCTGTTTTAAATGACTAGAACACAGCTCAGACACCCATGCATACCCCACAAGTGATGTCACCAGAGGTCTCTTCACCATCCCCAAGTCCAGAACAGACTATGGGATGTGCACAGTACTACATAGAGCCATGACTACATGGAACTCCATTTCACAACAAGGAACTCATGCTAGCAGTAGAAAAACAGATAAAAATACACCTTATGGAACAGCGGGGTCTGTGAAGCAACACAAATATAGGCACAGACATTGCATACACACACAATAACATACACACTATTCTTCCGCGCCCAGAAACCTGCTCCTTTTACTCTCTGTTCTGAACACACTAGACGACCAGTTCTTTTAGCCTTTAGCCGTACTCTTATCCTACTCCTCCTCTGTTCCTCTGGTGATGTAGAGGTTAACCCAGGCCCTGCAGCCCCCAGCATCACTCCCATTCCCCAGGCGCTCTCATTTGTTGACTTCTGTAACCGTAAAAGCATTGATTTCATGTATGTTAACATTAGAAGCCTCCTCCCTAAGTTTGTTTTATTCACAGTTTTAGCACATTATGCCAACCTGGATGTCCAAGCCGTGTCTAAATCCTGACTTAGGAAGGCCACCAAAAATCCTGAAAGTTCCATCCCTAACTATAACATTTTCCGACAAGATAGAACTGCCAAAGGGGGCGGAGTTGCAATCTACTGCAGAGTTCTGTCATAATATCCAGGTCTGTGCCCAAACAATGCGAGCTTCAAAAATACATTCCTCTCCATCTTAAATAAGAATACCCCATTCCAAAAATGTTGAACTATGAACAGATATAGCCCTTGGTCCACCACAGACTTGACTGCCCTTGACCAGCACAAAAACATCCTGTGGCGTTCTGCATTAGCATCGAATATCCCCCGCGATATGCAACTTTTCAGGGAAGTCAGGAACCAATATACTCAGTCAGTTACAAACAGAAATTAGCTTCCTGTAGCACTAATTCCAAACAGTTTTGGACACTGTAAAGTCCATGGAGAATAAGAGCACCTCCTCCCAGCTGCCCACTGCACTGATGGTAATACACTGTCGCCACTGATAAATCTTCGATAATCGATTATTTCAATAATAATTTTTCCACGGTTGGCCATGCTCTCCACCTGGCTACCCCTAACCCGGCCAACATCTCAGCACCCCCTGCAGCAACTTGCCACCCCCCCCCCCCCCCCTCCTGCATCTCCTTCACCCAAATTCAGACTGCAGATGTTCTGAAAGAACTACAAAATCTGGATCTCCACAAATCAGCTGGGCTAAACAATCTGGACCCTCTCTTTCTAAAATGATTATCCGAAATTGTTGCAACCCCTACTTAGCCTATTAGCCTATTCAACCTCTCTTTGAGATCCCCAAAGATTGGAAAGCTACCGCTGTCATGCCCCTCTTCAAAGGGGTAGACACTCTAGACCCAAACTGTTATAGACCTATATCCATCCTGCCCTGCCATTCTAAAGTCTTCGAAAGCTATGTTAATAAACAGATCACCGACCATTTCGAATCCCACCATACCTTCTCCGCTATGCAATCTGGTTTCCGAGCTGGTCATGGGTGCCCTTCAGCCATGCTCAAGGTCCTAAATGATACCATAACCACCATTGGTAAAATACAGTACTGTGCAGCCGTCTTCATCGACCTGGCCAAAGCTTTTGACTCTGTCAATCACCACATTCTTATCGGCAGACTCAACAGCCTTGGCTTCTCAAATGACTACCTCGCCTGGTTCACCAACTACTTCTCAGATAGAGTTCAATGTGTCAAATCGGAGGGCCTGTTGTCCAGAACTCTGGCGGACTAAATGGGGGTGCCACAGGGTTCACTTCTCAGGCCATCAATGATGTCGCTCTTTCAGTGATACTCTGATCCACTTCTATACAGACGACATCATTCTGTATACATCCCTTCTTTGCTAACAAACTTCCAAACGAGCTTCAATGCCATACAACACCCCTTCCGTGGCCTCCAACTGCTTTTAAAAGCAAGTAAAACTAAGTGCATGCTCTTCAATGGATGACTGCCCGCACCCTCCTGCCCGACTAGAATCACTACTCTGGACAGTTCTGACCTAGAATATGTGGACAACTATAAATACCTACAGTTGAAGTCGGAAGTTGACATACACTTAGGTTGGAAACATTAAAACTAGTTTTTCAACCACTCCACAAATGTCTTGTTATTAACAAACTATAGTTTTGCCAAGTCGGTTAGGACATCTACTTTGTGCATGACACAAGTAAATTCCCCCACAATTATTTACAGACAGATTATTTCACTCATAATTCACTTCATTACAATTCCAGTGGGTCAGAAGTTTACATACACTAAGTTGACTGTGCCTTTAAACAGCTTGGAAAATTCCAGAAAATGGATATCATGGCTTTAGAAGCTTCTAAAAGGCTAATTCACATAATTTGAGTCAATTGGCGATGTACCTGCGGATGTATTTCAAGGCCTTTGTTTGACATCATGGGAAAATTAAAAAGAATCAGCCAAGACCTCAGAAAAAAATTGGAGACCTCCACAAGTCTGGTTCATTCCAAATGCCTGAAGGTACCACATTCACCTGTACAAACAATAGTATGCAAGTCTTAACACCATGGGACCACGCAGCCGTCATACCGCTCAGGAAGGAGATGCGTTCTGTCTCCTAGAGATGAATGTACTTTGGTGCGAAAAATGCAAATCAATCCCAGAACAACAGCAAAGGACCTTGTGAAGATGCTAGAGGAAACGGATATAAAAGTATCTATATCCACTGTAAAACGGGGCCTATATATCGACATAACCTGAAAGGCCGCTCAGCAATGAAGAAGCCACTGCTCCAAAACCGCCATAAAAAAGCCAGACTACAGTTTGCAACTGCACATGGGGACAACGATCATACTTTTTGAAGAAATATCCTTTGGTCCAATGAAACAAAAATAAAACTGTTTGGCCATAATGACCATCGTTATGTTTGGAGGAAAAAGGGGGAGGCTTCCAAGTCAAAGAACACCATCCCAACCGTGAAGCACGGGGGTGGCAGCATCATGTTGTGGGGGTGCTTTGCTGCAGGAGGGACTGGTGCAATTCACAAAATAGATGGCATCATGAGGGTGTAAAATTATGTGGATAAATTGAAGCAATATCTCAAGACATCAGTCAGGAAGTTAGAGCTTGGTCGCAAATGGGTCTTCCAAATGGACAATGACCCCAAGCATACTTCCAAAGTTGGGGCAAAATGGCTTAAGGACAACAAAGTCAAGGTATTGGAGTGGCCATCACAAAGCCCTGACCTCAATCCTAGAGAACATTTGTGGGCTGAAAGAAAAAGTGTGTGTGAGCAAGGAGGCCTTAAATCCTGACTCAGTTACACCAGCTCTGTCAGGATGAATGGGCCAAAATTCACCCAATTTATTGATGGAAGCTTGTGGAAGGCTACCCAAAACGTTTGACCCAAGTTAAACAATTTAAAGGCAATGCTACCAAATACTAATTGAGTGTATGTAAACTTCTGACCCACTGGGAATGTGATGAAAGATATAAAAGCTGAAACAAATCATTCTCTCTACTATTATTCTGACATTTCACATTCTTAAAATAAAGTGGTGATCCTAACTGACCTAAAACAGAGAATTTTTACTGGGATTAAATGTCAGGAATTGTGAAACACTTCTGACTTCAACTGTAGGTGTCTGGTTAGACTGCAACCTCTCCTTCCAGCAACTCCAATCCAAAATTAAATCTAGAATCGGCTTCATATTTCGCAACAAATGCCGCCAAACATACCCTCGTAAAACTGACTATCCTACCAATCCTTGACTAAAGGGTAGAGCTGCCTCTTTCAAGGTGTGGGACTCTAACCCGGAAGCTTACAAGAATTCCTGCTATGCCCTGTGACGAACCATCAAACAGGCAAAGCGTCAATACAGGGCTAAGATTGAATCATACTACACAGCTGCTCCGACGCTCGTCTTATGTGGCAGGGCTTGCAAACCATTACAGACTACAAAGGGAAGCACAGCCGCGAGCTGCCCAGTGACACGAGCCTACTAGACGAGCTAAATCACTTCTATGCTCTCTTCGAGGCAAGCAACACTGAGGCATGCATGAGAGCATCAGCTGTTCCGGACGGCTGTGTGATCACGCTCTCCATAGCCGATGTGAGAAAGACCTTTAAACAGGTCAACATACACAAGGCTGCGGGGCCAGACAGATTACAAGGATGTGTGCTCCTGGCAGACCCATAGCACTCATGTCCGTAGCCATGAAGTGCTTTGAAAGGCTGGTAATGGCTTACATCAACACCATTATCCCAGAAACCCTAGACCCACTCCAATTTGCATACCGCCCAAACAGATCCACAGATGATGCAATCTCTATTGCAACCCACACTGCCCTTTCCCACCCGTACAAAAGGAACACATCTGTAAGAGAATGCTATTCATTAACTACAGCTCAGTGTTCAACACCATAGTGCCCTCAAAGCTCATCACCAAGCTAAGGATCCTGGGACTAAACACCTCCCTCTGCAACTGGATTCTGGACTTCCTGACAGGCCGCCCCCGGGTGGTGAGGGTAGGTAGCAACACATCTGAAACGCTGATCCTCAACACTGGAGCCCCCCAGGGGTGCGTGCTCAGTCCCCTCCTGTACTCCCTGTTCACCCATGTTTGCACGGCCAGGCACGAATCCACCATCATTAAGTTTGCAGACGACACAGCAGCGGTCTGATCACCAACAACGACGAGACAGCCTATAAGGAGGAGGTCAGAGACCTGGCCGGGTGGTACCAGAATAACAACCTATCCCTCAACATAACCAAGATTTAAGGAGATGAATGTGGATGACAGGAATAGGAGGACCGAGCACGCCCCCCATTCTCATCGATGGGGCTGTAGTGGAGCAGGTTGAGAGCTTCAAGTTCATTGGTGTCCACATCACCAACAAACTAGAATGGTCCAAACACACCAGACAGTCGTGAAGAGGACACTACAAAGCCTATTCCCCCTCAAGAAACTAAAAAGATTTGGCATGGGTCCTGAGATCCTCAAAAGGTTCTACAGCTGCATGGTTGCATCACTGCCTGGTACGGCAATTGCTCGGCCTCCGACAGCAAGGCACTACAGAGGGTGGGGCTAAGCTGGCTCCCATCCAGGACCTCTACACCAGGCGGTGTCAGAGGAAGACCCTAAAAATTGTCAAAGACCCCAGCCACCCCAGTCATAGGCTGTTCTCGCTACTACAGCATGGCAAGCGGTACCAGAGTGTCAAGTCTAGGACAAAAAGGCTTCTCAGTTTTTATCCCAAGCCATAAGACTCCTGAATAGGTTATCAAATAGCTACCCATACTATCTGTATTGTGTGCCCCCCCAACCCCTCTTTTACGCTGCTGCTACTCTCTGTTTATCATATATGCATAGTCGCTTTAACTATACATTCATGTACATACTACCTCAATTGGCCCGACCAACCAGTGCTCCCGCACATTGGCTAACCGGGCTATCTGCATTGTGTCCCGCCAACCATCCCCTGCCAACCCCTCTGTTACGCTACTGCTACTCTCTGTTCATCATATATGCATAGTCACTTTAACCATATTGTCACGTTCTGACCATAGTTCTTTTGTGTTTTCTTTGTTTTAGTGTTGGTCAGGACGTGAGCTGAGTGGGCATTCTATGTTGTGTGTCTAGTTTTCCCATTTCTATGTTTGGCCTGATATGGTTCTCAATCAGAGGCAGGTGTTAGTCATTGTCTCTGATTGGGAACCATATTTAGGTAGCCTGTTTTGTGTTGGGTTTTTGTGGGTGGTCTTCGTGTGTCTGCACCAGACAGAACTGTTTAGGTTGTGCCACATTTGTTATTTTGTAGTGTTCATGTTTATCGTCTATATTAAACATGATGAACACTAAACACGCTGCACTTTGGTCCTCTCCTTTGTCCACAGAAGAAATCTGTTACACATATCTACATGTACATACTACCTCAATCAGCCTGACTAACTGGTGAATGTATGTAGCCTCGCTACTTTTATAGCCTCGCCACTGTATATAGCCTCGCTACTTTTATAGCCTCGCCACTGTATATAGCCTCACTACTGTTTTTCACTGTCTTTTTACTGTTATTTGTATTTCTTTACTTACACATTGTTCACCTAATACCTTTTTTGCACTATTGGTTAGAGCCTGTAAGTAAGCATTTCACTGTAAGGTCTACTACACCTTTTGTATTCGGCGCACGTGACAAATAAACTTGGATTTGATTTGACTTTGGAGATGTAATTTACAAAACAGCCCCCAACAGTCTACTCAGCAAACTGGATGTGGTCTGTCACAGTGTCATGCGTTTTCTCACCAAAGCCCCATATACTACCCACCACTGCGACCTGTATGCTCTCGTTGGCTGGCTCTCACTACAAATCCGTTGCCAAAATCACTGACTCCAGGTAATCTATAAGTCTTTGCTAGGTAAAGCCCTGCCTTATCTCAGCTCACTGGTCACCATAGCAGCACCAACCATAGCACACACTCTAGCAGGTATATTGCACTGGTCATCCCCAAAGCCAACACTTCCTTTGGCCGCTGGTACGTTCCCCAGGTTCTGTGTTGTGGGTTTGTATGTGTATATGTTTCAGAATCGCTTCCTAGATTCCAAGCAGCTGATTGGTCGGCCCCGTTGAAGATTAGAGCTCTGACCCTCTCCCCCTTGTCAGGAGATACAGCTGTCTGCAATTACCGACTCCTTCTGCAGCTTGAAAAGCCAGTGTTCCTTTGTTAGGAGAGAGTTTATTTGTATGACCTGTGTTTCGTTGTTGGTCTGTAGAATTTGTTGTAAAGTATTTTGTAGCCTGTCCTGCAGAGGTATGTTTATGTCAACAGGACTCAGTGTTTTTGACGATTGAAATTGTTCACTTTAAGTTTGAATTATTATTTTTCATTTGTTCCCGGGGGGAAGGGGAAGGCACCTTGGTAGTACTTAGGCAAGAGGCCTGCGGGTGTACATATACCTGTAGTTTGTACTCTGTCCATGCACACTAGGTAAGACCTGGGCGGACCACCCCCTGTATTTTGGTTAGCACCTGGCGTTAAGGTTAGGTAAGTAGTAGGTAGGCAGGTAAGGTAGGAGAGAGGACTCTAACTCTTACTTTCCATGCTTTGGCTCCATCGAGCCCCTTTTTACCACATTACCATGTCAAGGAAATAAATTCCCAGTAAACTGTAATATTCTCTGCCTCTGTCATACTTACCCTCACCTACAATCACATACCTCTTTCACTCCATGGGGAGTTGAGTGTAGCAGGGGTTTGCTTTCCAGCCTTCAAGAGGCATGTGTAACAGCCGCCTTTCCTTCCAGTTCTCTGCTGCCAGTGACTGGAACGGATAGCAAAAATATCTGAAGCTGGAGTCTTATCTCCCTCTCAAACTTTAAGCATCAGTTGTCAGAGCAGCTTATCGATCACTGTACCTGTACACAGCCGATCTGTAAATGGCACACCCAACTACCTCATCCCCATATTATTACTTATCCTCTTGCTCTTTTGCACTCCGGTATCTCTACATGCATATCATCATCTGCACATCTATCACTCCAGTATTAATGCTAAATTGTAATTATTTCGCCTCTATGGCCTATTTATTGCCTACATCCCTACTCTTCTACATATGCACACACTGTACATAGCTTTTCCTATTGTGTTATTGACTGTACTGTTGTTTAACTCTGTTTTTGTTGCACTGCTTTGTTTTATCTTGGCCAGGTCACAGTTGTAAATGAGAACTTGTTCTCAACTGGCCTACCTGGTTAAATAAAGGTAAAGTAAAATAGAAAACACACACGTACACATGGATTTTGTGTTGTAGATATGTGGTAGTGGAATATGGGCCTGGGGGCACACAGTGTGTTGTGAATTATGTAATGAATGTATTGTAATGCTTTAAAATTGTAAAACTGCCTTGGCAGCAGCTAATGGGGTCCAGAATAAATACACAATCCATGTCTCAGTTGTAAAAAATCCTCCTTGAACCTGTCTCCTCCCCTTCATTTACACTGATTGAAGTGGATTTAACAAGTGACATCAATAAGGGATCATAGCTGTCACCTGGATTCACCTGGTCAGTCTATGTCATGGAAAGCGCAGTTCTTAATGTTTTGTACACTAGTGTGTGTGTCACATGTGCCTATGGTTCCATTTAGTCCTCATGCCCTTTCCCTCGTGTGCTTCATTTTGAATTGAGTTACTTAAACATGCTTTAATATTTATTTATTCCTAGAGTGTTCTGTGTTTTTGTTTACTTACTTGAGTGACTTTCCATTGAATTGGTTAAAACCTCTTTGAGCTAGGGTGCAGTATTTTCACGTCCAGATGAAAAGCGTGCCCAAAGTAAACTGCCTGCTACTCAGGCCCAGAAGCTAGGATATGCATATTATTAGTAGATTTGGATAGAAAACACTCTGAAGTTTCTAAACTGTTTGAATATCTGTGTATAACAGAACTGATTTGGCAGGTGAAACCCCGAGCACAATACATGCAGGGATTTTTTTAATTTTTTTATCTCAATCTGTTTTCCATTAGTTGTCTATGGCAATCCCTTTTTAACAGATATGCTTGCAGTTCCTATGGCTTCCACTAGATGTCAACAGTCTAGAAATTGGTTGATGTTTTTCCTTTGAGAAATGAAGAAGTAGCCCTGTTATTTCCATGTGTCACTCTGTTTTGGTGCGTACGACCTGGAACGTGCTTCACTTTGTTTTTGTCCGATATTGAGCACAGCATTTCCCGTCTTAAATATTTATTGATTATTTACGTTTTAGGATACATAAATTTGGATTAGGAACGTTGTTTGAAATGTTTGGACCAAGTTTACAGGTAACTTATTAGATACTTTTTCTTTTCTGGGGGATAAAACTGAAATTGTAACCAGCTTTGTATGGCTTGTTTAAGAAAGGGCAATACTTTAAACAACATTTCATTTTCAATTAATCGGAAATGAGAAGATGTAATCTGTATTAAGGCAAAAAAAGCCATTTTTGAACAAAGGATGAGCTGTTCTTAATAATCTACTGGAGAACCATTTTGGGTTTAAGTATAATTTATGTTTGAGTGAAGCTGTTAGTGAGAGGTTTAAAGCTTTAATATTTAATCGTTTTAGCCCCACAAACTCATATTCATTATATAAATAGACATGCTTAATTTTGTATGGCTTAGCATTCCAAATATAATTACATATTTTTTGCTTATATGATTTTAAAATCGAATCATCTGCAGTAGGCAATGCCATTAGTAAGTACACTGTGATAATACCAAAGAGTTCATCAATGTAATTTTTCCATAAACAGATTTACCTCTCCATGGTTTCAAAATCTTATCTATTTTTGCAAAATTTCTATTGAAATTAATTGTAAGTTCATTTATATTTTTTGAGATGTGAATACCATGTATGTCTACTTCACATCCGCCCATTTTATTGGTAAACTACAAGGTAGTGTAAACACTGTATTTTTTTAATGATCCAATACATAATATGGTACACTTTTCATAATTAGGTTTTAATCTAGAAAGGCTAGAAAAGTGATCTTCAATGAGACTGTCCAGGGATCCAGATTGCAGACTTAAGAAAAAACTAGTCATCAGCATACTGTCGTGTCTTTACGATCATTAAGTTGAAGACTTAGTTTTTATCAAAGATTCTCTGTAATTAGTATTACTCGATCAAACTGATTAATTATGTAACTGTAATTAACTAGGAAGTCGGGGCACCAAGGAAAATATTCAGATTACAGTTATAATTTCCCAATATAACCTTTCAGATATTTTCATATCTGATCAATAGTCTTCTGATTAATGAATTATTTATTTTACCTCACGTTAGTCTCATTCCAAACGTTGTAAATTGTTGGTTATCTGCACGAACCCAGTTTTCACTATGAGTCATCCATACATCAATTGTCTTAAATAATTTATTTATTACTAACTAAGTAATTCAAAGAAATGCATAAACAAAACAACGTGGTAAATATGGTTACAAGAAAGGATAAGAGTGCCCTAGTGCCCTAGTGGGCTAAACCGGCCTTGCGGCTTGTTAGACAAGGGTGAAGTGGTGGTCGACCGAGAAGTCACGACAGAGTTAATAATTATAACAATTGGAATGCTAATCCTTTACACATGAAGGCTCAGTCATTTGGGAACAATTGCAATCAATATACAGTGGGGCAAAAAAGTATTTAGTCAGCCACCAATTGTGCAGGTTCTCCCACTTAAAAAGATGAGAGAGGCCTGTAATTTTCATCATAGGTACACTTCAACTATGACAGACAAAATGAGAGAAAAAAATCCTGAAATTCACATTGTAGGATTTTTAATGAATTTATTTGCAAATTATGGTGGAAAATAAGTATTTGGTCAATAACAAAAGTTTATCTCAATACTTTGTAATATACCCTTTGTTGGCAATGCCAGAGGTCAAACGTTTTCTGTAAGTCTTCACAAGGTTTTCACACACTGTTGCTGGTATTTTGGCCCATTCCTCCATGCAGATCTCCTCTAGAGCAGTGATGTTTTGGGTCTGTTGCTGGGCAACACGGATCTGGAGATTGGCTCGGCCACTCCAGGACCTTGAAATGCTTCTTACGAAGCCACTCCTTCGTGGCCAGGGCGGTGTGTTTGGGACATTGTCATGCTGAAAGACCCAGCCACGTTTCATCTTCAATGCCCTTGCTGATGGTAGGCTTTGTTATTTTGGTCCCAGCTCTCTGCAGGTCATTCACTAGGTCCCCCTGTGTGGTTCTTGTGATCATTTTGACCCCACAGGGTGAGATCTTGCGTGGAGCCCCAGATCGAGGGAGATTATCAGTGGTCTTGTATGTCTTCCATTTCCTAATAATTGCTCCCACAGTTGATTTCTTCAAACCAAGCTGCTTACCTATTGCAGATTCAGTCTTCCCAGCCTGGTGCAGGTCTACAATTTTGTTTCTGGTGTCCTTTGACAGCTCTTTGGTCTTGGCCATAGTGGAGTTTGGAGTATGACTGTTTGAGGTTGTGGACAGGTGTTTTTTATACTGATAACAAGTTCAAACAGGTGCCATTAATACAGGTAACGAGTGGAGGACAGAGGAGCCTCTTAAAGAAGAAGCTACAGGTATGTGAGAGCCAGAAATCTTGCTTGTTTGTAGTTGACCAAATACTTATTTTTGCAAATAAATTTATTAAAAATCCTACAATGTGATTTTCTGGATATTTTCACTTCTCATTTTGTCTGTCATATTTGAAGTGTACATATGATGAACATTACAGACCTCTCTCATCTTTTTAAGTGAGAGAACTTGCACAATTGGTGGCTGACTAAATACTTTTTTGCCCCACTGTATATCGAGGCCAATTAGATGGTCGCCCGATTGCATTTGGTCTCTTATTAATACTTTTTAAAACTTTTGATGCCAGCAAGAAAAAGTCTAGGAAGTCATCAAGACGGCTAGCTTGATTAAATCTCCATGTATATCTCACTAGGTCAGGGGTTTTCAACCTCCATATATCCACTAGTTCTAAATTATCCATGATCTTTGTAATCTCCTTAACGTCTTCGGGCTAGGGGGCAGTATTTGGAAGTTTGGATGAATGAGGTGCCGAAAGTAAACTGTCTGTTACTCAGGCCCAGAATCTAGGATATGCATATAATATTGGATAGAAAACACTAAAGTTTCCAAAACGGTTAAAATAATGTCTGTAAGAATAACAGAACTGATTTAGCAGATTAAAAACCCGAGGACAATTCATCCAGAAAAAACATTTCAGCTCACCTCTGATTACAATGGCTGGGAATGAGAATATAAATAATACATCCTCCCAGATTGCAGTTCCTAGGGCTTCAAATAGATGTCAACAGTTTAGAAAGAGTTTCAGGCTTGTTTTTTTTAAATGAGCTAGATTTTTCGTTTTTCTAGTGGCTCCCATTTTGGCTGTAGTGTTTGTAGCGCGTTCCGGTGAGTGCACGTACTTCGTTATTTATCTCCGGTAATGGTCTCCGGTATTCTCCGTCTTAAATTGTATAGTTTATTTACATAATAGGTTACCTGAGGATTGATTAGGAACGCTGTTTGACTTGTTTGGAAGAAGTTTATTGGTAATTTACGGGATTTATTTTGTATGCATTTTGAACGAGGGAAACCGGTGGATTACTGAGTCAAGCGCGCCATTGAAACTTACTTTTGTGGGATGTAAAGAAGGACTTTATCGAACAAAAGGACCATTTGTTATGTAGCTGGGACCCTTGGGATTGCAAAAAGATGAAGCTCTTCAAAGGTAAGTGATATATTTTATCGCTATTTCTGACTTTCGTGATGCATCTGCTTGGTTGGAAAATGTTTGTGGCAAGCTCTGGTGAGGGTACGCATTTGGTTATTTATCTCCGGTATTGAATATACTATTCTCTGTCTTAAATTTTATCGTTTATTTACATATTAGGGTACCTGAGGATTGATTGGGAATGTTGTTTGACATGTTTGGACCAAGTTTATTGGTAACGTTTGGGTTTCATTTTGTATGCATTTTGAACGAGGGGAAACAGGTGGATTATTGAATGAAGAGCGCCAAATAAACATACTTTTTTGGGATATAAAGAAGGACTTTGTCGAACAAAATTACCATTTGTTATGTAACTGGGACCCTTGTGATTGCAACCAGATGAAGATCTTCAAAGGTAAGGGATTTATTTTATCGCTATTTCTGACTTTCTGCTTTGTTGGAATGCATCTGCTTTGTTGGAAAATGTTTTTAATGCTTATGTATGCGGGGAGCTGTCCTCAGATAATCGCATGGTGTGCTGTCATGCTGTTTTGCTATCTCAATGGTTGAACCCGACTATCACTCAAGCTTTGACCAATTCCCAGAGGTTGTAAGGCTCTGGTTAATAAATAATTAGACCAAGTCCCAGTCTGCAATAGATCAGTCCTTTATTCAGAGAGCTCTAAAAATCATACAATGCACATAGCCTTTTATACTTCACATTTGGTTATAACATACACTTTCATTTTGTAGTGGATTAGCATAGCTACGTTCGGACGGGGCCTTCCCTCTGCTCTGCCTCCAAAATGGTGAGCTCTTTGAAAATCAATTGTTTCCACCCCAGCTAGCAATGAGGAATCGGCCCAGAAGTGGACCTCTTCCTGGGGGCCGGAACTGATTGGATCAGCCCGGAATCGGGTGTTGGACTCGGCCCGGAATCAAAATGAATGACTGCCAAGAAACGGCCCAAGTACATCGGGCTGTTTAATTCAGGCGACTTTGCTAACATCCTAATCCCTGTCACATGACGTCGGCTGAGTCTGACTCTTAGCCGAGTGCCCCGACTCTCAGCCGGAATCGGCCTAGACCCACTGTACTAGCTGGGACCTGTTCGTCCGTCATCTTGAGATTATGTTTCATGAACACCTTGACCTTTTCCTCCGTTGACTGATAGTTTTCATTTTCATCCTCCTTTATTCCCATAATAACAATATTATTTCTCATACTTCTGCACTTTAGATCAAGTAATTCGGCTTTCATTGTTTTATTATAATACCGTAGCCTCTCTGTGGTGTCTTTTATGGAGTCCACGGTAGTTTTCAATGTCTTATTATTTTATTACTGTAATCCATTCCTGTATTTAAGGCCTCAACCAGGCAATAGATCCAGTTTTTTTAACTGCTCGCTCATGCTTGTAAGCAATGCTCTATCTTCTGGAGACATAGTTATGAAAATGTTCCCCTCCAATGTTAAGTTTAGATGGCGGCTTTCCTCCTGCTTCGCTTGCAGAACTCGAGGAAAGGTCTTCTCTTGTTCGCTTCAATGTATCCGTTTCTTTTTGGAGCATATCAAAATGATGATCAATAAATAGTTCCAGATTATCTATATTATCCAGAATGTTTGTTTTGAAGTTATCAGCGAATCCTCCATTTTTGTGATTCATTCATGGGACAAGCTGTGCCTACCACACTGCCACTTCATCCACCCGGAGTATGGGATTTTAAGGTGAGCACTTATGCCGCCCTTTGATAAGCAGTGCCCACTTTGTCAAAAGCAGGGGCGCAAAATATTTTGCTTGTCCATTCCCAGTGCGCATCTCCAGGGTGCTGTTGGAGAGACACATCTCTGCATTGCACCACCAACATTCCTTAAAAAAATAGAACAAAAGATCATGGACCAGGTACAAGATATGGTAGAAATAGTATGCAGCCTTTTTCTTTAGCCTACAGGCTGGAGATAAAATGTATGACAATTTAATGAGACGGACACTTTTTACATCATGCAGGTGATCTGCGTGAAGAGGTGGAGAAAGAGAGCCCGGAGAGCAGGCTGCCTTCTGAGAATTCGAAGGCGATCAAATAAATCCCCACTTCTGCTAGCAAATGTGCAATCTTTGGACAATAAAATCAACGAGTTACAGGGAAGATTAAACTACCAAAACTGTAACATCTTATGCTTCACGAAGTCGTGGCTGAACGATGACAATATCAACATACAGCTGGCTGGTTATACGATGTACCTGCAGGATAGAATAGCGGCATCTGGTAAGACAAGGGGCAGTGGACTATGTATTTTTGCAAATAACAGCTGGTATCAATGGAAGTCTCGAGCTATTGCTCGCCTGAGGTTGAGTATATCATGATAAGCTAAAGACCACACTACCTATCAAGAGAGTTCTCATCTGCATTCTTCACAGCTGTTTGCATACCACCTCAGTCAGAGGTCGGCACTAAGATAGCATTGAATGAGCTCTATTCCGCCATAAGCAAACAAGAAAACGCTCACCCAGAGGCGGCACTCCTAGTAGCCAGAGACTTTAACACAGTGGAACTTAAATCAGTTTTACCAAATTTCTATCAGCATGCTAAGTGTGCAACCAGGGGGAAAAGACATCTGAACCACCTATAGTCCACACACAGATACACATACAAAGCTCTCCCTCGCCCTCCATTTGGCAAATCTGACCATAATTTCATCCTCCTGATTCCTGCTTACAAGCAAAAATAACAGCAGGAAGCACCAATGACTAGATCAATAAAAAAATGGTCAGATGAAGCAGATGCTAAGCTACAGGACTGTTGACTTGAATATGTTCTGGGATTCTTCCAATGGCATTGAGGAGTACACCGCATCTGTCATTGGCTTCATCAATGAGTGCATTGATGACATCTTCCCCACAGTGACCGTATGTACATAGCCCAACCAGAAGCCATGGATTACAGGTAACATCCACACAGAGCCAAAGGGTAGAGCTGCCTCTTTCAAGGAGCGGATCTCTAACCCGGAAGCTTATAATAAATCCCACTATGCCCTCCAACAAACAAGCAATGCGTCAACACAGGATAAAGATAGAGTCGTACTACAACGGCTCTGAAGCTCGTTGGATGTGCCAGGGCTTGCAAACCATTACAGACTACAAAGGGAAGCACAGCCGAGAGCTGCACAGTGACACAAGCCTACCAGATGAGCTAAACGATGTATATGCTCGCTTTGAGGCATATGACACTGAAACATGCATGAGAGAACCAGCTGTACCGGAAGACTGTGTGATCACGCTCTCCGCAGCCGATGTAAGACCTTTAGACAGGTCAACATTCACAAGACCGCAGGGCCAGACGGATTACCAGGACATGTACTGTGAGCATGCGCTGACCAACTAGCAAGTTTCTTCACTTACATTTTCAACCTCTCCCTGTAAGAGTCTGTAATACCAACATGTTTTAAGCAGACCACCATAGTGCCTGTACCCAAGAACACATAGATAACCTGCCTAAATGACTACCGACTTGTAGCACTCACATCTGTAGCCATAAAGTGTTTTGAAAGGCTGGTCTTGGCTCACATCAACACCATCATCCCAGAAACCCTAGACCCACTCCAATTTGCATTCGCCCAACAGACCCACAGATGATGCAATCTCTATTGCACCCCACACTGCCCTTTCCCACCTGGACAAAAGGAACACATCTGTAAGAGAATGCTATTCATTAACTACAGCTCAGCATTCAACACCATTGTGCCCTCAAAGCTCATCAATTAGCTAAGGACCCTGAGACTAAATACCTCCCTCTGCCACTGGATCCTGGACTTCCTGATGGGCTGCCCTCAGGTGGTAAGGCTACGTAACAACACACCCGCCACGCTGATCCTCAACACGGGGGCCCCTCAGGGGTGTGTGCTCAGTCCCCTCCTGTACTCCCTGTTCACTCCTGACTGCACGGCCAGGCACGACTCCAACGCTATCGTTAAATTTGCAAATGATCACTGACAACAACGAGACAGCCTATAGGGAGGAGATCGGAGACCTGGCTGTGTGGTGCCAGGACAACAACCTCTCCCTCAACGTGATCAAGAAAGGAGATGATTGTGGACTACAGGAAAAAGAGGACAGAGCACTCCCCCATTCTCATCGACAGGGCTGCAGTGGAGCAGGTTGAGAGCTTCAAGTTCCTTGGTGTCCACATAACCAACAAACTAGAATGATCCAAGACAGCCGTGAAGCGGGCACGATAAAACCTATCACCCTCAGGAGACTGATAATATTTGGCATGGGTCATCAGATCCTCAAAAGATTCTACAGCTACACCATCGAGAGCATCCTGACTGGCTCCATCACTGCCTGATATGGTAACAGCTCGGCCTCCGACCGCAAGGCACTACAGAGGGTAGTGCGAACGGCCCAGTACATGACTGGGGCCAAGCTTCCTGCCATCCAGGACCTCTATACCAGGCGGTGTCAGAGGAAGGACCTAGAAATGGTCAAAGACTCCAGCCACCCTAGTCATAGACTGTCATAGACTCTCTGCTACCGCACGGCAAGCGGTACTGGAGTGCCAAGTCTAGGTCCAAAAGGCTTATAAACAGCTTCTACCCCCAAGCCATAAGACTGCTAAACATCTAGTCAAATGGCTGTCCGGACTATTTGCATTGCCCCCCACCCCCTACACACCACTGCCACTCTCTGTTGTCATCTATGCATCTATGCATAGTCACTTTAATAACTCTACCTACATATACATATTACCTCCACTAACCGGTACATTGACTCTGTACTGGCACTATTTTGTTCTATTTTACTGCTGCTCTTTAATTATTTGTTACTTTTGTCTCTTATTCTTATCCGTATCTTTTTTAAACTGCACTGTTGGTTTGGTGCTTGGAAGTAAGCAATTCCCTGTAAGGTCTACACCTGCTGTATTCGGCACATGTGACTAATACAATTTTATTTGATTTGAAGACTAAGTATCAGGTCACCCAGAGAAGTAATTGCTAGTGCACAGCTCAGCGCTTTCTCCTTTACCTACTCTGCTGACAGACATTGAAAAACAGTCTCCCTGTTGTTGTTGTTCTGCAGACCAGAAAAAATGGATCTAAACAATCACAAATATGCTGGTGAAAGCAGTTTTTTTACTCATAAGATACAATGTAAACTCCTTATCAATAATGCTTTTGGTAACATAAAAGCCCTCCAGATATTGTCTCTCATGACATGAGGCAACAGTGTGTCACTGTATCTCTCATGCCATTAATTGAGATATCCACACACAATTGTGTGTATCATAAACCAGGTCACTAGGACAAAGGCCATTACGAGTAATGATTGATGAAAAAAATGCTTTCGTCAGCAAGTTTTCAAACCAGGTCACAGGATGGAGAACATGGTGCCAGTGGCTGCCTCTCGTGCTCACAAACACACTCAAATAGCACATATGGACTCAAACACACATGACATGCACACGTGTGCTGCTTGTGATTCAGGGCATGTATTCAGTGCAGTAACCCTACCCTGGTCCCTATCCCCCTGTGGATGGGATATGTCACATGACCATACCTTCGAGAGGCTCAGCTGTTTGTTACTCTAATTCTGGCCGTGGCAGCTGAGCACTGCCTGGGACACTATCCTAGATCCACTGGAGGTAGAGGGGTTAAATTTAGCCCCCGTGGTGCAGTAGGAGAGCTAATAGGGGGACCCGAGGAGAGGATGGGTAGAGGGGGATGGGGAATAATCTGAAGTAGTAATTCAAGGATATGTCCCACTATGGGTTGAAGAACCACAGGCTCTCTATACTCTGATTAGAGTCAGCAAGATTATGTATGTGTGTGTGCGTGCGTGCATGCGTTTTCTCGTGCATGCATCTCTTTGTGTCAATATGAGGGACAGAAAGATAAAGAACCAAAGTAAAGTGTGTGTAAGATCTCAATCCTTTCAACTGACTCGGATGCTGAATTTCACTGACAGAGAGAGAAAGCAACCAAAACAGAGACAGGAAAGCTTCGGAACACAGAACAGGAAAAGTGTTTGTTGAGCTGGGCATTGTCTCTCAGAAACGCTGTCAGCACTCTTACACTTACTCATCAGGGAACGTGCACACACACACACACGCACACACATGAACATACACACTTGTGTCCTTTCCTTCCTCAAGTACAGATCAACAATTAGCTGGCCAGAGTGTATGACGGTATCCCACAACCCTCCAGCAGAGAACATGACAGTCCAGCAGCCTGCCTCTCCACTGCTAATACAGTCTAGTCACGGCGCAAAACATTATAGTCACGGCTCGATTCACCTCCCTGTTTGTCGTCCTCAGTTCCATTTAAATTCTGAAAATGAATTTACATTCCAATGGAATTTTGAGTAGTGCCATATATTAGCAATAACGGATTTAGGAATTGGCTGAATTAAAATGCAACTGAGCTGATCCCTGTTTCCTCTTCCTGTTGACCCTCTATGGGTTCTAAGAGAAAGACCAGCGTTGATGGGGTTTCCTGAAAGAGCCAGATAAGATGACTGACCTGATCATAAAAGCAAGGTTTGGAGAATGAACAAGAGAAGAATGGAGGTATGTGTCAGATCAGGATGTTGTGTTCCTCCCCCCATCCCACACACATACACACACAACCTCGGGGCTAGGTGTTTGAGTGGCTCATTGTTTCCTGTTTAGGAGAACACAATATCCAGAGCCTGATAATGGAAGTTAGATGAATTGCTGACAAATCTGTATTCAGCAGCTCCCTTTCTCTTCATCTGAAAGATTTATGACAGAGATGGATGGAGGGAAGGGCCGGGCCTGAGAGCTGCCTCTGTTAGGGAGAAAGGGAAACAATGGTCTACTGACTGACTGAGAGAGAGAGACGTAAAACACCAAATAATGCATGCAGAGCAGAATTGGGCCGATGCCTGCTAATTATCAAAATCCAGAAAATAGCCGTTAAATTCTACAACCACCTTATAGGAAGCGATTCCCAAATCTTCCAATAGAAAGCCATCACCTACAGAGAAATGAGCTCTGTTCACAAACAGACCCCACAGAGCCCAAGGACAGCAACACAACTAGACCAAATCATATGAGAGAGAGAGAGATCCATAGAATCTAACCACTTCTGGGAAAATTGGGAAACTCTAAACAAACAACAACACAAAGAGTTATCTATCCAAAATGGAGATGTGTGGATAAACCACTTCTCCATCTTTTTGGTTTTATAACAAAGAACAAACAGCAAAAACATATACATGATCAAATACACTGGATTCTCCTATTACATTGAAAGAACAAAAATGACACAATACAAACCCTCCAAGCCAAAAAGGCCAGTGGGGTTGATGGTATCCTAAATAAAATGATAAAATATACAGACCACAAATTCCAATTGGTTATACTTAAACTCTTTAACATCATCCTCAGCTCTGGCATATTCCCCTATATTTTGAACCACCCCAATGAACAAAGGTGGAGACAAATTTGACCCCAATAAAAGTGCTGTTGGGGGAAAACATACAACATTTTAAAATCCATTTCCACAAACAACAAGTGTGTAGTAAAAATTGGCAAAAAACACAATTTTTTCCCACAGGACCGGGGTATGAGACAAAATCAAATTAAATCAAGTTTTATTGGTCATATACACATGGTTAGCAGATGTTATTGTGAGTGTAGCAAAATGCTTGTGCTTCTAGTTCTGACAGTGCAGTAATATCTAACAAGTAATCTAACAATGCCACAACAACAACCTAATACACACAATCTAAGTAAAGGGATGGAATATGAATATAGAGACATAAATATATGGATGAGCGATGACCGAGCGGCATAGGCAAGATTCAACAGATGGTATAAAACTACAGTATATACATATGGGATGAGTAATGCAAGATATGTAAACATTATTAAAGTGGCATTATTAAAGTGACTGGTGATTTATTTATTAAAGTGGCCAATAATTTCAAGTCTGTATGTAGGCAGCATCCTCTCTGTATTGGTGACTGCTGTTTAACAGTCTGATGGCCTTGAGATAGAAACTATTTTTCAGTCTCTCGGACCCAGCTTTAATGCACCTGTACCAACCTCACGTTCTGGATGGTAGCGGGGTGAACAGGTAGTGGCTCGGGTTGTTGTTGTCCTTGAAGATCTTTTTGGCCTTCCTGTGACAATGGGTGATGTAGGTGTCCTGGAGGGCAGGTCATTTGCCCCCGGTGATGCGTTGTGCAGACCGCACCACTCTCCGGAGAGCTCTGCAGTTGTGGCCGGTGCAGTTGCCGTATCAGGCCCGACAGGATGCTCTCAATTGTGCATATGTAAAAGTTGGTGAGGTTTTTTAGGTGACAAGCCAAATTTCTTCAGCCTCCTGAGGTTGAAGAGACGCTATTGAGCCTTCTTCACCACACTGTCTGTCTGTGTGGGTGGACCATTTCAGTTTGTCCGTGATGTGTACGCCGAGGAACTTAAAACTTTCCATCTTCTCCACTACTGTTCCGTCAATGTGGATAGGGGGGTGCTCCCTCTACTGTTTCCTGAATTCCACAATCATCTAATTTGTTTTGTTGATGTTGAGTGAGAGGTTGTTTTCCTGACACCACACTCCGAGTGCCCTCACCTCCTCCCTATAGGCTGTCTCGTCATTGTTGGTGATCAAGCCTACTACTGTTGTGTCATCTGCAAACATGATGATTGAGTTGGAGGAGTGCATGGCCACACACTCATGGGTGAACAGGGTGTACAGGAGGAGTCTGAGCACGCACCCTTGTGGGGCCCCAGTGTTGAGGATCAGCAAAGTGTAGATGTGGTTTCTACCTTCACCACCTGGGGGAGGCCCATCAGGAAGTCCTGGACCCAATTGCACAGGGTGGGGGTGAGACCAAAGGCCTGATGAGCTTGGGGGGTACTATGGTGTTGAATGCTGAGCTGTAGTCAATGAACAGCATTCTTATATAGGTATTCCTCTTGTCCAGATAGGATAGGGCAGTGTGCAGTGTGATGGCGATTGCATCGTCTGTGGACCTATTGGGGCGGTATGCAAATGGGGTTGGTCTAGGGTGGCAGGTAAGGTGGAGGTGGTATGATTCTCGACTAGTCTCTCAAAGCACTTCATGATGACAGCAGTGAGTGCTATGGGACGATAGTCAATTGCTTCAGGTACCTTGGCCTTCTTGGGTAAATGAACAGCGGTGGCCATCTTGAAGCATGTGGGGACAGCAGACTGGGATAGGGAGAGATTGAATATGTCCATAAACCCACCAGCCAGCTGGTCTGCGCATGCGCCGAGGACGCGGTCAGGGATGCCGTCTGGGTTAGCAGCCTTGCTACCCAGAAACCGTGAATAGATGGTGGAATTCGCGCAAAACTGAAAGCGGGAACCACCGCATTTAACAATGGAAAGATGACTGGGAATATGGCCGAATACAAACGGTGTAGTTATTCCTTCCGCAAGGCAATCAAACAAGCAAAATGTTCGTATAGGGACAAAGTAGAGTTTCAATTCAACAGCTCAGACATGAGACATATGTGGCAGGGTAAACAGGCAATCATGGACTACAAAAAAATCAGCCACATCACGGACACCGATGTCTTGCTTCCAGACAAAGTAAACACCTTCTTTGCCCACTTTGAGGATAATACAGTGCCACCGACGCGGCCCACTACCAAGGACTGCGGACTCTCCCTCGTCGACATGAGTAAGACATGTAAAGGTGTTCAAAAACTTCTTCAGGCTAGGGTCCTTTTAGCTCTATTTCCGCCTTACTGGCATGCCCAAAGTAAACTGCCTGTTGCTCAGGCCCTGAAGCCAGGATATGCATATAATTGGTACCATTGGAAAGAAGATACTTTGACGTCTGTAGAAATGTTCAAATAATGTAGGAGGCTATAACACAGTAGATATGGTAGGAGAAAATCCAAAGAAAAATCAACCGGAAATTATTATTTTTGAGAGCCCATGCTCTTACAGTGGAGCGTATAGGGAAATAATCAAATCTAGCATGCAGTATGCAATTCCTATGGCTTCCACTGGGTGTCAGCACTCAATGTTCAATGTTTCAGGCTTGTTTCTTCCAAAATGAGTAAGAATAATGAGTTTTACTACAGGGACACAGTCTTGGAAATCCGTGATTGCGCAAGCCATGAAGACAATGCACACCTGCTAATATTGGTTTCCTATTGAACATACTTCTTTCCGTATGAAATATTATAGTTTGATTACATTTTAGGGCATCTGAGGTTTGGATAGAAACATATTTCGACTTGTTGAACCAAAGTTTAGGGGTAGATTTTCGGATTCATATCTTGGCATGTTGAACGAGTGGATTACTCAAATCGATGGTGCCAACTAAACAGACTTTTCGGGGTATAAAGAAGGATTTTATCTTACAAAACAACACTACATGTTATAGCTTGGACCCTTTGGATGACAAATCAGAGGAAGATTTTCAATAAATATGTGAATATTTGTGATTTTATGAAACCTGTGCCAGTGGAAAAATATTTTGATGTGGGGCGCCGTCCTCAAACAATCATATTGCGTGCTTTCACTGTAAAGCCTACTGTAAATCAGACAGTGCAGTTAGATTAACAAGAATATAAACTTTCAACTGATATAAGACACTTGTATGTACCCTAAATGTTTAATATCCATAATTTGTATATTATTTATTTGAATTGCGCGCCCTCCAGTTTCACAGGAAGTCGTCCAGCTAGCGGGACGCCTAGCCTGAAGAAGTTTTTAATAGTCACAGTGGGTACTTACATCTCCAACGCACCGTTATAAATTCACTCACTGTATTAATCTATATTATTCTCTGACGCTACCCGGAACATATCCCAGTCCGTGTGATCAAAACAAAAAGTGAGGATTCCGATTGGTCCGACCAGCATTGAATAGTTCTTGTTGCGGGTACATCCTGTTTGAGTTTCTGCCTATAGGACAGGAGGAGCAAAATGGAGTCGTGGTCAGATTTACCAAAGGGAGGGCGGGGGAGGGCCTTAAATGCATCGTGGAAGTTAGAGGAGCAGTGATCCAGTGTAATGCCCGCACGAGTGCTACAATCAATATTAGAATTTAGAGTTTTAGGGAGCCTTGTTCTCAAATTTGCTTTGTTAACATCCCTAGATACAATAAAAGCAGCCTCAGGATATATGGTTTCCAGCTTGCATAGAGTCCAGTAAAGTTCCTTGAGGGCCGTCTTGGTTTCGGCTTGAGGGGGGATATACATGGCTGTGACAATAACCAACGACAATTCTCTTGGGAGATAATATGGTCTGCATTTGATTATGAGAAATTCTAGGTCAAGTGAATAAAAGGACTCGAGTTCCTGTATGTTGTTACGATTACACCATGAGTCGTTAATCATGCAGCATACACCCCTGCCCTTCTTTTACCCAGATAGATGTTTATTTCTGTCGGGCGAAGCATAAAGAATCCAGGTGCCTGGATCGACTCCGACAACATATCCGAGAGAGCCATGTTTCCGTAAAACAGAGTATGTTACAATCCCCTGATGTCACTCTGGTAACTTACAGTCGGTTACCAAAAACAACAATGGGATTTTTTTTACAGGTTGGGGCTGGAGTTAGGGTTACAGCCAGTAGTGAGGCTTTACTGACTGACCAATGGGCACCTGGTCCTACATTATAGTAAAGGAAAAACCCCATGAAATGGACAAAAATGAATGGCAACATATTGGCATTGAAACATATACACAATCACAAATACCACTCAAATGGATGGCAGTTCTTCGAAATCATATGGCAATTGGCATATGGCAAATGCCAAGTGTCACACAACAAAAATCCCAAAGATGGTGAGCGCGCTCCTCCGTAGATTTTCAAATTGCAAATGGTCACAAAGTCAAGACCCAAGGGTCAAATTTAGAAAATTAAAAAACGTTTTCAAAAATACAATCCCCTCTAAAAAGTGCTTTCTGGACCGTTTTTTGAATTATTTTCGATTTTTTGGGGTCAATTATACATATATAATATCCATATGAACATACCTTTGTCTTATTTTGTTGAGTTTGTCCATAAGGCCTATATTTTGTCCATTTGCAATATATGATCATAGGAAGTCAAAAGTCAGTAAACCATCGCCAAATGGCATAAGAAATTTATAAATGCCATACATATGTATTGAAAGTACCAAATCAGGATATTATGTCCATTTGCCATATGTGATCATAGGAAGTCAGCTTCCGGACACAAAAGTCAGTGAACCATGTCCAATTGGCATAAGAAATGTCCAAATGGCATTTATACTGACCAAATGATTTATATCACTATGTTAAGCCCTGAATCAACCTATTAGGTCTATTTGTCATGTTTGATCATAGGAAGTCATAGGAAGTAAGAATGTCCTATGAGAGAGAAGTGGAAAACGTCTAAAATAACCAGGGGTTGGGCACGGATGGAGGGTACTCCCTAACCGGCCATGGACCCCTTGCACCCCACTAAAGGCATTAAAAAACATTTAAAAAATTTGCTATTTGTAACTCGTTCAGGTAACCAGGTTCACGGCTGTCCATTTGCAATATCTTACAATGGGCATTTACCATCACAAATTTGACATGCTCTAATATACTGCCAAAATGCCCAATTGACTAGCCCGTTGAACTCGGGATGGCCGGTCAGTGATAGTGGTTCCTCTCCGTCGCTCGTTGGTGTTGATTTCAGCCTGTCAATTTGGTGATGGTTAATCACTGTTTAAAACCTCTTTGGGAGAGGGGGCAGTATTTTCACGTCCGGATGAAAAGCGTGCCCAAAGTAAACTGCCTGCTACTCAGGCCAAGAAGCTAGGATATGCATATAATTGAAAATACTCTAAAGTTTCTAAAACTGTTTGAATCATGTCTGTGAGTATAACAGAACTGATATGGCAGGCGGGAACCTGAGAAAAGTCCATCCAGGAAAGAAAAGGTCACTCTCTTTTCAATGAGTTTTCTATGGGGATATAGATTTCTGTGGCACTTGCTTGCAGTTCCTATTGCTTCCATTTGATGTCAACAGTGTTTAGATGGTTGATGTTTTTCCTTTGAGAAATTAAGGAGTAGGGCAGTTCAGAACGAGGGTCGAGTGAAGTATACTGTTTGTTAGAGGCGCGTGACCTGAAAGCTCGTTCCGCTTTGTTTTTATCCGCTATTGAACGCAGTTTATCCCGTCTTAAATTTAATTGATTATATACTTTAGAAAATACCTAAAGGTTTATTAGGAAAGTTGTTTGAAATGTTTAGAACAAGTTTAAAGGTAACTCATGAGATATTTTGAAGTCATGTTGCGCGAGTTGGAACCGTGTTTTTCTGGATCAAACGCACCAAATAAATGGACATTTTGGAAATATAACGACGGAATTTATCGAACAAAAGGACCATTTGTGATGTTTATGGGAAATATTGGAGTGCCAACAAAAGAAGAGGTAAGGTAAGGAAAAGGCATGAATTATATCGTTATTTCTGTGTTTTGAGTCTCGCCTGGCGGGTTGAAATATGGATGTCATGTGTTTGTTTTGTGGTGTGCTGTCCTCAGATAATCACATGGTTTGCTTTCGCCATAAAGCCTTTTTGAAATCTGACACGTTGGCTGGATTAACAACAAGTGTAGCTTTAATTTGGTGTATTGCATGTGTGATTTCATGAAAGTTTAATATTTATAGTAATGTAATTAGAATTTGGCGCTCTGCCATTTCGCCGAATGTTGTCGAGGGGTACCGCTAGCGGAACGTCTAGCCGTAACATTAGTAAACTTATTGCAAACGGACAAAAGTCAGCCATCAAGTCAGCATCCATCAGTCAATAAGATATCATTCTAACACCAAACTGATACATACTGACACCAAACCCACTTTGTCCAACTTGTTTAGAAGCCAACTATCACATATTTCAGAGCAGGCCAAAAATTAACAGCGGCTTCCGTTTAAACCATAATAAAAACTTAAAACACGTAGTTACGTTCTAGCTGCGGGTCCAGTTCTGACATTATGTGCGGTTTCAATGCACCCAGTCTGGAGATTCTGGGACTTTTCTAAATGTCGTCATTTTCGCAATGATCAAAATTAATTGAAGTAGTTGCAAATGGACGAGGCTGTTTCTCTGCCTGAGAACCTTCTAGAGCCATATAACTCACCGTGCACAACCAACTTATGCTCTAGAACATGTATATAGGGTTTCAAAGCTCTAGGTCTGACGGTTCTTTGATAGTTCGAACACAGGTAACTATTGCAAGCTCTGTCTGTCTGTGAGCCTCACACTGTCACTCCCCATTGACTGTGATTACAGAAAATCACAGAAATCACGTAAAGCTCCGAAACTCACCTTAAAACTCATTTGGGATAGGGGGCAGCATTTTCACTTTTGGATGAATAGCGTGCCCAGAGTAAACTGGCTCCTACTCAGTCCCAGATGCTAATATATGCATATTATTAGTATTGGATAGAAAACACTCTGAAGTTTCTAAAACTGTTTGAATGATGTCTGTGAGTATAACAGAACTCATATGGCAGGCAAAAATCTGAGAAAAAATCCAAACAGGAAGTGGGAAATCTGAGGTTTGTGGTTTTTGAACTCAGCCCCTATCGAATTCACAGTGGGATATGGTTTATGTTGCACTTCCTAAAGCTTCCACTAGATGTCAACCATCCTTAGAACATTGTTTCAGGCTTCTCATGTGAAGGGGGGCGAGATGGGAGCTGTTTGATTAAGGGGTCTGCCAGCAGCCTCGTTCTCAGTCATGCGCATTTCACATGAGAGGTAACTCTCATTCCATTGCTTTTCTACAGACAATGGAATTCTCCGGTTGGAACATTATTGAACATTTTTGATAAAAACATCCTAATGATTGATTCCATACTTAGTTTGACAAGTTCCCTCGACCTGTAATATAACATTTTGAACTTTTTGTCCGACTGGACCCGAACGTGCTTTTGGATTTGTTTACCAAAAGCCCTAACAAAAGAAGCTATTTGGACATAAATGGACATAAATGATGGACATTGTCGAACAAAACAAACATTTATTGTGGAACTGCGATTCATGGGAGTGCATTCTGATGAAGATCATGAAAAGTAAGTTAATATTTATAATGCTATTTATGACGAATGTTGACTGCGCAACATGGCGGATATTTCTTTTGGCTGGTTTAGCTCTGAGTACCGTACTCAGATTATGCTTTTTCCGTCAAGTTTTTTTTAATTCTGACACAGCGGTTGGATTAAGGGGAAGGGTATCTAAAGTTCCATGCATAACACTTGCATTTTCATCAACATTTATAATGAGTATTTCTGTGAATTCATGTGGCTCTCTGCAATATCACTGTATGTTTTGGAACTACTGAACATAACACGGCAATGTAAAATAAGATTTTTGGATATAAATATGAACTTTACCAAACAAAACATACATGTATTGTGTAACATGAAGTCCTATGAGTGTCATCTGATGAAGATCATCAAAGGTTACTGATTCATTTTATCTCTATTTGTGCTTTTTGTGACTCCTCTCTTTGGCTGGAAAAATGGTTGGGTTTTTCTGTGAGTTGGTGGTGACCTAAGATAATCATTTGTGGAGACTGTTCTAAAGCATTTTTTAAATCAGACACTGTGGCTGGATTAACGAGAATTGTATCTTTAAAATGGTGCCTAATACTTCAATTTCTGTTGATTTCTATTTGGCGCATTGCAATTTCATTGGCTGTTGGTGAGGGGTTCCGCTTGCTGTACGGGGTTCTGCTAGCGGACCCCCAGTCCCAGATAGGTTAACGGATTTGTTTGAACATGCTGCAAACTGGATCTATAACTTTTTTGAAGAGAAAAAAACAAATTACTTTAACCATCACTGAACGGACAGAATTATTTCTCGTAAATTGCGATAGATAAATGGCTGGTTCTTTTTTTCCTTACGCCGTAGGTTCATGTACTTTGACGTGAAGAGGTCAAATTAGCGCTCTATTATAGTTTTTGACCTTTACTCCCAGAAAATGGGCCTTAACTCAAAAAGCGTTGAGGTCTCGACTCCATCTTGTTTCTGGGCTAAAAGCCCATTTGGCCAAACCTGTGCTCACTGAGTTTCGTCTTCGAAGTCTTATACGTTTAGGAGAAATGGCCATGTAACTTTGGTGATGTTTTGTAAGAAGCAGCCAGTCGCCTTCTGGTGAAATTTTCCGGAACAGTGGAAACATGACCAAAAATTGAACATTTTATAAAACGGAAACCAAATGTCCAAGAGACTTTATTTGATGACTTCCCGGAAGATCCGGCCCTGGGGCGCGACCTGAGTCCATCGGCCTATTTTAAAAACACTTATGGACGTCTAGTAATGGACCGTGCATTTACAATATGGAGCTCCTCATCAACCATACGGGTAATGCCATCGGCGTCCCTTATGTAGGAAAACATGCATTACTGTGCTCTATTTAAGTGATAATGCCAGAGAAGCCGGTGTTTGGAGGATATATTGGCACGGGTGTTGTTTGTCGAGGGCCAGGAAACCGGGCCAATATATCTTCCAAACATCGACTTCGAGGTCATTATCACTTTTAGTCAACAGGTTACCAACATATTCAAATAATGATTGACATGCTTTTTACAGTGGAAATCAAGTTTATAAATTGTATCTGCATGCTATATATGTATCTGCTCAATTCTAGTTTCACAAATGATTTTAGTTAAGATATAATAATGTTCTAAAATCTCTATATATTCTGATCCTGATTCAAATGGCATAAGATACAGTATATACTTTATGTTCTGCTCTACCATTGATCCCCTGCCCCCTGTTATATAGTGTACACAGCCACACCCTGCCTTGACAATAACTACTGGGGCTCTATGATTGGGTAGGACTTAGAGCCACCAGCTGTTTGTAATCAACCATGGGATTGAGAGAATAATTTGCCATTTTAAAGTTAATTTACCTGCAGTTCTACACATTTTGCAAAGAGATAGCCTGAACACTTTTCAGTTTTAAAGCTAATTTCCTGCAATTCTACACATTTTCCCATGACTAATGCCACGTTCATGTGATATCTGATTGAGAGTGAATAACAAAATCAATGGGGGTCCCCTAGATGTCAGGGCCCCAGGGCACATGCCTTACATACCGGTCAGTAATTTGGCCATGATTACCACAATGTTTAGATAGCCGGCTAGATGAATTTATCTGGCAATTTATAAAATGTTAGCTGACGTGGGTTAATTGAGTGACTGTCAGTGACTGACATAACAAGAGGAAAAACCTAATTTTGAAATTGCACATTGTGTATTCTATTATCCCAAGTAACAGTAAGTTGAGAACCCGACTGACTTCCTATATATATATCTAGAACAAAGCACTTTGGGTATTCAGCACCACTGGCTCAGCTGCAAAGGGGGTCGAACCCAAAACCTTTTCATGTAAATCTTGACATAGCTGCCTCTAGAGGAGGCAAGGCAAAGTGGCTTTGGGTAACGTACTACTTGCAACAATTCGAGGCAGTGTGGGGGCAAAGCTGAAATTGTGGGCCCAAACCCGCTGTTGCTGAGTTCAATCTCCCGAACCCTACTTCTGACACAGCATATACTACTGACACCTTTTTTCTGTTCCTACCTAGTTACAAGATAATGTTGAACTGTCAGCTGAAACATCAAAAAGGTTATAGAATAAATGAGTTGGATGCAGCCCATGTTTGGTCTTGTCTATCTTCTCTTTCACATGTATAACAGTCTCACATGAGACTATCAAAAATTGCCAAGGCTGACTAAATTTCAAGTGGGTCAAGTTTTCAACCAGCAATAATCACACCTCAGATGGAGAAAGAATGGCATATTACAGCTACTCAAACTGTTTACAGTGTCTTGCACAGCTTCTCCTTTAATGATAATATTGTGTTTTAACATTGCAATGTCTAGCAGTTCGCCCCCTACCTACCACTTTGGTGGATTCTTGATGACATGTCATTCATGGCAAGGTGGGGTACTTATTCGATAGATGTTACCTTTTTCCAGTAGTAAAAAAAACAATATCGAGAGCAAAGCATTTTGGGTAATCTGCAAACCCGCTTTCAAGTCATCCCAAGCGGGGTATTGGGTTAAGTTTTCAACCAGCAATAATCACGCCTCAGATGGACTTCATAGGCTATGATATCGCCTCTGCGAAAGAATGATATATTACAGCTACTCAAACTGTTTACAGTGTTTTGCACAGCTTCTCCTTTAACGGTAATATTGTGTTTTAACATTGCAATGTCTAGCAGTTCGCCCCCTACCTACCACTTTGGTGGATTCTTGATGACATGTCATTCATGGCAAGGTGGGGTACTTATTCAATAGATGTTACCTTTTTCCAGTAGTAAAAAAAACAATATCGAGAGCAAAGCATTTTGGGTAATCTGCACCACTGGCTCAGCTGCAATGGGTCGCAAACCCAAAACCTTTTCAACTCAACCTTGCCACCGCTGCCTCTAGTGGAAGTGTATAACGTGGCTAAGGGTACCTTACTTCTTGCAAGAATTAGAGGCAGTGTGGGGGCAAAACTGGAATTGTGGACCAATACCACCTGTTGCTGAACCTATTCTCCCCAAGACTACTTCTGACTATATTTCATGTCGTTCCAATGTAAAGTTTTGGGTTAAGTTGTCACCCAACAATAACCACTCCTCGGATGGACCTCATAGGCTATGATAATGCCACTGCGATAGAATATCAGAAATCTGCTATTCAAACTGCTTGCAGTATCTCGCACAGCTTCTCGGCAAACTGTATTATTTTTTGTTACATTGGTATGTCTAGCAGTTCGCCCCCTACCTAACACTGGTGGATTCTCGATTACATGTAATTAATGGCAAGGTGGGGTACTTGTTCAATAGATGTTCCCTTTTTTCCTGGACAAAACCAATATCGAGAGCAAAGCACTTTGGGTAATCAGCACCACTGGCTCAGCTGCAATGGGGGACGAACGCAAAACGTTTTCATGTAAATCTTGCCATAGCTGCCTCTAGAGGAGGCAAGACAAAGTGGGTCAAGTGGCTTTGGGTAACATACTACTTGCAACAATTCGAGGCAGTGTGGGGGCAAAGCTGAAATTGTGGGCCCATACCCGCTGCCAAGGATGACAATATTTCAAGTCATCCCAAGCGGGGTATTGGGTTAAGTTTTCAACCAGCAATAATCACGCCTCAGATGGACTTCATAGGCTATGATATCGCCTCTGCGAAAGAATGATATATTACAGCTACTCAAACTGTTTACAGTGTTTTGCACAGCTTCTCCTTTAACGGTAATATTGTGTTTTAACATTGCAATGTCTAGCAGTTCGCCCCCTACCTACCACTTTGGTGGATTCTTGATGACATGTCATTCATGCCAAGGTGGGGGTACTTATTCAATAGATGTTACCTTTTTCCAGTAGTAAAAAAAACAATATCGAGAGCAAAGCATTTTGGGTAATCTGCACCACTGGCTCAGCTGCAATGGGTCGCAAACCCAAAACCTTTTCAACTCAACCTTGCCACCGCTGCCTCTAGTGGAAGTGTATAACGTGGCTAAGGGTACCTTACTTCTTGCAAGAATTAGAGGCAGTGTGGGGGCAAAACTGGAATTGTGGACCAATACCACCTGTTGCTGAACCTATTCTCCCCAAGACTACTTCTGACTATATTTCATGTCGTTCCAATGTAAAGTTTTGGGTTAAGTTGTCACCCAACAATAACCACTCCTCGGATGGACCTCATAGGCTATGATAATGCCACTGCGATAGAATATCAGAAATCTGCTTTTCAAACTGCTTGCAGTATCTCGCACAGCTTCTCGGCAAACTGTATTATTTTTTGTTACATTGGTATGTCTAGCAGTTCGCCCCCTACCTAACACTGGTGGATTCTCGATTACATGTAATTAATGGCAAGGTGGGGTACTTGTTCAATAGATGTTCCCTTTTTTCCTGGACAAAACCAATATCGAGAGCAAAGCACTTTGGGTAATCAGCACCACTGGCTCAGCTGCAATGGGGGACGAACGCAAAACGTTTTCATGTAAATCTTGCCATAGCTGCCTCTAGAGGAGGCAAGACAAAGTGGGTCAAGTGGCTTTGGGTAACATACTACTTGCAACAATTCGAGGCAGTGTGGGGGCAAAGCTGAAATTGTGGGCCCAAACCCGCTGCCAAGGCTGACAATATTTCAAGTCATCCCAAGCGGGGTATTGGGTTAAGTTTTCAACCAGCAATAATCACACCTCAGATGGACTTCATAGGCTATGATATCGCCTCTGCAAAAGAATGATATATTACAGCTACTCAAACTGTTTACAGTGTTTTGCACAGCTTCTCCTTTAACGGTAATATTGTGTTTTAACATTGCAATGTCTAGCAGTTCGCCCCCTACCTACCACTTTGGTGGATTCTTGATGACATGTCATTCATGCCAAGGTGGGGGTACTTATTCAATAGATGTTACCTTTTTCCAGTAGTAAAAAAAACAATATCGAGAGCAAAGCATTTTGGGTAATCTGCACCACTGGCTCAGCTGCAATGGGTCGCAAACCCAAAACCTTTTCAACTCAACCTTGCCACCGCTGCCTCTAGTGGAAGTGTATAACGTGGCTAAGGGTACCTTACTTCTTGCAAGAATTAGAGGCAGTGTGGGGGCAAAACTGGAATTGTGGACCAATACCACCTGTTGCTGAACCTATTCTCCCCAAGACTACTTCTGACTATATTTCATGTCGTTCCAATGTAAAGTTTTGGGTTAAGTTGTCACCCAACAATAACCACTCCTCGGATGGACCTCATAGGCTATGATAATGCCACTGCGATAGAATATCAGAAATCTGCTTTTCAAACTGCTTGCAGTATCTCGCACAGCTTCTCGGCAAACTGTATTATTTTTTGTTACATTGGTATGTCTAGCAGTTCGCCCCCTACCTAACACTGGTGGATTCTCGATTACATGTAATTAATGGCAAGGTGGGGTACTTGTTCAATAGATGTTCCCTTTTTTCCTGGACAAAACCAATATCGAGAGCAAAGCACTTTGGGTAATCAGCACCACTGGCTCAGCTGCAATGGGGGACGAACGCAAAACGTTTTCATGTAAATCTTGCCATAGCTGCCTCTAGAGGAGGCAAGACAAAGTGGGTCAAGTGGCTTTGGGTAACATACTACTTGCAACAATTCGAGGCAGTGTGGGGGCAAAGCTGAAATTGTGGGCCCAAACCCGCTGCCAAGGCTGACAATATTTCAAGTCATCCCAAGCGGGGTATTGGGTTAAGTTTTCAACCAGCAATAATCACACCTCAGATGGACTTCATAGGCTATGATATCGCCTCTGCGAAAGAATGATATATTACAGCTACTCAAACTGTTTACAGTGTTTTGCACAGCTTCTCCTTTAACGGTAATATTGTGTTTTAACATTGCAATGTCTAGCAGTTCGCCCCCTACCTACCACTTTGGTGGATTCTTGATGACATGTCATTCATGGCAAGGTGGGGTACTTATTCAATAGATGTTACCTTTTTCCAGTAGTAAAAAAAACAATATCGAGAGCAAAGCATTTTGGGTAATCTGCACCACTGGCTCAGCTGCAATGGGTCGCAAACCCAAAACCTTTTCAACTCATCCTTGCCACCGCTGCCTCTAGTGGAAGTGTATAACGTGGCTAAGGGTACCTTACTTCTTGCAAGAATTAGAGGCAGTGTGGGGGCAAAACTGGAATTGTGGACCAATACCACCTGTTGCTGAACCTATTCTCCCCAAGACTACTTCTGACTATATTTCATGTCGTTCCAATGTAAAGTTTTGGGTTAAGTTGTCACCCAACAATAACCACTCCTCGGATGGACCTCATAGGCTATGATAATGCCACTGCGATAGAATATCAGAAATCTGCTATTCAAACTGCTTGCAGTATCTCGCACAGCTTCTCGGCAAACTGTATTATTTTTTGTTACATTGGTATGTCTAGCAGTTCGCCCCCTACCTAACACTGGTGGATTCTCGATTACATGTAATTAATGGCAAGGTGGGGTACTTGTTCAATAGATGTTCCCTTTTTTCCTGGACAAAACCAATATCGAGAGCAAAGCACTTTGAGTAATCAGCACCACTGGCTCAGCTGCAATGGGGGACGAACCCAAAACGTTTTCATGTAAATCTTGCCATAGCTGCCTCTAGAGGAGGCAAGACAAAGTGGGTCAAGTGGCTTTGGGTAACATACTACTTGCAACAATTCGAGGCAGTGTGGGGGCAAAACTGAAATTGTGGGCCTAAACCCGCTGTTGCTGAGTTCATTCTCCCGAACCCTACTTCTGACACAGCATATACTACTGACACCTTTTTTCTGTTTCTACCTAGTTGCAAGATAATGTTCAACTGTCAGCTGAAGCATCAAAAAGGTTATAGAATAAATGAGTTGGATGCAGCCCATGTTTGGTCTTGTCACTATCTTCTCTTTCACATGTATAGCAGTCTCACATAAGACTATCAAAAATTGCCAAGGCTGACTATATTTCAAGTCATCCCAAGCGGGGTATTGGGTTAAGTTTTCAACCAGCAATAATCACGCCTCAGATGGACTTCATAGGCTATGATATCGCCTCTGCGAAAGAATGATATATTACAGCTACTCAAACTGTTTACAGTGTTTTGCACAGCTTCTCCTTTAACGGTAATATTGTGTTTTAACATTGCAATGTCTAGCAGTTCGCCCCCTACCTACCACTTTGGTGGATTCTTGATGACATGTCATTCATGCCAAGGTGGGGGTACTTATTCAATAGATGTTACCTTTTTCCAGTAGTAAAAAAAACAATATCGAGAGCAAAGCATTTTGGGTAATCTGCACCACTGGCTCAGCTGCAATGGGTCGCAAACCCAAAACCTTTTCAACTCAACCTTGCCACCGCTGCCTCTAGTGGAAGTGTATAACGTGGCTAAGGGTACCTTACTTCTTGCAAGAATTAGAGGCAGTGTGGGGGCAAAACTGGAATTGTGGACCAATACCACCTGTTGCTGAACCTATTCTCCCCAAGACTACTTCTGACTATATTTCATGTCGTTCCAATGTAAAGTTTTGGGTTAAGTTGTCACCCAACAATAACCACTCCTCGGATGGACCTCATAGGCTATGATAATGCCACTGCGATAGAATATCAGAAATCTGCTTTTCAAACTGCTTGCAGTATCTCGCACAGCTTCTCGGCAAACTGTATTATTTTTTGTTACATTGGTATGTCTAGCAGTTCGCCCCCTACCTAACACTGGTGGATTCTCGATTACATGTAATTAATGGCAAGGTGGGGTACTTGTTCAATAGATGTTCCCTTTTTTCCTGGACAAAACCAATATCGAGAGCAAAGCACTTTGGGTAATCAGCACCACTGGCTCAGCTGCAATGGGGGACGAACGCAAAACGTTTTCATGTAAATCTTGCCATAGCTGCCTCTAGAGGAGGCAAGACAAAGTGGGTCAAGTGGCTTTGGGTAACATACTACTTGCAACAATTCGAGGCAGTGTGGGGGCAAAGCTGAAATTGTGGGCCCAAACCCGCTGCCAAGGCTGACAATATTTCAAGTCATCCCAAGCGGGGTATTGGGTTAAGTTTTCAACCAGCAATAATCACACCTCAGATGGACTTCATAGGCTATGATATCGCCTCTGCGAAAGAATGATATATTACAGCTACTCAAACTGTTTACAGTGTTTTGCACAGCTTCTCCTTTAACGGTAATATTGTGTTTTAACATTGCAATGTCTAGCAGTTCGCCCCCTACCTACCACTTTGGTGGATTCTTGATGACATGTCATTCATGGCAAGGTGGGGTACTTATTCAATAGATGTTACCTTTTTCCAGTAGTAAAAAAAACAATATCGAGAGCAAAGCATTTTGGGTAATCTGCACCACTGGCTCAGCTGCAATGGGTCGCAAACCCAAAACCTTTTCAACTCATCCTTGCCACCGCTGCCTCTAGTGGAAGTGTATAACGTGGCTAAGGGTACCTTACTTCTTGCAAGAATTAGAGGCAGTGTGGGGGCAAAACTGGAATTGTGGACCAATACCACCTGTTGCTGAACCTATTCTCCCCAAGACTACTTCTGACTATATTTCATGTCGTTCCAATGTAAAGTTTTGGGTTAAGTTGTCACCCAACAATAACCACTCCTCGGATGGACCTCATAGGCTATGATAATGCCACTGCGATAGAATATCAGAAATCTGCTATTCAAACTGCTTGCAGTATCTC
The DNA here is from genome assembly GCF_057628025.1 of Oncorhynchus mykiss. Taxonomy (NCBI): domain Eukaryota; kingdom Metazoa; phylum Chordata; class Actinopteri; order Salmoniformes; family Salmonidae; genus Oncorhynchus; species Oncorhynchus mykiss. The sequence goes on along the minus strand of NC_143038.1, from coordinate 43,163,229 downwards.
GCACAGCTTCTCGGCAAACTGTATTATTTTTTGTTACATTGGTATGTCTAGCAGTTCGCCCCCTACCTAACACTGGTGGATTCTCGATTACATGTAATTAATGGCAAGGTGGGGTACTTGTTCAATAGATGTTCCCTTTTTTCCTGGACAAAACCAATATCGAGAGCAAAGCACTTTGAGTAATCAGCACCACTGGCTCAGCTGCAATGGGGGACGAACCCAAAACGTTTTCATGTAAATCTTGCCATAGCTGCCTCTAGAGGAGGCAAGACAAAGTGGGTCAAGTGGCTTTGGGTAACATACTACTTGCAACAATTCGAGGCAGTGTGGGGGCAAAACTGAAATTGTGGGCCTAAACCCGCTGTTGCTGAGTTCATTCTCCCGAACCCTACTTCTGACACAGCATATACTACTGACACCTTTTTTCTGTTTCTACCTAGTTGCAAGATAATGTTCAACTGTCAGCTGAAGCATCAAAAAGGTTATAGAATAAATGAGTTGGATGCAGCCCATGTTTGGTCTTGTCACTATCTTCTCTTTCACATGTATAGCAGTCTCACATAAGACTATCAAAAATTGCCAAGGCTGACTATATTTCAAGTCATCCCAAGCGGGGTATTGGGTTAAGTTTTCAACCAGCAATAATCACGCCTCAGATGGACTTCATAGGCTATGATATCGCCTCTGCGAAAGAATGATATATTACAGCTACTCAAACTGTTTACAGTGTTTTGCACAGCTTCTCCTTTAACGGTAATATTGTGTTTTAACATTGCAATGTCTAGCAGTTCGCCCCCTACCTACCACTTTGGTGGATTCTTGATGACATGTCATTCATGCCAAGGTGGGGGTACTTATTCAATAGATGTTACCTTTTTCCAGTAGTAAAAAAAACAATATCGAGAGCAAAGCATTTTGGGTAATCTGCACCACTGGCTCAGCTGCAATGGGTCGCAAACCCAAAACCTTTTCAACTCAACCTTGCCACCGCTGCCTCTAGTGGAAGTGTATAACGTGGCTAAGGGTACCTTACTTCTTGCAAGAATTAGAGGCAGTGTGGGGGCAAAACTGGAATTGTGGACCAATACCACCTGTTGCTGAACCTATTCTCCCCAAGACTACTTCTGACTATATTTCATGTCGTTCCAATGTAAAGTTTTGGGTTAAGTTGTCACCCAACAATAACCACTCCTCGGATGGACCTCATAGGCTATGATAATGCCACTGCGATAGAATATCAGAAATCTGCTTTTCAAACTGCTTGCAGTATCTCGCACAGCTTCTCGGCAAACTGTATTATTTTTTGTTACATTGGTATGTCTAGCAGTTCGCCCCCTACCTAACACTGGTGGATTCTCGATTACATGCAATTAATGGCAAGGTGGGGTACTTGTTCAATAGATGTTCCCTTTTTTCCTGGACAAAACCAATATCGAGAGCAAAGCACTTTGGGTAATCAGCACCACTGGCTCAGCTGCAATGGGGGACGAACGCAAAACGTTTTCATGTAAATCTTGCCATAGCTGCCTCTAGAGGAGGCAAGACAAAGTGGGTCAAGTGGCTTTGGGTAACATACTACTTGCAACAATTCGAGGCAGTGTGGGGGCAAAGCTGAAATTGTGGGCCCAAACCCGCTGCCAAGGCTGACAATATTTCAAGTCATCCCAAGCGGGGTATTGGGTTAAGTTTTCAACCAGCAATAATCACACCTCAGATGGACTTCATAGGCTATGATATCGCCTCTGCGAAAGAATGATATATTACAGCTACTCAAACTGTTTACAGTGTTTTGCACAGCTTCTCCTTTAACGGTAATATTGTGTTTTAACATTGCAATGTCTAGCAGTTCGCCCCCTACCTACCACTTTGGTGGATTCTTGATGACATGTCATTCATGGCAAGGTGGGGTACTTATTCAATAGATGTTACCTTTTTCCAGTAGTAAAAAAAACAATATCGAGAGCAAAGCATTTTGGGTAATCTGCACCACTGGCTCAGCTGCAATGGGTCGCAAACCCAAAACCTTTTCAACTCATCCTTGCCACCGCTGCCTCTAGTGGAAGTGTATAACGTGGCTAAGGGTACCTTACTTCTTGCAAGAATTAGAGGCAGTGTGGGGGCAAAACTGGAATTGTGGACCAATACCACCTGTTGCTGAACCTATTCTCCCCAAGACTACTTCTGACTATATTTCATGTCGTTCCAATGTAAAGTTTTGGGTTAAGTTGTCACCCAACAATAACCACTCCTCGGATGGACCTCATAGGCTATGATAATGCCACTGCGATAGAATATCAGAAATCTGCTATTCAAACTGCTTGCAGTATCTCGCACAGCTTCTCGGCAAACTGTATTATTTTTTGTTACATTGGTATGTCTAGCAGTTCGCCCCCTACCTAACACTGGTGGATTCTCGATTACATGTAATTAATGGCAAGGTGGGGTACTTGTTCAATAGATGTTCCCTTTTTTCCTGGACAAAACCAATATCGAGAGCAAAGCACTTTGAGTAATCAGCACCACTGGCTCAGCTGCAATGGGGGACGAACCCAAAACGTTTTCATGTAAATCTTGCCATAGCTGCCTCTAGAGGAGGCAAGACAAAGTGGGTCAAGTGGCTTTGGGTAACATACTACTTGCAACAATTCGAGGCAGTGTGGGGGCAAAACTGAAATTGTGGGCCTAAACCCGCTGTTGCTGAGTTCATTCTCCCGAACCCTACTTCTGACACAGCATATACTACTGACACCTTTTTTCTGTTTCTACCTAGTTGCAAGATAATGTTCAACTGTCAGCTGAAGCATCAAAAAGGTTATAGAATAAAAGAGTTGGATGCAGCCCATGTTTGGTCTTGTCACTATCTTCTCTTTCACATGTATAGCAGTCTCACATAAGACTATCAAAAATTGCCAAGGCTGACTATATTTCAAGTCATCCCAAGCGGGGTATTGGGTTAAGTTTTCAACCAGCAATAATCACGCCTCAGATTGACTTCATAGGCTATGATATCGCCTCTGCGAAAGAACGATATATTACAGCTACTCAAACTGTTTACAGTGTTTTGCACAGCTTCTCCTTTAACGGTAATATTGTGTTTTAACATTGCAATGTCTAGCAGTTCGCCCCCTACCTACCACTTTGGTAAATTCTTGATGACATGTCATTCATGGCAAGGTGGGGTACTTATTCAATAGATGTTACCTTTTTCCAGTAGTAAAAAAAACAATATCGAGAGCAAAGCATTTTGGGTAATCTGCACCACTGGCTCAGCTGCAATGGGTCGCAAACCCAAAACCTTTTCAACTCAACCTTGCCACCGCTGCCTCTAGTGGAAGTGTATAACGTGGCTAAGGGTACCTTACTTCTTGCAAGAATTAGAGGCAGTGTGGGGGCAAAACTGGAATTGTGGACCAATACCACCTGTTGCTGAACCTATTCTCCCCAAGACTACTTCTGACTATATTTCATGTCGTTCCAATGTAAAGTTTTGGGTTAAATTGTCACCCAACAATAACCACTCCTCGGATGGACCTCATAGGCTATGATAATGCCACTGCGATAGAATATCAGAAATCTGCTATTCAAACTGCTTGCAGTATCTCGCACAGCTTCTCGGCAAACTGTATTATTTTTTGTTACATTGGTATGTCTAGCAGTTCGCCCCCTACCTAACACTGGTGGATTCTCGATTACATGTAATTAATGGCAAGGTGGGGTACTTGTTCAATAGATGTTCCCTTTTTTCCTGGACAAAACCAATATCGAGAGCAAAGCACTTTGAGTAATCAGCACCACTGGCTCAGCTGCAATGGGGGACGAACCCAAAACGTTTTCATGTAAATCTTGCCATAGCTGCCTCTAGAGGAGGCAAGACAAAGTGGGTCAAGTGGCTTTGGGTAACATACTACTTGCAACAATTCGAGGCAGTGTGGGGGCAAAGCTGAAATTGTGGGCCCAAACCTGCTGTTGCTGAGTTCATTCTCCCGAACCCTACTTCTGACACAGCATATACTACTGACACCTTTTTTCTGTTTCTACCTAGTTGCAAGATAATGTTCAACTGTCAGCTGAAGCATCAAAAAGGTTATAGAATAAATGAGTTGGATGCAGCCCATGTTTGGTCTTCTTCTCTTTCACATGTATAGCAGTCTCACATGAGACTATCAAAAATTGCCAAGGCTGACTATATTTCAAGTCATCCCAAGCGGGGTATTGGGTTAAGTTTTCAACCAGCAATAATCACGCCTCAGATGGACTTCATAGGCTATGATATCGCCTCTGCGAAAGAATGATATATTACAGCTACTCAAACTGTTTACAGTGTTTTGCACAGCTTCTCCTTTAACGGTAATATTGTGTTTTAACATTGCAATGTCTAGCAGTTCGCCCCCTACCTACCACTTTGGTGGATTCTTGATGACATGTCATTCATGGCAAGTTGGGGTACTTATTCAATAGATGTTACCTTTTTCCAGTAGTAAAAAAAAACAATATCGAGAGCAAAGCATTTTGGGTAATCTGCACCACTGGCTCAGCTGCAATGGGTCGCAAACCCAAAACCTTTTCAACTCATCCTTGCCACCGCTGCCTCTAGTGGAAGTGTATAACGTGGCTAAGGGTACCTTACTTCTTGCAAGAATTAGAGGCAGTGTGGGGGCAAAACTGGAATTGTGGACCAATACCACCTGTTGCTGAACCTATTCTCCCCAAGACTACTTCTGACTATATTTTATGTCGTTCCAATGTAAAGTTTTGGGTTAAGTTGTCACCCAACAATAACCACTCCTCGGATGGACCTCATAGGCTATGATAATGCCACTGTGATAGAATATCAGAAATCTGCTATTCAAACTGCTTGCAGTATCTCGCACAGCTTCTCGGCAAACTGTATTATTTTTTGTTACATTGGTATGTCTAGCAGTTCGCCCCCTACCTAACACTGGTGGATTCTCGATTACATGTAATTAATGGCAAGGTGGGGTACTTGTTCAATAGATGTTCCCTTTTTTCCTGGACAAAACCAATATCGAGAGCAAAGCACTTTGAGTAATCAGCACCACTGGCTCAGCTGCAATGGGGGACGAACCCAAAACGTTTTCATGTAAATCTTGCCATAGCTGCCTCTAGAGGAGGCAAGACAAAGTGGGTCAAGTGGCTTTGGGTAACATACTACTTGCAACAATTCGAGGCAGTGTGGGGGCAAAGCTGAAATTGTGGGCCCAAACCTGCTGTTGCTGAGTTCATTCTCCCGAACCCTACTTCTGACACAGCATATACTACTGACACCTTTTTTCTGTTTCTACCTAGTTGCAAGATAATGTTCAACTGTCAGCTGAAGCATCAAAAAGGTTATAGAATAAATGAGTTGGATGCAGCCCATGTTTGGTCTTCTTCTCTTTCACATGTATAGCAGTCTCACATGAGACTATCAAAAATTGCCAAGGCTGACTATATTTCAAGTCATCCCAAGCGGGGTATTGGGTTAAGTTTTCAACCAGCAATAATCACGCCTCAGATGGACTTCATAGGCTATGATATCGCCTCTGCGAAAGAATGATATATTACAGCTACTCAAACTGTTTACAGTGTTTTGCACAGCTTCTCCTTTAACGGTAATATTGTGTTTTAACATTGCAATGTCTAGCAGTTCGCCCCCTACCTACCACTTTGGTGGATTCTTGATGACATGTCATTCATGGCAAGGTGGGGTACTTATTCAATAGATGTTACCTTTTTCCAGTAGTAAAAAAAAACAATATCGAGAGCAAAGCATTTTGGGTAATCTGCACCACTGGCTCAGCTGCAATGGGTCGCAAACCCAAAACCTTTTCAACTCATCCTTGCCACCGCTGCCTCTAGTGGAAGTGTATAACGTGGCTAAGGGTACCTTACTTCTTGCAAGAATTAGAGGCAGTGTGGGGGCAAAACTGGAATTGTGGACCAATACCACCTGTTGCTGAACCTATTCTCCCCAAGACTACTTCTGACTATATTTCATGTCGTTCCAATGTAAAGTTTTGGGTTAAGTTGTCACCCAACAATAACCACTCCTCGGATGGACCTCATAGGCTATGATAATGCCACTGCGATAGAATATCAGAAATCTGCTATTCAAACTGCTTGCAGTATCTCGCACAGCTTCTCGGCAAACTGTATTATTTTTTGTTACATTGGTATGTCTAGCAGTTCGCCCCCTACCTAACACTGGTGGATTCTCGATTACATGTAATTAATGGCAAGGTGGGGTACTTGTTCAATAGATGTTCCCTTTTTTCCTGGACAAAACCAATATCGAGAGCAAAGCACTTTGGGTAATCAGCACCGCTGGCTCAGCTGCAATGGGGGACGAACCCAAAACCTTTTCATGTAAATCTTGCCATAGCTGCCTCTAGAGGAGGCAAGACAAAGTGGGTCAAGTGGCTTTGGGTAACATACTACTTGCAACAATTCGAGGCAGTGTGGGGGCAAAGCTGAAACTGTGGGCCCAAACCCGCTGTTGCTGAGTTCATTCTCCCGAACCCTACTTCTGACACAGCATATACTACTGACACCTTTTTTCTGTTTCTACCTAGTTGCAAGATAATGTTCAACTGTCAGCTGAAGCATCAAAAAGGTTATATAATAAATGAGCTGGATGCAGCCCATGTTTGGTCTTGTCACTATCTTCTCTTTCACATGTATAGCAGTCTCACATGAGACTATCAAAAATTGCCAAGGCTGACTATATTTCAAGTCATCCCAAGCGGGGTATTGGGTTAAGTTTTCAACCAGCAATAATCACGCCTCAGATGGACTTCATAGGCTATGATATCGCCTCTGCGAAATAATGATATATTACAGCTACTCAAACTGTTTACAGTGTTTTGCACAGCTTCTCCTTTAACGGTAACATTGTGTTTTAACATTGCAATGTCTAGCAGTTCGCCCCCTACCTACCACTTTGGTGGATTCTTGATGACATGTCATTCATGGCAAGGTGGGGTACTTATTCAATAGATGTTACCTTTTTCCAGTAGTAAAAAAAACAATATCGAGAGCAAAGCATTTTGGGTAATCTGCACCACTGGCTCAGCTGCAATGGGTCGCAAACCCAAAACCTTTTCAACTCAACCTTGCCACCGCTGCCTCTAGTGGAAGTGTATAACGTGGCTAAGGGTACCTTACTTCTTGCAAGAATTAGAGGCAGTGTGGGGGCAAAACTGGAATTGTGGACCAATACCACCTGTTGCTGAACCTATTCTCCCCAAGACTACTTCTGACTATATTTCATGTCGTTCCAATGTAAAGTTTTGGGTTAAGTTGTCACCCAACAATAACCACTCCTCGGATGGACCTCATAGGCTATGATAATGCCACTGCGATAGAATATCAGAAATCTGCTATTCAAACTGCTTGCAGTATCTCGCACAGCTTCTCGGCAAACTGTATTATTTTTTGTTACATTGGTATGTCTAGCAGTTCGCCCCCTACCTAACACTGGTGGATTCTCGATTACATGTAATTAATGGCAAGGTGGGGTACTTGTTCAATAGATGTTCCCTTTTTTCCTGGACAAAACCAATATCGAGAGCAAAGCACTTTGGGTAATCAGCACCGCTGGCTCAGCTGCAATGGGGGACGAACCCAAAACCTTTTTATGTAAATCTTGCCATAGCTGCCTCTAGAGGAGGCAAGACAAAGTGGGTCAAGTGGCTTTGGGTAACATACTACTTGCAACAATTCGAGGTAGTGTGGGGGCAAAGCTGAAATTGTGGGCCCAAACCCGCTGTTGCTGAGTTCATTCTCCCGAACCCTACTTCTGACACAGCATATACTACTGACACCTTTTTTCTGTTTCTACCTAGTTGCAAGATAATGTTCAACTGTCAGCTGAAGCATCAAAAAGGTTATAGAATAAATGAGTTGGATGCAGCCCATGTTTGGTCTTGTCACTATCTTCTCTTTCACATGTATAGCAGTCTCACATGAGACTATCAAAAATTGCCAAGGCTGACTATATTTCAAGTCATCCCAAGCGGGGTATTGGGTTAAGTTTTCAACCAGCAATAATCACGCCTCAGATTGACTTCATAGGCTATGATATCGCCTCTGCGAAAGAACGATATATTACAGCTACTCAAACTGTTTACAGTGTTTTGCACAGCTTCTCCTTTAACGGTAACATTGTGTTTTAACATTGCAATGTCTAGCAGTTCGCCCCCTACCTACCACTTTGGTGGATTCTTGATGACATGTCATTCATGGCAAGGTGGGGTACTTATTCAATAGATGTTACCTTTTTCCAGTAGTAAAAAAAACAATATCGAGAGCAAAGCATTTTGGGTAATCTGCACCACTGGCTCAGCTGCAATGGGTCGCAAACCCAAAACCTTTTCAACTCAACCTTGCCACCGCTGCCTCTAGTGGAAGTGTATAACGTGGCTAAGGGTACCTTACTTCTTGCAAGAATTAGAGGCAGTGTGGGGGCAAAACTGGAATTGTGGACCAATACCACCTGTTGCTGAACCTATTCTCCCCAAGACTACTTCTGACTATATTTCATGTCGTTCCAATGTAAAGTTTTGGGTTAAGTTGTCACCCAACAATAACCACTCCTCGGATGGACCTCATAGGCTATGATAATGCCACTGCGATAGAATATCAGAAATCTGCTATTCAAACTGCTTGCAGTATCTCGCACAGCTTCTCGGCAAACTGTATTATTTTTTGTTACATTGGTATGTCTAGCAGTTCGCCCCCTACCTAACACTGGTGGATTCTCGATTACATGTAATTAATGGCAAGGTGGGTACTTGTTCAATAGATGTTCCCTTTTTTCCTGGACAAAACCAATATCGAGAGCAAAGCACTTTGGGTAATCAGCACCGCTGGCTCAGCTGCAATGGGGGACGAACCCAAAACCTTTTCATGTAAATCTTGCCATAGCTGCCTCTAGAGGAGGCAAGACAAAGTGGGTCAAGTGGCTTTGGGTAACATACTACTTGCAACAATTCGAGGCAGTGTGGGGGCAAAGCTGAAACTGTGGGCCCAAACCCGCTGTTGCTGAGTTCATTCTCCCGAACCCTACTTCTGACACAGCATATACTACTGACACCTTTTTTCTGTTTCTACCTAGTTGCAAGATAATGTTCAACTGTCAGCTGAAGCATCAAAAAGGTTATATAATAAATGAGCTGGATGCAGCCCATGTTTGGTCTTGTCACTATCTTCTCTTTCACATGTATAGCAGTCTCACATGAGACTATCAAAAATTGCCAAGGCTGACTATATTTCAAGTCATCCCAAGCGGGGTATTGGGTTAAGTTTTCAACCAGCAATAATCACGCCTCAGATGGACTTCATAGGCTATGATATCACCTCTGCGAAAGAATGATATATTACAGCTACTCAAACTGTTTACAGTGTTTTGCACAGCTTCTCCTTTAACGGTAACATTGTGTTTTAACATTGCAATGTCTAGCAGTTCGCCCCCTACCTACCACTTTGGTGGATTCTTGATGACATGTCATTCATGGCAAGGTGGGGTACTTATTCAATAGATGTTACCTTTTTCCAGTAGTAAAAAAAACAATATCGAGAGCAAAGCATTTTGGGTAATCTGCACCACTGGCTCAGCTGCAATGGGTCGCAAACCCAAAACCTTTTCAACTCAACCTTGCCACCGCTGCCTCTAGTGGAAGTGTATAACGTGGCTAAGGGTACCTTACTTCTTGCAAGAATTAGAGGCAGTGTGGGGGGCAAAACTGGAATTGTGGACCAATACCACCTGTTGCTGAACCTATTCTCCCCAAGACTACTTCTGACTATATTTCATGTCGTTCCAATGTAAAGTTTTGGGTTAAGTTGTCACCCAACAATAACCACTCCTCGGATGGACCTCATAGGCTATGATAATGCCACTGCGATAGAATATCAGAAATCTGCTATTCAAACTGCTTGCAGTATCTCGCACAGCTTCTCGGCAAACTGTATTATTTTTTGTTACATTGGTATGTCTAGCAGTTCGCCCCCTACCTAACACTGGTGGATTCTCGATTACATGTAATTAATGGCAAGGTGGGGTACTTGTTCAATAGATGTTCCCTTTTTTCCTGGACAAAACCAATATCGAGAGCAAAGCACTTTGGGTAATCAGCACCGCTGGCTCAGCTGCAATGGGGGACGAACCCAAAACCTTTTCATGTAAATCTTGCCATAGCTGCCTCTAGAGGAGGCAAGACAAAGTGGGTCAAGTGGCTTTGGGTAACATACTACTTGCAACAATTCGAGGCAGTGTGGGGGCAAAGCTGAAACTGTGGGCCCAAACCCGCTGTTGCTGAGTTCATTCTCCCGAACCCTACTTCTGACACAGCATATACTACTGACACCTTTTTTCTGTTTCTACCTAGTTGCAAGATAATGTTCAACTGTCAGCTGAAGCATCAAAAAGGTTATATAATAAATGAGCTGGATGCAGCCCATGTTTGGTCTTGTCACTATCTTCTCTTTCACATGTATAGCAGTCTCACATGAGACTATCAAAAATTGCCAAGGCTGACTATATTTCAAGTCATCCCAAGCGGGGTATTGGGTTAAGTTTTCAACCAGCAATAATCACGCCTCAGATGGACTTCATAGGCTATGATATCGCCTCTGCGAAAGAATGATATATTACAGCTACTCAAACTGTTTACAGTGTTTTGCACAGCTTCTCCTTTAACGGTAACATTGTGTTTTAACATTGCAATGTCTAGCAGTTCGCCCCCTACCTACCACTTTGGTGGATTCTTGATGACATGTCATTCATGGCAAGGTGGGGTACTTATTCAATAGATGTTACCTTTTTCCAGTAGTAAAAAAAACAATATCGAGAGCAAAGCATTTTGGGTAATCTGCACCACTGGCTCAGCTGCAATGGGTCGCAAACCCAAAACCTTTTCAACTCAACCTTGCCACCGCTGCCTCTAGTGGAAGTGTATAACGTGGCTAAGGGTACCTTACTTCTTGCAAGAATTAGAGGCAGTGTGGGGGGCAAAACTGGAATTGTGGACCAATACCACCTGTTGCTGAACCTATTCTCCCCAAGACTACTTCTGACTATATTTCATGTCGTTCCAATGTAAAGTTTTGGGTTAAGTTGTCACCCAACAATAACCACTCCTCGGATGGACCTCATAGGCTATGATAATGCCACTGCGATAGAATATCAGAAATCTGCTATTCAAACTGCTTGCAGTATCTCGCACAGCTTCTCGGCAAACTGTATTATTTTTTGTTACATTGGTATGTCTAGCAGTTCGCCCCCTACCTAACACTGGTGGATTCTCGATTACATGTAATTAATGGCAAGGTGGGGTACTTGTTCAATAGATGTTCCCTTTTTTCCTGGACAAAACCAATATCGAGAGCAAAGCACTTTGGGTAATCAGCACCGCTGGCTCAGCTGCAATGGGGGACGAACCCAAAACCTTTTCATGTAAATCTTGCCATAGCTGCCTCTAGAGGAGGCAAGACAAAGTGGGTCAAGTGGCTTTGGGTAACATACTACTTGCAACAATTCGAGGCAGTGTGGGGGCAAAGCTGAAACTGTGGGCCCAAACCCGCTGTTGCTGAGTTCATTCTCCCGAACCCTACTTCTGACACAGCATATACTACTGACACCTTTTTTCTGTTTCTACCTAGTTGCAAGATAATGTTCAACTGTCAGCTGAAGCATCAAAAAGGTTATATAATAAATGAGCTGGATGCAGCCCATGTTTGGTCTTGTCACTATCTTCTCTTTCACATGTATAGCAGTCTCACATGAGACTATCAAAAATTGCCAAGGCTGACTATATTTCAAGTCATCCCAAGCGGGGTATTGGGTTAAGTTTTCAACCAGCAATAATCACGCCTCAGATGGACTTCATAGGCTATGATATCGCCTCTGCGAAAGAATGATATATTACAGCTACTCAAACTGTTTACAGTGTTTTGCACAGCTTCTCCTTTAACGGTAACATTGTGTTTTAACATTGCAATGTCTAGCAGTTCGCCCCCTACCTACCACTTTGGTGGATTCTTGATGACATGTCATTCATGGCAAGGTGGGGTACTTATTCAATAGATGTTACCTTTTTCCAGTAGTAAAAAAAACAATATCGAGAGCAAAGCATTTTGGGTAATCTGCACCACTGGCTCAGCTGCAATGGGTCGCAAACCCAAAACCTTTTCAACTCAACCTTGCCACCGCTGCCTCTAGTGGAAGTGTATAACGTGGCTAAGGGTACCTTACTTCTTGCAAGAATTAGAGGCAGTGTGGGGGGCAAAACTGGAATTGTGGACCAATACCACCTGTTGCTGAACCTATTCTCCCCAAGACTACTTCTGACTATATTTCATGTCGTTCCAATGTAAAGTTTTGGGTTAAGTTGTCACCCAACAATAACCACTCCTCGGATGGACCTCATAGGCTATGATAATGCCACTGCGATAGAATATCAGAAATCTGCTATTCAAACTGCTTGCAGTATCTCGCACAGCTTCTCGGCAAACTGTATTATTTTTTGTTACATTGGTATGTCTAGCAGTTCGCCCCCTACCTAACACTGGTGGATTCTCGATTACATGTAATTAATGGCAAGGTGGGGTACTTGTTCAATAGATGTTCCCTTTTTTCCTGGACAAAACCAATATCGAGAGCAAAGCACTTTGGGTAATCAGCACCGCTGGCTCAGCTGCAATGGGGGACGAACCCAAAACCTTTTCATGTAAATCTTGCCATAGCTGCCTCTAGAGGAGGCAAGACAAAGTGGGTCAAGTGGCTTTGGGTAACATACTACTTGCAACAATTCGAGGCAGTGTGGGGGCAAAGCTGAAACTGTGGGCCCAAACCCGCTGTTGCTGAGTTCATTCTCCCGAACCCTACTTCTGACACAGCATATACTACTGACACCTTTTTTCTGTTTCTACCTAGTTGCAAGATAATGTTCAACTGTCAGCTGAAGCATCAAAAAGGTTATATAATAAATGAGCTGGATGCAGCCCATGTTTGGTCTTGTCACTATCTTCTCTTTCACATGTATAGCAGTCTCACATGAGACTATCAAAAATTGCCAAGGCTGACTATATTTCAAGTCATCCCAAGCGGGGTATTGGGTTAAGTTTTCAACCAGCAATAATCACGCCTCAGATGGACTTCATAGGCTATGATATCGCCTCTGCGAAAGAATGATATATTACAGTTACTCAAACTGTTTACAGTGTTTTGCACAGCTTCTCCTTTAACGGTAACATTGTGTTTTAACATTGCAATGTCTAGCAGTTCGCCCCCTACCTACCACTTTGGTGGATTCTTGATGACATGTCATTCATGGCAAGGTGGGGTACTTATTCAATAGATGTTACCTTTTTCCAGTAGTAAAAAAAACAATATCGAGAGCAAAGCATTTTGGGTAATCTGCACCACTGGCTCAGCTGCAATGGGTCGCAAACCCAAAACCTTTTCAACTCAACCTTGCCACCGCTGCCTCTAGTGGAAGTGTATAACGTGGCTAAGGGTACCTTACTTCTTGCAAGAATTAGAGGCAGTGTGGGGGGCAAAACTGGAATTGTGGACCAATACCACCTGTTGCTGAACCTATTCTCCCCAAGACTACTTCTGACTATATTTCATGTCGTTCCAATGTAAAGTTTTGGGTTAAGTTGTCACCCAACAATAACCACTCCTCGGATGGACCTCATAGGCTATGATAATGCCACTGCGATAGAATATCAGAAATCTGCTATTCAAACTGCTTGCAGTATCTCGCACAGCTTCTCGGCAAACTGTATTATTTTTTGTTACATTGGTATGTCTAGCAGTTCGCCCCCTACCTAACACTGGTGGATTCTCGATTACATGTAATTAATGGCAAGGTGGGGTACTTGTTCAATAGATGTTCCCTTTTTTCCTGGACAAAACCAATATCGAGAGCAAAGCACTTTGGGTAATCAGCACCGCTGGCTCAGCTGCAATGGGGGACGAACCCAAAACCTTTTCATGTAAATCTTGCCATAGCTGCCTCTAGAGGAGGCAAGACAAAGTGGGTCAAGTGGCTTTGGGTAACATACTACTTGCAACAATTCGAGGCAGTGTGGGGGCAAAGCTGAAACTGTGGGCCCAAACCCGCTGTTGCTGAGTTCATTCTCCCGAACCCTACTTCTGACACAGCATATACTACTGACACCTTTTTTCTGTTTCTACCTAGTTGCAAGATAATGTTCAACTGTCAGCTGAAGCATCAAAAAGGTTATATAATAAATGAGCTGGATGCAGCCCATGTTTGGTCTTGTCACTATCTTCTCTTTCACATGTATAGCAGTCTCACATGAGACTATCAAAAATTGCCAAGGCTGACTATATTTCAAGTCATCCCAAGCGGGGTATTGGGTTAAGTTTTCAACCAGCAATAATCACGCCTCAGATGGACTTCATAGGCTATGATATCACCTCTGCGAAAGAATGATATATTACAGCTACTCAAACTGTTTACAGTGTTTTGCACAGCTTCTCCTTTAACGGTAACATTGTGTTTTAACATTGCAATGTCTAGCAGTTCGCCCCCTACCTACCACTTTGGTGGATTCTTGATGACATGTCATTCATGGCAAGGTGGGGTACTTATTCAATAGATGTTACCTTTTTCCAGTAGTAAAAAAAACAATATCGAGAGCAAAGCATTTTGGGTAATCTGCACCACTGGCTCAGCTGCAATGGGTCGCAAACCCAAAACCTTTTCAACTCAACCTTGCCACCGCTGCCTCTAGTGGAAGTGTATAACGTGGCTAAGGGTACCTTACTTCTTGCAAGAATTAGAGGCAGTGTGGGGGGCAAAACTGGAATTGTGGACCAATACCACCTGTTGCTGAACCTATTCTCCCCAAGACTACTTCTGACTATATTTCATGTCGTTCCAATGTAAAGTTTTGGGTTAAGTTGTCACCCAACAATAACCACTCCTCGGATGGACCTCATAGGCTATGATAATGCCACTGCGATAGAATATCAGAAATCTGCTATTCAAACTGCTTGCAGTATCTCGCACAGCTTCTCGGCAAACTGTATTATTTTTTGTTACATTGGTATGTCTAGCAGTTCGCCCCCTACCTAACACTGGTGGATTCTCGATTACATGTAATTAATGGCAAGGTGGGGTACTTGTTCAATAGATGTTCCCTTTTTTCCTGGACAAAACCAATATCGAGAGCAAAGCACTTTGGGTAATCAGCACCGCTGGCTCAGCTGCAATGGGGGACGAACCCAAAACCTTTTCATGTAAATCTTGCCATAGCTGCCTCTAGAGGAGGCAAGACAAAGTGGGTCAAGTGGCTTTGGGTAACATACTACTTGCAACAATTCGAGGCAGTGTGGGGGCAAAGCTGAAACTGTGGGCCCAAACCCGCTGTTGCTGAGTTCATTCTCCCGAACCCTACTTCTGACACAGCATATACTACTGACACCTTTTTTCTGTTTCTACCTAGTTGCAAGATAATGTTCAACTGTCAGCTGAAGCATCAAAAAGGTTATATAATAAATGAGCTGGATGCAGCCCATGTTTGGTCTTGTCACTATCTTCTCTTTCACATGTATAGCAGTCTCACATGAGACTATCAAAAATTGCCAAGGCTGACTATATTTCAAGTCATCCCAAGCGGGGTATTGGGTTAAGTTTTCAACCAGCAATAATCACGCCTCAGATGGACTTCATAGGCTATGATATCGCCTCTGCGAAAGAATGATATATTACAGCTACTCAAACTGTTTACAGTGTTTTGCACAGCTTCTCCTTTAACGGTAACATTGTGTTTTAACATTGCAATGTCTAGCAGTTCGCCCCCTACCTACCACTTTGGTGGATTCTTGATGACATGTCATTCATGGCAAGGTGGGGTACTTATTCAATAGATGTTACCTTTTTCCAGTAGTAAAAAAAACAATATCGAGAGCAAAGCATTTTGGGTAATCTGCACCACTGGCTCAGCTGCAATGGGTCGCAAACCCAAAACCTTTTCAACTCAACCTTGCCACCGCTGCCTCTAGTGGAAGTGTATAACGTGGCTAAGGGTACCTTACTTCTTGCAAGAATTAGAGGCAGTGTGGGGGGCAAAACTGGAATTGTGGACCAATACCACCTGTTGCTGAACCTATTCTCCCCAAGACTACTTCTGACTATATTTCATGTCGTTCCAATGTAAAGTTTTGGGTTAAGTTGTCACCCAACAATAACCACTCCTCGGATGGACCTCATAGGCTATGATAATGCCACTGCGATAGAATATCAGAAATCTGCTATTCAAACTGCTTGCAGTATCTCGCACAGCTTCTCGGCAAACTGTATTATTTTTTGTTACATTGGTATGTCTAGCAGTTCGCCCCCTACCTAACACTGGTGGATTCTCGATTACATGTAATTAATGGCAAGGTGGGGTACTTGTTCAATAGATGTTCCCTTTTTTCCTGGACAAAACCAATATCGAGAGCAAAGCACTTTGGGTAATCAGCACCGCTGGCTCAGCTGCAATGGGGGACGAACCCAAAACCTTTTCATGTAAATCTTGCCATAGCTGCCTCTAGAGGAGGCAAGACAAAGTGGGTCAAGTGGCTTTGGGTAACATACTACTTGCAACAATTCGAGGCAGTGTGGGGGCAAAGCTGAAACTGTGGGCCCAAACCCGCTGTTGCTGAGTTCATTCTCCCGAACCCTACTTCTGACACAGCATATACTACTGACACCTTTTTTCTGTTTCTACCTAGTTGCAAGATAATGTTCAACTGTCAGCTGAAGCATCAAAAAGGTTATATAATAAATGAGCTGGATGCAGCCCATGTTTGGTCTTGTCACTATCTTCTCTTTCACATGTATAGCAGTCTCACATGAGACTATCAAAAATTGCCAAGGCTGACTATATTTCAAGTCATCCCAAGCGGGGTATTGGGTTAAGTTTTCAACCAGCAATAATCACGCCTCAGATGGACTTCATAGGCTATGATATCGCCTCTGCGAAAGAATGATATATTACAGTTACTCAAACTGTTTACAGTGTTTTGCACAGCTTCTCCTTTAACGGTAACATTGTGTTTTAACATTGCAATGTCTAGCAGTTCGCCCCCTACCTACCACTTTGGTGGATTCTTGATGACATGTCATTCATGGCAAGGTGGGGTACTTATTCAATAGATGTTACCTTTTTCCAGTAGTAAAAAAAACAATATCGAGAGCAAAGCATTTTGGGTAATCTGCACCACTGGCTCAGCTGCAATGGGTCGCAAACCCAAAACCTTTTCAACTCAACCTTGCCACCGCTGCCTCTAGTGGAAGTGTATAACGTGGCTAAGGGTACCTTACTTCTTGCAAGAATTAGAGGCAGTGTGGGGGGCAAAACTGGAATTGTGGACCAATACCACCTGTTGCTGAACCTATTCTCCCCAAGACTACTTCTGACTATATTTCATGTCGTTCCAATGTAAAGTTTTGGGTTAAGTTGTCACCCAACAATAACCACTCCTCGGATGGACCTCATAGGCTATGATAATGCCACTGCGATAGAATATCAGAAATCTGCTATTCAAACTGCTTGCAGTATCTCGCACAGCTTCTCGGCAAACTGTATTATTTTTTGTTACATTGGTATGTCTAGCAGTTCGCCCCCTACCTAACACTGGTGGATTCTCGATTACATGTAATTAATGGCAAGGTGGGGTACTTGTTCAATAGATGTTCCCTTTTTTCCTGGACAAAACCAATATCGAGAGCAAAGCACTTTGGGTAATCAGCACCGCTGGCTCAGCTGCAATGGGGGACGAACCCAAAACCTTTTCATGTAAATCTTGCCATAGCTGCCTCTAGAGGAGGCAAGACAAAGTGGGTCAAGTGGCTTTGGGTAACATACTACTTGCAACAATTCGAGGCAGTGTGGGGGCAAAGCTGAAACTGTGGGCCCAAACCCGCTGTTGCTGAGTTCATTCTCCCGAACCCTACTTCTGACACAGCATATACTACTGACACCTTTTTTCTGTTTCTACCTAGTTGCAAGATAATGTTCAACTGTCAGCTGAAGCATCAAAAAGGTTATATAATAAATGAGCTGGATGCAGCCCATGTTTGGTCTTGTCACTATCTTCTCTTTCACATGTATAGCAGTCTCACATGAGACTATCAAAAATTGCCAAGGCTGACTATATTTCAAGTCATCCCAAGCGGGGTATTGGGTTAAGTTTTCAACCAGCAATAATCACGCCTCAGATGGACTTCATAGGCTATGATATCGCCTCTGCGAAAGAATGATATATTACAGCTACTCAAACTGTTTACAGTGTTTTGCACAGCTTCTCCTTTAACGGTAACATTGTGTTTTAACATTGCAATGTCTAGCAGTTCGCCCCCTACCTACCACTTTGGTGGATTCTTGATGACATGTCATTCATGGCAAGGTGGGGTACTTATTCAATAGATGTTACCTTTTTCCAGTAGTAAAAAAAACAATATCGAGAGCAAAGCATTTTGGGTAATCTGCACCACTGGCTCAGCTGCAATGGGTCGCAAACCCAAAACCTTTTCAACTCAACCTTGCCACCGCTGCCTCTAGTGGAAGTGTATAACGTGGCTAAGGGTACCTTACTTCTTGCAAGAATTAGAGGCAGTGTGGGGGGCAAAACTGGAATTGTGGACCAATACCACCTGTTGCTGAACCTATTCTCCCCAAGACTACTTCTGACTATATTTCATGTCGTTCCAATGTAAAGTTTTGGGTTAAGTTGTCACCCAACAATAACCACTCCTCGGATGGACCTCATAGGCTATGATAATGCCACTGCGATAGAATATCAGAAATCTGCTATTCAAACTGCTTGCAGTATCTCGCACAGCTTCTCGGCAAACTGTATTATTTTTTGTTACATTGGTATGTCTAGCAGTTCGCCCCCTACCTAACACTGGTGGATTCTCGATTACATGTAATTAATGGCAAGGTGGGGTACTTGTTCAATAGATGTTCCCTTTTTTCCTGGACAAAACCAATATCGAGAGCAAAGCACTTTGGGTAATCAGCACCGCTGGCTCAGCTGCAATGGGGGACGAACCCAAAACCTTTTCATGTAAATCTTGCCATAGCTGCCTCTAGAGGAGGCAAGACAAAGTGGGTCAAGTGGCTTTGGGTAACATACTACTTGCAACAATTCGAGGCAGTGTGGGGGCAAAGCTGAAACTGTGGGCCCAAACCCGCTGTTGCTGAGTTCATTCTCCCGAACCCTACTTCTGACACAGCATATACTACTGACACCTTTTTTCTGTTTCTACCTAGTTGCAAGATAATGTTCAACTGTCAGCTGAAGCATCAAAAAGGTTATATAATAAATGAGCTGGATGCAGCCCATGTTTGGTCTTGTCACTATCTTCTCTTTCACATGTATAGCAGTCTCACATGAGACTATCAAAAATTGCCAAGGCTGACTATATTTCAAGTCATCCCAAGCGGGGTATTGGGTTAAGTTTTCAACCAGCAATAATCACGCCTCAGATGGACTTCATAGGCTATGATATCGCCTCTGCGAAAGAATGATATATTACAGTTACTCAAACTGTTTACAGTGTTTTGCACAGCTTCTCCTTTAACGGTAACATTGTGTTTTAACATTGCAATGTCTAGCAGTTCGCCCCCTACCTACCACTTTGGTGGATTCTTGATGACATGTCATTCATGGCAAGGTGGGGTACTTATTCAATAGATGTTACCTTTTTCCAGTAGTAAAAAAAACAATATCGAGAGCAAAGCATTTTGGGTAATCTGCACCACTGGCTCAGCTGCAATGGGTCGCAAACCCAAAACCTTTTCAACTCAACCTTGCCACCGCTGCCTCTAGTGGAAGTGTATAACGTGGCTAAGGGTACCTTACTTCTTGCAAGAATTAGAGGCAGTGTGGGGGGCAAAACTGGAATTGTGGACCAATACCACCTGTTGCTGAACCTATTCTCCCCAAGACTACTTCTGACTATATTTCATGTCGTTCCAATGTAAAGTTTTGGGTTAAGTTGTCACCCAACAATAACCACTCCTCGGATGGACCTCATAGGCTATGATAATGCCACTGCGATAGAATATCAGAAATCTGCTATTCAAACTGCTTGCAGTATCTCGCACAGCTTCTCGGCAAACTGTATTATTTTTTGTTACATTGGTATGTCTAGCAGTTCGCCCCCTACCTAACACTGGTGGATTCTCGATTACATGTAATTAATGGCAAGGTGGGGTACTTGTTCAATAGATGTTCCCTTTTTTCCTGGACAAAACCAATATCGAGAGCAAAGCACTTTGGGTAATCAGCACCGCTGGCTCAGCTGCAATGGGGGACGAACCCAAAACCTTTTCATGTAAATCTTGCCATAGCTGCCTCTAGAGGAGGCAAGACAAAGTGGGTCAAGTGGCTTTGGGTAACATACTACTTGCAACAATTCGAGGCAGTGTGGGGGCAAAGCTGAAACTGTGGGCCCAAACCCGCTGTTGCTGAGTTCATTCTCCCGAACCCTACTTCTGACACAGCATATACTACTGACACCTTTTTTCTGTTTCTACCTAGTTGCAAGATAATGTTCAACTGTCAGCTGAAGCATCAAAAAGGTTATATAATAAATGAGCTGGATGCAGCCCATGTTTGGTCTTGTCACTATCTTCTCTTTCACATGTATAGCAGTCTCACATGAGACTATCAAAAATTGCCAAGGCTGACTATATTTCAAGTCATCCCAAGCGGGGTATTGGGTTAAGTTTTCAACCAGCAATAATCACGCCTCAGATGGACTTCATAGGCTATGATATCGCCTCTGCGAAAGAATGATATATTACAGCTACTCAAACTGTTTACAGTGTTTTGCACAGCTTCTCCTTTAACGGTAACATTGTGTTTTAACATTGCAATGTCTAGCAGTTCGCCCCCTACCTACCACTTTGGTGGATTCTTGATGACATGTCATTCATGGCAAGGTGGGGTACTTATTCAATAGATGTTACCTTTTTCCAGTAGTAAAAAAAACAATATCGAGAGCAAAGCATTTTGGGTAATCTGCACCACTGGCTCAGCTGCAATGGGTCGCAAACCCAAAACCTTTTCAACTCAACCTTGCCACCGCTGCCTCTAGTGGAAGTGTATAACGTGGCTAAGGGTACCTTACTTCTTGCAAGAATTAGAGGCAGTGTGGGGGGCAAAACTGGAATTGTGGACCAATACCACCTGTTGCTGAACCTATTCTCCCCAAGACTACTTCTGACTATATTTCATGTCGTTCCAATGTAAAGTTTTGGGTTAAGTTGTCACCCAACAATAACCACTCCTCGGATGGACCTCATAGGCTATGATAATGCCACTGCGATAGAATATCAGAAATCTGCTATTCAAACTGCTTGCAGTATCTCGCACAGCTTCTCGGCAAACTGTATTATTTTTTGTTACATTGGTATGTCTAGCAGTTCGCCCCCTACCTAACACTGGTGGATTCTCGATTACATGTAATTAATGGCAAGGTGGGGTACTTGTTCAATAGATGTTCCCTTTTTTCCTGGACAAAACCAATATCGAGAGCAAAGCACTTTGGGTAATCAGCACCGCTGGCTCAGCTGCAATGGGGGACGAACCCAAAACCTTTTCATGTAAATCTTGCCATAGCTGCCTCTAGAGGAGGCAAGACAAAGTGGGTCAAGTGGCTTTGGGTAACATACTACTTGCAACAATTCGAGGCAGTGTGGGGGCAAAGCTGAAACTGTGGGCCCAAACCCGCTGTTGCTGAGTTCATTCTCCCGAACCCTACTTCTGACACAGCATATACTACTGACACCTTTTTTCTGTTTCTACCTAGTTGCAAGATAATGTTCAACTGTCAGCTGAAGCATCAAAAAGGTTATATAATAAATGAGCTGGATGCAGCCCATGTTTGGTCTTGTCACTATCTTCTCTTTCACATGTATAGCAGTCTCACATGAGACTATCAAAAATTGCCAAGGCTGACTATATTTCAAGTCATCCCAAGCGGGGTATTGGGTTAAGTTTTCAACCAGCAATAATCACGCCTCAGATGGACTTCATAGGCTATGATATCGCCTCTGCGAAAGAATGATATATTACAGCTACTCAAACTGTTTACAGTGTTTTGCACAGCTTCTCCTTTAACGGTAACATTGTGTTTTAACATTGCAATGTCTAGCAGTTCGCCCCCTACCTACCACTTTGGTGGATTCTTGATGACATGTCATTCATGGCAAGGTGGGGTACTTATTCAATAGATGTTACCTTTTTCCAGTAGTAAAAAAAACAATATCGAGAGCAAAGCATTTTGGGTAATCTGCACCACTGGCTCAGCTGCAATGGGTCGCAAACCCAAAACCTTTTCAACTCAACCTTGCCACCGCTGCCTCTAGTGGAAATGTATAACGTGGCTAAGGGTACCTTACTTCTTGCAAGAATTAGAGGCAGTGTGGGGGGCAAAACTGGAATTGTGGACCAATACCACCTGTTGCTGAACCTATTCTCCCCAAGACTACTTCTGACTATATTTCATGTCGTTCCAATGTAAAGTTTTGGGTTAAGTTGTCACCCAACAATAACCACTCCTCGGATGGACCTCATAGGCTATGATAATGCCACTGCGATAGAATATCAGAAATCTGCTATTCAAACTGCTTGCAGTATCTCGCACAGCTTCTCGGCAAACTGTATTATTTTTTGTTACATTGGTATGTCTAGCAGTTCGCCCCCTACCTAACACTGGTGGATTCTCGATTACATGTAATTAATGGCAAGGTGGGGTACTTGTTCAATAGATGTTCCCTTTTTTCCTGGACAAAACCAATATCGAGAGCAAAGCACTTTGGGTAATCAGCACCGCTGGCTCAGCTGCAATGGGGGACGAACCCAAAACCTTTTCATGTAAATCTTGCCATAGCTGCCTCTAGAGGAGGCAAGACAAAGTGGGTCAAGTGGCTTTGGGTAACATACTACTTGCAACAATTCGAGGCAGTGTGGGGGCAAAGCTGAAACTGTGGGCCCAAACCCGCTGTTGCTGAGTTCATTCTCCCGAACCCTACTTCTGACACAGCATATACTACTGACACCTTTTTTCTGTTTCTACCTAGTTGCAAGATAATGTTCAACTGTCAGCTGAAGCATCAAAAAGGTTATATAATAAATGAGCTGGATGCAGCCCATGTTTGGTCTTGTCACTATCTTCTCTTTCACATGTATAGCAGTCTCACATGAGACTATCAAAAATTGCCAAGGCTGACTATATTTCAAGTCATCCCAAGCGGGGTATTGGGTTAAGTTTTCAACCAGCAATAATCACGCCTCAGATGGACTTCATAGGCTATGATATCGCCTCTGCGAAAGAATGATATATTACAGCTACTCAAACTGTTTACAGTGTTTTGCACAGCTTCTCCTTTAACGGTAATATTGTGTTTTAACATTGCAATGTCTAGCAGTTCGCCCCCTACCTACCACTTTGGTGGATTCTTGATGACATGTCATTCATGGCAAGGTGGGGTACTTATTCAATAGATGTTACCTTTTTCCAGTAGTAAAAAAAACAATATCGAGAGCAAAGCATTTTGGGTAATCTGCACCACTGGCTCAGCTGCAATGGGTCGCAAACCCAAAACCTTTTCAACTCAACCTTGCCACCGCTGCCTCTAGTGGAAGTGTATAACGTGGCTAAGGGTACCTTACTTCTTGCAAGAATTAGAGGCAGTGTGGGGGGCAAAACTGGAATTGTGGACCAATACCACCTGTTGCTGAACCTATTCTCCCCAAGACTACTTCTGACTATATTTCATGTCGTTCCAATGTAAAGTTTTGGGTTAAGTTGTCACCCAACAATAACCACTCCTCGGATGGACCTCATAGGCTATGATAATGCCACTGCGATAGAATATCAGAAATCTGCTATTCAAACTGCTTGCAGTATCTCGCACAGCTTCTCGGCAAACTGTATTATTTTTTGTTACATTGGTATGTCTAGCAGTTCGCCCCCTACCTAACACTGGTGGATTCTCGATTACATGTAATTAATGGCAAGGTGGGGTACTTGTTCAATAGATGTTCCCTTTTTTCCTGGACAAAACCAATATCGAGAGCAAAGCACTTTGGGTAATCAGCACCGCTGGCTCAGCTGCAATGGGGGACGAACCCAAAACCTTTTCATGTAAATCTTGCCATAGCTGCCTCTAGAGGAGGCAAGACAAAGTGGGTCAAGTGGCTTTGGGTAACATACTACTTGCAACAATTCGAGGCAGTGTGGGGGCAAAGCTGAAACTGTGGGCCCAAACCCGCTGTTGCTGAGTTCATTCTCCCGAACCCTACTTCTGACACAGCATATACTACTGACACCTTTTTTCTGTTTCTACCTAGTTGCAAGATAATGTTCAACTGTCAGCTGAAGCATCAAAAAGGTTATATAATAAATGAGCTGGATGCAGCCCATGTTTGGTCTTGTCACTATCTTCTCTTTCACATGTATAGCAGTCTCACATGAGACTATCAAAAATTGCCAAGGCTGACTATATTTCAAGTCATCCCAAGCGGGGTATTGGGTTAAGTTTTCAACCAGCAATAATCACGCCTCAGATGGACTTCATAGGCTATGATATCGCCTCTGCGAAAGAATGATATATTACAGCTACTCAAACTGTTTACAGTGTTTTGCACAGCTTCTCCTTTAACGGTAATATTGTGTTTTAACATTGCAATGTCTAGCAGTTCGCCCCCTACCTACCACTTTGGTGGATTCTTGATGACATGTCATTCATGGCAAGGTGGGGTACTTATTCAATAGATGTTACCTTTTTCCAGTAGTAAAAAAAACAATATCGAGAGCAAAGCATTTTGGGTAATCTGCACCACTGGCTCAGCTGCAATGGGTCGCAAACCCAAAACCTTTTCAACTCAACCTTGCCACCGCTGCCTCTAGTGGAAATGTATAACGTGGCTAAGGGTACCTTACTTCTTGCAAGAATTAGAGGCAGTGTGGGGGGCAAAACTGGAATTGTGGACCAATACCACCTGTTGCTGAACCTATTCTCCCCAAGACTACTTCTGACTATATTTCATGTCGTTCCAATGTAAAGTTTTGGGTTAAGTTGTCACCCAACAATAACCACTCCTCGGATGGACCTCATAGGCTATGATAATGCCACTGCGATAGAATATCAGAAATCTGCTATTCAAACTGCTTGCAGTATCTCGCACAGCTTCTCGGCAAACTGTATTATTTTTTGTTACATTGGTATGTCTAGCAGTTCGCCCCCTACCTAACACTGGTGGATTCTCGATTACATGTAATTAATGGCAAGGTGGGGTACTTGTTCAATAGATGTTCCCTTTTTTCCTGGACAAAACCAATATCGAGAGCAAAGCACTTTGGGTAATCAGCACCGCTGGCTCAGCTGCAATGGGGGACGAACCCAAAACCTTTTCATGTAAATCTTGCCATAGCTGCCTCTAGAGGAGGCAAGACAAAGTGGGTCAAGTGGCTTTGGGTAACATACTACTTGCAACAATTCGAGGCAGTGTGGGGGCAAAGCTGAAACTGTGGGCCCAAACCCGCTGTTGCTGAGTTCATTCTCCCGAACCCTACTTCTGACACAGCATATACTACTGACACCTTTTTTCTGTTTCTACCTAGTTGCAAGATAATGTTCAACTGTCAGCTGAAGCATCAAAAAGGTTATATAATAAATGAGCTGGATGCAGCCCATGTTTGGTCTTGTCACTATCTTCTCTTTCACATGTATAGCAGTCTCACATGAGACTATCAAAAATTGCCAAGGCTGACTATATTTCAAGTCATCCCAAGCGGGGTATTGGGTTAAGTTTTCAACCAGCAATAATCACGCCTCAGATGGACTTCATAGGCTATGATATCGCCTCTGCGAAAAAATGATATATTACAGCTACTCAAACTGTTTACAGTGTTTTGCACAGCTTCTCCTTTAACGGTAATATTGTGTTTTAACATTGCAATGTCTAGCAGTTCGCCCCCTACCTACCACTTTGGTGGATTCTTGATGACATGTCATTCATGGCAAGGTGGGGTACTTATTCAATAGATGTTACCTTTTTCCAGTAGTAAAAAAAACAATATCGAGAGCAAAGCATTTTGGGTAATCTGCACCACTGGCTCAGCTGCAATGGGTCGCAAACCCAAAACCTTTTCAACTCAACCTTGCCACCGCTGCCTCTAGTGGAAGTGTATAACGTGGCTAAGGGTACCTTACTTCTTGCAAGAATTAGAGGCAGTGTGGGGGGCAAAACTGGAATTGTGGACCAATACCACCTGTTGCTGAACCTATTCTCCCCAAGACTACTTCTGACTATATTTCATGTCGTTCCAATGTAAAGTTTTGGGTTAAGTTGTCACCCAACAATAACCACTCCTCGGATGGACCTCATAGGCTATGATAATGCCACTGCGATAGAATATCAGAAATCTGCTATTCAAACTGCTTGCAGTATCTCGCACAGCTTCTCGGCAAACTGTATTATTTTTTGTTACATTGGTATGTCTAGCAGTTCGCCCCCTACCTAACACTGGTGGATTCTCGATTACATGTAATTAATGGCAAGGTGGGGTACTTGTTCAATAGATGTTCCCTTTTTTCCTGGACAAAACCAATATCGAGAGCAAAGCACTTTGGGTAATCAGCACCGCTGGCTCAGCTGCAATGGGGGACGAACCCAAAACCTTTTCATGTAAATCTTGCCATAGCTGCCTCTAGAGGAGGCAAGACAAAGTGGGTCAAGTGGCTTTGGGTAACATACTACTTGCAACAATTCGAGGCAGTGTGGGGGCAAAGCTGAAACTGTGGGCCCAAACCCGCTGTTGCTGAGTTCATTCTCCCGAACCCTACTTCTGACACAGCATATACTACTGACACCTTTTTTCTGTTTCTACCTAGTTGCAAGATAATGTTCAACTGTCAGCTGAAGCATCAAAAAGGTTATATAATAAATGAGCTGGATGCAGCCCATGTTTGGTCTTGTCACTATCTTCTCTTTCACATGTATAGCAGTCTCACATGAGACTATCAAAAATTGCCAAGGCTGACTATATTTCAAGTCATCCCAAGCGGGGTATTGGGTTAAGTTTTCAACCAGCAATAATCACGCCTCAGATGGACTTCATAGGCTATGATATCGCCTCTGCGAAAGAATGATATATTACAGCTACTCAAACTGTTTACAGTGTTTTGCACAGCTTCTCCTTTAACGGTAATATTGTGTTTTAACATTGCAATGTCTAGCAGTTCGCCCCCTACCTACCACTTTGGTGGATTCTTGATGACATGTCATTCATGGCAAGGTGGGGTACTTATTCAATAGATGTTACCTTTTTCCAGTAGTAAAAAAAACAATATCGAGAGCAAAGCATTTTGGGTAATCTGCACCACTGGCTCAGCTGCAATGGGTCGCAAACCCAAAACCTTTTCAACTCAACCTTGCCACCGCTGCCTCTAGTGGAAGTGTATAACGTGGCTAAGGGTACCTTACTTCTTGCAAGAATTAGAGGCAGTGTGGGGGGCAAAACTGGAATTGTGGACCAATACCACCTGTTGCTGAACCTATTCTCCCCAAGACTACTTCTGACTATATTTCATGTCGTTCCAATGTAAAGTTTTGGGTTAAGTTGTCACCCAACAATAACCACTCCTCGGATGGACCTCATAGGCTATGATAATGCCACTGCGATAGAATATCAGAAATCTGCTATTCAAACTGCTTGCAGTATCTCGCACAGCTTCTCGGCAAACTGTATTATTTTTTGTTACATTGGTATGTCTAGCAGTTCGCCCCCTACCTAACACTGGTGGATTCTCGATTACATGTAATTAATGGCAAGGTGGGGTACTTGTTCAATAGATGTTCCCTTTTTTCCTGGACAAAACCAATATCGAGAGCAAAGCACTTTGGGTAATCAGCACCGCTGGCTCAGCTGCAATGGGGGACGAACCCAAAACCTTTTCATGTAAATCTTGCCATAGCTGCCTCTAGAGGAGGCAAGACAAAGTGGGTCAAGTGGCTTTGGGTAACATACTACTTGCAACAATTCGAGGCAGTGTGGGGGCAAAGCTGAAACTGTGGGCCCAAACCCGCTGTTGCTGAGTTCATTCTCCCGAACCCTACTTCTGACACAGCATATACTACTGACACCTTTTTTCTGTTTCTACCTAGTTGCAAGATAATGTTCAACTGTCAGCTGAAGCATCAAAAAGGTTATATAATAAATGAGCTGGATGCAGCCCATGTTTGGTCTTGTCACTATCTTCTCTTTCACATGTATAGCAGTCTCACATGAGACTATCAAAAATTGCCAAGGCTGACTATATTTCAAGTCATCCCAAGCGGGGTATTGGGTTAAGTTTTCAACCAGCAATAATCACGCCTCAGATGGACTTCATAGGCTATGATATCGCCTCTGCGAAAGAATGATATATTACAGCTACTCAAACTGTTTACAGTGTTTTGCACAGCTTCTCCTTTAACGGTAATATTGTGTTTTAACATTGCAATGTCTAGCAGTTCGCCCCCTACCTACCACTTTGGTGGATTCTTGATGACATGTCATTCATGGCAAGGTGGGGTACTTATTCAATAGATGTTACCTTTTTCCAGTAGTAAAAAAAACAATATCGAGAGCAAAGCATTTTGGGTAATCTGCACCACTGGCTCAGCTGCAATGGGTCGCAAACCCAAAACCTTTTCAACTCAACCTTGCCACCGCTGCCTCTAGTGGAAATGTATAACGTGGCTAAGGGTACCTTACTTCTTGCAAGAATTAGAGGCAGTGTGGGGGGCAAAACTGGAATTGTGGACCAATACCACCTGTTGCTGAACCTATTCTCCCCAAGACTACTTCTGACTATATTTCATGTCGTTCCAATGTAAAGTTTTGGGTTAAGTTGTCACCCAACAATAACCACTCCTCGGATGGACCTCATAGGCTATGATAATGCCACTGCGATAGAATATCAGAAATCTGCTATTCAAACTGCTTGCAGTATCTCGCACAGCTTCTCGGCAAACTGTATTATTTTTTGTTACATTGGTATGTCTAGCAGTTCGCCCCCTACCTAACACTGGTGGATTCTCGATTACATGTAATTAATGGCAAGGTGGGGTACTTGTTCAATAGATGTTCCCTTTTTTCCTGGACAAAACCAATATCGAGAGCAAAGCACTTTGGGTAATCAGCACCGCTGGCTCAGCTGCAATGGGGGACGAACCCAAAACCTTTTCATGTAAATCTTGCCATAGCTGCCTCTAGAGGAGGCAAGACAAAGTGGGTCAAGTGGCTTTGGGTAACATACTACTTGCAACAATTCGAGGCAGTGTGGGGGCAAAGCTGAAACTGTGGGCCCAAACCCGCTGTTG
Source organism: Oncorhynchus mykiss (assembly GCF_057628025.1). Classification (NCBI taxonomy): domain Eukaryota; kingdom Metazoa; phylum Chordata; class Actinopteri; order Salmoniformes; family Salmonidae; genus Oncorhynchus; species Oncorhynchus mykiss. Next base: position 43,133,819 of record NC_143038.1, on the reverse strand, counting down.
CTGAGTTCATTCTCCCGAACCCTACTTCTGACACAGCATATACTACTGACACCTTTTTTCTGTTTCTACCTAGTTGCAAGATAATGTTCAACTGTCAGCTGAAGCATCAAAAAGGTTATATAATAAATGAGCTGGATGCAGCCCATGTTTGGTCTTGTCACTATCTTCTCTTTCACATGTATAGCAGTCTCACATGAGACTATCAAAAATTGCCAAGGCTGACTATATTTCAAGTCATCCCAAGCGGGGTATTGGGTTAAGTTTTCAACCAGCAATAATCACGCCTCAGATGGACTTCATAGGCTATGATATCGCCTCTGCGAAAGAATGATATATTACAGCTACTCAAACTGTTTACAGTGTTTTGCACAGCTTCTCCTTTAACGGTAATATTGTGTTTTAACATTGCAATGTCTAGCAGTTCGCCCCCTACCTACCACTTTGGTGGATTCTTGATGACATGTCATTCATGGCAAGGTGGGGTACTTATTCAATAGATGTTACCTTTTTCCAGTAGTAAAAAAAACAATATCGAGAGCAAAGCATTTTGGGTAATCTGCACCACTGGCTCAGCTGCAATGGGTCGCAAACCCAAAACCTTTTCAACTCAACCTTGCCACCGCTGCCTCTAGTGGAAGTGTATAACGTGGCTAAGGGTACCTTACTTCTTGCAAGAATTAGAGGCAGTGTGGGGGGCAAAACTGGAATTGTGGACCAATACCACCTGTTGCTGAACCTATTCTCCCCAAGACTACTTCTGACTATATTTCATGTCGTTCCAATGTAAAGTTTTGGGTTAAGTTGTCACCCAACAATAACCACTCCTCGGATGGACCTCATAGGCTATGATAATGCCACTGCGATAGAATATCAGAAATCTGCTATTCAAACTGCTTGCAGTATCTCGCACAGCTTCTCGGCAAACTGTATTATTTTTTGTTACATTGGTATGTCTAGCAGTTCGCCCCCTACCTAACACTGGTGGATTCTCGATTACATGTAATTAATGGCAAGGTGGGGTACTTGTTCAATAGATGTTCCCTTTTTTCCTGGACAAAACCAATATCGAGAGCAAAGCACTTTGGGTAATCAGCACCGCTGGCTCAGCTGCAATGGGGGACGAACCCAAAACCTTTTCATGTAAATCTTGCCATAGCTGCCTCTAGAGGAGGCAAGACAAAGTGGGTCAAGTGGCTTTGGGTAACATACTACTTGCAACAATTCGAGGCAGTGTGGGGGCAAAGCTGAAACTGTGGGCCCAAACCCGCTGTTGCTGAGTTCATTCTCCCGAACCCTACTTCTGACACAGCATATACTACTGACACCTTTTTTCTGTTTCTACCTAGTTGCAAGATAATGTTCAACTGTCAGCTGAAGCATCAAAAAGGTTATATAATAAATGAGCTGGATGCAGCCCATGTTTGGTCTTGTCACTATCTTCTCTTTCACATGTATAGCAGTCTCACATGAGACTATCAAAAATTGCCAAGGCTGACTATATTTCAAGTCATCCCAAGCGGGGTATTGGGTTAAGTTTTCAACCAGCAATAATCACGCCTCAGATGGACTTCATAGGCTATGATATCGCCTCTGCGAAAGAATGATATATTACAGCTACTCAAACTGTTTACAGTGTTTTGCACAGCTTCTCCTTTAACGGTAATATTGTGTTTTAACATTGCAATGTCTAGCAGTTCGCCCCCTACCTACCACTTTGGTGGATTCTTGATGACATGTCATTCATGGCAAGGTGGGGTACTTATTCAATAGATGTTACCTTTTTCCAGTAGTAAAAAAAACAATATCGAGAGCAAAGCATTTTGGGTAATCTGCACCACTGGCTCAGCTGCAATGGGTCGCAAACCCAAAACCTTTTCAACTCAACCTTGCCACCGCTGCCTCTAGTGGAAGTGTATAACGTGGCTAAGGGTACCTTACTTCTTGCAAGAATTAGAGGCAGTGTGGGGGGCAAAACTGGAATTGTGGACCAATACCACCTGTTGCTGAACCTATTCTCCCCAAGACTACTTCTGACTATATTTCATGTCGTTCCAATGTAAAGTTTTGGGTTAAGTTGTCACCCAACAATAACCACTCCTCGGATGGACCTCATAGGCTATGATAATGCCACTGCGATAGAATATCAGAAATCTGCTATTCAAACTGCTTGCAGTATCTCGCACAGCTTCTCGGCAAACTGTATTATTTTTTGTTACATTGGTATGTCTAGCAGTTCGCCCCCTACCTAACACTGGTGGATTCTCGATTACATGTAATTAATGGCAAGGTGGGGTACTTGTTCAATAGATGTTCCCTTTTTTCCTGGACAAAACCAATATCGAGAGCAAAGCACTTTGGGTAATCAGCACCGCTGGCTCAGCTGCAATGGGGGACGAACCCAAAACCTTTTCATGTAAATCTTGCCATAGCTGCCTCTAGAGGAGGCAAGACAAAGTGGGTCAAGTGGCTTTGGGTAACATACTACTTGCAACAATTCGAGGCAGTGTGGGGGCAAAGCTGAAACTGTGGGCCCAAACCCGCTGTTGCTGAGTTCATTCTCCCGAACCCTACTTCTGACACAGCATATACTACTGACACCTTTTTTCTGTTTCTACCTAGTTGCAAGATAATGTTCAACTGTCAGCTGAAGCATCAAAAAGGTTATATAATAAATGAGCTGGATGCAGCCCATGTTTGGTCTTGTCACTATCTTCTCTTTCACATGTATAGCAGTCTCACATGAGACTATCAAAAATTGCCAAGGCTGACTATATTTCAAGTCATCCCAAGCGGGGTATTGGGTTAAGTTTTCAACCAGCAATAATCACGCCTCAGATGGACTTCATAGGCTATGATATCGCCTCTGCGAAAGAATGATATATTACAGCTACTCAAACTGTTTACAGTGTTTTGCACAGCTTCTCCTTTAACGGTAATATTGTGTTTTAACATTGCAATGTCTAGCAGTTCGCCCCCTACCTACCACTTTGGTGGATTCTTGATGACATGTCATTCATGGCAAGGTGGGGTACTTATTCAATAGATGTTACCTTTTTCCAGTAGTAAAAAAAACAATATCGAGAGCAAAGCATTTTGGGTAATCTGCACCACTGGCTCAGCTGCAATGGGTCGCAAACCCAAAACCTTTTCAACTCAACCTTGCCACCGCTGCCTCTAGTGGAAATGTATAACGTGGCTAAGGGTACCTTACTTCTTGCAAGAATTAGAGGCAGTGTGGGGGGCAAAACTGGAATTGTGGACCAATACCACCTGTTGCTGAACCTATTCTCCCCAAGACTACTTCTGACTATATTTCATGTCGTTCCAATGTAAAGTTTTGGGTTAAGTTGTCACCCAACAATAACCACTCCTCGGATGGACCTCATAGGCTATGATAATGCCACTGCGATAGAATATCAGAAATCTGCTATTCAAACTGCTTGCAGTATCTCGCACAGCTTCTCGGCAAACTGTATTATTTTTTGTTACATTGGTATGTCTAGCAGTTCGCCCCCTACCTAACACTGGTGGATTCTCGATTACATGTAATTAATGGCAAGGTGGGGTACTTGTTCAATAGATGTTCCCTTTTTTCCTGGACAAAACCAATATCGAGAGCAAAGCACTTTGGGTAATCAGCACCGCTGGCTCAGCTGCAATGGGGGACGAACCCAAAACCTTTTCATGTAAATCTTGCCATAGCTGCCTCTAGAGGAGGCAAGACAAAGTGGGTCAAGTGGCTTTGGGTAACATACTACTTGCAACAATTCGAGGCAGTGTGGGGGCAAAGCTGAAACTGTGGGCCCAAACCCGCTGTTGCTGAGTTCATTCTCCCGAACCCTACTTCTGACACAGCATATACTACTGACACCTTTTTTCTGTTTCTACCTAGTTGCAAGATAATGTTCAACTGTCAGCTGAAGCATCAAAAAGGTTATATAATAAATGAGCTGGATGCAGCCCATGTTTGGTCTTGTCACTATCTTCTCTTTCACATGTATAGCAGTCTCACATGAGACTATCAAAAATTGCCAAGGCTGACTATATTTCAAGTCATCCCAAGCGGGGTATTGGGTTAAGTTTTCAACCAGCAATAATCACGCCTCAGATGGACTTCATAGGCTATGATATCGCCTCTGCGAAAGAATGATATATTACAGCTACTCAAACTGTTTACAGTGTTTTGCACAGCTTCTCCTTTAACGGTAATATTGTGTTTTAACATTGCAATGTCTAGCAGTTCGCCCCCTACCTACCACTTTGGTGGATTCTTGATGACATGTCATTCATGGCAAGGTGGGGTACTTATTCAATAGATGTTACCTTTTTCCAGTAGTAAAAAAAACAATATCGAGAGCAAAGCATTTTGGGTAATCTGCACCACTGGCTCAGCTGCAATGGGTCGCAAACCCAAAACCTTTTCAACTCAACCTTGCCACCGCTGCCTCTAGTGGAAATGTATAACGTGGCTAAGGGTACCTTACTTCTTGCAAGAATTAGAGGCAGTGTGGGGGGCAAAACTGGAATTGTGGACCAATACCACCTGTTGCTGAACCTATTCTCCCCAAGACTACTTCTGACTATATTTCATGTCGTTCCAATGTAAAGTTTTGGGTTAAGTTGTCACCCAACAATAACCACTCCTCGGATGGACCTCATAGGCTATGATAATGCCACTGCGATAGAATATCAGAAATCTGCTATTCAAACTGCTTGCAGTATCTCGCACAGCTTCTCGGCAAACTGTATTATTTTTTGTTACATTGGTATGTCTAGCAGTTCGCCCCCTACCTAACACTGGTGGATTCTCGATTACATGTAATTAATGGCAAGGTGGGGTACTTGTTCAATAGATGTTCCCTTTTTTCCTGGACAAAACCAATATCGAGAGCAAAGCACTTTGGGTAATCAGCACCGCTGGCTCAGCTGCAATGGGGGACGAACCCAAAACCTTTTCATGTAAATCTTGCCATAGCTGCCTCTAGAGGAGGCAAGACAAAGTGGGTCAAGTGGCTTTGGGTAACATACTACTTGCAACAATTCGAGGCAGTGTGGGGGCAAAGCTGAAACTGTGGGCCCAAACCCGCTGTTGCTGAGTTCATTCTCCCGAACCCTACTTCTGACACAGCATATACTACTGACACCTTTTTTCTGTTTCTACCTAGTTGCAAGATAATGTTCAACTGTCAGCTGAAGCATCAAAAAGGTTATATAATAAATGAGCTGGATGCAGCCCATGTTTGGTCTTGTCACTATCTTCTCTTTCACATGTATAGCAGTCTCACATGAGACTATCAAAAATTGCCAAGGCTGACTATATTTCAAGTCATCCCAAGCGGGGTATTGGGTTAAGTTTTCAACCAGCAATAATCACGCCTCAGATGGACTTCATAGGCTATGATATCGCCTCTGCGAAAGAATGATATATTACAGCTACTCAAACTGTTTACAGTGTTTTGCACAACTTCTCCTTTAACGGTAATATTGTGTTTTAACATTGCAATGTCTAGCAGTTCGCCCCCTACCTACCACTTTGGTGGATTCTTGATGACATGTCATTCATGGCAAGGTGGGGTACTTATTCAATAGATGTTACCTTTTTCCAGTAGTAAAAAAAACAATATCGAGAGCAAAGCATTTTGGGTAATCTGCACCACTGGCTCAGCTGCAATGGGTCGCAAACCCAAAACCTTTTCAACTCAACCTTGCCACCGCTGCCTCTAGTGGAAGTGTATAACGTGGCTAAGGGTACCTTACTTCTTGCAAGAATTAGAGGCAGTGTGGGGGGCAAAACTGGAATTGTGGACCAATACCACCTGTTGCTGAACCTATTCTCCCCAAGACTACTTCTGACTATATTTCATGTCGTTCCAATGTAAAGTTTTGGGTTAAGTTGTCACCCAACAATAACCACTCCTCGGATGGACCTCATAGGCTATGATAATGCCACTGCGATAGAATATCAGAAATCTGCTATTCAAACTGCTTGCAGTATCTCGCACAGCTTCTCGGCAAACTGTATTATTTTTTGTTACATTGGTATGTCTAGCAGTTCGCCCCCTACCTAACACTGGTGGATTCTCGATTACATGTAATTAATGGCAAGGTGGGGTACTTGTTCAATAGATGTTCCCTTTTTTCCTGGACAAAACCAATATCGAGAGCAAAGCACTTTGGGTAATCAGCACCGCTGGCTCAGCTGCAATGGGGGACGAACCCAAAACCTTTTCATGTAAATCTTGCCATAGCTGCCTCTAGAGGAGGCAAGACAAAGTGGGTCAAGTGGCTTTGGGTAACATACTACTTGCAACAATTCGAGGCAGTGTGGGGGCAAAGCTGAAACTGTGGGCCCAAACCCGCTGTTGCTGAGTTCATTCTCCCGAACCCTACTTCTGACACAGCATATACTACTGACACCTTTTTTCTGTTTCTACCTAGTTGCAAGATAATGTTCAACTGTCAGCTGAAGCATCAAAAAGGTTATATAATAAATGAGCTGGATGCAGCCCATGTTTGGTCTTGTCACTATCTTCTCTTTCACATGTATAGCAGTCTCACATGAGACTATCAAAAATTGCCAAGGCTGACTATATTTCAAGTCATCCCAAGCGGGGTATTGGGTTAAGTTTTCAACCAGCAATAATCACGCCTCAGATGGACTTCATAGGCTATGATATCGCCTCTGCGAAAGAATGATATATTACAGCTACTCAAACTGTTTACAGTGTTTTGCACAGCTTCTCCTTTAACGGTAATATTGTGTTTTAACATTGCAATGTCTAGCAGTTCGCCCCCTACCTACCACTTTGGTGGATTCTTGATGACATGTCATTCATGGCAAGGTGGGGTACTTATTCAATAGATGTTACCTTTTTCCAGTAGTAAAAAAAACAATATCGAGAGCAAAGCATTTTGGGTAATCTGCACCACTGGCTCAGCTGCAATGGGTCGCAAACCCAAAACCTTTTCAACTCAACCTTGCCACCGCTGCCTCTAGTGGAAGTGTATAACGTGGCTAAGGGTACCTTACTTCTTGCAAGAATTAGAGGCAGTGTGGGGGGCAAAACTGGAATTGTGGACCAATACCACCTGTTGCTGAACCTATTCTCCCCAAGACTACTTCTGACTATATTTCATGTCGTTCCAATGTAAAGTTTTGGGTTAAGTTGTCACCCAACAATAACCACTCCTCGGATGGACCTCATAGGCTATGATAATGCCACTGCGATAGAATATCAGAAATCTGCTATTCAAACTGCTTGCAGTATCTCGCACAGCTTCTCGGCAAACTGTATTATTTTTTGTTACATTGGTATGTCTAGCAGTTCGCCCCCTACCTAACACTGGTGGATTCTCGATTACATGTAATTAATGGCAAGGTGGGGTACTTGTTCAATAGATGTTCCCTTTTTTCCTGGACAAAACCAATATCGAGAGCAAAGCACTTTGGGTAATCAGCACCGCTGGCTCAGCTGCAATGGGGGACGAACCCAAAACCTTTTCATGTAAATCTTGCCATAGCTGCCTCTAGAGGAGGCAAGACAAAGTGGGTCAAGTGGCTTTGGGTAACATACTACTTGCAACAATTCGAGGCAGTGTGGGGGCAAAGCTGAAACTGTGGGCCCAAACCCGCTGTTGCTGAGTTCATTCTCCCGAACCCTACTTCTGACACAGCATATACTACTGACACCTTTTTTCTGTTTCTACCTAGTTGCAAGATAATGTTCAACTGTCAGCTGAAGCATCAAAAAGGTTATATAATAAATGAGCTGGATGCAGCCCATGTTTGGTCTTGTCACTATCTTCTCTTTCACATGTATAGCAGTCTCACATGAGACTATCAAAAATTGCCAAGGCTGACTATATTTCAAGTCATCCCAAGCGGGGTATTGGGTTAAGTTTTCAACCAGCAATAATCACGCCTCAGATGGACTTCATAGGCTATGATATCGCCTCTGCGAAAGAATGATATATTACAGCTACTCAAACTGTTTACAGTGTTTTGCACAGCTTCTCCTTTAACGGTAATATTGTGTTTTAACATTGCAATGTCTAGCAGTTCGCCCCCTACCTACCGCTTTGGTGGATTCTTGATGACATGTCATTCATGGCAAGGTGGGGTACTTATTCAATAGATGTTACCTTTTTCCAGTAGTAAAAAAAACAATATCGAGAGCAAAGCATTTTGGGTAATCTGCACCACTGGCTCAGCTGCAATGGGTCGCAAACCCAAAACCTTTTCAACTCAACCTTGCCACCGCTGCCTCTAGTGGAAGTGTATAACGTGGCTAAGGGTACCTTACTTCTTGCAAGAATTAGAGGCAGTGTGGGGGGCAAAACTGGAATTGTGGACCAATACCACCTGTTGCTGAACCTATTCTCCCCAAGACTACTTCTGACTATATTTCATGTCGTTCCAATGTAAAGTTTTGGGTTAAGTTGTCACCCAACAATAACCACTCCTCGGATGGACCTCATAGGCTATGATAATGCCACTGCGATAGAATATCAGAAATCTGCTATTCAAACTGCTTGCAGTATCTCGCACAGCTTCTCGGCAAACTGTATTATTTTTTGTTACATTGGTATGTCTAGCAGTTCGCCCCCTACCTAACACTGGTGGATTCTCGATTACATGTAATTAATGGCAAGGTGGGGTACTTGTTCAATAGATGTTCCCTTTTTTCCTGGACAAAACCAATATCGAGAGCAAAGCACTTTGGGTAATCAGCACCGCTGGCTCAGCTGCAATGGGGGACGAACCCAAAACCTTTTCATGTAAATCTTGCCATAGCTGCCTCTAGAGGAGGCAAGACAAAGTGGGTCAAGTGGCTTTGGGTAACATACTACTTGCAACAATTCGAGGCAGTGTGGGGGCAAAGCTGAAACTGTGGGCCCAAACCCGCTGTTGCTGAGTTCATTCTCCCGAACCCTACTTCTGACACAGCATATACTACTGACACCTTTTTTCTGTTTCTACCTAGTTGCAAGATAATGTTCAACTGTCAGCTGAAGCATCAAAAAGGTTATATAATAAATGAGCTGGATGCAGCCCATGTTTGGTCTTGTCACTATCTTCTCTTTCACATGTATAGCAGTCTCACATGAGACTATCAAAAATTGCCAAGGCTGACTATATTTCAAGTCATCCCAAGCGGGGTATTGGGTTAAGTTTTCAACCAGCAATAATCACGCCTCAGATGGACTTCATAGGCTATGATATCGCCTCTGCGAAAGAATGATATATTACAGCTACTCAAACTGTTTACAGTGTTTTGCACAGCTTCTCCTTTAACGGTAATATTGTGTTTTAACATTGCAATGTCTAGCAGTTCGCCCCCTACCTACCACTTTGGTGGATTCTTGATGACATGTCATTCATGGCAAGGTGGGGTACTTATTCAATAGATGTTACCTTTTTCCAGTAGTAAAAAAAACAATATCGAGAGCAAAGCATTTTGGGTAATCTGCACCACTGGCTCAGCTGCAATGGGTCGCAAACCCAAAACCTTTTCAACTCAACCTTGCCACCGCTGCCTCTAGTGGAAGTGTATAACGTGGCTAAGGGTACCTTACTTCTTGCAAGAATTAGAGGCAGTGTGGGGGGCAAAACTGGAATTGTGGACCAATACCACCTGTTGCTGAACCTATTCTCCCCAAGACTACTTCTGACTATATTTCATGTCGTTCCAATGTAAAGTTTTGGGTTAAGTTGTCACCCAACAATAACCACTCCTCGGATGGACCTCATAGGCTATGATAATGCCACTGCGATAGAATATCAGAAATCTGCTATTCAAACTGCTTGCAGTATCTCGCACAGCTTCTCGGCAAACTGTATTATTTTTTGTTACATTGGTATGTCTAGCAGTTCGCCCCCTACCTAACACTGGTGGATTCTCGATTACATGTAATTAATGGCAAGGTGGGGTACTTGTTCAATAGATGTTCCCTTTTTTCCTGGACAAAACCAATATCGAGAGCAAAGCACTTTGGGTAATCAGCACCGCTGGCTCAGCTGCAATGGGGGACGAACCCAAAACCTTTTCATGTAAATCTTGCCATAGCTGCCTCTAGAGGAGGCAAGACAAAGTGGGTCAAGTGGCTTTGGGTAACATACTACTTGCAACAATTCGAGGCAGTGTGGGGGCAAAGCTGAAACTGTGGGCCCAAACCCGCTGTTGCTGAGTTCATTCTCCCGAACCCTACTTCTGACACAGCATATACTACTGACACCTTTTTTCTGTTTCTACCTAGTTGCAAGATAATGTTCAACTGTCAGCTGAAGCATCAAAAAGGTTATATAATAAATGAGCTGGATGCAGCCCATGTTTGGTCTTGTCACTATCTTCTCTTTCACATGTATAGCAGTCTCACATGAGACTATCAAAAATTGCCAAGGCTGACTATATTTCAAGTCATCCCAAGCGGGGTATTGGGTTAAGTTTTCAACCAGCAATAATCACGCCTCAGATGGACTTCATAGGCTATGATATCGCCTCTGCGAAAGAATGATATATTACAGCTACTCAAACTGTTTACAGTGTTTTGCACAGCTTCTCCTTTAACGGTAATATTGTGTTTTAACATTGCAATGTCTAGCAGTTCGCCCCCTACCTACCACTTTGGTGGATTCTTGATGACATGTCATTCATGGCAAGGTGGGGTACTTATTCAATAGATGTTACCTTTTTCCAGTAGTAAAAAAAACAATATCGAGAGCAAAGCATTTTGGGTAATCTGCACCACTGGCTCAGCTGCAATGGGTCGCAAACCCAAAACCTTTTCAACTCAACCTTGCCACCGCTGCCTCTAGTGGAAATGTATAACGTGGCTAAGGGTACCTTACTTCTTGCAAGAATTAGAGGCAGTGTGGGGGGCAAAACTGGAATTGTGGACCAATACCACCTGTTGCTGAACCTATTCTCCCCAAGACTACTTCTGACTATATTTCATGTCGTTCCAATGTAAAGTTTTGGGTTAAGTTGTCACCCAACAATAACCACTCCTCGGATGGACCTCATAGGCTATGATAATGCCACTGCGATAGAATATCAGAAATCTGCTATTCAAACTGCTTGCAGTATCTCGCACAGCTTCTCGGCAAACTGTATTATTTTTTGTTACATTGGTATGTCTAGCAGTTCGCCCCCTACCTAACACTGGTGGATTCTCGATTACATGTAATTAATGGCAAGGTGGGGTACTTGTTCAATAGATGTTCCCTTTTTTCCTGGACAAAACCAATATCGAGAGCAAAGCACTTTGGGTAATCAGCACCGCTGGCTCAGCTGCAATGGGGGACGAACCCAAAACCTTTTCATGTAAATCTTGCCATAGCTGCCTCTAGAGGAGGCAAGACAAAGTGGGTCAAGTGGCTTTGGGTAACATACTACTTGCAACAATTCGAGGCAGTGTGGGGGCAAAGCTGAAACTGTGGGCCCAAACCCGCTGTTGCTGAGTTCATTCTCCCGAAACCTACTTCTGACACAGCATATACTACTGACACCTTTTTTCTGTTTCTACCTAGTTGCAAGATAATGTTCAACTGTCAGCTGAAGCATCAAAAAGGTTATATAATAAATGAGCTGGATGCAGCCCATGTTTGGTCTTGTCACTATCTTCTCTTTCACATGTATAGCAGTCTCACATGAGACTATCAAAAATTGCCAAGGCTGACTATATTTCAAGTCATCCCAAGCGGGGTATTGGGTTAAGTTTTCAACCAGCAATAATCACGCCTCAGATGGACTTCATAGGCTATGATATCGCCTCTGCGAAAGAATGATATATTACAGCTACTCAAACTGTTTACAGTGTTTTGCACAGCTTCTCCTTTAACGGTAATATTGTGTTTTAACATTGCAATGTCTAGCAGTTCGCCCCCTACCTACCACTTTGGTGGATTCTTGATGACATGTCATTCATGGCAAGGTGGGGTACTTATTCAATAGATGTTACCTTTTTCCAGTAGTAAAAAAAACAATATCGAGAGCAAAGCATTTTGGGTAATCTGCACCACTGGCTCAGCTGCAATGGGTCGCAAACCCAAAACCTTTTCAACTCAACCTTGCCACCGCTGCCTCTAGTGGAAGTGTATAACGTGGCTAAGGGTACCTTACTTCTTGCAAGAATTAGAGGCAGTGTGGGGGGCAAAACTGGAATTGTGGACCAATACCACCTGTTGCTGAACCTATTCTCCCCAAGACTACTTCTGACTATATTTCATGTCGTTCCAATGTAAAGTTTTGGGTTAAGTTGTCACCCAACAATAACCACTCCTCGGATGGACCTCATAGGCTATGATAATGCCACTGCGATAGAATATCAGAAATCTGCTATTCAAACTGCTTGCAGTATCTCGCACAGCTTCTCGGCAAACTGTATTATTTTTTGTTACATTGGTATGTCTAGCAGTTCGCCCCCTACCTAACACTGGTGGATTCTCGATTACATGTAATTAATGGCAAGGTGGGGTACTTGTTCAATAGATGTTCCCTTTTTTCCTGGACAAAACCAATATCGAGAGCAAAGCACTTTGGGTAATCAGCACCGCTGGCTCAGCTGCAATGGGGGACGAACCCAAAACCTTTTCATGTAAATCTTGCCATAGCTGCCTCTAGAGGAGGCAAGACAAAGTGGGTCAAGTGGCTTTGGGTAACATACTACTTGCAACAATTCGAGGCAGTGTGGGGGCAAAGCTGAAACTGTGGGCCCAAACCCGCTGTTGCTGAGTTCATTCTCCCGAACCCTACTTCTGACACAGCATATACTACTGACACCTTTTTTCTGTTTCTACCTAGTTGCAAGATAATGTTCAACTGTCAGCTGAAGCATCAAAAAGGTTATATAATAAATGAGCTGGATGCAGCCCATGTTTGGTCTTGTCACTATCTTCTCTTTCACATGTATAGCAGTCTCACATGAGACTATCAAAAATTGCCAAGGCTGACTATATTTCAAGTCATCCCAAGCGGGGTATTGGGTTAAGTTTTCAACCAGCAATAATCACGCCTCAGATGGACTTCATAGGCTATGATATCGCCTCTGCGAAAGAATGATATATTACAGCTACTCAAACTGTTTACAGTGTTTTGCACAGCTTCTCCTTTAACGGTAATATTGTGTTTTAACATTGCAATGTCTAGCAGTTCGCCCCCTACCTACCACTTTGGTGGATTCTTGATGACATGTCATTCATGGCAAGGTGGGGTACTTATTCAATAGATGTTACCTTTTTCCAGTAGTAAAAAAAACAATATCGAGAGCAAAGCATTTTGGGTAATCTGCACCACTGGCTCAGCTGCAATGGGTCGCAAACCCAAAACCTTTTCAACTCAACCTTGCCACCGCTGCCTCTAGTGGAAGTGTATAACGTGGCTAAGGGTACCTTACTTCTTGCAAGAATTAGAGGCAGTGTGGGGGGCAAAACTGGAATTGTGGACCAATACCACCTGTTGCTGAACCTATTCTCCCCAAGACTACTTCTGACTATATTTCATGTCGTTCCAATGTAAAGTTTTGGGTTAAGTTGTCACCCAACAATAACCACTCCTCGGATGGACCTCATAGGCTATGATAATGCCACTGCGATAGAATATCAGAAATCTGCTATTCAAACTGCTTGCAGTATCTCGCACAGCTTCTCGGCAAACTGTATTATTTTTTGTTACATTGGTATGTCTAGCAGTTCGCCCCCTACCTAACACTGGTGGATTCTCGATTACATGTAATTAATGGCAAGGTGGGGTACTTGTTCAATAGATGTTCCCTTTTTTCCTGGACAAAACCAATATCGAGAGCAAAGCACTTTGGGTAATCAGCACCGCTGGCTCAGCTGCAATGGGGGACGAACCCAAAACCTTTTCATGTAAATCTTGCCATAGCTGCCTCTAGAGGAGGCAAGACAAAGTGGGTCAAGTGGCTTTGGGTAACATACTACTTGCAACAATTCGAGGCAGTGTGGGGGCAAAGCTGAAACTGTGGGCCCAAACCCGCTGTTGCTGAGTTCATTCTCCCGAACCCTACTTCTGACACAGCATATACTACTGACACCTTTTTTCTGTTTCTACCTAGTTGCAAGATAATGTTCAACTGTCAGCTGAAGCATCAAAAAGGTTATATAATAAATGAGCTGGATGCAGCCCATGTTTGGTCTTGTCACTATCTTCTCTTTCACATGTATAGCAGTCTCACATGAGACTATCAAAAATTGCCAAGGCTGACTATATTTCAAGTCATCCCAAGCGGGGTATTGGGTTAAGTTTTCAACCAGCAATAATCACGCCTCAGATGGACTTCATAGGCTATGATATCGCCTCTGCGAAAGAATGATATATTACAGCTACTCAAACTGTTTACAGTGTTTTGCACAGCTTCTCCTTTAACGGTAATATTGTGTTTTAACATTGCAATGTCTAGCAGTTCGCCCCCTACCTACCACTTTGGTGGATTCTTGATGACATGTCATTCATGGCAAGGTGGGGTACTTATTCAATAGATGTTACCTTTTTCCAGTAGTAAAAAAAACAATATCGAGAGCAAAGCATTTTGGGTAATCTGCACCACTGGCTCAGCTGCAATGGGTCGCAAACCCAAAACCTTTTCAACTCAACCTTGCCACCGCTGCCTCTAGTGGAAGTGTATAACGTGGCTAAGGGTACCTTACTTCTTGCAAGAATTAGAGGCAGTGTGGGGGGCAAAACTGGAATTGTGGACCAATACCACCTGTTGCTGAACCTATTCTCCCCAAGACTACTTCTGACTATATTTCATGTCGTTCCAATGTAAAGTTTTGGGTTAAGTTGTCACCCAACAATAACCACTCCTCGGATGGACCTCATAGGCTATGATAATGCCACTGCGATAGAATATCAGAAATCTGCTATTCAAACTGCTTGCAGTATCTCGCACAGCTTCTCGGCAAACTGTATTATTTTTTGTTACATTGGTATGTCTAGCAGTTCGCCCCCTACCTAACACTGGTGGATTCTCGATTACATGTAATTAATGGCAAGGTGGGGTACTTGTTCAATAGATGTTCCCTTTTTTCCTGGACAAAACCAATATCGAGAGCAAAGCACTTTGGGTAATCAGCACCGCTGGCTCAGCTGCAATGGGGGACGAACCCAAAACCTTTTCATGTAAATCTTGCCATAGCTGCCTCTAGAGGAGGCAAGACAAAGTGGGTCAAGTGGCTTTGGGTAACATACTACTTGCAACAATTCGAGGCAGTGTGGGGGCAAAGCTGAAACTGTGGGCCCAAACCCGCTGTTGCTGAGTTCATTCTCCCGAACCCTACTTCTGACACAGCATATACTACTGACACCTTTTTTCTGTTTCTACCTAGTTGCAAGATAATGTTCAACTGTCAGCTGAAGCATCAAAAAGGTTATATAATAAATGAGCTGGATGCAGCCCATGTTTGGTCTTGTCACTATCTTCTCTTTCACATGTATAGCAGTCTCACATGAGACTATCAAAAATTGCCAAGGCTGACTATATTTCAAGTCATCCCAAGCGGGGTATTGGGTTAAGTTTTCAACCAGCAATAATCACGCCTCAGATGGACTTCATAGGCTATGATATCGCCTCTGCGAAAGAATGATATATTACAGCTACTCAAACTGTTTACAGTGTTTTGCACAGCTTCTCCTTTAACGGTAATATTGTGTTTTAACATTGCAATGTCTAGCAGTTCGCCCCCTACCTACCACTTTGGTGGATTCTTGATGACATGTCATTCATGGCAAGGTGGGGTACTTATTCAATAGATGTTACCTTTTTCCAGTAGTAAAAAAAACAATATCGAGAGCAAAGCATTTTGGGTAATCTGCACCACTGGCTCAGCTGCAATGGGTCGCAAACCCAAAACCTTTTCAACTCAACCTTGCCACCGCTGCCTCTAGTGGAAGTGTATAACGTGGCTAAGGGTACCTTACTTCTTGCAAGAATTAGAGGCAGTGTGGGGGGCAAAACTGGAATTGTGGACCAATACCACCTGTTGCTGAACCTATTCTCCCCAAGACTACTTCTGACTATATTTCATGTCGTTCCAATGTAAAGTTTTGGGTTAAGTTGTCACCCAACAATAACCACTCCTCGGATGGACCTCATAGGCTATGATAATGCCACTGCGATAGAATATCAGAAATCTGCTATTCAAACTGCTTGCAGTATCTCGCACAGCTTCTCGGCAAACTGTATTATTTTTTGTTACATTGGTATGTCTAGCAGTTCGCCCCCTACCTAACACTGGTGGATTCTCGATTACATGTAATTAATGGCAAGGTGGGGTACTTGTTCAATAGATGTTCCCTTTTTTCCTGGACAAAACCAATATCGAGAGCAAAGCACTTTGGGTAATCAGCACCGCTGGCTCAGCTGCAATGGGGGACGAACCCAAAACCTTTTCATGTAAATCTTGCCATAGCTGCCTCTAGAGGAGGCAAGACAAAGTGGGTCAAGTGGCTTTGGGTAACATACTACTTGCAACAATTCGAGGCAGTGTGGGGGCAAAGCTGAAACTGTGGGCCCAAACCCGCTGTTGCTGAGTTCATTCTCCCGAACCCTACTTCTGACACAGCATATACTACTGACACCTTTTTTCTGTTTCTACCTAGTTGCAAGATAATGTTCAACTGTCAGCTGAAGCATCAAAAAGGTTATATAATAAATGAGCTGGATGCAGCCCATGTTTGGTCTTGTCACTATCTTCTCTTTCACATGTATAGCAGTCTCACATGAGACTATCAAAAATTGCCAAGGCTGACTATATTTCAAGTCATCCCAAGCGGGGTATTGGGTTAAGTTTTCAACCAGCAATAATCACGCCTCAGATGGACTTCATAGGCTATGATATCGCCTCTGCGAAAGAATGATATATTACAGCTACTCAAACTGTTTACAGTGTTTTGCACAGCTTCTCCTTTAACGGTAATATTGTGTTTTAACATTGCAATGTCTAGCAGTTCGCCCCCTACCTACCACTTTGGTGGATTCTTGATGACATGTCATTCATGGCAAGGTGGGGTACTTATTCAATAGATGTTACCTTTTTCCAGTAGTAAAAAAAACAATATCGAGAGCAAAGCATTTTGGGTAATCTGCACCACTGGCTCAGCTGCAATGGGTCGCAAACCCAAAACCTTTTCAACTCAACCTTGCCACCGCTGCCTCTAGTGGAAGTGTATAACGTGGCTAAGGGTACCTTACTTCTTGCAAGAATTAGAGGCAGTGTGGGGGGCAAAACTGGAATTGTGGACCAATACCACCTGTTGCTGAACCTATTCTCCCCAAGACTACTTCTGACTATATTTCATGTCGTTCCAATGTAAAGTTTTGGGTTAAGTTGTCACCCAACAATAACCACTCCTCGGATGGACCTCATAGGCTATGATAATGCCACTGCGATAGAATATCAGAAATCTGCTATTCAAACTGCTTGCAGTATCTCGCACAGCTTCTCGGCAAACTGTATTATTTTTTGTTACATTGGTATGTCTAGCAGTTCGCCCCCTACCTAACACTGGTGGATTCTCGATTACATGTAATTAATGGCAAGGTGGGGTACTTGTTCAATAGATGTTCCCTTTTTTCCTGGACAAAACCAATATCGAGAGCAAAGCACTTTGGGTAATCAGCACCGCTGGCTCAGCTGCAATGGGGGACGAACCCAAAACCTTTTCATGTAAATCTTGCCATAGCTGCCTCTAGAGGAGGCAAGACAAAGTGGGTCAAGTGGCTTTGGGTAACATACTACTTGCAACAATTCGAGGCAGTGTGGGGGCAAAGCTGAAACTGTGGGCCCAAACCCGCTGTTGCTGAGTTCATTCTCCCGAACCCTACTTCTGACACAGCATATACTACTGACACCTTTTTTCTGTTTCTACCTAGTTGCAAGATAATGTTCAACTGTCAGCTGAAGCATCAAAAAGGTTATATAATAAATGAGCTGGATGCAGCCCATGTTTGGTCTTGTCACTATCTTCTCTTTCACATGTATAGCAGTCTCACATGAGACTATCAAAAATTGCCAAGGCTGACTATATTTCAAGTCATCCCAAGCGGGGTATTGGGTTAAGTTTTCAACCAGCAATAATCACGCCTCAGATGGACTTCATAGGCTATGATATCGCCTCTGCGAAAGAATGATATATTACAGCTACTCAAACTGTTTACAGTGTTTTGCACAGCTTCTCCTTTAACGGTAATATTGTGTTTTAACATTGCAATGTCTAGCAGTTCGCCCCCTACCTACCACTTTGGTGGATTCTTGATGACATGTCATTCATGGCAAGGTGGGGTACTTATTCAATAGATGTTACCTTTTTCCAGTAGTAAAAAAAACAATATCGAGAGCAAAGCATTTTGGGTAATCTGCACCACTGGCTCAGCTGCAATGGGTCGCAAACCCAAAACCTTTTCAACTCAACCTTGCCACCGCTGCCTCTAGTGGAAGTGTATAACGTGGCTAAGGGTACCTTACTTCTTGCAAGAATTAGAGGCAGTGTGGGGGGCAAAACTGGAATTGTGGACCAATACCACCTGTTGCTGAACCTATTCTCCCCAAGACTACTTCTGACTATATTTCATGTCGTTCCAATGTAAAGTTTTGGGTTAAGTTGTCACCCAACAATAACCACTCCTCGGATGGACCTCATAGGCTATGATAATGCCACTGCGATAGAATATCAGAAATCTGCTATTCAAACTGCTTGCAGTATCTCGCACAGCTTCTCGGCAAACTGTATTATTTTTTGTTACATTGGTATGTCTAGCAGTTCGCCCCCTACCTAACACTGGTGGATTCTCGATTACATGTAATTAATGGCAAGGTGGGGTACTTGTTCAATAGATGTTCCCTTTTTTCCTGGACAAAACCAATATCGAGAGCAAAGCACTTTGGGTAATCAGCACCGCTGGCTCAGCTGCAATGGGGGACGAACCCAAAACCTTTTCATGTAAATCTTGCCATAGCTGCCTCTAGAGGAGGCAAGACAAAGTGGGTCAAGTGGCTTTGGGTAACATACTACTTGCAACAATTCGAGGCAGTGTGGGGGCAAAGCTGAAACTGTGGGCCCAAACCCGCTGTTGCTGAGTTCATTCTCCCGAACCCTACTTCTGACACAGCATATACTACTGACACCTTTTTTCTGTTTCTACCTAGTTGCAAGATAATGTTCAACTGTCAGCTGAAGCATCAAAAAGGTTATATAATAAATGAGCTGGATGCAGCCCATGTTTGGTCTTGTCACTATCTTCTCTTTCACATGTATAGCAGTCTCACATGAGACTATCAAAAATTGCCAAGGCTGACTATATTTCAAGTCATCCCAAGCGGGGTATTGGGTTAAGTTTTCAACCAGCAATAATCACGCCTCAGATGGACTTCATAGGCTATGATATCGCCTCTGCGAAAGAATGATATATTACAGCTACTCAAACTGTTTACAGTGTTTTGCACAGCTTCTCCTTTAACGGTAATATTGTGTTTTAACATTGCAATGTCTAGCAGTTCGCCCCCTACCTACCACTTTGGTGGATTCTTGATGACATGTCATTCATGGCAAGGTGGGGTACTTATTCAATAGATGTTACCTTTTTCCAGTAGTAAAAAAAACAATATCGAGAGCAAAGCATTTTGGGTAATCTGCACCACTGGCTCAGCTGCAATGGGTCGCAAACCCAAAACCTTTTCAACTCAACC
Organism: Oncorhynchus mykiss; assembly: GCF_057628025.1. NCBI lineage: Eukaryota > Metazoa > Chordata > Actinopteri > Salmoniformes > Salmonidae > Oncorhynchus > Oncorhynchus mykiss. The sequence continues at coordinate 43,114,111 of NC_143038.1, read as the reverse complement.
TTGCCACCGCTGCCTCTAGTGGAAGTGTATAACGTGGCTAAGGGTACCTTACTTCTTGCAAGAATTAGAGGCAGTGTGGGGGGCAAAACTGGAATTGTGGACCAATACCACCTGTTGCTGAACCTATTCTCCCCAAGACTACTTCTGACTATATTTCATGTCGTTCCAATGTAAAGTTTTGGGTTAAGTTGTCACCCAACAATAACCACTCCTCGGATGGACCTCATAGGCTATGATAATGCCACTGCGATAGAATATCAGAAATCTGCTATTCAAACTGCTTGCAGTATCTCGCACAGCTTCTCGGCAAACTGTATTATTTTTTGTTACATTGGTATGTCTAGCAGTTCGCCCCCTACCTAACACTGGTGGATTCTCGATTACATGTAATTAATGGCAAGGTGGGGTACTTGTTCAATAGATGTTCCCTTTTTTCCTGGACAAAACCAATATCGAGAGCAAAGCACTTTGGGTAATCAGCACCGCTGGCTCAGCTGCAATGGGGGACGAACCCAAAACCTTTTCATGTAAATCTTGCCATAGCTGCCTCTAGAGGAGGCAAGACAAAGTGGGTCAAGTGGCTTTGGGTAACATACTACTTGCAACAATTCGAGGCAGTGTGGGGGCAAAGCTGAAACTGTGGGCCCAAACCCGCTGTTGCTGAGTTCATTCTCCCGAACCCTACTTCTGACACAGCATATACTACTGACACCTTTTTTCTGTTTCTACCTAGTTGCAAGATAATGTTCAACTGTCAGCTGAAGCATCAAAAAGGTTATATAATAAATGAGCTGGATGCAGCCCATGTTTGGTCTTGTCACTATCTTCTCTTTCACATGTATAGCAGTCTCACATGAGACTATCAAAAATTGCCAAGGCTGACTATATTTCAAGTCATCCCAAGCGGGGTATTGGGTTAAGTTTTCAACCAGCAATAATCACGCCTCAGATGGACTTCATAGGCTATGATATCGCCTCTGCGAAAGAATGATATATTACAGCTACTCAAACTGTTTACAGTGTTTTGCACAGCTTCTCCTTTAACGGTAATATTGTGTTTTAACATTGCAATGTCTAGCAGTTCGCCCCCTACCTACCACTTTGGTGGATTCTTGATGACATGTCATTCATGGCAAGGTGGGGTACTTATTCAATAGATGTTACCTTTTTCCAGTAGTAAAAAAAACAATATCGAGAGCAAAGCATTTTGGGTAATCTGCACCACTGGCTCAGCTGCAATGGGTCGCAAACCCAAAACCTTTTCAACTCAACCTTGCCACCGCTGCCTCTAGTGGAAGTGTATAACGTGGCTAAGGGTACCTTACTTCTTGCAAGAATTAGAGGCAGTGTGGGGGGCAAAACTGGAATTGTGGACCAATACCACCTGTTGCTGAACCTATTCTCCCCAAGACTACTTCTGACTATATTTCATGTCGTTCCAATGTAAAGTTTTGGGTTAAGTTGTCACCCAACAATAACCACTCCTCGGATGGACCTCATAGGCTATGATAATGCCACTGCGATAGAATATCAGAAATCTGCTATTCAAACTGCTTGCAGTATCTCGCACAGCTTCTCGGCAAACTGTATTATTTTTTGTTACATTGGTATGTCTAGCAGTTCGCCCCCTACCTAACACTGGTGGATTCTCGATTACATGTAATTAATGGCAAGGTGGGGTACTTGTTCAATAGATGTTCCCTTTTTTCCTGGACAAAACCAATATCGAGAGCAAAGCACTTTGGGTAATCAGCACCGCTGGCTCAGCTGCAATGGGGGACGAACCCAAAACCTTTTCATGTAAATCTTGCCATAGCTGCCTCTAGAGGAGGCAAGACAAAGTGGGTCAAGTGGCTTTGGGTAACATACTACTTGCAACAATTCGAGGCAGTGTGGGGGCAAAGCTGAAACTGTGGGCCCAAACCCGCTGTTGCTGAGTTCATTCTCCCGAACCCTACTTCTGACACAGCATATACTACTGACACCTTTTTTCTGTTTCTACCTAGTTGCAAGATAATGTTCAACTGTCAGCTGAAGCATCAAAAAGGTTATATAATAAATGAGCTGGATGCAGCCCATGTTTGGTCTTGTCACTATCTTCTCTTTCACATGTATAGCAGTCTCACATGAGACTATCAAAAATTGCCAAGGCTGACTATATTTCAAGTCATCCCAAGCGGGGTATTGGGTTAAGTTTTCAACCAGCAATAATCACGCCTCAGATGGACTTCATAGGCTATGATATCGCCTCTGCGAAAGAATGATATATTACAGCTACTCAAACTGTTTACAGTGTTTTGCACAGCTTCTCCTTTAACGGTAATATTGTGTTTTAACATTGCAATGTCTAGCAGTTCGCCCCCTACCTACCACTTTGGTGGATTCTTGATGACATGTCATTCATGGCAAGGTGGGGTACTTATTCAATAGATGTTACCTTTTTCCAGTAGTAAAAAAAACAATATCGAGAGCAAAGCATTTTGGGTAATCTGCACCACTGGCTCAGCTGCAATGGGTCGCAAACCCAAAACCTTTTCAACTCAACCTTGCCACCGCTGCCTCTAGTGGAAGTGTATAACGTGGCTAAGGGTACCTTACTTCTTGCAAGAATTAGAGGCAGTGTGGGGGGCAAAACTGGAATTGTGGACCAATACCACCTGTTGCTGAACCTATTCTCCCCAAGACTACTTCTGACTATATTTCATGTCGTTCCAATGTAAAGTTTTGGGTTAAGTTGTCACCCAACAATAACCACTCCTCGGATGGACCTCATAGGCTATGATAATGCCACTGCGATAGAATATCAGAAATCTGCTATTCAAACTGCTTGCAGTATCTCGCACAGCTTCTCGGCAAACTGTATTATTTTTTGTTACATTGGTATGTCTAGCAGTTCGCCCCCTACCTAACACTGGTGGATTCTCGATTACATGTAATTAATGGCAAGGTGGGGTACTTGTTCAATAGATGTTCCCTTTTTTCCTGGACAAAACCAATATCGAGAGCAAAGCACTTTGGGTAATCAGCACCGCTGGCTCAGCTGCAATGGGGGACGAACCCAAAACCTTTTCATGTAAATCTTGCCATAGCTGCCTCTAGAGGAGGCAAGACAAAGTGGGTCAAGTGGCTTTGGGTAACATACTACTTGCAACAATTCGAGGCAGTGTGGGGGCAAAGCTGAAACTGTGGGCCCAAACCCGCTGTTGCTGAGTTCATTCTCCCGAACCCTACTTCTGACACAGCATATACTACTGACACCTTTTTTCTGTTTCTACCTAGTTGCAAGATAATGTTCAACTGTCAGCTGAAGCATCAAAAAGGTTATATAATAAATGAGCTGGATGCAGCCCATGTTTGGTCTTGTCACTATCTTCTCTTTCACATGTATAGCAGTCTCACATGAGACTATCAAAAATTGCCAAGGCTGACTATATTTCAAGTCATCCCAAGCGGGGTATTGGGTTAAGTTTTCAACCAGCAATAATCACGCCTCAGATGGACTTCATAGGCTATGATATCGCCTCTGCGAAAGAATGATATATTACAGCTACTCAAACTGTTTACAGTGTTTTGCACAGCTTCTCCTTTAACGGTAATATTGTGTTTTAACATTGCAATGTCTAGCAGTTCGCCCCCTACCTACCACTTTGGTGGATTCTTGATGACATGTCATTCATGGCAAGGTGGGGTACTTATTCAATAGATGTTACCTTTTTCCAGTAGTAAAAAAAACAATATCGAGAGCAAAGCATTTTGGGTAATCTGCACCACTGGCTCAGCTGCAATGGGTCGCAAACCCAAAACCTTTTCAACTCAACCTTGCCACCGCTGCCTCTAGTGGAAGTGTATAACGTGGCTAAGGGTACCTTACTTCTTGCAAGAATTAGAGGCAGTGTGGGGGGCAAAACTGGAATTGTGGACCAATACCACCTGTTGCTGAACCTATTCTCCCCAAGACTACTTCTGACTATATTTCATGTCGTTCCAATGTAAAGTTTTGGGTTAAGTTGTCACCCAACAATAACCACTCCTCGGATGGACCTCATAGGCTATGATAATGCCACTGCGATAGAATATCAGAAATCTGCTATTCAAACTGCTTGCAGTATCTCGCACAGCTTCTCGGCAAACTGTATTATTTTTTGTTACATTGGTATGTCTAGCAGTTCGCCCCCTACCTAACACTGGTGGATTCTCGATTACATGTAATTAATGGCAAGGTGGGGTACTTGTTCAATAGATGTTCCCTTTTTTCCTGGACAAAACCAATATCGAGAGCAAAGCACTTTGGGTAATCAGCACCGCTGGCTCAGCTGCAATGGGGGACGAACCCAAAACCTTTTCATGTAAATCTTGCCATAGCTGCCTCTAGAGGAGGCAAGACAAAGTGGGTCAAGTGGCTTTGGGTAACATACTACTTGCAACAATTCGAGGCAGTGTGGGGGCAAAGCTGAAACTGTGGGCCCAAACCCGCTGTTGCTGAGTTCATTCTCCCGAACCCTACTTCTGACACAGCATATACTACTGACACCTTTTTTCTGTTTCTACCTAGTTGCAAGATAATGTTCAACTGTCAGCTGAAGCATCAAAAAGGTTATATAATAAATGAGCTGGATGCAGCCCATGTTTGGTCTTGTCACTATCTTCTCTTTCACATGTATAGCAGTCTCACATGAGACTATCAAAAATTGCCAAGGCTGACTATATTTCAAGTCATCCCAAGCGGGGTATTGGGTTAAGTTTTCAACCAGCAATAATCACGCCTCAGATGGACTTCATAGGCTATGATATCGCCTCTGCGAAAGAATGATATATTACAGCTACTCAAACTGTTTACAGTGTTTTGCACAGCTTCTCCTTTAACGGTAATATTGTGTTTTAACATTGCAATGTCTAGCAGTTCGCCCCCTACCTACCACTTTGGTGGATTCTTGATGACATGTCATTCATGGCAAGGTGGGGTACTTATTCAATAGATGTTACCTTTTTCCAGTAGTAAAAAAAACAATATCGAGAGCAAAGCATTTTGGGTAATCTGCACCACTGGCTCAGCTGCAATGGGTCGCAAACCCAAAACCTTTTCAACTCAACCTTGCCACCGCTGCCTCTAGTGGAAGTGTATAACGTGGCTAAGGGTACCTTACTTCTTGCAAGAATTAGAGGCAGTGTGGGGGGCAAAACTGGAATTGTGGACCAATACCACCTGTTGCTGAACCTATTCTCCCCAAGACTACTTCTGACTATATTTCATGTCGTTCCAATGTAAAGTTTTGGGTTAAGTTGTCACCCAACAATAACCACTCCTCGGATGGACCTCATAGGCTATGATAATGCCACTGCGATAGAATATCAGAAATCTGCTATTCAAACTGCTTGCAGTATCTCGCACAGCTTCTCGGCAAACTGTATTATTTTTTGTTACATTGGTATGTCTAGCAGTTCGCCCCCTACCTAACACTGGTGGATTCTCGATTACATGTAATTAATGGCAAGGTGGGGTACTTGTTCAATAGATGTTCCCTTTTTTCCTGGACAAAACCAATATCGAGAGCAAAGCACTTTGGGTAATCAGCACCGCTGGCTCAGCTGCAATGGGGGACGAACCCAAAACCTTTTCATGTAAATCTTGCCATAGCTGCCTCTAGAGGAGGCAAGACAAAGTGGGTCAAGTGGCTTTGGGTAACATACTACTTGCAACAATTCGAGGCAGTGTGGGGGCAAAGCTGAAACTGTGGGCCCAAACCCGCTGTTGCTGAGTTCATTCTCCCGAACCCTACTTCTGACACAGCATATACTACTGACACCTTTTTTCTGTTTCTACCTAGTTGCAAGATAATGTTCAACTGTCAGCTGAAGCATCAAAAAGGTTATATAATAAATGAGCTGGATGCAGCCCATGTTTGGTGTTGTCACTATCTTCTCTTTCACATGTATAGCAGTCTCACATGAGACTATCAAAAATTGCCAAGGCTGACTATATGTCAAGTCATCCCAAGCGGGGTATTGGGTTAAGTTTTCAACCAGCAATAATCACGCCTCAGATGGACTTCATAGGCTATGATATCGCCTCTGCGAAAGAATGATATATTACAGCTACTCAAACTGTTTACAGTGTTTTGCACAGCTTCTCCTTTAACGGTAATATTGTGTTTTAACATTGCAATGTCTAGCAGTTCGCCCCCTACCTACCACTTTGGTGGATTCTTGATGACATGTCATTCATGGCAAGGTGGGGTACTTATTCAATAGATGTTACCTTTTTCCAGTAGTAAAAAAAACAATATCGAGAGCAAAGCATTTTGGGTAATCTGCACCACTGGCTCAGCTGCAATGGGTCGCAAACCCAAAACCTTTTCAACTCAACCTTGCCACCGCTGCCTCTAGTGGAAGTGTATAACGTGGCTAAGGGTACCTTACTTCTTGCAAGAATTAGAGGCAGTGTGGGGGGCAAAACTGGAATTGTGGACCAATACCACCTGTTGCTGAACCTATTCTCCCCAAGACTACTTCTGACTATATTTCATGTCGTTCCAATGTAAAGTTTTGGGTTAAGTTGTCACCCAACAATAACCACTCCTCGGATGGACCTCATAGGCTATGATAATGCCACTGCGATAGAATATCAGAAATCTGCTATTCAAACTGCTTGCAGTATCTCGCACAGCTTCTCGGCAAACTGTATTATTTTTTGTTACATTGGTATGTCTAGCAGTTCGCCCCCTACCTAACACTGGTGGATTCTCGATTACATGTAATTAATGGCAAGGTGGGGTACTTGTTCAATAGATGTTCCCTTTTTTCCTGGACAAAACCAATATCGAGAGCAAAGCACTTTGGGTAATCAGCACCGCTGGCTCAGCTGCAATGGGGGACGAACCCAAAACCTTTTCATGTAAATCTTGCCATAGCTGCCTCTAGAGGAGGCAAGACAAAGTGGGTCAAGTGGCTTTGGGTAACATACTACTTGCAACAATTCGAGGCAGTGTGGGGGCAAAGCTGAAACTGTGGGCCCAAACCCGCTGTTGCTGAGTTCATTCTCCCGAACCCTACTTCTGACACAGCATATACTACTGACACCTTTTTTCTGTTTCTACCTAGTTGCAAGATAATGTTCAACTGTCAGCTGAAGCATCAAAAAGGTTATATAATAAATGAGCTGGATGCAGCCCATGTTTGGTCTTGTCACTATCTTCTCTTTCACATGTATAGCAGTCTCACATGAGACTATCAAAAATTGCCAAGGCTGACTATATTTCAAGTCATCCCAAGCGGGGTATTGGGTTAAGTTTTCAACCAGCAATAATCACGCCTCAGATGGACTTCATAGGCTATGATATCGCCTCTGCGAAAGAATGATATATTACAGCTACTCAAACTGTTTACAGTGTTTTGCACAGCTTCTCCTTTAACGGTAATATTGTGTTTTAACATTGCAATGTCTAGCAGTTCGCCCCCTACCTACCACTTTGGTGGATTCTTGATGACATGTCATTCATGGCAAGGTGGGGTACTTATTCAATAGATGTTACCTTTTTCCAGTAGTAAAAAAAACAATATCGAGAGCAAAGCATTTTGGGTAATCTGCACCACTGGCTCAGCTGCAATGGGTCGCAAACCCAAAACCTTTTCAACTCAACCTTGCCACCGCTGCCTCTAGTGGAAGTGTATAACGTGGCTAAGGGTACCTTACTTCTTGCAAGAATTAGAGGCAGTGTGGGGGGCAAAACTGGAATTGTGGACCAATACCACCTGTTGCTGAACCTATTCTCCCCAAGACTACTTCTGACTATATTTCATGTCGTTCCAATGTAAAGTTTTGGGTTAAGTTGTCACCCAACAATAACCACTCCTCGGATGGACCTCATAGGCTATGATAATGCCACTGCGATAGAATATCAGAAATCTGCTATTCAAACTGCTTGCAGTATCTCGCACAGCTTCTCGGCAAACTGTATTATTTTTTGTTACATTGGTATGTCTAGCAGTTCGCCCCCTACCTAACACTGGTGGATTCTCGATTACATGTAATTAATGGCAAGGTGGGGTACTTGTTCAATAGATGTTCCCTTTTTTCCTGGACAAAACCAATATCGAGAGCAAAGCACTTTGGGTAATCAGCACCGCTGGCTCAGCTGCAATGGGGGACGAACCCAAAACCTTTTCATGTAAATCTTGCCATAGCTGCCTCTAGAGGAGGCAAGACAAAGTGGGTCAAGTGGCTTTGGGTAACATACTACTTGCAACAATTCGAGGCAGTGTGGGGGCAAAGCTGAAACTGTGGGCCCAAACCCGCTGTTGCTGAGTTCATTCTCCCGAACCCTACTTCTGACACAGCATATACTACTGACACCTTTTTTCTGTTTCTACCTAGTTGCAAGATAATGTTCAACTGTCAGCTGAAGCATCAAAAAGGTTATATAATAAATGAGCTGGATGCAGCCCATGTTTGGTCTTGTCACTATCTTCTCTTTCACATGTATAGCAGTCTCACATGAGACTATCAAAAATTGCCAAGGCTGACTATATTTCAAGTCATCCCAAGCGGGGTATTGGGTTAAGTTTTCAACCAGCAATAATCACGCCTCAGATGGACTTCATAGGCTATGATATCGCCTCTGCGAAAGAATGATATATTACAGCTACTCAAACTGTTTACAGTGTTTTGCACAGCTTCTCCTTTAACGGTAATATTGTGTTTTAACATTGCAATGTCTAGCAGTTCGCCCCCTACCTACCACTTTGGTGGATTCTTGATGACATGTCATTCATGGCAAGGTGGGGTACTTATTCAATAGATGTTACCTTTTTCCAGTAGTAAAAAAAACAATATCGAGAGCAAAGCATTTTGGGTAATCTGCACCACTGGCTCAGCTGCAATGGGTCGCAAACCCAAAACCTTTTCAACTCAACCTTGCCACCGCTGCCTCTAGTGGAAGTGTATAACGTGGCTAAGGGTACCTTACTTCTTGCAAGAATTAGAGGCAGTGTGGGGGGCAAAACTGGAATTGTGGACCAATACCACCTGTTGCTGAACCTATTCTCCCCAAGACTACTTCTGACTATATTTCATGTCGTTCCAATGTAAAGTTTTGGGTTAAGTTGTCACCCAACAATAACCACTCCTCGGATGGACCTCATAGGCTATGATAATGCCACTGCGATAGAATAGCAGAAATCTGCTATTCAAACTGCTTGCAGTATCTCGCACAGCTTCTCGGCAAACTGTATTATTTTTTGTTACATTGGTATGTCTAGCAGTTCGCCCCCTACCTAACACTGGTGGATTCTCGATTACATGTAATTAATGGCAAGGTGGGGTACTTGTTCAATAGATGTTCCCTTTTTTCCTGGACAAAACCAATATCGAGAGCAAAGCACTTTGGGTAATCAGCACCGCTGGCTCAGCTGCAATGGGGGACGAACCCAAAACCTTTTCATGTAAATCTTGCCATAGCTGCCTCTAGAGGAGGCAAGACAAAGTGGGTCAAGTGGCTTTGGGTAACATACTACTTGCAACAATTCGAGGCAGTGTGGGGGCAAAGCTGAAACTGTGGGCCCAAACCCGCTGTTGCTGAGTTCATTCTCCCGAACCCTACTTCTGACACAGCATATACTACTGACACCTTTTTTCTGTTTCTACCTAGTTGCAAGATAATGTTCAACTGTCAGCTGAAGCATCAAAAAGGTTATATAATAAATGAGCTGGATGCAGCCCATGTTTGGTCTTGTCACTATCTTCTCTTTCACATGTATAGCAGTCTCACATGAGACTATCAAAAATTGCCAAGGCTGACTATATTTCAAGTCATCCCAAGCGGGGTATTGGGTTAAGTTTTCAACCAGCAATAATCACGCCTCAGATGGACTTCATAGGCTATGATATCGCCTCTGCGAAAGAATGATATATTACAGCTACTCAAACTGTTTACAGTGTTTTGCACAGCTTCTCCTTTAACGGTAATATTGTGTTTTAACATTGCAATGTCTAGCAGTTCGCCCCCTACCTACCACTTTGGTGGATTCTTGATGACATGTCATTCATGGCAAGGTGGGGTACTTATTCAATAGATGTTACCTTTTTCCAGTAGTAAAAAAAACAATATCGAGAGCAAAGCATTTTGGGTAATCTGCACCACTGGCTCAGCTGCAATGGGTCGCAAACCCAAAACCTTTTCAACTCAACCTTGCCACCGCTGCCTCTAGTGGAAGTGTATAACGTGGCTAAGGGTACCTTACTTCTTGCAAGAATTAGAGGCAGTGTGGGGGGCAAAACTGGAATTGTGGACCAATACCACCTGTTGCTGAACCTATTCTCCCCAAGACTACTTCTGACTATATTTCATGTCGTTCCAATGTAAAGTTTTGGGTTAAGTTGTCACCCAACAATAACCACTCCTCGGATGGACCTCATAGGCTATGATAATGCCACTGCGATAGAATATCAGAAATCTGCTATTCAAACTGCTTGCAGTATCTCGCACAGCTTCTCGGCAAACTGTATTATTTTTTGTTACATTGGTATGTCTAGCAGTTCGCCCCCTACCTAACACTGGTGGATTCTCGATTACATGTAATTAATGGCAAGGTGGGGTACTTGTTCAATAGATGTTCCCTTTTTTCCTGGACAAAACCAATATCGAGAGCAAAGCACTTTGGGTAATCAGCACCGCTGGCTCAGCTGCAATGGGGGACGAACCCAAAACCTTTTCATGTAAATCTTGCCATAGCTGCCTCTAGAGGAGGCAAGACAAAGTGGGTCAAGTGGCTTTGGGTAACATACTACTTGCAACAATTCGAGGCAGTGTGGGGGCAAAGCTGAAACTGTGGGCCCAAACCCGCTGTTGCTGAGTTCATTCTCCCGAACCCTACTTCTGACACAGCATATACTACTGACACCTTTTTTCTGTTTCTACCTAGTTGCAAGATAATGTTCAACTGTCAGCTGAAGCATCAAAAAGGTTATATAATAAATGAGCTGGATGCAGCCCATGTTTGGTCTTGTCACTATCTTCTCTTTCACATGTATAGCAGTCTCACATGAGACTATCAAAAATTGCCAAGGCTGACTATATTTCAAGTCATCCCAAGCGGGGTATTGGGTTAAGTTTTCAACCAGCAATAATCACGCCTCAGATGGACTTCATAGGCTATGATATCGCCTCTGCGAAAGAATGATATATTACAGCTACTCAAACTGTTTACAGTGTTTTGCACAGCTTCTCCTTTAACGGTAATATTGTGTTTTAACATTGCAATGTCTAGCAGTTCGCCCCCTACCTACCACTTTGGTGGATTCTTGATGACATGTCATTCATGGCAAGGTGGGGTACTTATTCAATAGATGTTACCTTTTTCCAGTAGTAAAAAAAACAATATCGAGAGCAAAGCATTTTGGGTAATCTGCACCACTGGCTCAGCTGCAATGGGTCGCAAACCCAAAACCTTTTCAACTCAACCTTGCCACCGCTGCCTCTAGTGGAAGTGTATAACGTGGCTAAGGGTACCTTACTTCTTGCAAGAATTAGAGGCAGTGTGGGGGGCAAAACTGGAATTGTGGACCAATACCACCTGTTGCTGAACCTATTCTCCCCAAGACTACTTCTGACTATATTTCATGTCGTTCCAATGTAAAGTTTTGGGTTAAGTTGTCACCCAACAATAACCACTCCTCGGATGGACCTCATAGGCTATGATAATGCCACTGCGATAGAATATCAGAAATCTGCTATTCAAACTGCTTGCAGTATCTCGCACAGCTTCTCGGCAAACTGTATTATTTTTTGTTACATTGGTATGTCTAGCAGTTCGCCCCCTACCTAACACTGGTGGATTCTCGATTACATGTAATTAATGGCAAGGTGGGGTACTTGTTCAATAGATGTTCCCTTTTTTCCTGGACAAAACCAATATCGAGAGCAAAGCACTTTGGGTAATCAGCACCGCTGGCTCAGCTGCAATGGGGGACGAACCCAAAACCTTTTCATGTAAATCTTGCCATAGCTGCCTCTAGAGGAGGCAAGACAAAGTGGGTCAAGTGGCTTTGGGTAACATACTACTTGCAACAATTCGAGGCAGTGTGGGGGCAAAGCTGAAACTGTGGGCCCAAACCCGCTGTTGCTGAGTTCATTCTCCCGAACCCTACTTCTGACACAGCATATACTACTGACACCTTTTTTCTGTTTCTACCTAGTTGCAAGATAATGTTCAACTGTCAGCTGAAGCATCAAAAAGGTTATATAATAAATGAGCTGGATGCAGCCCATGTTTGGTCTTGTCACTATCTTCTCTTTCACATGTATAGCAGTCTCACATGAGACTATCAAAAATTGCCAAGGCTGACTATATTTCAAGTCATCCCAAGCGGGGTATTGGGTTAAGTTTTCAACCAGCAATAATCACGCCTCAGATGGACTTCATAGGCTATGATATCGCCTCTGCGAAAGAAAGATATATTACAGCTACTCAAACTGTTTACAGTGTTTTGCACAGCTTCTCCTTTAACGGTAATATTGTGTTTTAACATTGCAATGTCTAGCAGTTCGCCCCCTACCTACCACTTTGGTGGATTCTTGATGACATGTCATTCATGGCAAGGTGGGGTACTTATTCAATAGATGTTACCTTTTTCCAGTAGTAAAAAAAACAATATCGAGAGCAAAGCATTTTGGGTAATCTGCACCACTGGCTCAGCTGCAATGGGTCGCAAACCCAAAACCTTTTCAACTCAACCTTGCCACCGCTGCCTCTAGTGGAAGTGTATAACGTGGCTAAGGGTACCTTACTTCTTGCAAGAATTAGAGGCAGTGTGGGGGGCAAAACTGGAATTGTGGACCAATACCACCTGTTGCTGAACCTATTCTCCCCAAGACTACTTCTGACTATATTTCATGTCGTTCCAATGTAAAGTTTTGGGTTAAGTTGTCACCCAACAATAACCACTCCTCGGATGGACCTCATAGGCTATGATAATGCCACTGCGATAGAATATCAGAAATCTGCTATTCAAACTGCTTGCAGTATCTCGCACAGCTTCTCGGCAAACTGTATTATTTTTTGTTACATTGGTATGTCTAGCAGTTCGCCCCCTACCTAACACTGGTGGATTCTCGATTACATGTAATTAATGGCAAGGTGGGGTACTTGTTCAATAGATGTTCCCTTTTTTCCTGGACAAAACCAATATCGAGAGCAAAGCACTTTGGGTAATCAGCACCGCTGGCTCAGCTGCAATGGGGGACGAACCCAAAACCTTTTCATGTAAATCTTGCCATAGCTGCCTCTAGAGGAGGCAAGACAAAGTGGGTCAAGTGGCTTTGGGTAACATACTACTTGCAACAATTCGAGGCAGTGTGGGGGCAAAGCTGAAACTGTGGGCCCAAACCCGCTGTTGCTGAGTTCATTCTCCCGAACCCTACTTCTGACACAGCATATACTACTGACACCTTTTTTCTGTTTCTACCTAGTTGCAAGATAATGTTCAACTGTCAGCTGAAGCATCAAAAAGGTTATATAATAAATGAGCTGGATGCAGCCCATGTTTGGTCTTGTCACTATCTTCTCTTTCACATGTATAGCAGTCTCACATGAGACTATCAAAAATTGCCAAGGCTGACTATATTTCAAGTCATCCCAAGCGGGGTATTGGGTTAAGTTTTCAACCAGCAATAATCACGCCTCAGATGGACTTCATAGGCTATGATATCGCCTCTGCGAAAGAAAGATATATTACAGCTACTCAAACTGTTTACAGTGTTTTGCACAGCTTCTCCTTTAACGGTAATATTGTGTTTTAACATTGCAATGTCTAGCAGTTCGCCCCCTACCTACCACTTTGGTGGATTCTTGATGACATGTCATTCATGGCAAGGTGGGGTACTTATTCAATAGATGTTACCTTTTTCCAGTAGTAAAAAAAACAATATCGAGAGCAAAGCATTTTGGGTAATCTGCACCACTGGCTCAGCTGCAATGGGTCGCAAACCCAAAACCTTTTCAACTCAACCTTGCCACCGCTGCCTCTAGTGGAAGTGTATAACGTGGCTAAGGGTACCTTACTTCTTGCAAGAATTAGAGGCAGTGTGGGGGGCAAAACTGGAATTGTGGACCAATACCACCTGTTGCTGAACCTATTCTCCCCAAGACTACTTCTGACTATATTTCATGTCGTTCCAATGTAAAGTTTTGGGTTAAGTTGTCACCCAACAATAACCACTCCTCGGATGGACCTCATAGGCTATGATAATGCCACTGCGATAGAATATCAGAAATCTGCTATTCAAACTGCTTGCAGTATCTCGCACAGCTTCTCGGCAAACTGTATTATTTTTTGTTACATTGGTATGTCTAGCAGTTCGCCCCCTACCTAACACTGGTGGATTCTCGATTACATGTAATTAATGGCAAGGTGGGGTACTTGTTCAATAGATGTTCCCTTTTTTCCTGGACAAAACCAATATCGAGAGCAAAGCACTTTGGGTAATCAGCACCGCTGGCTCAGCTGCAATGGGGGACGAACCCAAAACCTTTTCATGTAAATCTTGCCATAGCTGCCTCTAGAGGAGGCAAGACAAAGTGGGTCAAGTGGCTTTGGGTAACATACTACTTGCAACAATTCGAGGCAGTGTGGGGGCAAAGCTGAAACTGTGGGCCCAAACCCGCTGTTGCTGAGTTCATTCTCCCGAACCCTACTTCTGACACAGCATATACTACTGACACCTTTTTTCTGTTTCTACCTAGTTGCAAGATAATGTTCAACTGTCAGCTGAAGCATCAAAAAGGTTATATAATAAATGAGCTGGATGCAGCCCATGTTTGGTCTTGTCACTATCTTCTCTTTCACATGTATAGCAGTCTCACATGAGACTATCAAAAATTGCCAAGGCTGACTATATTTCAAGTCATCCCAAGCGGGGTATTGGGTTAAGTTTTCAACCAGCAATAATCACGCCTCAGATGGACTTCATAGGCTATGATATCGCCTCTGCGAAAGAATGATATATTACAGCTACTCAAACTGTTTACAGTGTTTTGCACAGCTTCTCCTTTAACGGTAATATTGTGTTTTAACATTGCAATGTCTAGCAGTTCGCCCCCTACCTACCACTTTGGTGGATTCTTGATGACATGTCATTCATGGCAAGGTGGGGTACTTATTCAATAGATGTTACCTTTTTCCAGTAGTAAAAAAAACAATATCGAGAGCAAAGCATTTTGGGTAATCTGCACCACTGGCTCAGCTGCAATGGGTCGCAAACCCAAAACCTTTTCAACTCAACCTTGCCACCGCTGCCTCTAGTGGAAGTGTATAACGTGGCTAAGGGTACCTTACTTCTTGCAAGAATTAGAGGCAGTGTGGGGGGCAAAACTGGAATTGTGGACCAATACCACCTGTTGCTGAACCTATTCTCCCCAAGACTACTTCTGACTATATTTCATGTCGTTCCAATGTAAAGTTTTGGGTTAAGTTGTCACCCAACAATAACCACTCCTCGGATGGACCTCATAGGCTATGATAATGCCACTGCGATAGAATATCAGAAATCTGCTATTCAAACTGCTTGCAGTATCTCGCACAGCTTCTCGGCAAACTGTATTATTTTTTGTTACATTGGTATGTCTAGCAGTTCGCCCCCTACCTAACACTGGTGGATTCTCGATTACATGTAATTAATGGCAAGGTGGGGTACTTGTTCAATAGATGTTCCCTTTTTTCCTGGACAAAACCAATATCGAGAGCAAAGCACTTTGGGTAATCAGCACCGCTGGCTCAGCTGCAATGGGGGACGAACCCAAAACCTTTTCATGTAAATCTTGCCATAGCTGCCTCTAGAGGAGGCAAGACAAAGTGGGTCAAGTGGCTTTGGGTAACATACTACTTGCAACAATTCGAGGCAGTGTGGGGGCAAAGCTGAAACTGTGGGCCCAAACCCGCTGTTGCTGAGTTCATTCTCCCGAACCCTACTTCTGACACAGCATATACTACTGACACCTTTTTTCTGTTTCTACCTAGTTGCAAGATAATGTTCAACTGTCAGCTGAAGCATCAAAAAGGTTATATAATAAATGAGCTGGATGCAGCCCATGTTTGGTCTTGTCACTATCTTCTCTTTCACATGTATAGCAGTCTCACATGAGACTATCAAAAATTGCCAAGGCTGACTATATTTCAAGTCATCCCAAGCGGGGTATTGGGTTAAGTTTTCAACCAGCAATAATCACGCCTCAGATGGACTTCATAGGCTATGATATCGCCTCTGCGAAAGAAAGATATATTACAGCTACTCAAACTGTTTACAGTGTTTTGCACAGCTTCTCCTTTAACGGTAATATTGTGTTTTAACATTGCAATGTCTAGCAGTTCGCCCCCTACCTACCACTTTGGTGGATTCTTGATGACATGTCATTCATGGCAAGGTGGGGTACTTATTCAATAGATGTTACCTTTTTCCAGTAGTAAAAAAAACAATATCGAGAGCAAAGCATTTTGGGTAATCTGCACCACTGGCTCAGCTGCAATGGGTCGCAAACCCAAAACCTTTTCAACTCAACCTTGCCACCGCTGCCTCTAGTGGAAGTGTATAACGTGGCTAAGGGTACCTTACTTCTTGCAAGAATTAGAGGCAGTGTGGGGGGCAAAACTGGAATTGTGGACCAATACCACCTGTTGCTGAACCTATTCTCCCCAAGACTACTTCTGACTATATTTCATGTCGTTCCAATGTAAAGTTTTGGGTTAAGTTGTCACCCAACAATAACCACTCCTCGGATGGACCTCATAGGCTATGATAATGCCACTGCGATAGAATATCAGAAATCTGCTATTCAAACTGCTTGCAGTATCTCGCACAGCTTCTCGGCAAACTGTATTATTTTTTGTTACATTGGTATGTCTAGCAGTTCGCCCCCTACCTAACACTGGTGGATTCTCGATTACATGTAATTAATGGCAAGGTGGGGTACTTGTTCAATAGATGTTCCCTTTTTTCCTGGACAAAACCAATATCGAGAGCAAAGCACTTTGGGTAATCAGCACCGCTGGCTCAGCTGCAATGGGGGACGAACCCAAAACCTTTTCATGTAAATCTTGCCATAGCTGCCTCTAGAGGAGGCAAGACAAAGTGGGTCAAGTGGCTTTGGGTAACATACTACTTGCAACAATTCGAGGCAGTGTGGGGGCAAAGCTGAAACTGTGGGCCCAAACCCGCTGTTGCTGAGTTCATTCTCCCGAACCCTACTTCTGACACAGCATATACTACTGACACCTTTTTTCTGTTTCTACCTAGTTGCAAGATAATGTTCAACTGTCAGCTGAAGCATCAAAAAGGTTATATAATAAATGAGCTGGATGCAGCCCATGTTTGGTCTTGTCACTATCTTCTCTTTCACATGTATAGCAGTCTCACATGAGACTATCAAAAATTGCCAAGGCTGACTATATTTCAAGTCATCCCAAGCGGGGTATTGGGTTAAGTTTTCAACCAGCAATAATCACGCCTCAGATGGACTTCATAGGCTATGATATCGCCTCTGCGAAAGAAAGATATATTACAGCTACTCAAACTGTTTACAGTGTTTTGCACAGCTTCTCCTTTAACGGTAATATTGTGTTTTAACATTGCAATGTCTAGCAGTTCGCCCCCTACCTACCACTTTGGTGGATTCTTGATGACATGTCATTCATGGCAAGGTGGGGTACTTATTCAATAGATGTTACCTTTTTCCAGTAGTAAAAAAAACAATATCGAGAGCAAAGCATTTTGGGTAATCTGCACCACTGGCTCAGCTGCAATGGGTCGCAAACCCAAAACCTTTTCAACTCAACCTTGCCACCGCTGCCTCTAGTGGAAGTGTATAACGTGGCTAAGGGTACCTTACTTCTTGCAAGAATTAGAGGCAGTGTGGGGGGCAAAACTGGAATTGTGGACCAATACCACCTGTTGCTGAACCTATTCTCCCCAAGACTACTTCTGACTATATTTCATGTCGTTCCAATGTAAAGTTTTGGGTTAAGTTGTCACCCAACAATAACCACTCCTCGGATGGACCTCATAGGCTATGATAATGCCACTGCGATAGAATATCAGAAATCTGCTATTCAAACTGCTTGCAGTATCTCGCACAGCTTCTCGGCAAACTGTATTATTTTTTGTTACATTGGTATGTCTAGCAGTTCGCCCCCTACCTAACACTGGTGGATTCTCGATTACATGTAATTAATGGCAAGGTGGGGTACTTGTTCAATAGATGTTCCCTTTTTTCCTGGACAAAACCAATATCGAGAGCAAAGCACTTTGGGTAATCAGCACCGCTGGCTCAGCTGCAATGGGGGACGAACCCAAAACCTTTTCATGTAAATCTTGCCATAGCTGCCTCTAGAGGAGGCAAGACAAAGTGGGTCAAGTGGCTTTGGGTAACATACTACTTGCAACAATTCGAGGCAGTGTGGGGGCAAAGCTGAAACTGTGGGCCCAAACCCGCTGTTGCTGAGTTCATTCTCCCGAACCCTACTTCTGACACAGCATATACTACTGACACCTTTTTTCTGTTTCTACCTAGTTGCAAGATAATGTTCAACTGTCAGCTGAAGCATCAAAAAGGTTATATAATAAATGAGCTGGATGCAGCCCATGTTTGGTCTTGTCACTATCTTCTCTTTCACATGTATAGCAGTCTCACATGAGACTATCAAAAATTGCCAAGGCTGACTATATTTCAAGTCATCCCAAGCGGGGTATTGGGTTAAGTTTTCAACCAGCAATAATCACGCCTCAGATGGACTTCATAGGCTATGATATCGCCTCTGCGAAAGAATGATATATTACAGCTACTCAAACTGTTTACAGTGTTTTGCACAGCTTCTCCTTTAACGGTAATATTGTGTTTTAACATTGCAATGTCTAGCAGTTCGCCCCCTACCTACCGCTTTGGTGGATTCTTGATGACATGTCATTCATGGCAAGGTGGGGTACTTATTCAATAGATGTTACCTTTTTCCAGTAGTAAAAAAAACAATATCGAGAGCAAAGCATTTTGGGTAATCTGCACCACTGGCTCAGCTGCAATGGGTCGCAAACCCAAAACCTTTTCAACTCAACCTTGCCACCGCTGCCTCTAGTGGAAGTGTATAACGTGGCTAAGGGTACCTTACTTCTTGCAAGAATTAGAGGCAGTGTGGGGGGCAAAACTGGAATTGTGGACCAATACCACCTGTTGCTGAACCTATTCTCCCCAAGACTACTTCTGACTATATTTCATGTCGTTCCAATGTAAAGTTTTGGGTTAAGTTGTCACCCAACAATAACCACTCCTCGGATGGACCTCATAGGCTATGATAATGCCACTGCGATAGAATATCAGAAATCTGCTATTCAAACTGCTTGCAGTATCTCGCACAGCTTCTCGGCAAACTGTATTATTTTTTGTTACATTGGTATGTCTAGCAGTTCGCCCCCTACCTAACACTGGTGGATTCTCGATTACATGTAATTAATGGCAAGGTGGGGTACTTGTTCAATAGATGTTCCCTTTTTTCCTGGACAAAACCAATATCGAGAGCAAAGCACTTTGGGTAATCAGCACCGCTGGCTCAGCTGCAATGGGGGACGAACCCAAAACCTTTTCATGTAAATCTTGCCATAGCTGCCTCTAGAGGAGGCAAGACAAAGTGGGTCAAGTGGCTTTGGGTAACATACTACTTGCAACAATTCGAGGCAGTGTGGGGGCAAAGCTGAAACTGTGGGCCCAAACCCGCTGTTGCTGAGTTCATTCTCCCGAACCCTACTTCTGACACAGCATATACTACTGACACCTTTTTTCTGTTTCTACCTAGTTGCAAGATAATGTTCAACTGTCAGCTGAAGCATCAAAAAGGTTATATAATAAATGAGCTGGATGCAGCCCATGTTTGGTCTTGTCACTATCTTCTCTTTCACATGTATAGCAGTCTCACATGAGACTATCAAAAATTGCCAAGGCTGACTATATTTCAAGTCATCCCAAGCGGGGTATTGGGTTAAGTTTTCAACCAGCAATAATCACGCCTCAGATGGACTTCATAGGCTATGATATCGCCTCTGCGAAAGAATGATATATTACAGCTACTCAAACTGTTTACAGTGTTTTGCACAGCTTCTCCTTTAACGGTAATATTGTGTTTTAACATTGCAATGTCTAGCAGTTCGCCCCCTACCTACCGCTTTGGTGGATTCTTGATGACATGTCATTCATGGCAAGGTGGGGTACTTATTCAATAGATGTTACCTTTTTCCAGTAGTAAAAAAAACAATATCGAGAGCAAAGCATTTTGGGTAATCTGCACCACTGGCTCAGCTGCAATGGGTCGCAAACCCAAAACCTTTTCAACTCAACCTTGCCACCGCTGCCTCTAGTGGAAGTGTATAACGTGGCTAAGGGTACCTTACTTCTTGCAAGAATTAGAGGCAGTGTGGGGGGCAAAACTGGAATTGTGGACCAATACCACCTGTTGCTGAACCTATTCTCCCCAAGACTACTTCTGACTATATTTCATGTCGTTCCAATGTAAAGTTTTGGGTTAAGTTGTCACCCAACAATAACCACTCCTCGGATGGACCTCATAGGCTATGATAATGCCACTGCGATAGAATATCAGAAATCTGCTATTCAAACTGCTTGCAGTATCTCGCACAGCTTCTCGGCAAACTGTATTATTTTTTGTTACATTGGTATGTCTAGCAGTTCGCCCCCTACCTAACACTGGTGGATTCTCGATTACATGTAATTAATGGCAAGGTGGGGTACTTGTTCAATAGATGTTCCCTTTTTTCCTGGACAAAACCAATATCGAGAGCAAAGCACTTTGGGTAATCAGCACCGCTGGCTCAGCTGCAATGGGGGACGAACCCAAAACCTTTTCATGTAAATCTTGCCATAGCTGCCTCTAGAGGAGGCAAGACAAAGTGGGTCAAGTGGCTTTGGGTAACATACTACTTGCAACAATTCGAGGCAGTGTGGGGGCAAAGCTGAAACTGTGGGCCCAAACCCGCTGTTGCTGAGTTCATTCTCCCGAACCCTACTTCTGACACAGCATATACTACTGACACCTTTTTTCTGTTTCTACCTAGTTGCAAGATAATGTTCAACTGTCAGCTGAAGCATCAAAAAGGTTATATAATAAATGAGCTGGATGCAGCCCATGTTTGGTCTTGTCACTATCTTCTCTTTCACATGTATAGCAGTCTCACATGAGACTATCAAAAATTGCCAAGGCTGACTATATTTCAAGTCATCCCAAGCGGGGTATTGGGTTAAGTTTTCAACCAGCAATAATCACGCCTCAGATGGACTTCATAGGCTATGATATCGCCTCTGCGAAAGAATGATATATTACAGCTACTCAAACTGTTTACAGTGTTTTGCACAGCTTCTCCTTTAACGGTAATATTGTGTTTTAACATTGCAATGTCTAGCAGTTCGCCCCCTACCTACCACTTTGGTGGATTCTTGATGACATGTCATTCATGGCAAGGTGGGGTACTTATTCAATAGATGTTACCTTTTTCCAGTAGTAAAAAAAACAATATCGAGAGCAAAGCATTTTGGGTAATCTGCACCACTGGCTCAGCTGCAATGGGTCGCAAACCCAAAACCTTTTCAACTCAACCTTGCCACCGCTGCCTCTAGTGGAAGTGTATAACGTGGCTAAGGGTACCTTACTTCTTGCAAGAATTAGAGGCAGTGTGGGGGGCAAAACTGGAATTGTGGACCAATACCACCTGTTGCTGAACCTATTCTCCCCAAGACTACTTCTGACTATATTTCATGTCGTTCCAATGTAAAGTTTTGGGTTAAGTTGTCACCCAACAATAACCACTCCTCGGATGGACCTCATAGGCTATGATAATGCCACTGCGATAGAATATCAGAAATCTGCTATTCAAACTGCTTGCAGTATCTCGCACAGCTTCTCGGCAAACGGTATTATTTTTTGTTACATTGGTATGTCTAGCAGTTCGCCCCCTACCTAACACTGGTGGATTCTCGATTACATGTAATTAATGGCAAGGTGGGGTACTTGTTCAATAGATGTTCCCTTTTTTCCTGGACAAAACCAATATCGAGAGCAAAGCACTTTGGGTAATCAGCACCGCTGGCTCAGCTGCAATGGGGGACGAACCCAAAACCTTTTCATGTAAATCTTGCCATAGCTGCCTCTAGAGGAGGCAAGACAAAGTGGGTCAAGTGGCTTTGGGTAACATACTACTTGCAACAATTCGAGGCAGTGTGGGGGCAAAGCTGAAACTGTGGGCCCAAACCCGCTGTTGCTGAGTTCATTCTCCCGAACCCTACTTCTGACACAGCATATACTACTGACACCTTTTTTCTGTTTCTACCTAGTTGCAAGATAATGTTCAACTGTCAGCTGAAGCATCAAAAAGGTTATATAATAAATGAGCTGGATGCAGCCCATGTTTGGTCTTGTCACTATCTTCTCTTTCACATGTATAGCAGTCTCACATGAGACTATCAAAAATTGCCAAGGCTGACTATATTTCAAGTCATCCCAAGCGGGGTATTGGGTTAAGTTTTCAACCAGCAATAATCACGCCTCAGATGGACTTCATAGGCTATGATATCGCCTCTGCGAAAGAATGATATATTACAGCTACTCAAACTGTTTACAGTGTTTTGCACAGCTTCTCCTTTAACGGTAATATTGTGTTTTAACATTGCAATGTCTAGCAGTTCGCCCCCTACCTACCACTTTGGTGGATTCTTGATGACATGTCATTCATGGCAAGGTGGGGTACTTATTCAATAGATGTTACCTTTTTCCAGTAGTAAAAAAAACAATATCGAGAGCAAAGCATTTTGGGTAATCTGCACCACTGGCTCAGCTGCAATGGGTCGCAAACCCAAAACCTTTTCAACTCAACCTTGCCACCGCTGCCTCTAGTGGAAGTGTATAACGTGGCTAAGGGTTTTTTTCTTTTGGAAAAGTTTTATTGATACATTTCCTTTAAAAACAGCTCATACATTTTTTACATCATTGATACACATAAAAACGGCAACAAAGCATAAAACACAGCATTTGAAAGTTACGTTTAAATTTGTTAAAAAGTACTTGTTGTTAAAACCAATGAAAACAACCATGGGTAAAAGTACTTTCCTTGTAAAAACATCAAATCTGTAAAAGCCATTTAAAATGTGTACTAATGATCTAACAAAGGTAAAACATTTTTAAGACATGAAAAACCATGTTAAAAAGTCACTTTGTTAAAAGGCTGTCTTCAGTCCCTTGTACAGGAGGGGGGTGAGTCTTTATCAAGCTCCCGGCCGTGGCCGCCGGGACCTAGGGTGTTGTGGGGGACCCTTCGCCTGGGGTCGAGGCCCCCTTCCTTCCGTACCACCCCAGGGCTTCCGTGGCTACCATGGCCACTGCCTGGGGGGTGGTCTCTACGTTTTTCGCTACCAGCAGGTTACGGGAGGACCACAGTGCTTCCTTCAGGCACGTGAGGGTGGGCCAGAGCTTGGTGAAGGCCTTCGATGGAATGGGCACGAGCTGAGGTGTTAGGTCCTCCCCTGCTGGCAGACACGAGGTGATCAGGGGGCCTGCTTCCTTCCACAGGTCCCTGGCGGCTCTGCACTCCCAGAGCATGTGCCTCACCGACTCTTCTTGGCCGCAGCCTGGTCGGGGGCACGCGGATGTCCTCGCCATGCCCCGTGAGTGCATAACGGCCCTGACCGGGAGGATCTCGTGGGCGACCATCCAGGACAGGTCCCGATGCCGATTCAGGAGAGCAGGATGGGCCACGTTGCGCCAAACCGTTGTGGGCTCACCTATAGCGAGCCCGCGCACTGGACACACTGGTTCCCGATCCTGCACAAGAGAGAGAAGAGAGCGGTGTTTTGTTAAAACCGTGACTGTTTCTTTTTCCAGTTTAAAATGTCTTAAAAACTTCTGGAGCTGGGCGTAGTGCGGGGGTAGCAGGAAAGAGACTGGGGCTCGCAGGTCGACTGGGATCAGCCTCAGAGTCCTGAGGTAAGATCCCAGCCAGAACCGTGCGAGGGCCTGGGTCTTGTTGTTGACCGGGGAGGTGGCAAGAGTCAGATGTAACGCTGTGTAGCGGCTGCCCAGGAACAAGTAGAGGTCAGGCAAGCCTTTCCCCCCCTTGGACCTGGGCCTCTTGACCACCTCCCTCCTCAGCCTCTCCCACTTGCCTCCCCACAGGAAGTAAAAAAGCATCCGCTCCAGGTCTAAAATACTCCTTCGAGGGGGGATAAAAACAGAACTGATTAATAAAAGCACAGGTAAAATCACAGCTTTAATGATTAAAACCTTGCCCTCAAAAGTCAGCTGTCGTAGTCCCCAAAAACCCAGTCTCTGTCTTACCGTCCCCAGGATTCCGCTCCAGTTACCGCTCCCTCCTCCCCCCCGGTCAAACTTTACCCCCAGTACCCTTATGTCCGTCAGTTTAACTGTCAGAGGTAGTCTGGTCAAGTCTGGGTCTGCCCACGGTCCGAAGAATTGGGCCTCTGTCTTGTCTCTATTCAGTCTCGCCCCAGAGGCTCGTCCGTACCAGTCAGTCCTGTCCAGAGTCCTGTCGACGGATAAAAGGTCGGTACATAAAATGTTGACGTCGTCCATGTAAAAGACGCACTTGGCGGTCATCCCCCCACTCCCCGGGATACCCACCCCACTGATCCCTTGGTCCCTTCTCAAGACCTGTGCCAGTGGTTCAATACAGGCCACGAACAGAAGGGGAGATAATGGACAGCCCTGACGGACGCCGCAGTGTACTCCCACTGCTTTTGACAGATGCCCATTTACAAGGATTTTGCTGGTGATGTCCCCGTACAGCAGTCCCACCCAAGCTAAGAACCTGTCTGGGAAACCCATTTTTTGCAGTACCTTAAAGAGGTACTGGTGCGAGACCCGATCAAAGGCTTTTTCAAAATCTAAATTTAGGACTACAAGCCGCATGTTTCTGTCTCTCGCATAACAGATGGCATCTCGGATCAGTATCAGGCTGTCCGTGATCTTCCTTCCGGGCACGGCACAGGTTTGGTCCGGGTGGATCACCTCCCCTAAAACAGAAGACATTCTGAGTGTTAAAACCTTGGTAAAAAGTTTACAATCAAAGTTTAAAAGGGTAATCGGTCTCCAGTTTTTCAGGTCCGTCCTGTCGTTTTTCTTGTGTAAAAGAGTCACGATCCCCACTCTAAAACTGTCGGGTAGTCTGTCGAGGTGTTCGAAGTCAGTAAAAACAGTCAGAAGTTCGTCGGCTAAAACATCCCAAAAGGTCAGATAAAACTCCAAAGGGAGGCCGTCCTCCCCCGGTGATTTACCCCTCTTAAAACGTTTCAGTCCTTGGTCGATTTCTGTCCTCGTCAGGTCTTTTTTCAGGTCGTCTGTATTGGGTAAGGTCTTGTCGATGTATGTTAAAAGGTCCCCCATTGTTCCCTCGCACACATCTTTTACCCCAAACAGTTCCCCATAAAAGTCCTCGACCACTTCCTTTATTCCCTCTGTATCTGTTTTTAAAACCCCGTCCTTGTTTCTCAATCCTGTCATAATCCTACCCTTACTAACTATTTTCTTAAAAAAGTACCTAGTGCACTTCTCCCCTTCTTCTAATTCCCTTTCCTTGCTTCTTAAAATAACCCCCTTGCTTCTCTGTTCTGCTAAAAGTGCCATTTCCTTCTTTACTTCTTTAATTTCTTGGTTAAAATCAAGGCCATGTTGGCATAGGTTAAAATACCTTTCCAGTCGCTTTTGCAGTCCCACCATGCGTCTATCTTTTTCTCTGCTTTTTTCCTTTCCTATCTCTCTAAAGAAGGTCCTTGTCCTTCCCTTCACCATTTCCCACCACTGTGCTCGCGTGTCAAAGAAGTCCTGTAGCGTCTGCCACTGGCTGAACTGCTCTCTGTACTGACTAACTACTCTATCATCTTCTAGAAGGGAGCAGTTCAGTTTCCAGGGCCCTCTTCCCACAGTCACACCCGAAGATAGTGAAAGGGTGCACGTCAGCATTACGTGGTCTGAGAAGAAAGCAGGGGTTATTCTAGCATCAGTTGGGGGACAGTCCCGGGTAAACAGATAATCAATGCGAGAGGCTCTGGTGCCATCACCACTGGTCCAGGTGAAGCCCTCCTCTCTTGGATGCAGGGTTTTAAAACAGTCAGTCAGTTTAAAATCCCTGCACAACCCTTGCAATAAAACACTTGACCTGTCTACCTTAAAATCCCCTCCTGCCCCTCTCCTGTCTGCTCTGCTTAAAACACAATTAAAATCCCCACCCACCACTAGAGGATCCCTCCCTAGCATGTGGGACTGCAGGTCCTCTAAAAGTGCACACCGGTCATGTTTATCATTAAAACCATACACGTTTAGCACGTTAAAATCCCTCCCCATAAAAGTACAGTTGGCTAAAAGAGCACGCCCACCTACCACCACTGTGCTCCCCTTCACCACCACCTGTGGGGTCTTGATTAAAATGGCAACACCGTCGTTCTTGTTAAAATTGGAACCACTCCAAATGGAGGGCCCGTGCCGCCACTTATCCTCCCATTTCCTGTAAGAGGATAAAAAGGGTAGACCACACTCCTGTAGTAAAAACACATCAGAGTTAAACCTTTCTAAAAAGGATAAAACCGACTGTGCTCTTGTTGCTGTCTTTACGCTCCTCACGTTTATAGTGGTGATTTTAAAAGCCATAAAAGGGGTGAGTAAAAACAGTGCTAGAAGAAAAGCCATTGAAAGGTTAAAAGGGGGTTAGTCTTCAGGGACTTTCTCTCTCTCCCTCTGGGGTAAGGGGGTTTGGAAGGGAGAGGAGGTTAAAACAGGACTTAAAAAGGAGACTTGATTGGGGGAGTTGGAGGGGAAGGTTCTGGGTTCTTCCTCCCCCTGGGAGCTCTCCCACTCCACCTTTCCCTTTTTCTCCTCACCCTGTTCGGGGTCAGAGAGCTCCTCAGCGTTTCTTTTACGTAGGGGGAGGTGTTCCTTCAGACTCTCCCCCTCCTCTCCCGTACCTTCTGACACAGTCTCCATGGTGCTTTCCGACACCGACCCTATGATGTCTGACCCACTTGGGGAGCTTTCGCTGAACATCTCTCCGGAGCCGTCTTTCTCGGCCCTTTCTCCTTCAGGGGTCACATTAGTCTGGGGCAGGGGGATTGGGGTGGGGAGGGTTTTGTCCTCTCCTCCCACTTCTTCCACCACTGCACCTTCCGCGCCCTCCACTACAGCCACCACCACCGGCTCCACCACTGTCTCCTCTACCACCACTACCGGCTCCACTACTGCCTCCTCCTCCACCACCACCGGCTCCTCCACTACCACCTCGGCAACTGCCGTTCCAGCCCTCTGGCGCTCAAAAGCCCGGTCCGCGGCCGCCCACTCCCTCCTTCCAGCCTTGGCCCTGTTGGCCCAGGAGGAGGGGCAGTCGCGGATGAGGTGGGACCGCTCGCCACAGAGGTTGCACGACCTTCCGTTCGTGCACTCCTCGTAGCGGTGGCCCACCTCCCGGCACTTCATGCAGACGACCTTCTGACAGGCGTCTGCAAGGTGGCCATGTTCACCACACTTACGGCACAGCTTGGGCTGGTCCTGGTAGTGAACATGGCCCCTGTTCTCTCCGAGGACTATGGTGGATGGGATGGCTTTCAACCCACCATAGCCCCCAGGGTCCTCCCTTTGCTGGACAGTGACCCTCCAGGCCCCTGTCCAGATCCCATCGAGGTCTTTTACCTGGATCAGGGGACCCTTCACGTTGCAGTACCTGCCCAGCCATACTGCAACGTCCTCCGGCTGTACGGTTTCATTGTACATACGGACAATAACGGTTTTAATGCTATTATCCGTCAGCTTGGTCACCTCAAACATCGCTGTGAGGGACCCCTGGGTGTTCAGGGCGTTCTGGAGTTTCCCCCAGAACTCCCTCAGGAAGCTGGCGTTGGCAAAACTGACATCGAAGCCCTTCCTATAGGGGAGGGCTAAGATGCAGTTTACCTGCGCGGGATGAAAGCCGAGCTCTTTCTGGAGGAATTTTCTGGAGAAATCCAATCGGGATAGCTCCATTATTTTTCCTCCCCTCTCCTTTAGAAGGAGGCGCACTGCATGGTGCCTCCTCATGCCAGCCTGTGCTGCTGACATGATGGAGGCCCACTCCCTTTACAGCCCAACACCAGTGAGAGGGGAGGGGAGGGGGAAGGGAAGGGGAAAGGGAGAGGAAGAGGAAGGGGTGTAAAACAGCCAAGGAACTAGCAGGCTCAGCCAGACTGTGCTGAACAGGGCCTACCAGTACCACGGGACACACAACAAACTATCTAGCACAGCACCAAACTAATCTTATCAACAATGGGAAGGGACACAAGGAGGGATTTTTTTTTTTTTTTTTGTGTGTAATTTTTTTAATTAAATTTTCCCCGGAGGGGAAAGGCACGAAGGGGAAGGACAATAATGAACAAAACAAACAAAAACGGGGGGAGGGGGGGTGGGGCGAGCTAACAAACAAACAAATTTAGGTAAGGGGAATTAAGGGGATAACAAAAAGGAACACTGACCAACACAACACCTGCCAAACTTGAGGGCCGAGAGAGCCAGCAGGCCTCACCAGCAGGCCAGGCCAAGCTAACCAGCTAGCAAGCCTCACCAGTAGGCCAGGCCAAGCCAACCAGCTAGCAAGCCTCACCAGTAGGCCAGGCCAAGAATTAGAGGCAGTGTGGGGGGCAAAACTGGAATTGTGGACCAATACCACCTGTTGCTGAACCTATTCTCCCCAAGACTACTTCTGACTATATTTCATGTCGTTCCAATGTAAAGTTTTGGGTTAAGTTGTCACCCAACAATAACCACTCCTCGGATGGACCTCATAGGCTATGATAATGCCACTGCGATAGAATA
The DNA here is from genome assembly GCF_057628025.1 of Oncorhynchus mykiss. NCBI lineage: Eukaryota > Metazoa > Chordata > Actinopteri > Salmoniformes > Salmonidae > Oncorhynchus > Oncorhynchus mykiss. The sequence goes on along the minus strand of NC_143038.1, from coordinate 43,085,229 downwards.
TCAGAAATCTGCTTTTCAAACTGCTTGCAGTATCTCGCACAGCTTCTCGGCAAACTGTATTATTTTTTGTTACATTGGTATGTCTAGCAGTTCGCCCCCTACCTAACACTGGTGGATTCTCGATTACATGTAATTAATGGCAAGGTGGGGTACTTGTTCAATAGATGTTCCCTTTTTTCCTGGACAAAACCAATATCGAGAGCAAAGCACTTTGGGTAATCAGCACCGCTGGCTCAGCTGCAATGGGGGACGAACCCAAAACCTTTTCATGTAAATCTTGCCATAGCTGCCTCTAGAGGAGGCAAGACAAAGTGGGTCAAGTGGCTTTGGGTAACATACTACTTGCAACAATTCGAGGCAGTGTGGGGGCAAAGCTGAAACTGTGGGCCCAAACCCGCTGTTGCTGAGTTCATTCTCCCGAACCCTACTTCTGACACAGCATATACTACTGACACCTTTTTTCTGTTTCTACCTAGTTGCAAGATAATGTTCAACTGTCAGCTGAAGCATCAAAAAGGTTATATAATAAATGAGCTGGATGCAGCCCATGTTTGGTCTTGTCACTATCTTCTCTTTCACATGTATAGCAGTCTCACATGAGACTATCAAAAATTGCCAAGGCTGACTATATTTCAAGTCATCCCAAGCAGGGTATTGGGTTAAGTTTTCAACCAGCAATAATCACGCCTCAGATGGACTTCATAGGCTATGATATCGCCTCTGCGAAAGAATGATATATTACAGCTACTCAAACTGTTTACAGTGTTTTGCACAGCTTCTCCTTTAACGGTAACATTGTGTTTTAACATTGCAATGTCTAGCAGTTCGCCCCCTACCTACCACTTTGGTGGATTCTTGATGACATGTCATTCATGGCAAGGTGGGGTACTTATTCAATAGATGTTACCTTTTTCCAGTAGTAAAAAAAACAATATCGAGAGCAAAGCATTTTGGGTAATCTGCACCACTGGCTCAGCTGCAATGGGTCGCAAACCCAAAACCTTTTCAACTCAACCTTGCCACCGCTGCCTCTAGTGGAAGTGTATAACGTGGCTAAGGGTACCTTACTTCTTGCAAGAATTAGAGGCAGTGTGGGGGGCAAAACTGGAATTGTGGACCAATACCACCTGTTGCTGAACCTATTCTCCCCAAGACTACTTCTGACTATATTTCATGTCGTTCCAATGTAAAGTTTTGGGTTAAGTTGTCACCCAACAATAACCACTCCTCGGATGGACCTCATAGGCTATGATAATGCCACTGCGATAGAATATCAGAAATCTGCTATTCAAACTGCTTGCAGTATCTCGCACAGCTTCTCGGCAAACTGTATTATTTTTTGTTACATTGGTATGTCTAGCAGTTCGCCCCCTACCTAACACTGGTGGATTCTCGATTACATGTAATTAATGGCAAGGTGGGGTACTTGTTCAATAGATGTTCCCTTTTTTCCTGGACAAAACCAATATCGAGAGCAAAGCACTTTGGGTAATCAGCACCGCTGGCTCAGCTGCAATGGGGGACGAACCCAAAACCTTTTCATGTAAATCTTGCCATAGCTGCCTCTAGAGGAGGCAAGACAAAGTGGGTCAAGTGGCTTTGGGTAACATACTACTTGCAACAATTCGAGGCAGTGTGGGGGCAAAGCTGAAACTGTGGGCCCAAACCCGCTGTTGCTGAGTTCATTCTCCCGAACCCTACTTCTGACACAGCATATACTACTGACACCTTTTTTCTGTTTCTACCTAGTTGCAAGATAATGTTCAACTGTCAGCTGAAGCATCAAAAAGGTTATATAATAAATGAGCTGGATGCAGCCCATGTTTGGTCTTGTCACTATCTTCTCTTTCACATGTATAGCAGTCTCACATGAGACTATCAAAAATTGCCAAGGCTGACTATATTTCAAGTCATCCCAAGCGGGGTATTGGGTTAAGTTTTCAACCAGCAATAATCACGCCTCAGATGGACTTCATAGGCTATGATATCGCCTCTGCGAAAGAATGATATATTACAGCTACTCAAACTGTTTACAGTGTTTTGCACAGCTTCTCCTTTAACGGTAACATTGTGTTTTAACATTGCAATGTCTAGCAGTTCGCCCCCTACCTACCACTTTGGTGGATTCTTGATGACATGTCATTCATGGCAAGGTGGGGTACTTATTCAATAGATGTTACCTTTTTCCAGTAGTAAAAAAAACAATATCGAGAGCAAAGCATTTTGGGTAATCTGCACCACTGGCTCAGCTGCAATGGGTCGCAAACCCAAAACCTTTTCAACTCAACCTTGCCACCGCTGCCTCTAGTGGAAGTGTATAACGTGGCTAAGGGTACCTTACTTCTTGCAAGAATTAGAGGCAGTGTGGGGGCAAAACTGGAATTGTGGACCAATACCACCTGTTGCTGAACCTATTCTCCCCAAGACTACTTCTGACTATATTTCATGTCGTTCCAATGTAAAGTTTTGGGTTAAGTTGTCACCCAACAATAACCACTCCTCGGATGGACCTCATAGGCTATGATAATGCCACTGCGATAGAATATCAGAAATCTGCTATTCAAACTGCTTGCAGTATCTCGCACAGCTTCTCGGCAAACTGTATTATTTTTTGTTACATTGGTATGTCTAGCAGTTCGCCCCCTACCTAACACTGGTGGATTCTCGATTACATGTAATTAATGGCAAGGTGGGGTACTTGTTCAATAGATGTTCCCTTTTTTCCTGGACAAAACCAATATCGAGAGCAAAGCACTTTGGGTAATCAGCACCGCTGGCTCAGCTGCAATGGGGGACGAACCCAAAACCTTTTCATGTAAATCTTGCCATAGCTGCCTCTAGAGGAGGCAAGACAAAGTGGGTCAAGTGGCTTTGGGTAACATACTACTTGCAACAATTCGAGGCAGTGTGGGGGCAAAGCTGAAACTGTGGGCCCAAACCCGCTGTTGCTGAGTTCATTCTCCCGAACCCTACTTCTGACACAGCATATACTACTGACACCTTTTTTCTGTTTCTACCTAGTTGCAAGATAATGTTCAACTGTCAGCTGAAGCATCAAAAAGGTTATATAATAAATGAGCTGGATGCAGCCCATGTTTGGTCTTGTCACTATCTTCTCTTTCACATGTATAGCAGTCTCACATGAGACTATCAAAAATTGCCAAGGCTGACTATATTTCAAGTCATCCCAAGCGGGGTATTGGGTTAAGTTTTCAACCAGCAATAATCACGCCTCAGATGGACTTCATAGGCTATGATATCGCCTCTGCGAAAGAATGATATATTACAGCTACTCAAACTGTTTACAGTGTTTTGCACAGCTTCTCCTTTAACGGTAACATTGTGTTTTAACATTGCAATGTCTAGCAGTTCGCCCCCTACCTACCACTTTGGTGGATTCTTGATGGCATGTCATTCATGGCAAGGTGGGGTACTTATTCAATAGATGTTACCTTTTTCCAGTAGTAAAAAAAACAATATCGAGAGCAAAGCATTTTGGGTAATCTGCACCACTGGCTCAGCTGCAATGGGTCGCAAACCCAAAACCTTTTCAACTCAACCTTGCCACCGCTGCCTCTAGTGGAAGTGTATAACGTGGCTAAGGGTACCTTACTTCTTGCAAGAATTAGAGGCAGTGTGGGGGCAAAACTGGAATTGTGGACCAATACCACCTGTTGCTGAACCTATTCTCCCCAAGACTACTTCTGACTATATTTCATGTCGTTCCAATGTAAAGTTTTGGGTTAAGTTGTCACCCAACAATAACCACTCCTCGGATGGACCTCATAGGCTATGATAATGTCACTGCGATAGAATATCAGAAATCTGCTATTCAAACTGCTTGCAGTATCTCGCACAGCTTCTCGGCAAACTGTATTATTTTTTGTTACATTGGTATGTCTAGCAGTTCGCCCCCTACCTAACACTGGTGGATTCTCGATTACATGTAATTAATGGCAAGGTGGGGTACTTGTTCAATAGATGTTCCCTTTTTTCCTGGACAAAACCAATATCGAGAGCAAAGCACTTTGGGTAATCAGCACCGCTGGCTCAGCTGCAATGGGGGACAAACCCAAAACCTTTTCATGTAAATCTTGCCATAGCTGCCTCTAGAGGAGGCAAGACAAAGTGGGTCAAGTGGCTTTGGGTAACATACTACTTGCAACAATTCGAGGCAGTGTGGGGGCAAAGCTGAAACTGTGGGCCCAAACCCGCTGTTGCTGAGTTCATTCTCCCGAACCCTACTTCTGACACAGCATATACTACTGACACCTTTTTTCTGTTTCTACCTAGTTGCAAGATAATGTTCAACTGTCAGCTGAAGCATCAAAAAGGTTATATAATAAATGAGCTGGATGCAGCCCATGTTTGGTCTTGTCACTATCTTCTCTTTCACATGTATAGCAGTCTCACATGAGACTATCAAAAATTGCCAAGGCTGACTATATTTCAAGTCATCCCAAGCGGGGTATTGGGTTAAGTTTTCAACCAGCAATAATCACGCCTCAGATGGACTTCATAGGCTATGATATCGCCTCTGCGAAAGAATGATATATTACAGCTACTCAAACTGTTTACAGTGTTTTGCACAGCTTCTCCTTTAACGGTAACATTGTGTTTTAACATTGCAATGTCTAGCAGTTCGCCCCCTACCTACCACTTTGGTGGATTCTTGATGACATGTCATTCATGGCAAGGTGGGGTACTTATTCAATAGATGTTACCTTTTTCCAGTAGTAAAAAAAACAATATCGAGAGCAAAGCATTTTGGGTAATCTGCACCACTGGCTCAGCTGCAATGGGTCGCAAACCCAAAACCTTTTCAACTCAACCTTGCCACCGCTGCCTCTAGTGGAAGTGTATAACGTGGCTAAGGGTACCTTACTTCTTGCAAGAATTAGAGGCAGTGTGGGGGGCAAAACTGGAATTGTGGACCAATACCACCTGTTGCTGAACCTATTCTCCCCAAGACTACTTCTGACTATATTTCATGTCGTTCCAATGTAAAGTTTTGGGTTAAGTTGTCACCCAACAATAACCACTCCTCGGATGGACCTCATAGGCTATGATAATGCCACTGCGATAGAATATCAGAAATCTGCTATTCAAACTGCTTGCAGTATCTCGCACAGCTTCTCGGCAAACTGTATTATTTTTTGTTACATTGGTATGTCTAGCAGTTCGCCCCCTACCTAACACTGGTGGATTCTCGATTACATGTAATTAATGGCAAGGTGGGGTACTTGTTCAATAGATGTTCCCTTTTTTCCTGGACAAAACCAATATCGAGAGCAAAGCACTTTGGGTAATCAGCACCGCTGGCTCAGCTGCAATGGGGGACGAACCCAAAACCTTTTCATGTAAATCTTGCCATAGCTGCCTCTAGAGGAGGCAAGACAAAGTGGGTCAAGTGGCTTTGGGTAACATACTACTTGCAACAATTCGAGGCAGTGTGGGGGCAAAGCTGAAACTGTGGGCCCAAACCCGCTGTTGCTGAGTTCATTCTCCCGAACCCTACTTCTGACACAGCATATACTACTGACACCTTTTTTCTGTTTCTACCTAGTTGCAAGATAATGTTCAACTGTCAGCTGAAGCATCAAAAAGGTTATATAATAAATGAGCTGGATGCAGCCCATGTTTGGTCTTGTCACTATCTTCTCTTTCACATGTATAGCAGTCTCACATGAGACTATCAAAAATTGCCAAGGCTGACTATATTTCAAGTCATCCCAAGCGGGGTATTGGGTTAAGTTTTCAACCAGCAATAATCACGCCTCAGATGGACTTCATAGGCTATGATATCGCCTCTGCGAAAGAATGATATATTACAGCTACTCAAACTGTTTACAGTGTTTTGCACAGCTTCTCCTTTAACGGTAACATTGTGTTTTAACATTGCAATGTCTAGCAGTTCGCCCCCTACCTACCGCTTTGGTGGATTCTTGATGACATGTCATTCATGGCAAGGTGGGGTACTTATTCAATAGATGTTACCTTTTTCCAGTAGTAAAAAAAACAATATCGAGAGCAAAGCATTTTGGGTAATCTGCACCACTGGCTCAGCTGCAATGGGTCGCAAACCCAAAACCTTTTCAACTCAACCTTGCCACCGCTGCCTCTAGTGGAAGTGTATAACGTGGCTAAGGGTACCTTACTTCTTGCAAGAATTAGAGGCAGTGTGGGGGGCAAAACTGGAATTGTGGACCAATACCACCTGTTGCTGAACCTATTCTCCCCAAGACTACTTCTGACTATATTTCATGTCGTTCCAATGTAAAGTTTTGGGTTAAGTTGTCACCCAACAATAACCACTCCTCGGATGGACCTCATAGGCTATGATAATGCCACTGCGATAGAATATCAGAAATCTGCTATTCAAACTGCTTGCAGTATCTCGCACAGCTTCTCGGCAAACTGTATTATTTTTTGTTACATTGGTATGTCTAGCAGTTCGCCCCCTACCTAACACTGGTGGATTCTCGATTACATGTAATTAATGGCAAGGTGGGGTACTTGTTCAATAGATGTTCCCTTTTTTCCTGGACAAAACCAATATCGAGAGCAAAGCACTTTGGGTAATCAGCACCGCTGGCTCAGCTGCAATGGGGGACGAACCCAAAACCTTTTCATGTAAATCTTGCCATAGCTGCCTCTAGAGGAGGCAAGACAAAGTGGGTCAAGTGGCTTTGGGTAACATACTACTTGCAACAATTCGAGGCAGTGTGGGGGCAAAGCTGAAACTGTGGGCCCAAACCCGCTGTTGCTGAGTTCATTCTCCCGAACCCTACTTCTGACACAGCATATACTACTGACACCTTTTTTCTGTTTCTACCTAGTTGCAAGATAATGTTCAACTGTCAGCTGAAGCATCAAAAAGGTTATATAATAAATGAGCTGGATGCAGCCCATGTTTGGTCTTGTCACTATCTTCTCTTTCACATGTATAGCAGTCTCACATGAGACTATCAAAAATTGCCAAGGCTGACTATATTTCAAGTCATCCCAAGCGGGGTATTGGGTTAAGTTTTCAACCAGCAATAATCACGCCTCAGATGGACTTCATAGGCTATGATATCGCCTCTGCGAAAGAATGATATATTACAGCTACTCAAACTGTTTACAGTGTTTTGCACAGCTTCTCCTTTAACGGTAACATTGTGTTTTAACATTGCAATGTCTAGCAGTTCGCCCCCTACCTACCACTTTGGTGGATTCTTGATGGCATGTCATTCATGGCAAGGTGGGGTACTTATTCAATAGATGTTACCTTTTTCCAGTAGTAAAAAAAACAATATCGAGAGCAAAGCATTTTGGGTAATCTGCACCACTGGCTCAGCTGCAATGGGTCGCAAACCCAAAACCTTTTCAACTCAACCTTGCCACCGCTGCCTCTAGTGGAAGTGTATAACGTGGCTAAGGGTACCTTACTTCTTGCAAGAATTAGAGGCAGTGTGGGGGCAAAACTGGAATTGTGGACCAATACCACCTGTTGCTGAACCTATTCTCCCCAAGACTACTTCTGACTATATTTCATGTCGTTCCAATGTAAAGTTTTGGGTTAAGTTGTCACCCAACAATAACCACTCCTCGGATGGACCTCATAGGCTATGATAATGCCACTGCGATAGAATATCAGAAATCTGCTATTCAAACTGCTTGCAGTATCTCGCACAGCTTCTCGGCAAACTGTATTATTTTTTGTTACATTGGTATGTCTAGCAGTTCGCCCCCTACCTAACACTGGTGGATTCTCGATTACATGTAATTAATGGCAAGGTGGGGTACTTGTTCAATAGATGTTCCCTTTTTTCCTGGACAAAACCAATATCGAGAGCAAAGCACTTTGGGTAATCAGCACCGCTGGCTCAGCTGCAATGGGGGACGAACCCAAAACCTTTTCATGTAAATCTTGCCATAGCTGCCTCTAGAGGAGGCAAGACAAAGTGGGTCAAGTGGCTTTGGGTAACATACTACTTGCAACAATTCGAGGCAGTGTGGGGGCAAAGCTGAAACTGTGGGCCCAAACCCGCTGTTGCTGAGTTCATTCTCCCGAACCCTACTTCTGACACAGCATATACTACTGACACCTTTTTTCTGTTTCTACCTAGTTGCAAGATAATGTTCAACTGTCAGCTGAAGCATCAAAAAGGTTATATAATAAATGAGCTGGATGCAGCCCATGTTTAGTCTTGTCACTATCTTCTCTTTCACATGTATAGCAGTCTCACATGAGACTATCAAAAATTGCCAAGGCTGACTATGTTTCAAGTCATCCCAAGCGGGGTATTGGGTTAAGTTTTCAACCAGCAATAATCACGCCTCAGATGGACTTCATAGGCTATGATATCGCCTCTGCGAAAGACTGATATATTACAGCTACTCAAACTGTTTACAGTGTTTTGCACAGCTTCTCCTTTAACGGTAACATTGTGTTTTAACATTGCAATGTCTAGCAGTTCGCCCCCTACCTACCACTTTGGTGGATTCTTGATGACATGTCATTCATGGCAAGGTGGGGTACTTATTCAATAGATGTTACCTTTTTCCAGTAGTAAAAAAAACAATATCGAGAGCAAAGCATTTTGGGTAATCTGCACCACTGGCTCAGCTGCAATGGGTCGCAAACCCAAAACCTTTTCAACTCAACCTTGCCACCGCTGCCTCTAGTGGAAGTGTATAACGTGGCTAAGGGTACCTTACTTCTTGCAAGAATTAGAGGCAGTGTGGGGGCAAAACTGGAATTGTGGACCAATACCACCTGTTGCTGAACCTATTCTCCCCAAGACTACTTCTGACTATATTTCATGTCGTTCCAATGTAAAGTTTTGGGTTAAGTTGTCACCCAACAATAACCACTCCTCGGATGGACCTCATAGGCTATGATAATGCCACTGCGATAGAATATCAGAAATCTGCTATTCAAACTGCTTGCAGTATCTCGCACAGCTTCTCGGCAAACTGTATTATTTTTTGTTACATTGGTATGTCTAGCAGTTCGCCCCCTACCTAACACTGGTGGATTCTCGATTACATGTAATTAATGGCAAGGTGGGGTACTTGTTCAATAGATGTTCCCTTTTTTCCTGGACAAAACCAATATCGAGAGCAAGGCACTTTGGGTAATCAGCACCGCTGGCTCAGCTGCAATGGGGGACGAACCCAAAACCTTTTCATGTAAATCTTGCCATAGCTGCCTCTAGAGGAGGCAAGACAAAGTGGGTCAAGTGGCTTTGGGTAACATACTACTTGCAACAATTCGAGGCAGTGTGGGGGCAAAGCTGAAACTGTGGGCCCAAACCCGCTGTTGCTGAGTTCATTCTCCCGAACCCTACTTCTGACACAGCATATACTACTGACATTTTTTTTCTGTTTCTACCTAGTGGCAAGATAATGTTCAACTGTCAGCTGAAGCATCAAAAAGGTTATATAATAAATGAGCTGGATGCAGCCCATGTTTGGTCTTGTCACTATCTTCTCTTTCACATGTATAGCAGTCTCACATGAGACTATCAAAAATTGCCAAGGCTGACTATGTTTCAAGTCATCCCAAGCGGGGTATTGGGTTAAGTTTTCAACCAGCAATAATCACGCCTCAGATGGACTTCATAGGCTATGATATCGCCTCTGCGAAAGAATGATATATTACAGCTACTCAAACTGTTTACAGTGTTTTGCACAGCTTCTCCTTTAACGGTAACATTGTGTTTTAACATTGCAATGTCTAGCAGTTCGCCCCCTACCTACCACTTTGGTGGATTCTTGATGACATGTCATTCATGGCAAGGTGGGGTACTTATTCAATAGATGTTACCTTTTTCCAGTAGTAAAAAAAACAATATCGAGAGCAAAGCATTTTGGGTAATCTGCACCACTGGCTCAGCTGCAATGGGTCGCAAACCCAAAACCTTTTCAACTCAACCTTGCCACCGCTGCCTCTAGTGGAAGTGTATAACGTGGCTAAGGGTACCTTACTTCTTGCAAGAATTAGAGGCAGTGTGGGGGCAAAACTGGAATTGTGGACCAATACCACCTGTTGCTGAACCTATTCTCCCCAAGACTACTTCTGACTATATTTCATGTCGTTCCAATGTAAAGTTTTGGGTTAAGTTGTCACCCAACAATAACCACTCCTCGGATGGACCTCATAGGCTATGATAATGCCACTGCGATAGAATATCAGAAATCTGCTATTCAAACTGCTTGCAGTATCTCGCACAGCTTCTCGGCAAACTGTATTATTTTTTGTTACATTGGTATGTCTAGCAGTTCGCCCCCTACCTAACACTGGTGGATTCTCGATTACATGTAATTAATGGCAAGGTGGGGTACTTGTTCAATAGATGTTCCCTTTTTTCCTGGACAAAACCAATATCGAGAGCAAGGCACTTTGGGTAATCAGCACCGCTGGCTCAGCTGCAATGGGGGACGAACCCAAAACCTTTTCATGTAAATCTTGCCATAGCTGCCTCTAGAGGAGGCAAGACAAAGTGGGTCAAGTGGCTTTGGGTAACATACTACTTGCAACAATTCGAGGCAGTGTGGGGGCAAAGCTGAAACTGTGGGCCCAAACCCGCTGTTGCTGAGTTCATTCTCCCGAACCCTACTTCTGACACAGCATATACTACTGACACCTTTTTTCTGTTTCTACCTAGTCGCAAGATAATGTTCAACTGTCAGCTGAAGCATCAAAAAGGTTATATAATAAATGAGCTGGATGCAGCCCATGTTTGGTCTTGTCACTATCTTCTCTTTCACATGTATAGCAGTCTCACATGAGACTATCAAAAATTGCCAAGGCTGACTATGTTTCAAGTCATCCCAAGCGGGGTATTGGGTTAAGTTTTCAACCAGCAATAATCACGCCTCAGATGGACTTCATAGGCTATGATATCGCCTCTGCGAAAGAATGATATATTGCAGCTACTCAAACTGTTTACAGTGTTTTGCACAGCTTCTCCTTTAACGGTAACATTGTGTTTTAACATTGCAATGTCTAGCAGTTCGCCCCCTACCTACCACTTTGGTGGATTCTTGATGACATGTCATTCATGGCAAGGTGGGGTACTTATTCAATAGATGTTACCTTTTTCCAGTAGTAAAAAAAACAATATCGAGAGCAAAGCATTTTGGGTAATCTGCACCACTGGCTCAGCTGCAATGGGTCGCAAACCCAAAACCTTTTCAACTCAACCTTGCCACCGCTGCCTCTAGTGGAAGTGTATAACGTGGCTAAGGGTACCTTACTTCTTGCAAGAATTAGAGGCAGTGTGGGGGCAAAACTGGAATTGTGGACCAATACCACCTGTTGCTGAACCTATTCTCCCCAAGACTACTTCTGACTATATTTCATGTCGTTCCAATGTAAAGTTTTGGGTTAAGTTGTCACCCAACAATAACCACTCCTCGGATGGACCTCATAGGCTATGATAATGCCACTGCGATAGAATATCAGAAATCTGCTATTCAAACTGCTTGCAGTATCTCGCACAGCTTCTCGGCAAACTGTATTATTTTTTGTTACATTGGTATGTCTAGCAGTTCGCCCCCTACCTAACACTGGTGGATTCTCGATTACATGTAATTAATGGCAAGGTGGGGTACTTGTTCAATAGATGTTCCCTTTTTTCCTGGACAAAACCAATATCGAGAGCAAGGCACTTTGGGTAATCAGCACCGCTGGCTCAGCTGCAATGGGGGACGAACCCAAAACCTTTTCATGTAAATCTTGCCATAGCTGCCTCTAGAGGAGGCAAGACAAAGTGGGTCAAGTGGCTTTGGGTAACATACTACTTGCAACAATTCGAGGCAGTGTGGGGGCAAAGCTGAAACTGTGGGCCCAAACCCGCTGTTGCTGAGTTCATTCTCCCGAACCCTACTTCTGACACAGCATATACTACTGACATTTTTTTTCTGTTTCTACCTAGTGGCAAGATAATGTTCAACTGTCAGCTGAAGCATCAAAAAGGTTATATAATAAATGAGCTGGATGCAGCCCATGTTTGGTCTTGTCACTATCTTCTCTTTCACATGTATAGCAGTCTCACATGAGACTATCAAAAATTGCCAAGGCTGACTATGTTTCAAGTCATCCCAAGCGGGGTATTGGGTTAAGTTTTCAACCAGCAATAATCACGCCTCAGATGGACTTCATAGGCTATGATATCGCCTCTGCGAAAGAATGATATATTACAGCTACTCAAACTGTTTACAGTGTTTTGCACAGCTTCTCCTTTAACGGTAACATTGTGTTTTAACATTGCAATGTCTAGCAGTTCGCCCCCTACCTACCACTTTGGTGGATTCTTGATGACATGTCATTCATGGCAAGGTGGGGTACTTATTCAATAGATGTTACCTTTTTCCAGTAGTAAAAAAAACAATATCGAGAGCAAAGCATTTTGGGTAATCTGCACCACTGGCTCAGCTGCAATGGGTCGCAAACCCAAAACCTTTTCAACTCAACCTTGCCACCGCTGCCTCTAGTGGAAGTGTATAACGTGGCTAAGGGTACCTTACTTCTTGCAAGAATTAGAGGCAGTGTGGGGGCAAAACTGGAATTGTGGACCAATACCACCTGTTGCTGAACCTATTCTCCCCAAGACTACTTCTGACTATATTTCATGTCGTTCCAATGTAAAGTTTTGGGTTAAGTTGTCACCCAACAATAACCACTCCTCGGATGGACCTCATAGGCTATGATAATGCCACTGCGATAGAATATCAGAAATCTGCTATTCAAACTGCTTGCAGTATCTCGCACAGCTTCTCGGCAAACTGTATTATTTTTTGTTACATTGGTATGTCTAGCAGTTCGCCCCCTACCTAACACTGGTGGATTCTCGATTACATGTAATTAATGGCAAGGTGGGGTACTTGTTCAATAGATGTTCCCTTTTTTCCTGGACAAAACCAATATCGAGAGCAAGGCACTTTGGGTAATCAGCACCGCTGGCTCAGCTGCAATGGGGGACGAACCCAAAACCTTTTCATGTAAATCTTGCCATAGCTGCCTCTAGAGGAGGCAAGACAAAGTGGGTCAAGTGGCTTTGGGTAACATACTACTTGCAACAATTCGAGGCAGTGTGGGGGCAAAGCTGAAACTGTGGGCCCAAACCCGCTGTTGCTGAGTTCATTCTCCCGAACCCTACTTCTGACACAGCATATACTACTGACACCTTTTTTCTGTTTCTACCTAGTCGCAAGATAATGTTCAACTGTCAGCTGAAGCATCAAAAAGGTTATATAATAAATGAGCTGGATGCAGCCCATGTTTGGTCTTGTCACTATCTTCTCTTTCACATGTATAGCAGTCTCACATGAGACTATCAAAAATTGCCAAGGCTGACTATGTTTCAAGTCATCCCAAGCGGGGTATTGGGTTAAGTTTTCAACCAGCAATAATCACGCCTCAGATGGACTTCATAGGCTATGATATCGCCTCTGCGAAAGAATGATATATTACAGCTACTCAAACTGTTTACAGTGTTTTGCACAGCTTCTCCTTTAACGGTAACATTGTGTTTTAACATTGCAATGTCTAGCAGTTCGCCCCCTACCTACCACTTTGGTGGATTCTTGATGACATGTCATTCATGGCAAGGTGGGGTACTTATTCAATAGATGTTACCTTTTTCCAGTAGTAAAAAAAACAATATCGAGAGCAAAGCATTTTGGGTAATCTGCACCACTGGCTCAGCTGCAATGGGTCGCAAACCCAAAACCTTTTCAACTCAACCTTGCCACCGCTGCCTCTAGTGGAAGTGTATAACGTGGCTAAGGGTACCTTACTTCTTGCAAGAATTAGAGGCAGTGTGGGGGCAAAACTGGAATTGTGGACCAATACCACCTGTTGCTGAACCTATTCTCCCCAAGACTACTTCTGACTATATTTCATGTCGTTCCAATGTAAAGTTTTGGGTTAAGTTGTCACCCAACAATAACCACTCCTCGGATGGACCTCATAGGCTATGATAATGCCACTGCGATAGAATATCAGAAATCTGCTATTCAAACTGCTTGCAGTATCTCGCACAGCTTCTCGGCAAACTGTATTATTTTTTGTTACATTGGTATGTCTAGCAGTTCGCCCCCTACCTAACACTGGTGGATTCTCGGTTACATGTAATTAATGGCAAGGTGGGGTACTTGTTCAATAGATGTTCCCTTTTTTCCTGGACAAAACCAATATCGAGAGCAAAGCACTTTGGGTAATCAGCACCGCTGGCTCAGCTGCAATGGGGGACGAACCCAAAACCTTTTCATGTAAATCTTGCCATAGCTGCCTCTAGAGGAGGCAAGACAAAGTGGGTCAAGTGGCTTTGGGTAACATACTACTTGCAACAATTCGAGGCAGTGTGGGGGCAAAGCTGAAACTGTGGGCCCAAACCCGCTGTTGCTGAGTTCATTCTCCCGAACCCTACTTCTGACACAGCATATACTACTGACACCTTTTTTCTGTTTCTACCTAGTTGCAAGATAATGTTCAACTGTCAGCTGAAGCATCAAAAAGGTTATATAATAAATGAGCTGGATGCAGCCCATGTTTGGTCTTGTCACTATCTTCTCTTTCACATGTATAGCAGTCTCACATGAGACTATCAAAAATTGCCAAGGCTGACTATGTTTCAAGTCATCCCAAGCGGGGTATTGGGTTAAGTTTTCAACCAGCAATAATCACGCCTCAGATGGACTTCATAGGCTATGATATCGCCTCTGCGAAAGAATGATATATTACAGCTACTCAAACTGTTTACAGTGTTTTGCACAGCTTCTCCTTTAACGGTAACATTGTGTTTTAACATTGCAATGTCTAGCAGTTCGCCCCCTACCTACCACTTTGGTGGATTCTTGATGACATGTCATTCATGGCAAGGTGGGGTACTTATTCAATAGATGTTACCTTTTTCCAGTAGTAAAAAAAACAATATCGAGAGCAAAGCATTTTGGGTAATCTGCACCACTGGCTCAGCTGCAATGGGTCGCAAACCCAAAACCTTTTCAACTCAACCTTGCCACCGCTGCCTCTAGTGGAAGTGTATAACGTGGCTAAGGGTACCTTACTTCTTGCAAGAATTAGAGGCAGTGTGGGGGCAAAACTGGAATTGTGGACCAATACCACCTGTTGCTGAACCTATTCTCCCCAAGACTACTTCTGACTATATTTCATGTCGTTCCAATGTAAAGTTTTGGGTTAAGTTGTCACCCAACAATAACCACTCCTCGGATGGACCTCATAGGCTATGATAATGCCACTGCGATAGAATATCAGAAATCTGCTATTCAAACTGCTTGCAGTATCTCGCACAGCTTCTCGGCAAACTGTATTATTTTTTGTTACATTGGTATGTCTAGCAGTTCGCCCCCTACCTAACACTGGTGGATTCTCGATTACATGTAATTAATGGCAAGGTGGGGTACTTGTTCAATAGATGTTCCCTTTTTTCCTGGACAAAACCAATATCGAGAGCAAAGCACTTTGGGTAATCAGCACCGCTGGCTCAGCTGCAATGGGGGACGAACCCAAAACCTTTTCATGTAAATCTTGCCATAGCTGCCTCTAGAGGAGGCAAGACAAAGTGGGTCAAGTGGCTTTGGGTAACATACTACTTGCAACAATTCGAGGCAGTGTGGGGGCAAAGCTGAAACTGTGGGCCCAAACCCGCTGTTGCTGAGTTCATTCTCCCGAACCCTACTTCTGACACAGCATATACTACTGACACCTTTTTTCTGTTTCTACCTAGTTGCAAGATAATGTTCAACTGTCAGCTGAAGCATCAAAAAGGTTATATAATAAATGAGCTGGATGCAGCCCATGTTTGGTCTTGTCACTATCTTCTCTTTCACATGTATAGCAGTCTCACATGAGACTATCAAAAATTGCCAAGGCTGACTATGTTTCAAGTCATCCCAAGCGGGGTATTGGGTTAAGTTTTCAACCAGCAATAATCACGCCTCAGATGGACTTCATAGGCTATGATATCGCCTCTGCGAAAGAACGACATATTACAGCTACTCAAACTGTTTACAGTGTTTTGCACAGCTTCTCCTTTAACGGTAACATTGTGTTTTAACATTGCAATGTCTAGCAGTTCGCCCCCTACCTACCACTTTGGTGGATTCTTGATGACATGTCATTCATGGCAAGGTGGGGTACTTATTCAATAGATGTTACCTTTTTCCAGTAGTAAAAAAAACAATATCGAGAGCAAAGCATTTTGGGTAATCTGCACCACTGGCTCAGCTGCAATGGGTCGCAAACCCAAAACCTTTTCAACTCAACCTTGCCACCGCTGCCTCTAGTGGAAGTGTATAACGTGGCTAAGGGTACCTTACTTCTTGCAAGAATTAGAGGCAGTGTGGGGGCAAAACTGGAATTGTGGACCAATACCACCTGTTGCTGAACCTATTCTCCCCAAGACTACTTCTGACTATATTTCATGTCGTTCCAATGTAAAGTTTTGGGTTAAGTTGTCACCCAACAATAACCACTCCTCGGATGGACCTCATAGGCTATGATAATGCCACTGCGATAGAATATCAGAAATCTGCTATTCAAACTGCTTGCAGTATCTCGCACAGCTTCTCGGCAAACTGTATTATTTTTTGTTACATTGGTATGTCTAGCAGTTCGCCCCCTACCTAACACTGGTGGATTCTCGATTACATGTAATTAATGGCAAGGTGGGGTACTTGTTCAATAGATGTTCCCTTTTTTCCTGGACAAAACCAATATCGAGAGCAAAGCACTTTGGGTAATCAGCACCGCTGGCTCAGCTGCAATGGGGGACGAACCCAAAACCTTTTCATGTAAATCTTGCCATAGCTGCCTCTAGAGGAGGCAAGACAAAGTGGGTCAAGTGGCTTTGGGTAACATACTACTTGCAACAATTCGAGGCAGTGTGGGGGCAAAGCTGAAACTGTGGGCCCAAACCCGCTGTTGCTGAGTTCATTCTCCCGAACCCTACTTCTGACACAGCATATACTACTGACAACTTTTTTCTGTTTCTACCTAGTTGCAAGATAATGTTCAACTGTCAGCTGAAGCATCAAAAAGGTTATATAATAAATGAGCTGGATGCAGCCCATGTTTGGTCTTGTCACTATCTTCTCTTTCACATGTATAGCAGTCTCACATGAGACTATCAAAAATTGCCAAGGCTGACTATGTTTCAAGTCATCCCAAGCGGGGTATTGGGTTAAGTTTTCAACCAGCAATAATCACGCCTCAGATGGACTTCATAGGCTATGATATCGCCTCTGCGAAAGAATGATATATTACAGCTACTCAAACTGTTTACAGTGTTTTGCACAGCTTCTCCTTTAACGGTAACATTGTGTTTTAACATTGCAATGTCTAGCAGTTCGCCCCCTACCTACCACTTTGGTGGATTCTTGATGACATGTCATTCATGGCAAGGTGGGGTACTTATTCAATAGATGTTACCTTTTTCCAGTAGTAAAAAAAACAATATCGAGAGCAAAGCATTTTGGGTAATCTGCACCACTGGCTCAGCTGCAATGGGTCGCAAACCCAAAACCTTTTCAACTCAACCTTGCCACCGCTGCCTCTAGTGGAAGTGTATAACGTGGCTAAGGGTACCTTACTTCTTGCAAGAATTAGAGGCAGTGTGGGGGCAAAACTGGAATTGTGGACCAATACCACCTGTTGCTGAACCTATTCTCCCCAAGACTACTTCTGACTATATTTCATGTCGTTCCAATGTAAAGTTTTGGGTTAAGTTGTCACCCAACAATAACCACTCCTCGGATGGACCTCATAGGCTATGATAATGCCACTGCGATAGAATATCAGAAATCTGCTATTCAAACTGCTTGCAGTATCTCGCACAGCTTCTCGGCAAACTGTATTATTTTTTGTTACATTGGTATGTCTAGCAGTTCGCCCCCTACCTAACACTGGTGGATTCTCGATTACATGTAATTAATGGCAAGGTGGGGTACTTGTTCAATAGATGTTCCCTTTTTTCCTGGACAAAACCAATATCGAGAGCAAGGCACTTTGGGTAATCAGCACCGCTGGCTCAGCTGCAATGGGGGACGAACCCAAAACCTTTTCATGTAAATCTTGCCATAGCTGCCTCTAGAGGAGGCAAGACAAAGTGGGTCAAGTGGCTTTGGGTAACATACTACTTGCAACAATTCGAGGCAGTGTGGGGGCAAAGCTGAAACTGTGGGCCCAAACCCGCTGTTGCTGAGTTCATTCTCCCGAACCCTACTTCTGACACAGCATATACTACTGACACCTTTTTTCTGTTTCTACCTAGTTGCAAGATAATGTTCAACTGTCAGCTGAAGCATCAAAAAGGTTATATAATAAATGAGCTGGATGCAGCCCATGTTTGGTCTTGTCACTATCTTCTCTTTCACATGTATAGCAGTCTCACATGAGACTATCAAAAATTGCCAAGGCTGACTATGTTTCAAGTCATCCCAAGCGGGGTATTGGGTTAAGTTTTCAACCAGCAATAATCACGCCTCAGATGGACTTCATAGGCTATGATATCGCCTCTGCGAAAGAATGATATATTACAGCTACTCAAACTGTTTACAGTGTTTTGCACAGCTTCTCCTTTAACGGTAACATTGTGTTTTAACATTGCAATGTCCAGCAGTTCGCCCCCTACCTACCACTTTGGTGGATTCTTGATGACATGTCATTCATGGCAAGGTGGGGTACTTATTCAATAGATGTTACCTTTTTCCAGTAGTAAAAAAAACAATATCGAGAGCAAAGCATTTTGGGTAATCTGCACCACTGGCTCAGCTGCAATGGGTCGCAAACCCAAAACCTTTTCAACTCAACCTTGCCACCGCTGCCTCTAGTGGAAGTGTATAACGTGGCTAAGGGTACCTTACTTCTTGCAAGAATTAGAGGCAGTGTGGGGGCAAAACTGGAATTGTGGACCAATACCACCTGTTGCTGAACCTATTCTCCCCAAGACTACTTCTGACTATATTTCATGTCGTTCCAATGTAAAGTTTTGGGTTAAGTTGTCACCCAACAATAACCACTCCTCGGATGGACCTCATAGGCTATGATAATGCCACTGCGATAGAATATCAGAAATCTGCTATTCAAACTGCTTGCAGTATCTCGCACAGCTTCTCGGCAAACTGTATTATTTTTTGTTACATTGGTATGTCTAGCAGTTCGCCCCCTACCTAACACTGGTGGATTCTCGATTACATGTAATTAATGGCAAGGTGGGGTACTTGTTCAATAGATGTTCCCTTTTTTCCTGGACAAAACCAATATCGAGAGCAAAGCACTTTGGGTAATCAGCACCGCTGGCTCAGCTGCAATGGGGGACGAACCCAAAACCTTTTCATGTAAATCTTGCCATAGCTGCCTCTAGAGGAGGCAAGACAAAGTGGGTCAAGTGGCTTTGGGTAACATACTACTTGCAACAATTCGAGGCAGTGTGGGGGCAAAGCTGAAACTGTGGGCCCAAACCCGCTGTTGCTGAGTTCATTCTCCCGAACCCTACTTCTGACACAGCATATACTACTGACACCTTTTTTCTGTTTCTACCTAGTTGCAAGATAATGTTCAACTGTCAGCTGAAGCATCAAAAAGGTTATATAATAAATGAGCTGGATGCAGCCCATGTTTGGTCTTGTCACTATCTTCTCTTTCACATGTATAGCAGTCTCACATGAGACTATCAAAAATTGCCAAGGCTGACTATGTTTCAAGTCATCCCAAGCGGGGTATTGGGTTAAGTTTTCAACCAGCAATAATCACGCCTCAGATGGACTTCATAGGCTATGATATCGCCTCTGCGAAAGAACGACATATTACAGCTACTCAAACTGTTTACAGTGTTTTGCACAGCTTCTCCTTTAACGGTAACATTGTGTTTTAACATTGCAATGTCTAGCAGTTCGCCCCCTACCTACCACTTTGGTGGATTCTTGATGACATGTCATTCATGGCAAGGTGGGGTACTTATTCAATAGATGTTACCTTTTTCCAGTAGTAAAAAAAACAATATCGAGAGCAAAGCATTTTGGGTAATCTGCACCACTGGCTCAGCTGCAATGGGTCGCAAACCCAAAACCTTTTCAACTCAACCTTGCCACCGCTGCCTCTAGTGGAAGTGTATAACGTGGCTAAGGGTACCTTACTTCTTGCAAGAATTAGAGGCAGTGTGGGGGCAAAACTGGAATTGTGGACCAATACCACCTGTTGCTGAACCTATTCTCCCCAAGACTACTTCTGACTATATTTCATGTCGTTCCAATGTAAAGTTTTGGGTTAAGTTGTCACCCAACAATAACCACTCCTCGGATGGACCTCATAGGCTATGATAATGCCACTGCGATAGAATATCAGAAATCTGCTATTCAAACTGCTTGCAGTATCTCGCACAGCTTCTCGGCAAACTGTATTATTTTTTGTTACATTGGTATGTCTAGCAGTTCGCCCCCTACCTAACACTGGTGGATTCTCGATTACATGTAATTAATGGCAAGGTGGGGTACTTGTTCAATAGATGTTCCCTTTTTTCCTGGACAAAACCAATATCGAGAGCAAAGCACTTTGGGTAATCAGCACCGCTGGCTCAGCTGCAATGGGGGACGAACCCAAAACCTTTTCATGTAAATCTTGCCATAGCTGCCTCTAGAGGAGGCAAGACAAAGTGGGTCAAGTGGCTTTGGGTAACATACTACTTGCAACAATTCGAGGCAGTGTGGGGGCAAAGCTGAAACTGTGGGCCCAAACCCGCTGTTGCTGAGTTCATTCTCCCGAACCCTACTTCTGACACAGCATATACTACTGACACCTTTTTTCTGTTTCTACCTAGTTGCAAGATAATGTTCAACTGTCAGCTGAAGCATCAAAAAGGTTATATAATAAATGAGCTGGATGCAGCCCATGTTTGGTCTTGTCACTATCTTCTCTTTCACATGATTAGCAGTCTCACATGAGACTATCAAAAATTGCCAAGGCTGACTATGTTTCAAGTCATCCCAAGCGGGGTATTGGGTTAAGTTTTCAACCAGCAATAATCACGCCTCAGATGGACTTCATAGGCTATGATATCGCCTCTGCGAAAGAATGATATATTACAGCTACTCAAACTGTTTACAGTGTTTTGCACAGCTTCTCCTTTAACGGTAACATTGTGTTTTAACATTGCAATGTCTAGCAGTTCGCCCCCTACCTACCACTTTGGTGGATTCTTGATGACATGTCATTCATGGCAAGGTGGGGTACTTATTCAATAGATGTTACCTTTTTCCAGTAGTAAAAAAAACAATATCGAGAGCAAAGCATTTTGGGTAATCTGCACCACTGGCTCAGCTGCAATGGGTCGCAAACCCAAAACCTTTTCAACTCAACCTTGCCACCGCTGCCTCTAGTGGAAGTGTATAACGTGGCTAAGGGTACCTTACTTCTTGCAAGAATTAGAGGCAGTGTGGGGGCAAAACTGGAATTGTGGACCAATACCACCTGTTGCTGAACCTATTCTCCCCAAGACTACTTCTGACTATATTTCATGTCGTTCCAATGTAAAGTTTTGGGTTAAGTTGTCACCCAACAATAACCACTCCTCGGATGGACCTCATAGGCTATGATAATGCCACTGCGATAGAATATCAGAAATCTGCTATTCAAACTGCTTGCAGTATCTCGCACAGCTTCTCGGCAAACTGTATTATTTTTTGTTACATTGGTATGTCTAGCAGTTCGCCCCCTACCTAACACTGGTGGATTCTCGATTACATGTAATTAATGGCAAGGTGGGGTACTTGTTCAATAGATGTTCCCTTTTTTCCTGGACAAAACCAATATCGAGAGCAAAGCACTTTGGGTAATCAGCACCGCTGGCTCAGCTGCAATGGGGGACGAACCCAAAACCTTTTCATGTAAATCTTGCCATAGCTGCCTCTAGAGGAGGCAAGACAAAGTGGGTCAAGTGGCTTTGGGTAACATACTACTTGCAACAATTCGAGGCAGTGTGGGGGCAAAGCTGAAACTGTGGGCCCAAACCCGCTGTTGCTGAGTTCATTCTCCCGAACCCTACTTCTGACACAGCATATACTACTGACACCTTTTTTCTGTTTCTACCTAGTTGCAAGATAATGTTCAACTGTCAGCTGAAGCATCAAAAAGGTTATATAATAAATGAGCTGGATGCAGCCCATGTTTGGTCTTGTCACTATCTTCTCTTTCACATGTATAGCAGTCTCACATGAGACTATCAAAAATTGCCAAGGCTGACTATGTTTCAAGTCATCCCAAGCGGGGTATTGGGTTAAGTTTTCAACCAGCAATAATCACGCCTCAGATGGACTTCATAGGCTATGATATCGCCTCTGCGAAAGAACGACATATTACAGCTACTCAAACTGTTTACAGTGTTTTGCACAGCTTCTCCTTTAACGGTAACATTGTGTTTTAACATTGCAATGTCTAGCAGTTCGCCCCCTACCTACCACTTTGGTGGATTCTTGATGACATGTCATTCATGGCAAGGTGGGGTACTTATTCAATAGATGTTACCTTTTTCCAGTAGTAAAAAAAACAATATCGAGAGCAAAGCATTTTGGGTAATCTGCACCACTGGCTCAGCTGCAATGGGTCGCAAACCCAAAACCTTTTCAACTCAACCTTGCCACCGCTGCCTCTAGTGGAAGTGTATAACGTGGCTAAGGGTACCTT
This sequence comes from Oncorhynchus mykiss, assembly GCF_057628025.1. Taxonomy (NCBI): domain Eukaryota; kingdom Metazoa; phylum Chordata; class Actinopteri; order Salmoniformes; family Salmonidae; genus Oncorhynchus; species Oncorhynchus mykiss. Next base: position 43,062,536 of record NC_143038.1, on the reverse strand, counting down.
ACTTCTTGCAAGAATTAGAGGCAGTGTGGGGGCAAAACTGGAATTGTGGACCAATACCACCTGTTGCTGAACCTATTCTCCCCAAGACTACTTCTGACTATATTTCATGTCGTTCCAATGTAAAGTTTTGGGTTAAGTTGTCACCCAACAATAACCACTCCTCGGATGGACCTCATAGGCTATGATAATGCCACTGCGATAGAATATCAGAAATCTGCTATTCAAACTGCTTGCAGTATCTCGCACAGCTTCTCGGCAAACTGTATTATTTTTTGTTACATTGGTATGTCTAGCAGTTCGCCCCCTACCTAACACTGGTGGATTCTCGATTACATGTAATTAATGGCAAGGTGGGGTACTTGTTCAATAGATGTTCCCTTTTTTCCTGGACAAAACCAATATCGAGAGCAAAGCACTTTGGGTAATCAGCACCGCTGGCTCAGCTGCAATGGGGGACGAACCCAAAACCTTTTCATGTAAATCTTGCCATAGCTGCCTCTAGAGGAGGCAAGACAAAGTGGGTCAAGTGGCTTTGGGTAACATACTACTTGCAACAATTCGAGGCAGTGTGGGGGCAAAGCTGAAACTGTGGGCCCAAACCCGCTGTTGCTGAGTTCATTCTCCCGAACCCTACTTCTGACACAGCATATACTACTGACACCTTTTTTCTGTTTCTACCTAGTTGCAAGATAATGTTCAACTGTCAGCTGAAGCATCAAAAAGGTTATATAATAAATGAGCTGGATGCAGCCCATGTTTGGTCTTGTCACTATCTTCTCTTTCACATGTATAGCAGTCTCACATGAGACTATCAAAAATTGCCAAGGCTGACTATGTTTCAAGTCATCCCAAGCGGGGTATTGGGTTAAGTTTTCAACCAGCAATAATCACGCCTCAGATGGACTTCATAGGCTATGATATCGCCTCTGCGAAAGAATGATATATTACAGCTACTCAAACTGTTTACAGTGTTTTGCACAGCTTCTCCTTTAACGGTAACATTGTGTTTTAACATTGCAATGTCTAGCAGTTCGCCCCCTACCTACCACTTTGGTGGATTCTTGATGACATGTCATTCATGGCAAGGTGGGGTACTTATTCAATAGATGTTACCTTTTTCCAGTAGTAAAAAAAACAATATCGAGAGCAAAGCATTTTGGGTAATCTGCACCACTGGCTCAGCTGCAATGGGTCGCAAACCCAAAACCTTTTCAACTCAACCTTGCCACCGCTGCCTCTAGTGGAAGTGTATAACGTGGCTAAGGGTACCTTACTTCTTGCAAGAATTAGAGGCAGTGTGGGGGCAAAACTGGAATTGTGGACCAATACCACCTGTTGCTGAACCTATTCTCCCCAAGACTACTTCTGACTATATTTCATGTCGTTCCAATGTAAAGTTTTGGGTTAAGTTGTCACCCAACAATAACCACTCCTCGGATGGACCTCATAGGCTATGATAATGCCACTGCGATAGAATATCAGAAATCTGCTATTCAAACTGCTTGCAGTATCTCGCACAGCTTCTCGGCAAACTGTATTATTTTTTGTTACATTGGTATGTCTAGCAGTTCGCCCCCTACCTAACACTGGTGGATTCTCGATTACATGTAATTAATGGCAAGGTGGGGTACTTGTTCAATAGATGTTCCCTTTTTTCCTGGACAAAACCAATATCGAGAGCAAAGCACTTTGGGTAATCAGCACCGCTGGCTCAGCTGCAATGGGGGACGAACCCAAAACCTTTTCATGTAAATCTTGCCATAGCTGCCTCTAGAGGAGGCAAGACAAAGTGGGTCAAGTGGCTTTGGGTAACATACTACTTGCAACAATTCGAGGCAGTGTGGGGGCAAAGCTGAAACTGTGGGCCCAAACCCGCTGTTGCTGAGTTCATTCTCCCGAACCCTACTTCTGACACAGCATATACTACTGACACCTTTTTTCTGTTTCTACCTAGTTGCAAGATAATGTTCAACTGTCAGCTGAAGCATCAAAAAGGTTATATAATAAATGAGCTGGATGCAGCCCATGTTTGGTCTTGTCACTATCTTCTCTTTCACATGATTAGCAGTCTCACATGAGACTATCAAAAATTGCCAAGGCTGACTATGTTTCAAGTCATCCCAAGCGGGGTATTGGGTTAAGTTTTCAACCAGCAATAATCACGCCTCAGATGGACTTCATAGGCTATGATATCGCCTCTGCGAAAGAATGATATATTACAGCTACTCAAACTGTTTACAGTGTTTTGCACAGCTTCTCCTTTAACGGTAACATTGTGTTTTAACATTGCAATGTCTAGCAGTTCGCCCCCTACCTACCACTTTGGTGGATTCTTGATGACATGTCATTCATGGCAAGGTGGGGTACTTATTCAATAGATGTTACCTTTTTCCAGTAGTAAAAAAAACAATATCGAGAGCAAAGCATTTTGGGTAATCTGCACCACTGGCTCAGCTGCAATGGGTCGCAAACCCAAAACCTTTTCAACTCAACCTTGCCACCGCTGCCTCTAGTGGAAGTGTATAACGTGGCTAAGGGTACCTTACTTCTTGCAAGAATTAGAGGCAGTGTGGGGGCAAAACTGGAATTGTGGACCAATACCACCTGTTGCTGAACCTATTCTCCCCAAGACTACTTCTGACTATATTTCATGTCGTTCCAATGTAAAGTTTTGGGTTAAGTTGTCACCCAACAATAACCACTCCTCGGATGGACCTCATAGGCTATGATAATGCCACTGCGATAGAATATCAGAAATCTGCTATTCAAACTGCTTGCAGTATCTCGCACAGCTTCTCGGCAAACTGTATTATTTTTTGTTACTTTGGTATGTCTAGCAGTTCGCCCCCTACCTAACACTGGTGGATTCTCGATTACATGTAATTAATGGCAAGGTGGGGTACTTGTTCAATAGATGTTCCCTTTTTTCCTGGACAAAACCAATATTGAGAGCAAAGCACTTTGGGTAATCAGCACCGCTGGCTCAGCTGCAATGGGGGACGAACCCAAAACCTTTTCATGTAAATCTTGCCATAGCTGCCTCTAGAGGAGGCAAGACAAAGTGGGTCAAGTGGCTTTGGGTAACATACTACTTGCAACAATTCGAGGCAGTGTGGGGGCAAAGCTGAAACTGTGGGCCCAAACCCGCTGTTGCTGAGTTCATTCTCCCGAACCCTACTTCTGACACAGCATATACTACTGACACCTTTTTTCTGTTTCTACCTAGTTGCAAGATAATGTTCAACTGCCAGCTGAAGCATCAAAAAGGTTATATAATAAATGAGCTGGATGCAGCCCATGTTTGGTCTTGTCACTATCTTCTCTTTCACATGTATAGCAGTCTCACATGAGACTATCAAAAATTGCCAAGGCTGACTATATTTCAAGTCATCCCAAGCGGGGTATTGGGTTAAGTTTTCAACCAGCAATAATCACGCCTCAGATGGTGGTTAAAATAATTTATTACAATCAATACCATTCATACAATTACAAAATCATAATTCTCATTCATTCTTAATTAATTCTATTTACAAAAACATCAAACAAAAACAAACCTCAGGGGAGCATCGTCCCTCCCCGTCATACCTAACCAATACCTAACCCTTTCCCTATCTCCCCTTCCCTAATCTATCCCCTTACCAAACTCACTCTAACACTCCCAGCCCTAAACCCCCTTTCCACCTCTCCCGTGCCGCATGCTTCCCCCACTTCCTCTCCTCCCTCTTCATCTTCCCCCTCAAATCACCTTCCACCCTTCTCACTATCCCTTCCACCCCCCAATCTCTCCCTGTCTTGACTAAATTCTGCCTGGCTTCCCACAGTCCCTTTTTAAAGAGACTCATGAGAAGCCAGAGCAGAAACCTGTCCCTATCCGTTCCCTTTGCTCTCCCTACGCCTCTCTCTAGCCTAGCCCATGTCAAAACAAAATCACTCCTAACCACACCTAGCATTACCCGTGCCCTAGCCCAGACTAGTCCGGCAAAGGCACAGTCCCAAAAGGCATGGCGCACAGTCTCCTCCCTGCCACAAGAGGATCTTGGACAGATGGGGGATTGCACCAAACTATACCGGTACAAGATGGCACGTACCGGCAAGCGCTTATGGAGGCCCAACCAATTCAGGTCCTTGAGCCTATTGTCCAGGCCCCGCGCCTGCACTCCCTCCCAGACCACTGACGAGATGCCCGCTACAGGCGCAGGACTCCCTGCCTGCCTGACCTCCTCGTACAGGTGCCTGTGGTCTAAACCTACTCGGGCAACTTCAACCTCGGGGTGCGCACGCAGCCACTTGGCCGCATGGCCAAAATGCCACGGCAGCTGTTCCGCCCGAGGACCCGCGTTAGACCACACCATTACGCTTCTCGCCTTATACGAGAAGAACACCCGCAGGAGGTAACCGGACGGGTGTATAACCGGACGAGCAAGCTCCGTCAACAAGAAAGAAACAAAAATGGCGTCCAGCTTGAGGGGGAAATGTGGTACCCCCCTACCTCCCTCCCCGATGGGACAGATCATGCGTGCCCTGGCGACCCACTCGCACCTGCCACTCCACATAAACTGAAACACAAGCCTCACTAGAGGCCTCCTCAGACAAGCCGGCAATGGGTAGATGTATGCCACATACAAAAGAGACGGCAACACATCCACCTTTAGGACCAGGACTTTGCCCATAAAAGACAAATACCTAGCCTTCCACATTGCTAGCTTCCTCTGTACCACTGCGATACGCATGTTCCAGTTTAGCGTCGCTGAGCCGGAGGTCTCAAAATGAACCCCGAGAATCCTCAGGGCCCCTTCACAGAGAGATAACCCCCCAGGCACATCCGTTCTACCGCGCCATCTTCCGAAAAACTTGACGGAAGACTTTGCATGGTTCAGAACTGCTCCCGACGCTCGGGTGAAATCCCCAAAGATGGCAAGGGACCTTGTCAGGCACGAGTCCTTGCACAACAGCAAGGAAGTGTCGTCGGCGTACTGCGTCATCTTAACACGCAGCCCACCGCTTCCAGGGATCAACAAGCCTTCCACCCCTGTGTCTGCCCTAATGGCAGCCCCCAGAGGCTCCATGTACAGAACGAAGAGGAGAGCCGAGAGTGGGCATCCCTGCCTGACCCCAGACGAGAGGTCAAAAACGTCACCTAAGTGACTATTTACACTAACTCGACACCCCGCTCCGACATATAAAGTACGGATCCATCCTATAAACTTCTCCCCAAATCCTAATCTACCTAACACCCTGAATAGAAAAGATCTATTCACGCGATCAAAAGCTTTCGCCTGATCTAGCGCTGCTACCATTAAAGGCAGCCCTCTATCTTCAACCCAAGCGATGGAATCCCTGATCAACTGTAGGTTCCATCTTATAGAGCGGCCCTCTACCTCGCACGTCTGATCCTCGTGGACGACGTAGGGAAGGGCTGTGCGCAACCGGTCTGCTAAAACCTTTGCAAGAATCTTGTAATCTACGCACAGCATGGTCAATGGCCGCCAGTTGCCAAGGTCAGTTGCTTCCCCCTTCTTATAAAGAAGTGACAGCACACCAACAGCCAGGACACCAACACCCCCCCGGGACCCCCGTCTCAAGGATGGCCTTCAAGACTTCGAGAACCACTGTTCCAAGTATACCCCAAAACTTGAGGTAAAACTCAGCCGGCAGCCCATCCATCCCAGGCACCTTCCCTTTTCCCATCCTCCTAAGAGCGCTCTCAACCTCTTCTAGTGAGATCTGGGCCTCCATCACGTCTCTAATGTCCTCTGGCAACCGCCGGGACAAGTGTTCTAAAAACACGTTTCCCTGCTCTACATCTATTTCCCTTTCCTTAAATAAACCTTGGAAATGATCAGTTGTCACCCTGACCATTTCCTCTGGTTTACTTACTATACTACCATTTTCTTCCCTAACTCCCTGCATTACCTTCCTACTCTGTCTGGCCCTAACATACACCGACTTAAAGAACATAGCGGAACAAGTCTCATTATGTTCTAGAAAGCCACTATGCGCACGCTCCAGGAAAGCTCGAGCCTTCTGCTCCTGCAGCTCCCTGAGCTGCGCCTTTAGGGTTGCGAATCTCTCCCAGTCAATTGACCCGCCGAGGTTGCCTGCCTCGTACTCGAGTTCAATTAACCTTTGGATACGATCCACCTCCCTCCTTTCCTCCCTTTTTTTCCTTCTACAATATCCTATTATAAAAGCCCTTATCCTCCCCTTGACTAAATCCCACCACTCTAACACCCCCTCGCACATGGACCGGAGGCCGTCAAGCCTCCGAAAGAAACAAAAAAATGCATCAACGAAAGCCTGCTCCTCCAGTATATCCCGATCTAACTTCCAGTACCCCCCACCGAAGAGGCAGACTGGCGACCCCACCTGCAGGAACACCCCGTCGTGATCCATGAAGAAAACAGGCAACAGCCGCCCAGACAACTGACCCAAAGACCTGGATACAAAAAATGTAGTCGAGCCTCCGCGCAACCCCCCTGGAGTTACGCCATGTAGGACCGACCATTGCCGGAGTAGTGTGCAGGCCACCATCAACCAGACCATGGCAAGCCATTAGCCCAGAGATGGCACCTGCACTGCTATCACCGCCTACCCCTAAATCTATATTAAAGTCTCCTCCTATCACCAAGTGCCTGTTTGTAACACACAGGGGCGCCAGACAGTCCACCATCTCCCTCCTGTCTGCCGCCACCTGTGGCCCATACACCCCAATTAACCTATATCTAGCTTCTCTAAACTTAACATCTATCCCCAAAACTCTACCCTGCATTATTACAAAAGTGTTCTCTATTTTAACCTCTCTATGCCCACACAAAATCCCTACTCCTGTTGAGTGCACCCCTCCTATGCCCCAAAAAGATTCCCCCTTATCCCACTCCCTCTTAAATCTACACACATCCCCACCATCCCTCAGGTGAACCTCCTGTAAAAAACAGAAATCAAACCCCACACCCTCTAAATAACAAAAAACCGCCCTCCTTTTAACATTATCCCTTAACCCCCTAACATTTAGACTAAAAAAAGAAACAGAACTATTCATTTAATTATTTACAACAAATAAAAAACCCAAAACCCAAAGAAAAACCAGGAGACTCACCCGATGCTCCCCTGGTCCATCTCCACCGGCGGGGACGTCCTCTCCTCTCCTGACGCCCCCCCGTCCTCCATCCCAACCCATGATCCAGGCAGTGTGTTGGGTCCTCCCTCCCCCCTCCCTGTTTGCCTCGGGGCTGCATGTAGGGGACCCCATCTCCCCAAACAGGAGTTGGGATCCCTCTAGCAAACAACCCACCGACCCCTCACTGGAGTCATCCACTAAAATGCAAGGGGCTGAGGCAAACCGGGAGGAGAAATTACCCTCCCCCTAAAATAGGCCTGGAATTAGTTAATTGGTTGATCTAAGAGTTGACTGATGTTAAGAAATGTAGATACCGTTAAAATCTAAACAAATAAGGAGCGGTACGCTGTGAATTAACGTGTGGAAATTTGAATGTGTATGTAATGTATATAATGTTTTCTTTAAATGAGGTAAACAGGTATGCCCTGGGTTACTGTTGTTATGTTTTATTGTAAGTGTTTTGTTATTCATGATACTTAGAAAATACAATGTAAGGTAAGGTTGGATTTTTTTGTGACTGCTTTACATAATGAGATAGCAGACATGTGTACTCTGTAGGTAGTTTTGCACATTTGGATAGACATAAGATCATCGATACCATATTAATCACTGTAGGTGATATCCCAGTGTGGACACAACACCCAGTTGTGGGACCACTAATTATGCAATATTTTGATAATGGTATGGGTTTCCCTGTTCACATAGGGAGGGTTTGAAATCTAAGAACAGCCCTAACCGGTTTCTCCTTTTGTCATGTCTGTCTCATTCCCTGCTTGTTTTCTGTGAGTGTGTGAGTGACAGAGCAGGAACCATGGGAGCACATGGGAGCAGAGAACACAGCATTCCAGATCCCCCAAGGGGGGCCCTGAAGGTTATGGCGGATATGCGGGGAAAGGACGTTCTGGATGAGGTGAAATTGTGGCATAGGGAAGCAGGCTTTCATTTGACAGGGACACTGAGTGTGAGGATGTTAGATGAAGTCAGGGAAAGACTGACAAGAGTATGAAGGGACCAAAAAAGGTGAAAAGGATAAGATAGATTGGGTTAAGTTCAGTAAATGGGAAAGACAGGCAGAAAGGTGTGTGGGCGGCAGGTAGCCTAGTTGTTAGTGTTGGGCCAGTAACCGAAAGGTTGCTAGATCAAATCCCCGAGCTGACAAGGTAAAAATCTGTCATTATGTCCCTGAACAAGGCAGCTAACCCACTGTTCATAGGCTCTCATTGTAAATAAGAATTTGTTCTTACCTGACTTGCCTAGGTAAAATTTTAAAAAGGCATACACAGAGACAGGACCAATTTTGAGGAAAGCCCTGTCAGAATATGGTTGTACAGACTGAGGAAGAAGAGAAACAAACAAAGATGAGACAGTGAAAAAGAACAGGAAGGACGATGAGAGATTTCCCCCCTTCCTGTTTTTCTCCTTCTAATCTCTACCCAATGCGGCCTGTGCCTGTGGCTGTGGCTGTTGCTGCGGCTATCGACCTTCCTCCTCCTCTGATAACTACCCAGTGGATGCCCTAGCTCTGCACTCCACTGCACCTCCTCCCCCAACTCCACAGTTAAAATTGCGCCTCCCCTCCCATATGAATCTCCCCTAGTAGCAGCGGTGGACAAACTGCTCTCTGGACCGGTAATGCTGGGTGGAACATCAACTCCAAAACCACCCAGAATGGGTGCTGCTGGAGGAGCCAGAGCAGCAGGTTAGAAGAGCAACAACCCCTTCTCACAACCACCCGTAGCCAGCCAGGTGGAGGATGATGGCGACAACAGTGATACGTCCTCAGAACTGAGCAGCAGCTTCCCTACTCTCTTCCCCTCCACTTAAGAGCTGTCTGCAAAGGAAGAGAGACCCGCAGACACCCTCACCATATGATCCAGCACCAGATATGTATCAACAGTACCTTCTGATGTCATGCCCAAACCCTCAGCCATGACCAGCTGCAAGCCATGCTGATTTGGCTGCCTGGCAACCAATCGTGTATATCCAGAGAACATAGAGACACAATGAAATTAAAGACATTGTTGAGGATCTACCTGACCCCAGCAAAGATGCGATAAGGTTTGCAACAGAAATTAGGGTTCTGTCAGGACAGTACCAGCCATCTGCAGCTGAGATAGTCCATATCTGTAAGAAGAAACTGGGGCATAGGTGGGCTGATGTACAAGGAGACTTTGATTTACAACCAGCTCTGGGCTGAGAATGGTCTATATCAGGACCAACTGGTGGCCATGTTGGGAAGAATAGGATCACTGTATCCCAACAAGAATGACTGGACTACCATCTGAGAATGCAGCATGGAGAAGGATGAGAGCCTGGAAGTGTATCAAAGGAGACTGGAAACCTGTTTCAGGTTGCATAGTGGCATCAGACCAAATTAACAGGCATATGGAGATCTGTTGAAAGACAACATGGTGAGGGGCCTGACACCAGACCTGGAGAAAGCGGTGAGAACCCCCTGTATCAGTTGAGAAACTGATCCTCTGGCCACTGTGGTACAATATTGCAAACATGCTGAGAAACAACAATGTGCTCAAAAGGAAGAAAAGAAGGAATACTCAGAAATTGCAAGCTGCCCTGTTGACATTCTACCAGGGGCAGGTGCCTGCTGGAGTGGGAGGAGGTGGAAAACCCAAACTTGGAAGTTGCTTCACCTGCGGCAAGCCCTGAAAAGGTGCACTGTGCTCAATCCAGCAACTTTGTTGCCAACCAAGGAGGATGGAGAGACACATGACTGTACAGCTTTGGTGGAGCTTGAATCTAAACCAAGGTCAGATTTGACTGATGTCCCTTTGCAGAATGCTAATTTGGAAATCTTCGTAGACAAAGCTTTCAACAAAATCCAACTCAAACATGTACACCGCATCGGACAGAGAGGGCAGAGGTATGAACACCCAATTGTTGCCAAATTTGCTTTCTTTAAAGATAAAATAATGGTTAAAAGCCTGGGTAAATTTGGCATGAATTACCAGTTCCCGAAGGAAATTGTAGAATGGCGTAAAGTTCTGTATACAATTTAAGGAAAATAGATTAAAAGGGAACCCTCTCGGTGTGATTGTGTGGTTGGAGACAGGTGTGCTGGAGTCAGAGCAGATCCCTGCCAACCTCAAATCGTTCCATAAATCAAGAACTCTACAAATACTCATTCCTGACACTTCCACTCTGCCAGATCGTCATCTCTGCTCAGTAAATTGTTATCCTAGCCTTTTGTTAGTTCTTAATATCCTGTTGCTCTGCTGTGCTTGTTTCCCTGCCTTACACTGATTTGTCCTCTCATTGCAGTTACCGCTCTGTCTCTGGCTCCTGTATCACATCTCACCACCCAACCACCTTGCTCTGGATTTCACTCACCACCACTACCTTGGATTCCCCTCAGGGCCTGTTTACCCTGTTCAACTCAGTCAACTCAAACCTCACTCTACACTTCTGGTTTTTCTGCAACTCATCTGAGCTACCCCAGTTCTGCACTCGATATGTCTCTGTGTACAATACACATTTTGGTTCATTCATCCCTGCTTCCGCATCTGAGTCCACTCTTGGGTTCCCCTGTGTTCGCTCCGCATAACAATCTCCCCATTTCTGCCCATTTCTTTGCAGAGTTTTGTAAGGCCTTCTCATACAGCTGCAACTGTATATGCATTCGTAAACCAAGACTATTCTTGAGTTGGGCTCTGGGATGGTGCAACTGTTGAGAATGTGAGCCTATGGTTGTGTGGGGAAAGGGGTTGAGTGTGTGGGTGTATGTGTGTATCTCACTGCTGTGAGGGAGTAAAATATGTTAGGGACAATATAGGATGATTCACAATAATTGTTTGCTATTATAATAATTGCTTGCAATTATGTAATTTTGGTAATGGCGAGACTGGTGAGAGGTAGAATCCTTTGCATAAATTGCCTACATTAATACAAATAGTAATAGCTAGTTATGGAAAATAAGAAAGGATTTTAAAAATATATTTATTTTTTTGATGGCTATATATAATACAAATCAAGATGAGGGCGATGGAAATGCATTTGGTGGTTGATCTATTTCTGTTCTGGGAGTGGCACTGTGTGCTCTTTTCGAAAGATGGATCCCAGTCTCTTCAGAGCTATGGGATCCGGGGGTCGGGGGTGGTCTGCCAGGCATTGGGATGAGGAGGGCTTTTAGCGGGTGAAATAGTGGGGACCAATTGGAGATTTACTTAGTAGCAATGCAAATATCATGGTACAGCTATATAGACACTTAATCATCATGTTACATTTTAATGGTATGTTTACAAACATATATTTTGATAAATAGAATTGAAAGTTGTGTTTCATTATGGTAAGTGGTGAAACAAGTATAGCCAGTTATAATCGTAATGCCTTAGGAGATAATAAGAAAAGACGATCAGTATTTACCCAAGGGTCCCAAGGGTCCGTAAAGAAAGACTCATGTAAAGGCCAAATTACAGAGGGGGAACATCTTGATGCAATTACAAGCCGTTAAGGCTGGGAAAACTCCAGGGTTGGATGGCATACCAGTGGAAGTATACCAAACCTTTTTTGATGTACTCAGAGGACCATTTTTATCATGTTTTAACCACTCCTATATAAATGGTAGATTATCGGAAACGCAACAAGAAGGTCTGAAATCATTATTACTAAAACAGGAGCCAAGTGGACTACAGGCCTGGTTTTCATAGCTGATTTTGAAAAGGCTTTTGATAAAGTATGACTGGAGTTTATATATAAATGCCTGGAATATTTATATTTTGGGGAATCTCATAAAATGGGTTAAAGTTATGTATAGTAACCCTAGGTGTAAAATAGTAAATAATGGCTACATCTCAGAAAGTTTTAAACTATCTAGAGGAGTAAAACAAGGTTGTCCACTATCGGCATATCAATTTATTATTGCCATCGGAATGTTAGCTGTTAAAATTAGATCAACAACAATAATATTAAAGGATTAGAAATCTGTGGCTTAAAAACTAAGGTGTCATTGTACGCTGATGATTCATATTTTTTTTAAAACCACAATTAGAATCCCTTCACGGACTCATAGAGAATCTAGATACTTTTGCTAACCTCTGGATTAAAACCAAATTATGATAAGTATTGGATCACAAAAAAATGCTAATTTTACATTACCGTGTAGTTTACCAATAAAATGGTCTGATGGGGATGTGGACACACTCGGTATACAAATCCAAAGAGAAATAAATTATCTCACTCCAATACATTTTTCTAGAAAGTTAGCAAAAATAGATAAGATCTTGCTATCATGGAAAGGATCCTTCATGGATTCTTCATGGAAAGGATCTTGCTATCATGTCATTTTGTGTAAAAATCACCCTGATTAACTTGTTGAATCTAGGGGTCATTTTTTTACATTTTTTAATAACGTTTCCAAAGTTATTTGCTATTTTTCAGGACCAGAAAATAGAATATGCATATAATTGACAGCTTAGGATAGAAAACACTAAAGTTTCCAAAACTGTAAAGATATTGTCTGTGAGTATAACCAAACTGATATTGCAGGCAAAATAATGAGAAAAATCCAATCAGGAACGCAGCGGTTTCAAAATAAGAGTCCCTTCCTATGCTTCCCTATTGAGCAGTGAATGGGATATCAACGAGATTCATTTTTCTATGGCTTCCTTAATGTGTCTAGTATCACAAGACATAGTTTCAGGCTTTTATTTTGAAAAATGAGCCTGAGCGACAACATTGCGTCAGTGTCCACCTGATGGCTCTTTGTGTATTTCTCGCGCAAAAGACAGAGGTAGCCATTTTTCCACCCGGTCTTACTGAAAAAAGCTCTGTCCCGGTTGATTTATAAATGGAATAGATATTTGAAAAACACCTTGAGAATTGATTATAAACAACATTTGCCATGTTTCTGTCGATATTATGGAGCTAATTTGGAATATTTTTCGGCGTTGTCGTGACCGCAATTTCCGGTTGTTTTCTCGACCAAACGTGAAGAACTAACGGAGCTATTTTTGGCAACAAAAATAATTTTTCTGGAAAAAAGGAACATTTGCTATCTAACTGGGAGTCTCGTAAGTGAAAACATCCGAAGCTCATCAAAGGTAAACGATTTAATTTGATTGCTTTTCTGATTTTCGTGGCCAAATTGCCTGCTGCTAGCTAGGCATAATGCTATGCTAGGCTATCGATAAACTTACACAAATGCTTGTCTTGCTTTGGCTGTAAAGCATATTTTCAAAATCTGAGATGACAGGGTGATTAACAAAAGGCTACGCTGTGTTTGAATATATTTCACTTGTGATTTCATGAATATGAATATTTTCTAGTAAGATTTCTTGTCCGTTGCGTTATGCTACTTACTGTCAGTTGATGACAATTCTCCCGGATCCGGGATGGGTAGTTACACTCTAGTCATATCACAGTTGACCTATTTGCTTATGGTTTTGCCTACCCCTAGTGACCTGCTTTTTAAATTATATGAACAAAAAATATTAAATTTAATTTAGAATGGCAAGCCAGACAAAATTAAAAGGGCCTATTTATATAACGAATATGAATTCGGAGGGCAGAAATGATCACACTAAAGGCATCAGTCATACAAAAGTTATACTTAAATCCAAACTGGTTCCCTAGTAAATTGGTATGTCTCACCCCATGTTCAAGAATGGCCTTTTCCCTTTATTAAGATTACACCTGCTCACTTTCGGTTGTTTGAAAAGGAAATAATCTCCAAAATATCGTTATTTTTTAAACAAGCCTTCGAACGTTGGTTGCAATTTCAGTTTAATCCACCTGAAAAGACAGAACAAATAACACAACAAATATTGTGGTTAAACTCAAATATACTAATTGATTAAAAAAAACTTTTTTTTTTTGATGAATTAAAAAAAACAAAAGTACAATTTTAGTGAATGATCTCATAAATAGGACTGATGGAGTTATGTCACACATGCAGCTAACACAGACATTTAGAAATGTCTGCTCTACCCTAAATTCCAACCAACTAATTGCAGCATTACCACAAAAAATGGAAGAGTATGTATGTCGGCCCTGCATTAAAGAACATAAATGGTTCAAGTGTGATAAATAAAAACATATACCAATTTCATTTAAGGACCAAACAATTGACAGCTGTGCCATATAAATTGCAAAATAGTTGGGAAGAGATTTTCGATGTACCCATTCCATGGCACATGGTTTATGAATTGACACACAAAACAATGCCGGATTCAAAACTTCACATTTTTCATTTTAAATTTCCATACAAAATTATTGCAACCAATAGAATGTTATATATATGGGGGATACAATCTTCCCAGCTCTGCAAATTATGCTGTGAGGACCCAGAGTCATTAGATCATTTATTTTGTTATTGTCCATATGTATCTAGTTTTTGGTCACTTTGGTCATTTGCCTAGAACTAATTCTACAGATAGCAATACTGGGTGATTTAAAAAGCCATAGTCGATCAAACAATAATATAATAATTATTTTACCAACATTTTTTATCTTTAATTTACAATCTGTAGAAGCTATGAGAATAGAAAGGTTCAGTACTTTTGTGAAGCATCACAGCACAGTTGAAAAATATATGGCATATAGAAATCCAAAATGGATGGTGTTAAGAAATAGATGGTAGAGGTTGAATGGAGCTGAAGGGTGGGACTAATAGCAAGATAACCAATGTAAAACATACGGTGTCTGTAAAATGTATATAGGTTCAGAAATTTGGTGAAATAGCAGATTTACAAATAGAAATCAAACTGGATGGACATGGGTTGGATTTTTTTTTCTCATTTTGTCTGTCATAGTTGAAGTGTACCTATGATGAAAATGACAGGCCTCTCTCATCTTTTTAAGTGGGAGAACTTGCACAATTGGTGGCTGACTAAATACTTTTTTGCCCCACTGTATATATGTATGAATGTTTATGTATGCATATGTACATGTATGGGTATGTACGTGTATGTATATGGATATTGGAAATGGGAATGGGAATGATGCAGACAATTACATTGATCGAAGCAACAATCTTTCCGCAATATTAAGTTGATCCACCCCTAAAAAAAGAGGGAAAAAAGAAAGGAGAACCAACTGTTGCCTATGCTGTAACAACAGCGGCAACAACACTTAAGAGTGCTAAATTACCACCACACCTCTCAGCTCAGGTTACTGTTTGCATTCACAAGAGCTTGTATATTGGCTAAAGGCCAGTCAGTCTCCATTTTACACAGACAGCAGATATGCATTTGGTGTGGTACATGATTTTGAAACTCTGTGGAAACAACGTAGCTTCCTAAGCTCCACCGGCAAGACTATTGCTCACTCCAAACTTGTTGATAACCTGTTGAAAGCAATTCTTCCCTCTGAAATTGCTGTTTGCAAGTGTTTGACACATACGGACTCCTCTGATCCTGTCTCTAAAGGAAACACAATGGCGGATTTGGCAACCAAAGCTGTGGCTGTGTCTTTTGACTCACCTGTGTTACAGATGGTTTCACTTCCTGTTCAGAACCTTTTCTCTCCCACTGACATTTCTGATTTGCAGTCTTCTGTAGGTCCTGTTCGAGCTGATGAAATGGAAGAGGCTGTGTACTTATGACCAGGTGCAGAAACTGTGGTTGGGCCCGGCTGGGCTACCAACTTTACCACGTTCTTGTTTCCCCTATCTTGCTAAGTTGGCCATGTGTCAAGGGGAGTGGTTAATTTTGTAAATAATTTTTGGTTTGCACCTGGATTTTCTGTGTTTGCTGAACAATATTGTGCAAAATGTGTGATTTGTATGAATAACAATACAGGAAGGGGAATTCCCATGCCCGTGTCTGCTTACCCAACCCCAGAAGGGCCTTTTGAGCATGTGATGATGGATTTCATTGAGTTGTCACCCTGTCTGGGTTACAAATATTGTGGATGCCTTCTCTATGTGGGTGGATACATTTCCATACAAGCATGCCACAGCAATGGCTGTTGCAAAGAACCTACTGAGGGAAATCATTCCTAGGTGGGGTCTGCCATCCAAATTATCATCTGACAATGATTCACATTTTTTGTAAATTCGGTAATACAGAACATGTCAGAAAGTCTGCAAATTGACCTTAGAACTCATTGTAGTTATAGGCCACAGGCCGGGGGGACTGGTGGAGAGAGCTAATCAGACCCTGAAAGTTAAGATGGTTAAACTTATGGCAGAGACTGGTCTTCCCTGGGTCACTGTGATGCTTTTGGCACTGATGTACATGAGGGGGTGAGCTCATGGAACCACTGGGTTGGCCCCTCATGAGATACTGACTGGTAGACCTATGAGGATGTTAAATACCCCTTTCCCACAGAACAAGCTGACTCTGATGGGCTGCGATGACGACATGGTAAATTACTGTACCGCTCTAAACAATGTTCTGAAGGCAATTTTTTCAAGTGTGAAAGCAGCTTTGCCTCAGCCCCTGGTGGTAATCCTACATAAACTTCAACCTGGTGACTGGGTTGTGGTCAAGGACCTGAGGAGGAAGCATTGGACCTAGCAGAGGTGGACTGGCCCGTTCCAGGTGTTGCTGATAACCCCCACCGCTGTTCGAGTGGATGAGAGATCGACATGGGTACACTCCAGCCACTGCAGGAAGGTGCCATATGATCCTGTTCCAGAGGTACCGGAGGATGGGCATCCGCCTGCCATGACCTAGTTGGCCATGGGAGAATCAGGATGAAGTCAGAAGAATGCTGGTCGTTGCATTCTTTGCCAGCGAGAGGGGGAAAAGGGCCAAATTCCACTGCAGTCCCAAAGGTGGGACCTAAATAACAGCCACTCCCGCTCAAGCCAATGGCAGGCTCAGAATAGGAGTCCAGTAAACAATAGCCACCCTGAGACCAGAAGAAGCAGGAGGCAGGCGCATCCACTGGATGAGCATCACAGCCAGAATCACGAGGGAAACACTTGGTGGTCACTGCTTAATTATACTGTAAAAACTGAACTGATGTTATAAAATACCTCTTGTTATGTATGTAGTCTTTTACCACACTCAGCGATCTCGCCATTCTTACAGTATTCAGTAGAGGCCAGCATTAATGACACTATGTGCACTGGAAGTGCTCTTATCAAATTAAACTTCATGGGGTAAACCTTCACAGGGTAAAACTATGAAGGAAAAATGCGTTAATGGTGATTTGTAAGTTACAAAAGATATAAGAGTCGGATTTGATTGTAAACATTGGTGTACTAAAATTATTTAAAAACCTAGACACAGTGTACCAGAACCTATTCTAATCCAACCCTGGCAAACCCCATTCCCGAACCTGCCATTGTCACAACCCACATAATATCTCCATACCATGATCTAATGAATCCTATTTGGGATTGTCAACATTTGTTAAATATAGAGTCTTCCCACTAGGATGTACCTGGATAAATGGAACATGTGATTCTAACTGCCCCGTTAAAATGAATGTGGGGCACACCACTATTCAGGCAGAAACAGACGAGCGCTCTCGACATCAATATTGCTCAGCTACGTTTACTGATGATTATAGGATCTGTGGTGATAAGGCATACCTTTCTTTACCAACATATTGGACAAACTGAATATATCCTTTGTTGTAATGCATAAAACAAACTTCTCTATTCCAAGCAGATGAAAACAGGTTAGAAGGAGCATTTCACAATTGAATGACGTTCCAATTGAGTCACAATGATCCTCGAAACTTGAGAAGTTTCGGAAAATGCCCTTGAGTTAGACCGATTGGGATATCATTTAGATATCATTTAGGTAAATCTAACCACTTCAGGATTTTCAATAATGAGCCGCTCGCCTCATGGCTATACAGAATAGAGTAGCACTTGGCATGTTACTGGCACGGGAAGGGGGAGTGCGCCAAATGATAGGTGAACATTGCTGTACATTCATACCCCAGGGTGAGGGTAACTTGACTATTGTAGTGGAACATCTGAAAGAGCTCAGCGGTGATCTCGCAAAAGAACACCAACCAGAAAACGATTGGAATCCGTTTGGATGGGTTCAATCATTATTTGGTGTTATGGGAGCAACAGTTTTTCATTGGCTCATTTATGGCCCAGTAATCTTTTTTGCTGTACTATTTCTTATTTGTCTGTGTTAAAAAGCTTTGTTGTAAAGTGCTGGATACTGCCCTTACTATGCCATTGCTTGTTGATCATGCTGACTTTGAGGATGATGATGAGAATAATGATGATGTATCTATAAATGATAGAATGCCTAATTAAGACCTATTTCCCATTCCTGATTACATATCTGATGATGAGGACCCTAACCCTGATCTTAGGGCTAAGGGTATTGAACTAATGGTACACTCAATTTGTAAGAAATGTCCCAAGGTAGGTAGATGTTCTTGGTGTTAAAAATCAATGAATGGTAAGGATGGAAATTCTTAACCATTCTGACCTCTACCTTTGTGCATGGTGCCTGTGGGATGACTGTCCTATTTGCTGTAATGAAGCTTGTTGTGACTTTGTTTTTTGTTTCATTTTCTGTTACCAATTGACTGTGTTTGGATAAGAAAGGTCTAAAACTCAGAAACCCAAAGGAAGGCTGTTTATAATGGATGAAATATCAGGCACAAACTTTGTTTGTTTAAATGTATGTTTACCGATAATCATGTAATGATTGTACCCTTAAATTGTTGTGGAAGAAACTTAGTTTCTTGAGAGGGGAATGTGACAGAAAAAATATGTATTTACCTAATTTGGTGGATATTTAACAATTATTTACTCAACAAACAGTAAGATATTTATGTTCTGCTAATGCTGTGTTAAAGAGATGGTTTCCACTCTAGCTTCCTGCAGTTAGTCTGGGCATCTGGTTAAGGAAATGGGTTTTGTTAAGGATTGCTTGAGCTGACAATGACTTGGTGATAAAAACCTAAAAGCTGGCATTCCATAGACAAGATGTGATGTGTGGAGAAACTAAGCCGAGTTGGAAGTAAAACGACATCCCCTGCTGATAACTAGGAGATGGACCAAGGTGGCTTATGGAAAGCATATAAATGACTGCCTAAGCATTTAGGGCCTATATAAGATCTCTGTTTTTTCGTTATCAGTTAATTAAGCTCTCAGCAACACAACTTAGAGTGTGCGGTCTACGGTTTCATTCTTGAAATAATTAATTGATGTTGAATAAAGATGATTGTTTGAGTAATTGTCCAAGTCTTTCTCAGTACTGAAATTTCCACTACAAGTCCTCAACTGGCAGCTTCATTAAATAGTACCCGCAAAACACCAGTCTCAACGTCAACAGTGAAGAGGTGACTCTGGGATGATGGCCTTCTTGCTCAGTTGTGCACCGGGGCCTACCACTCCTCTTTCTTTTCTGGTTAGAGCCAGTTTGCGCTGTTCTGTGAGGGAGTTGTACAAGATCTTCAGTTTCTTGGCAATTTCTCACATGGAATAGCCTTCATTCCTCAGAACAGGGATAGACTGACGAGTTTCAGAAGAAAGGTCTTTGTTTCTGGCCATTTTGAGCCTGTAATTGAACCCACAAATGCTGATGCTGATGCTCCAGATACTCAACTAGTATAAAGAAGGCCAGTTTTATTGCTTCTTTAATCAGAAAAAAAGTTTTTAGCTGTGCTAACATAATTGCTAAAAGGGTTTCTAATGATCAATTAGCCTTTTAAAACTAGAAACTTGGATTAGCTAACACAATATGCCACTGGAACACAGGAGTGATGGTTGCTGATAATGGGCCTCTGTACGCCTATGTAGATATTCCATTAACAATCAGCCGTTTCCAGCTACAATGGTCATTTACAACATTAACAATGACTACACTGTATTTCTGATCAATTTGGTGTTATTTTAATGGACTAAAAATGGGCTTTTCTTCCAAAAACAAGGACATTTCTAAGTGACCCCAAACTTTTGAACAGTAATGTGTATCTTTCAACTATGCTGTGATGTTTAACATACAATTTCAATCTATCTAATCGAATAGAATCCACAGATTGCGAGTTGAAGATATACTTTTACTAAGAATATTAGTATATTAGTAATTGACTGATCCGGTCTCTCCAGATCTCCCATCAGCACTATTTCTATGGTAAATTTTAGATCAATGTTATGCATTTTTAGCCATTCCTGAACATGAGACCAGAAACAGGCTACCTGAGGGCAATACCAAAATAATTGGTCTATTGATTCTGTATCCTCACATCAAAATGTGCAGAGCTTGGATGATTTTATCCCTCAAATATTCAACATTTTGTTGGTGGCAAGAATTCTATATAATAATTTTAGCTGAAAGCACAAAGTCTTCAATCTTGCGTCGTTTTACATGTTAACTCATGGAATCGGTACAACAAAATTATTTTCCCAAATATTTTTCAATCTGTATGGCACAGTTGTCAACATCCTGATCCTCAAATGAAATTGGTATACTTTCCTGTTTATGCTATTTTTATTCCTCTGTGAGTTTTGATCCTTTATTTTGGGCAGACAGACCAGTTCCCTACCTCCTCCCGCTGCCATCTGCCTCCTGCCTCCTCCATTTTTGGGGTAATGCTGTAGTCAATTGGTTGTACTCTTGGATTGAGCAGACCTACCCGTACAATTCTGATAACACCATGAAAGCTATAACTCGACCATTCCAATTTACAATATAATTTATGAACAAAATATCATTTTCAAATATCTTTCCCATAAATACAGGTATTTTATCAAACAGCACATATTTGTGCCACCATATTTGTTCTATCTTTTCAGAGGGGTGAAATTGAAACTGTAGCCATCTCTGCAATTCTTGTTTGACAAAGAGAGCTACTTTGAAAAAAATATAATTTTTAATTCATCGAAAATGAGACATGGCAATCTGCACAAAGGCAAAAATGACATTTTTAAACAATGGATGAGCTTTTCTTAGTAATCTACTTGAAAACCATCCCCCCACTCTATACCACCCCTGATCCCTCCACCCTAACGCCTACGGACCCAGATCTGTTTCCCATGGTCCTTACTGCACCTGACTTGACTGCACGACTCCCAAAAAACCCTGTCCCCTCTGAGAGACCGGCTCCCCCTCCTAGAACAGGCAGGTGCCTTTTTACACTTGGGTGAGCTCTGATAGCAAATCTTACTCCAAGATAGACCTCCTTCTCCTGGACCAGACCCTTACAGCATCAGGAACCACATCATCAGCCACTTTCTTCTCAGACCACAGACAACTCAGTATGACTGTACACCTCCCAGCGACACAGACTGTTTGAGGAAAGGGACTATGGAAACTAAACACCACTTTACTGACCACCAAGACTCAACAACCAATACACCACGCAGCTGAAGAGCTGGGCCTCGGGTCCTTTTCGATTACCCCCTTGAGTGGTAAAGGAGAGTACTAAACACCTTTACATCAAGGCAGGCAAAACAAAAGGCAAAAGAGAACAACTCAACAAACTCAACCGACAACTACAACGCCAATCTGACCTCCAGCCAGCAGTCTTAGATCTGGCACCCAAAATAGCAGAAACCAAACACAGACTTGCACTCTTACACAGGCAGGAACACCAGAAAATCAAACATACAAGCCAAATCCAACACCTACAATAGGACAAGAAGTGCACCAAACACTTTTTCAAACAAATCAGATGAAAGAAACAAACAATAGACTCACTGAAATACAACAAACAGACACTACAGACTGATGATCAGGCCATTAACAACATCATTAGAGACTTCTACAACACATCCCTCAACACCAGGAAGAGAAATGAGGTGGACCTGTTGCTGGGGGGGGGGGGGGGTTACAGTAGCATGTACAGGGAGGGCAGGTTAGCTTTGTCAATGCAGGAAAGTGCAATCAAGGGAGAAGCTACTGAGCAAAAGAACTGGTGCCCCATCAGTATTTTGGGCTCAGACTACAAGGTACTAGGAAAAGCAGATATGGCTAGGATGCAAAGTTCGCTCCCGCAGGTCGTTGGTTCTGACCAGACTACCCAGGGGGTACGGGTACAGAGTCAATGTGCGGGGATACAGGTTAGTCGATGTCATTTGTAAGGGGACTATGCATAGATAATAAACAGTGAGTAGCAAAAGTGTCAAAACAAGTTGGGAGGGGTAAATGTAAATAGTCCGGGTGGCGATTTGATTAATTTTTCAGCAGTCTTATGGCTTGGGGGTTGAAGCTGTTAAGGAGCCTTTTGGTCCTAGACTTGGCGCTCCGGTACCGCTTGCCATGTGGTAGCAGAGAGAACAGTCTATGACTTGGGTGACTGGAGTCTGACAATTATTATTGTTTTTTTTTTTTTTCAGTGATGCACTGGGCCATAGGCACTACTCTCTGTAGCACCTTACGGTCAGATGCAAAGCAGTTGCCATACCAGGCGGTGTAGCTGTAGAACTTTTTGAGGATTTATTAAAGTGGCCAATGATTGGGTCTCAATGTAGGCCGCGGTCTCTCTGATTTAGTGATTGCTGTTTAGCAGTCTGATGGCTTTGAGATAGAAGCTGTTTTTCAGTCTCTTGGTCCCAGGTTTGATGCACCTGTACTGACCTCACCTTCTCGATGGTAGCGGTGTGAACAGGCAGTGGCTCAGGTGGTTGTGTCCTTGATGATTTTTTTGGCCTTCCTGTGACATTGGGTGCTGTAGGTGTCATGGAGGGCAGGTATTTTGCCCCCGATGATGCGTTGTGCAGACAACACCACCCTCTGGAAAGCCTTGCGGTTGAGGGTGTTGCAGTTGCCGTACCAGGCTGTAATAGAGCCCGACAGGATGCTCTCGATTGTGCATCTTTTAAAGTTTGTCAGGGTTTTGGGTGACATGCCAAATTTCTTCAGCCTCCTGAGGTTGAAGAGGCGCTGTTGCTGTCCATTCGATGTGGAGATGCTCCCTCTGCTGTTTCCTAAAGTCCATGATCATCTCCTTTGTTTTGTTGAGTGAGAGGTTGTTTTCCTGACACCACACTGTGAGTGCACTCACCTCCTCCCTGTAGGCTGTCTCGTCGTTGTTGGAAATCAATCCCACTACGGTTGTGTCGTGTGCAAACTTGATGATTGAGTTGGAGGCGTAAATGGCTACACAGTCGTGGGTGAACAGGGAGTAGAGGAGGGGGCTGAGCACACACCCTTGTGGGGCCCCAGCGCATTGAGGGTCAGCGAAGTGGAGATGTTGTTTCCTACCTTCTCCAACTGGGGAAGGCCCGTCAGAAAGTCCAGAACCCAATTGCACAGGGCGAAGTTCAGACCCAGGGCCTCCAGCTTGATGATGAGCTTGGAGGCTACTATGGTGTTGAATGCTGAGCTGTAGTCAATGAATACCATTCTTACATAGGTATTCCTTTTGTCCAGATGGAATATGGCAGTGTGCAGTGTGATGGTGAATGCGCCATCTGTGGACCTGTTGGGGCGGTATGCAAACTGAAGTGGGTCTAGGGTGGCCGGTAAGATGGAGGTGATATGATCCTTGACTAGGCTTCCGATTGGTCGGATCAGCGTTGAATGGTTCTCGTCATTGGTACATCCTGTTTGAGTGTCTGCTATAAGATGGTAGGAGCAAGATGGCGTTGTGGTCAAATTTGCCAAAGGGAGGGCAGGGGAGGGCTTTGTATGCATCGTGGAAGTTTGATTATGTGTAAGATGTTAGACAAGGGGGGTAAGGGGATCCCTAACATCCCACTCATTGTAGCAGTGCAGGGCCTTAGCTGCACCATCTCCAACACAAAGAAAAGAAGAAGAAAAAACAACAAGACCAGCATCTTCAACAGTTTCTATGTCTCCACCACAATCAGACCACTAAGGCTCTGTACCCTTGACCATATGAACCCTTACTCATGGAACCCCGAAATACTACAAAGACCTTAAAAAAGTAATCACCTCCATACACCTCCAGACACACACAAGCCAGAACTGGTCATTCAAAGCCCTCAGAATAACACATCACAGACAGAAACACAGTCACTGTCATCCCCTCACTGACCACAGATCAAAGCACAACAGTATGTAACAACCAGTGGAGGCTGGTGGGAGGAACTATAGGACAGGCTAATTTTAATGGCTGGAATCAAATAAATGGAACAGATCAAACACATGGAAAGCAC
Organism: Oncorhynchus mykiss; assembly: GCF_057628025.1. NCBI lineage: Eukaryota > Metazoa > Chordata > Actinopteri > Salmoniformes > Salmonidae > Oncorhynchus > Oncorhynchus mykiss. The sequence goes on along the minus strand of NC_143038.1, from coordinate 43,038,414 downwards.
GTCTGGCTCCGTTCCATTTATACAATTTCATCCATTATAATAAGCCCATCCTCCTATAGCTCCTCTCACCAGCCTCCACTGGGAACAACAGACACAAAGACAGCATGGATGGCTGCCATAAACTGTTTCCCCACTAGGGTTCTCATTTTCAGCAGGGGCAGGAGTATAGCCAGGAAAGACTCCTGTCCACATGGCTGTAGTGAGAAAGAAATAGAAGAGCACATTCTTTGTCAATGCGAGGTGACACAAAACATCTGGCTAATAACCTCTGCTTTCCTCACCAGACTCTCTGGGATGGCTGCGGGGACCCTCCAGGGCATCCTCTTCGGACCACCTGAGGGACCTCGAACACTCCAAGAGAGGAAAGCCTGGAGGGTCCTCAGTGCCACAAAGCAGGTCATATGGGACATCAGAAACACCAAAATGTACTACAAACAGGACACACTCCCCATTGTCACCTCCCGCATCATCTAAAAGGCCATCCAGGACTATATCACACTGGACACTCACTGCCTAGGACAAGACACCACCAACAGCCACTGGAAGATCACTGGACCGAAGGACATCACCATCACCCGCCTACCACCGTCCCTACAAACTCTGCACCGACCACCACGACCCCTAGCTCAGACCTCTTCACCTCCAACCCAACAGAGGTAAAAAGCCGCCACCTTGCATCCGAACCGTCCTATAGCTGTGCCAAATACTGGACTTTCCAACCACCCTGACTGTCCTGCAACTCATTATATTTACCCTGAATGCAGTCATATTTGATATATAAGCATATTATAAACAGTACCACTCAAACGTTTGGACACACCTACTCATTCCATGGTTTTTCTTTATTTTTACTGTTTTCTACATTGTAGAATAATAGTGAGGACATCAAAACTATGAAATAACACATATGGAATCATGTAGTAAACTTGATGACAGTTTTGCACACACTTGGCATTCTCTCAACCAGCTTCATGAGGTAGCCAACTGGAATGCATTTCAAATAACAGGTGTGCCTTGTTGAAAGTTAATTGTGGAATTTCTTTCCTTCTTAATGTGTTTGAGCCAATCAGTTGTGTTGTGACAAGGCATGGATGATTTATAGTACATAGCCCTATCTTGTAAAAGACCAAGTCAATATTATGACAAGAACAGCTCAAATGAGCAAAGAGCAATGACAGTTCATTATTACTTTAAGACATAAAGGTCAGTCAATCCGGAAAATGTCAAGAACTTTGAGCGGTTTTTCAAGTGCAGTCACAAAACCATCAAGTGCTATGATGAAACTGTCTCTCATGAGGACTGCCACAGGAAAGGAAGACCCAGAGTTACATCTTAAATAGGGATAGTGATGTGCTGGGCCATACGCACTACCCTCTGTAGCGCTTTGCGGTCAATGGCAAGCATTTGCCATACCAAGCATTCGCCATACAGCCAGTCAAGAGGCTCTCAATGGCATGTATTCATGGATGCCAACGGAGCCAGGCTTCCCCCCCCATAATGACCAAAAACAAAACAAATAAACATACAAAATAATTATTATTTTGTCTCTGTGTTTCATAAATTTCCTTCAATTCACAAGAGGCTGAATGTATCTCACCAGTTAAAGCATCCAAGTGAACGAAACAGCGCCCTTCCGTCTCAGTATGTGTAGGGTATCTACAGTATCTGAAGCTGTCTGGTCAGAAAGAGTATGACATTGTTGCCGCCCGTAGCATTGAATGCAAGGGAAGCCAGCGAGCATTTGGCCTTTCTTGTTAAAAATGAATATAAATGAATGCCAATCAGCGTTGAGATAGACTGAGTGAGCTCAGCTGTGAATGGTCCTGGCGCACAATAAAAAAGTGTCAATGTAAGCCAATTTAGATTTGACTTCAGACCAATCATATAACAAACCAAACGTCATTATTAACAGAAAACATCTTGTTGTGTTGTCCTCCGGTGGCTAGCTAGCTAGCTAAAATCATCCCTTTCCTAAATTAGCCACGGATGGAGATAGGGATTTGTACTTGTGGTTTTACTTAAATCTCTGTACTGGCCAATGATTATAACGGCAATTCTGATCCAACCATAAATTCATACATTGTGCCCTTGACCTGAGAGAATGGAAGCTCAACAATGTAGCTTGATGTAGTTTGCTAATGTTAACTAGCTGGCCTGGCACATCTTTTCCCATGAAAGGAAGTTAGGCTGGCGACTAGCAAACAAGTATTTTAGCCAGGTAGTCTAGGACCTACAAAAATAAATAAAAAATGTACTTTATGACAAAATGTACATTAGGCAACATGGAAGAGGAGGAAGGCATTGGTGAGTCAACATGTTTTTTCAACTTGCATGCATGCACGCACACATACACCACGCACACACACAGAAATCAGTACCATTGACAGCCACATCATATTTAGCTTACGTTGATTGGACTAAATAGTTTTTGGTATCTTTTAGTTTTCCCTGTATTACACTAAGCATAGGTGATTAAATGATGTTGAAGTTGAAATGGTGCTGTTAGTGGAGGCCGCTCCTGTTTTCATTGCGCCTTGCAGTAACTCCGTGGTTTACCTCAAAAATGTTGGAAAATGTTGGAAACATTACCTTGCCTTATTATGCTGTAGGTCATGTTTGTTACATGCAGTATGTTTTGTTGACTTCAACAGACAGTTGTTGCTCTCCAGTTTTGTAATGAAACAAATGTGTGGTTGAATTTTTCTGCCACTGTGTCTTCTTATTATCTCGGCCTAGGCCTATACAGTGGGACAAAAAAGTATTTAGTCAGCCACCAATTGTGCAAGTTCTCCCACTTAAAAAGATGAGAGAGGCCTGTAATTTTCATCATGGGTACACTTCAACTATGACAGACAAAATTAGAGAAAAAAATCTAGAAAATCACATTGTAGGATTTTTTATGAATTTATTTGCAAATTATGGTGGGTGTGCCCCTCGTAAAGAAGAAGTTACAGGTCTGTGAGAGACAGAAATCGTGCTTGTTTGTAGGTGACCAAATACTTATTTTCCACCATAATTTGAAAATAAATTCATTAAAAATCCTACAATGTGATTTTCTGGATTTTTTTTTCTAATTTTGTCTGTCATAGTTGAAGTGTACCTATGATGAAAATTACAGGCCTCCGCATCTTTTTAAGTGGGAGAACTTGCACAATTGGTGGCTGACTAAATACTTTTTTTATTGTCTATATTAAACATGTTGAACACTGACCACGCCGCATTTTGGTCCTCCTCTCCTTCAACGGAAGAAAACCGTTACAGAACTAACAGGTTATAGAGCAAAAAACGCTATTATCACAACACATATGTTGTAATATGGCTTTTTCTTCTGAAATGGCTACCCTGGGATTTTACTCATGCACCGCTACTGGCAGCTGTAGAACTTTTTAAGGTCCATGCCAAATCTTTTCAGCCTCCTGAGGGGTAATAGCCATTGTCATGCCCTCCTGAACAACAGTGTTGGTGTGTTTGAACCATGATAGGCCCTTAGTGCTGTGGACACCGAGGAACTTGACGCACTCCACTACAGCCCTGTCGATTTGAATGGGGGCGTGTTCTGCCCTCTGTTTCCTGTAGTCCACGATAAGCTCCTTTGTCTTGCCCACATTGAGGGAGAGGTTGCTGCCCTGGCACCAATAGGCTGTCTCATTGTTGTCAGTGATCAAGCCTACCACCGTTGTGTCATTGGTGCATATTGAACAATTATATTGCAAAGTACAGCCTTACCTAAGTATCTTGGGTCCATAAAATGGGGTAACAGCCTACTCAGTGACACCACAGAACACAACTGCGAAGAGTTTACACAAATATTAGCATCGTAGCTCTTATTGCAGGACTTTGACTGTGGGAAATCACCTCACTCATCAACCTATTGACTGGTGAGCTAATGTGGCTCATTTCAAAGTAGTGTCAAAGTCCTGCAATCAGAGTTATGACCTTAATATTTGTGTAAACTCTTCACAGTTGTGTTCTGTGGTGTCACTGAGTAGGTTGATACCCAATTTCATGGACCCAAGATCCATATGTAAGGCTGTATATTACAATATAAATGTCAAATACACACAATAGACGGACTGATGAGGTCATTTCCATTTTAGTCATTTAGCAGATACTCTAATCCAGAGCAATTACAGTTAAGTACCTTGCTCAACAGCACCAACATATTTTTCCCTAAGTCGGCTCGGGGAGTAGAACCAGCAACTTTTTGGCTGCTGGCCCAACGCTCTTAACCGCTAGGTTACCTGCCGCCCGCAGTCCTGCAATATGAGCTACAACACTAATATTTATAAACTCCTCATAGTTGTGATCTGTAGGTGTCACTGAGTAGGCTGATACTCCATTTCATGGCCCCAAGATCCATAGGTAAGGCTGTACATTGCAATATGAATGTTCACTACACAGTAAGTTGACTGGTGAGCTAATATGCCTCTTTCCCCAGTGGTGACAAAATCCTACAATAAGAGCCACAACGCTAATATTTGTGTAAACACCTCACAGTTGTGTTCTGGATTGATACCCCATTTCATGGACCCAAGATCCATAGCTAAAGCTGTACCATTGCAATATGAATGTTAAATACGCACAATAGACTGAATAGTGAGGGGATTTCCCACAGTTAAAGTCCTGCAATATGACACTAATGTTTGTGTAAACTCTTCACAGTTGTAAACATTTCATGGACCAAAGAGCCATAGGCATGGCTGTGCAATGCATACAATATGCCCCCAATGCAATTCTGAAGTCTAATACAGCCACAGTGCGATTTCAACTGATTTTGATTTTTGGGTCAAATGAACAAATTGTCTTTTGTTGAATTTATATAACAACATTCCAAACTTGTTAAGCATTATCTTGTCCAAATATGCAATGATTCCACTATTCGTATCTGTTTGCATCCGTTTCAATATGGGACTTTGATTTTGAAGGCGAACCACAAATTCTACTATTATGGCTAATCATTATTGTGGCTAGCTTCACATAGGTGCAAAAGCAATGAGCAACTCACCATGACATTGATCTACCATTGGTGTGTTAGATACCACCCACATGATTTTGATTGACACCCCCTCATTATCATATTGGAGGAGGAAATACAGAAATAAATGAATGAATAACTATATAAATAAAATGAATAAATACATAGATAAAAATTAAATACATAAAATGTATACATTTTTATCAGTATTTTTTTTATTTCCTTGCTCATTTAATTATGTGTTGATTTATGCATTTATTTATTTATTTAATTATGGCAGGTTTGGACCTTCCATATCTCCTCGCCTTCTTCTCCAACCCATTGGATGAGAAAGCCAGAGGTCCCGCCCCACTGACCATCACCTCCAATGGGTTTTGAGAAGAGGTGAGGCGAGAGCAGGAAGGACACAAGCATTCTGCAATTGAGATTCTCCCAGTGTGTAGGAACTTGAGGGAGGAGGCAGGATTGCGCAGGTATTCAGGTAGCAGTTGGGTCACGGCAGTCAAAAGGAAGCAAAATGGTGCAAGCGGCAGCTGGGGGAATAAAAGCACCATGGGAGTACAGGTGAGTTCACAGTGAGTACAGAAATGACCGTGAGCATGATATTTGAAGCTTAGATACAGATATTTTTTATTGGCAACAGATTTGCCATGTGTTTAATAACCCCATTATCTGTATTCAACTAATTGCCTGGGAATGTTTGTATTTTCCATATTGCATGGTAATGGAATTATGCTGAGATTCCTGTTTTTCCCTATAAAATGTATACTAAATAAAAAACACAGTTTCACAGGACATTGTACTAAAACACATTTACCGGAAGGACTATGCAGCTACAACATTTGGTTCTTTTTTCCAGTAAATTTTTTTTTTTTTGATTTACTGTGGAAATTGTTCAAAGTAGTCATTGTCCTTAGAGTTGTAGGGTTTGATATACTTTACAATCAATGGTTTTTGTTTGGCATGCAGCATAATTCCGTTACCATGGAATTGCCCGTAGGCTACTCACCGTCTGACTATAGACTATACAGATTACTGCACTTCAGTGCTCATCGGGAGAGAGGATATTTTGGATATTTTGAGTGTCTTTTCATTCTGGATAATGAACTAATTATTGTAGACTTGTCTAGCCTCGGATGTGACAGTACATATTTAATCTCTATTATTGAGTGGGCTTGGTGACGAGGTAGCTGTAACTAGGTAAGAAGAATTACATGTCAACATTGTGCATTGAGATTTCTGCCCTGTGTTTGCGTGCATGTTTATTTGGTGAACATGACCACAGTCTGTGAAAAGCCTCAGGTGCATGTGGGAGGGGTGTATATGTGTATACTCCAGAGTGGGTGGGGGTTTGGCAAAACAGGTGACAGTGTATGTTTCGGCTCGCCACAGATTAACAACCACCTGACCCAGATCACTACCCACTCGCTGTGTCATTTTAAGAAAACCTGCCCTACAGACAGCTAACAGCAGAACCTGTGGCTGTGTTTGAAAGTGTAAAGTTAATGATGCATTGTGGGTAAATGGTGACTGACTGATCTATAAATATTAATAAGTAGTTATTTATGATGCAAGGTGATTTGTAGATCAATCAGTCGGCAGTTGCCTTCACTGTCGGCTTCACTCTGTGAAGTGACTGCTTAGTCTACACTGTAAATAAATCCTGTTGTTTTTACGGTCATTTACTGGCATTTACTGTAAATTGCTGGGAAAAAAAGTCCAGTATGTTAGAAACTTTACAGTAATGTACTGGTAAACGAAAATGTATTTATAATTTACGGTAACATACTTTCTTTAAGTAAGTTACTTTAAAAACAAAAGTTTTCATTTGTTTGTGTATACATACACAGCACATTCTCCAGTGTTAAATAAACACAGATTCTGTTAATTTTAATACTGGTCCAGTGTCTATATGGGTCTACAGTTTTCAGTGTTAAATTAACACACTGCTTAGTGTAAAGCCTTATTGGTATATTTCCCAGAGTGCCTTGCTGTTCGAGTGATTTGTAGTTACAACCCAAGATTGTATTTGTTAGTGAAAGAGACATGGTTGTTCCATATGACTTGTGGCCTTCACCAAGTGAGCTCCTAAATAAACATGGGGTCATTATTAATTAAATAAGAGTACAACACATTTTTAGGGCCTTACTTTGAGAGCTGAATGTTACCCTATTGAAGTTGCCTGACATTTGAGGTTTTCAAGCCTGCAAGTCACATTGTAATGAACTGTGAAGGGATGTGTGATTCTTATTGGAATCCAGCCGCAACCTACATTCAGAATGATTGCCAGGTTTGGGAAGATAAATGATGAGACTACCTAAACCATTTGTAATGAAACAAACATTTTAGTAATGGGTGCAACAAGTCCAATTAACAGATTGTATTAGTTTAGAAAAATGTTTGTTATTTATTTGAGTAGCATAAGATTAATTAAACCGTCAATGCAAAAGCAATTCTAAAAATCAACCTGCAATAGAGAATGTTGGGAAATATGGTAATGATGCCATGGTTTTGGTTTAACACTGGTTATTAACACCAACACTTGGGTTCATTTACACCAATGAGTGTTAATTTAACGCCAGAATCAACACTATAAATGTTAGACTGAAAAATCCACACTAGGTAACACTTAGGTGATTTAGGAGTAACAGTTGGAGCGGAGCTTGCGGTTGCCTGTGTCATAAAGGTCCAGACCTATTGGCTGGTAGTGTGTGTGTGTGTGTGTGTGTGTTCTTATGAGGCATGATGATTATCTATTCTCTCCTTAGATGACCAGAGAGAAGGGGACACCAGAGTGACAGATTTTAGCCAACCCTGAGAGCAGCATGCAGCACATGCCTCGTAAGAACACACACACACACACACACACACACACACACACACACACACACACACAAAATGTTGGTGGAATACTGTATGGCTGCCACTTTGCTATTTAGTTATAATTTTGGTGTTTATCTTTACTTTTTTTGCACTAAATATATCCTCTATCATTTCTTATGATCAACAAGAACTTTTAAACATCAGATCGACCTCAATTCCAGCTTTGACTTCTGCTCTGCCCCGGGCTCTTTGTGTAATTTTTCAGGCTATCCAAGAGGAAACGCTGGTGAAAAAAACTGCAATATGCTCTGCTTTTCTGTAACATGCACTGTAACAAATTACTGTACATTTATAACAAACCTTCATCTAAGTACTGTAATTATAAATTACTTAAATGTGTCACCTTCTCCAATGAAGATTAAACACTTTTTTTGCAAATCTATATATATATATATATATATATATATATATATATATTTTTTTTAAATGACAGTCTTTTATATTATTTTAATAGATGCCTAAAACTCACTAACGCTTTGAAAAACTCACTAACGCTTCTATAACTCTCATCCCCTTGGAATGAGTGCATCCAAAACCAAACTCCTCTCCAAAAAGACAAAACATTCAGTCAAACTAAATTGTGAGCCAGGGCAACACACTGGCTAAACGCAAAACACAAAACCAATTGACTGCTCACCCTTGAAAGACAATCAGCTACCAAGTTGTCCTTACCACGGAGGAAACTCCTGCAAAATCCGTAGTAGCTTTCCTCCCGTGATTTTCCTCAGTGGAATGGTCTTTGGGAAACGAGTGGCAGCACACATGATGGTTAAGAGAAACTGGTTACCACTCTTTGCTTTGGGAAAAGGATCAACACAATCCACCAGAACCCTTCTGAAAGGTTAGTCAAAACCAGGAATAGACTGCAAAGGTGCAACCGGCACAGCTTGGTTAGGTTTATCCGTCCGCTGGCAAACTCGACAGGATTTACAGTAAGCCACAACATCCTGTTTCAGACCAGGCCAAAAGATGTTATGCAAGATACGGTCATACCATGACCCAAAGATGGCCTGCTATACTACCATCGTGAGCCAACCTCAGTATCTCTTGTTGAAGTATAACTGGAATGACAATTTGAGATACACATGCCCAGAAGTGGTGCGAGAATGCCATTTCCTCAAAGTAGCCCACATGAACTCCCTTAAACTCCTCCGGACGTATCTCAGCAAAAAGAGGAGAGAGTGAAACATCTTTACTCTGTTCAGCAATCAGTTGCTTCCGAGACATCGACGTGTCAGCTGTAGGAACACTCTCTTCCTTCAGTGGTCCTACAAACTCGCTCACCTTTGGGTTTTTCAAAGGAGAAGTCAACTCAGGAGGTTTAGCGAAATCAGGATCACCCATAAATGTCTCGGTCAGATCAACCATGTTGGGATTGCTGACATCCTCAACACTGCCGATCACTAACGAGGTGACACCAATCGGTGCACCCTATGTGCTAACGAGACTCCCAAGTGGCGCTGCGGTTTAAGGCACTACATCTCCATCCTTGAGGCGTCACTACAGACCCTGGTTTGATCCCGGGCTGCATCACAACCGGCTGTGATCGGGAGTCCCATAGGGTGACGCACAATTGGCCAAGCGTCGTCCGGTGTTAGGCCGTCATTGTACATTTTAAAAATGTTCTTAACTGACTTTCCTAGTTAAATAAAAAAACATGCTATATATGCTATTGTCCAACATCAAAACACACATGGAAAAAATAAACCTATAACAAGGGGTATGCTTCTTCAGCAACAGCAAATAGGGTGCTGACTCTAGTGCAGTGGAAGTCCCGATCCATTGTTCACCTGTCTTGGAATACCCGATGGTCAAATGCTGACCCTTCTAACTATCCAGAGAGCTTTCATCTGTTATCGTGACTACAGTATATAGTCCTCCTTAGGACAAGAAAAAAACAAGCTGACACTTAACGAACTGTACGAGGCTATGAACAAGCGGGAAACCATCAACCCGGAGGCTGCCTTTCTTGTTGCCAGTGATTTTAATTCCACTTCATTAAGACATGTTTCTTTCATCACTAGGAGCGATAAAAATCACTGTTACTCTAACCACATGCAAGCATACAAAGGCCCTCCCTCGTACCCCCTTTCGGCAAATCAGATCATAACTCTATACTATACAAGCAGAAGCTTAAACAGGAAGTACCTGTGATGTTCTCCGTTGGGAAATGGTCAACCCGAATCGAAGGCTATGCTACGAGAGGGGTTGGTGCTGGAACTAGAAACTGGGATCTGTGCTATTGCTGGGGCTGGGACTGGATACCATGGGTTGATGATGCGTCTGGTGTTGGGACTAGGGACCGGGAACCGGGAACCAGGACTGCTGCAGGTTCTGGGTCTGGATCTGGATTTGTAGAGGGGAGGAAGGACAACCTGAGGAGCCAGCAGACACACAAGGGAGCCCTAGATCCAGAGGTCAATGGTGATACTCCCCTGTGACCTGCTCGCTCCGGGTGAAGGTTTGATCTTTGGTTCTTCCTCCACCCCTCATCTGAAGCTGGGGCTTGTGCTGCAAAATGGGTACTGGGTTAGTGCTGGGTCGGGATCTGGGTCTGCAGAGGGGAGGAAGGACAACCTGAGGAGCCAGCAGGCACTCAAGACCCGGAGGTAAGTGATGGGACTCGCCTGCGGCATGCTCGCTCCGTGTGTAGGTCTAGAGCTTTTGTCCTTCCTCCTCACCTCTTTTGGTGTGGTGAAGAATGGCTCCTGGTTCTGGTCTGTTTCTGTGAGAGGGATAGGTATAGAGTGAGGAAAGGGGAGAGAGATGGAAAGGGAGAAGGGGGTGGTAGAGAGTATTTTCATTGGCCTGGTCTGGTGTTGAAGGAGGAGTGATGTGGCGGCAAGGCTGGACGATAGTGGGAACATGGCCTCGTCACACTCACCAACAGGTTGTACATGTATTATTATTTTTTTTTTTTTTTTTTTTTTTTTACCTTTATTTAACCAGGCAAGTCAGTTAAGAACAAATTCTTATTTTCAATGACGGCCTGGGAACAGTGGGTTAACTGCCTGTTCAGGGGCAGAACGACAGATTTGTACCTTGTCAGCTCGGGGGTTTGAACTCGCAACCTTCCGGTTACTAGTCCAACGCTCTAACCACTAGGCTACCCTGCCGCCCCAATGGTATTTGGTGTGAGTGCGACCAAGAGGGCAGTTCTCTGTAAGTACCTTGTGCCATCTATGAATTGATTCCTTCGTGGGGAGGCAAACATGAACAGTCGGAGGAAAGTCCTTCTGTTCGGAGTGTGTTGTCAGGGTCATAATGATGGGTTATTGGGGAGGTCTGATCACACACAGACCTATTTTGCTCACACACACAACACGCACACACATTCATACTGACTCTACACACACGCATGTACACATTGACCTACAATTATCATATACCCTGCTGCTACTCTCTTTATCATACAGTATATCCTGATGCCTAGTCACCTTACCCCTATACATATCTAATCCTACCACTCCAGTATCCCTGGACATTGTAAATATGGTATTGGCATTGACCCTGGAACAGACCCTGTATATAGCTTACTTACTTTCTCGTGTTCTTCTTATTTCTATTTGTCGTGTTTTGTTTTACTTGACTGACAATAAAACAGCAACATTTTCTCTCAGACCTTGCGGGGGGCCCCGCCAAACTGCGGTACGCCACTGACACCATACTGTATACTAAATGTATGCCTGTTTTCCCCCATAGAGGGGAGGGTGCGTTGCAGTCCGTTTAACCTGCCAGAGATAAACCCAGACAGGCTGAAGACTGCCAAGGCTCTGGTGGAGAAGGCTGTCCAGGTAAGACAGTTGTCTCTCACAGAGGCGCCATGCCCAGATGGAGCACAGGGCCACAAAGTTAGGTTCCCAACCTCCCAACCTCGTAACTAGCTACCAAGAAACAATTTCAGGCTATCAATCAAGTTAGACTAACTATCTTGCAGGCTGGCAAGGTTGGTAGACTTTATAAAAGCAAGCAATAACTTATATTTCTATATTTAACCCTGTAAGGTGACTGAGAACACATTCACAGCAATGACCTGGGGAATAGTTACATGGGAGAGGAAGAATGTGACAATTGGAAGCTGGGGATGATTAGGTGGCCATGATGGTATGAGGGCCAGATTAGAAATTTAGCCAGGACACCAGTATTAACACCCCTACTCTTACAATAAGTATCATGGTATCTTTAGCGACCACAGAGAGTCAGGACATCCGAAAGACAGCACCTTACACAGGGAAATGTTCCCAATCACTGTCCTGGGGCATACGACCAGAGGAAAGAGCACCTCCTACTGGCCCTCCAACACCACTTCCAGCAGCATCTGGTTTCCCATCCAGGGACAGACGATGAGCAATCCTGCTTAGCGTCAAAGGCAAGCCAGCAGTGGGATGTATGGTGGTATGCTGCTGGCAAACTAAATGTATTGAATAAGACTCCCATTCCTTTAAAAAAATGTACCCAGATTTGAGCAGAGAAGCCCCTCAGCCATCCTCACATACTTTTTTGGGGTGCATGATGCCCCTGGTCTCTTTCTCTCTCTTCTCTCCACACAACCACTGTCTGGGTCAACAGCAGACACACCACAACCAACACATTGCCTACAGCAGTGGTCACCAACCCTGGCCACACTGAAGAGAGACAGGGTATGCAGGGTTTGGCTCCAGCCAAGCACTAAGGCACCTGATTCACACCTGATCCAAAGGCCAGAGGAAAAATATTTCATACACTGCAGCTCTCCTGGACCAGGGCTGCAGACCAACTGACCTAAAGACACTTTCCTACCCTCTCTCTCTCTCTCAGCTACGGAGGGTTTTCTCTGTACAGGGCCCCTATCCTGTGATCCGTGCTGCCTTGCAGGCCAGAGGTTGGGTGGAGCGTCGACTGCCACACCCCGCCCCAAAACCAGCAGGCCATTGTCATGGTGAAGAGGATGGTGAGGATGGGGATGACAGTAATGATGACAACGGTAAGACGGAAGCTCTTCATTGGGCAAGCACATTAGGTTTGAATACATTTGTCAACCCACAATCAGACAGTGGCAAGGAAACTTTCAAGGAAGAAACTAGCTCTTGTGAGGTATTCTGTAGTCCACAAAGGCTGTAAGAGAGACTTCAACAGTTTTAAGTTTGAGCCTACTTATAAGGTAAAGCAGAATCCCTGCTAATGGTATGGATAGGGTACTTAGATTAATAGCTGTAGTGTAAATGTAATGGGCGCACCGGTAGGATGCTCCTAGTCCTAAGAATAAGATACAACCTGAGCCCATACCACATCAACCAAGATATGTCACACCGCACACATTACTCTCCTGTCAGGACAGAGCTTGTCATCGCTTGAGTGAGAAGTTGACCCCGACCACAAGTCTAGAATCAGATTAGCCTACTAAAAACCTAACCCTAACCATTAGGGGGATTAGAAAATATTTTATCATGTATCAGTGGTTAGGAGCAGCAACCTTCTCCCATTTCTACTCCTATGTTCTACATACTTTTATGTACTTCTCTCTCTTCTTTTTCAGACAGAGGGGTGGAGGGGGCGAGGGGGCACGACCCTGATGACATGTATGACCTCATGGTGAGCTGCTGTTTGATGTGATGTCACTGCTAGATTTTTCCCCTTTCCTGTCCCTCTTTCATTCACCCTTTCTTCCCCCAGTCTCGTCTGGTGCGAAATGAAACAACATACTTCTACTGGACGACACGGAGGGATGAGATTGACTGCCGCTCGTTACGGAAGGACCAGATGACCAATCATTATGCAAAGTCGGGCACTTTCACCACCAAGGTCACAGTCTGAATACAGATTGCACTCAATTCACTTAAGGAAATAACGGGAATACTCAGGCTACATTCTAGTGCCTCTCTCTCCCTCCTATTTTATTTTATTATCCTGCTATTTTCTCTACTTTACTCTATTTTATTCAGGGATACATAATGAGTAATTATAATGTCCCTCTCTCTCTCTCTCTCTCTCTCTCTCTCTCTCTCACTCTCTCAGGTGGGTCTGTGTGTGAACTTGAGGAACCTTCAGTGGTTTGATGCTACAAACCCAGACACATTCTTCCCACGATGTTACAGGCTCGGGGCAGATGATGAGAAACATGCCTTCATTGGTCAGGCCACTCTCTAACTGTCATTCTGTCCTGCACCCCAAGATGCATGTCTTTCTTTCTGTGATAGCTCAAGGTAGTAGTTTCCCTTAGGATCAGATGACCTTAACCCAAAGTCTCTAACCTTAACCATTAAAGGTATGTAACAGTATCTGATCCTGTATCAGTGGTTAGAGGGACCTTCTACCCACTTCTCCCTGAAGGCACTTGTCCTTCTGCAAGCAGCTCTCCATCCCCAATTCACAGTCAACATTACTGTATAGTACATGTTTATTAGGATTGTCTAATTGAGAAAAGTCATATTTTTCATTATCCCCTCTCTCTCTCTCTCTCTCTCTCTCTCTTTCTTTCTTTCTTTCTTTCTTTCTTTCTTTCTTTCTTTCTTTCTTTCTTTCTTTCTTTCTTTCTTTCTTTCTTTCTTTCTTTCTCTGGCCCCGCTCCCCTTCTCTCTCATCCACTTTTTTTAGAAGACTTCAGGAGGACTGCATGTACTAGTCTGCTGCAGCACATAGTGGAAATGAGTGATGGAGAGGGAAGAGAGCAAGTAGAGGAAGAAAAGGTGGAAGAGAACTTGTCACAATCCGAGGGTATCAGAGTGATATACTGCACACACACAATACATTGCAATACATTGTGCCATTCTCAATGTCAACCCAATAAGTCTTCTCCAGGCCCTAGGAAACGCAGAGCAACTCGATTGGTCAGTCCAAGAATGATTGACAGGGCTTTGCACGTATGCCAGGAGTTTCTCAACAGCTTGGACCACAGTGACATTGATGTCACCATGGAAACGCCACCCTCCCTCACAGAACAGCAGTGGGTCAAGTTCATGCATGACTACTACCTGGTCGTCCAGTGAGTGTGTTGTGTGTAGTCAAGGGTCATGTGTTAGTCATTCATAGCTTCATTGTCTTTGTTCAGCTAACCCATAGGTACATAGTAGCACTCGACTAAGGTATTTGGTTCAAATACCCCTGTGTGTGTGTGTGTGTGTGTGTGTGTGTGTAGTGAAGGTGTGGGGATCGAGGGTAGTGGTGTGTATGTGGAGCGTTGTCAGGCCATGCTGAATAGACTACAGGTGTGTCCACAGCTGGAGACGGATGGCCTCCACAACATCTGGATCATCAAACCAGGGGCCAAGTCACGGGGCAGGGGTGAGGCTGTGTGTGTGTGTGTGTGTGTGTGTGTCTGAGGGACAAATTGATATGATGCGTGGGGCAGGTTGGGTGTGTGTCATAGGGTTTGCTGTGTATTTTAATGTTCATGTGTTTTCGTAACTCTTTCTCTTTCATATCTTATTAATGTCTACCCCTACACCCTCATCCCCTTGCTTTCTTTCCTTGTACTCCTCTCTTTCCCTCTCGTTGTTGTTGTCCCTCTTTCCTATCTTATATGCCATTCTCTTTTTGTCTCGGCCCCCCTTTCTCCCTCCCTCTCAATCACCCTCTCTTTCCTCCCACTCCCCTCCAGGTATAATGTGTATGAATCGCCTCGAGGATATCCTGAGGCTGGTGGACAGTGACCCATCCCTAATCAAGGACAGTAAGTGGGTGGTGCAGAAGTACCTGGAGCGCCCCCTGTTGGTCTATGCCACCAAGTTTGACCTGCGCCAGTGGTTCCTGGTCACAGACTGGAACCCCCTGACCGTGTGGTTCTACCGCGAGTGCTACCTGCGCTTCTCCACCCAACCCTACTCCACACAAACCCTGGCTAGGTAAGAGAGAAGGAGGGGTAGTGAGTGAGTGAGTGAGTGAGTGAGTGAGTGAGTGAGTGAGAGAGAACTTGCTTATTTACCTGATCCACATCAGTTTTCCTTTATCAAGAGGTATTCTAGAGCAGTAATACCAAAAATATCAATAGTCCATTCTGTCCATCTCTCTCTTTCTCTCTCCACCTCCATCAGCTCGGTCCACCTGTGCAACAACTCCATTCAGAAGCATTTCCAGCCGTCTCAATGGCGCCACCCGGAGGTGCCCAAGGACAACATGTGGTCGTGCTCCCAGTTCCGGGCCTTCCTGCATGCCCAGGGCCAGGGGGCATCGTGGGGGGCGCTGGTGGTGCCTGGGATGCAGCGGGCAGTGGTCCACGCCCTCCAGACGGCCCAGGACCTGGTGGAGGGGCGCAGGGGCAGCTTTGAGCTCTACGGGGCAGACTTCATGCTGGGTCGGGACCTGAGGCCCTGGCTACTGGAGATCAACGCCAGCCCCACGATGGCCCCCTCCACGGCAGTCACCGCCCGCCTCTGCCCTGCCGTGCAGCTGGATACCCTGAAGGTGGTGCTGGACCGACGGGCAGACCCTGGTGCCTACACAGGGGGCTTTCAGCTCATCTACAAACAGGTAAGGCCAAGGGTATACAGTGGGGCAAAAAAGCATTTAGTCAGCCACCAATTGTGCAAGTTCTCCCACTTAAAAAGATGAGAGAGGCCTGTAATTTTCATCATAGGTACACTTCAACTATGACAGACAAAATGAGAAAAAAATCCAGAAAATAACATTGTAGGATTTTTTATGAATTTATTTGCAAATTATGGTGGAAAATAAGTATTTGGTCACCTCCAAACAAGCAAGATGTCTGGCTCTCACAGACCTGTAACTTCTTCTTTAAGAGGCTCCTCTGTCCTCCACTCGTTACCTGTATTAATGGCACCCGTTTGAACTTGTTATCAGTATAAAAGACACCTGTCCACAACCTCAAACAGTCACACTCCAAACTCCACTATGGCCAAGACCAAAGAGCTGTCAAAGGACATCAGAAACAAAATTGTAGACCTGCACCAGGCTGGAAAGACTGAATCTGTAATAGGTAAGCAGCTTGGTTTGAAGAAATCAACTGTGGGAGCAATTATTAGGAAATGGAAGACATACAAGACCACTGATAATCTCCCTCGATCTGGGGCTCCACGCAAGAGCTCACCCCGTGGGGTCAAAATGATCACAAGAACGGTGAGCAAAAATCCCAGAACCACACGGGGGGACCTAGTGAATGACCTGCAGAAAGCTGGGACCAAAGTAACAAAGCCTACCATAAGCAAGGGCATTGAAGATGAAACGTGGCTGGGTCTTTCAGCATGACAATGATCCTAAACACACCGCCCGGGCAACGAAGGAGTGGCTTCGTAAGAAGCATTTCAAGGTCCTGGAGTGGCCTAGCCAGTCTCCAGATCTCAACCCCATAGAAAATATTTGGAGGGAGTTGAAAGTCCGTGTTGCCCAGCAACAGCCCCAAAACATCACTGCTCTAGAGGAGATCTGCATGGAGGAATGGGCCAAAATACCAGCAACAGTGTGTGAAAACCTTGTGAAGATTTACAGAAAACGTTTGACCTCTGTCATTGCCAACAAAGGGTATACAAAGGGTATATAAGTATTGAGATAAACTTTTGTTATTGACCAAATACTTATTTTCCACCATAATTTGCAAATACATTCATTAAAAATCCTACAATGTGATTTTCTGGATTTTTTTTTATTCTCATTTTGTCTGTCATAGTTGAAGTGTACCTATGATGAAAATTACAGGCCTCTCTCATCTTTTTAAGTGGGAGAACTTGCACAATTGGTGGCTGACTAAATACTTTTTTTGCCACACTGTATGCATAGACAGACATACATGCAGATCATCCAGACACAAGCTTGATGATCACATATGATGAGTCTATGCAGACTATACAAAGCATTCCCAGGTACTATGTGGCATGAATAATACCCAGGCCCCATCAGGAGTGTGTGAACATATCTTGTTTCCTCATTCTCCCAGGCTACAGTTGAAGTCCCTCAGTACATGGGAGTTAACCTGCTGGTGGAGGGAGCCCCGCTAAGACGACCCAGACTGCCCCCACATAGAATCCGTGTCATCCTTGACCCCCCTCTCACCACACACATTCACACCCGCACCAACCAATCAGCCTCAGAAACAGTGGACAAATCCTCTAGTCATAGACCATCTCCATGCCACCGCCCCTCAGGCAAAGAGAACCAATCAAGGTTAAGGGGGAATAGGTTCCACAAAAGAGATGAAGAGGGTGGAGCTCTGGGGCGCCAGCACACCTCCCCTACTCTGAGGTTGTCTCAGAGAATGGCAACAGAGCGCCCTCTGGCACTCCACAGCGAGCACCAGAAGGGGGCTCATTGCCTGGGGATGAGTCTCAGCAGAAATTGGCCTCTCCGCCTGGTTCCCAGGAATCTGTCCCACTCCCTTAGCACCCCCTGTGGCATTTTAGGGGTTGACACCCACCCCTTTCACCCTAACCCCCACCCCAGGCCTGCCCCAGGACCCTGCACCGCCCGGCCCTTCCTCCCCCAGTCCTCCCTGGGACCCCCACGCAAGGCTCCAACCCGGAGCCTGCCCACCCTCTACGGCCCCATCCCAGCCCTGGAGGTCTTTGGCCTGCGCCCCAGCTCACTGACAGAACCCTTATCTGGGCCCAACTCTGGCCTCCGACCCTGGCCTCCGCATACACCAGTTCCTCCCCCACTTCCACAGGCAGGCTATGGCCACCTATAAAGGAGACTGCGCCGGTGGAGGACCCAAATCCTCTTGATGTAAATCCTTATCTGAAACATAAGGGAAAACACGAAACTGACTTTGGCTTAGCATTTATGGGTAACGTCATAATGTACTTGACAGACGGGGCTTTGCATGGGGGGAAACGATCTCTTGAACTGTCATGTGTTACTTACTCACTTTTTGAATTTTATTTGCCTTGAAAGTAAAATGAAATAGAAAATGAAATAAAGACTTTCCATCTGTGAAGTTAATGTGTCTTGTATTCAGTGTTAGACTACACATACATGACCGCCTGCAGATATCACTATCAGTGATCCTTAGGATGAGTTTTTGTTAACTGGGTTTATCCTGTATTGGTAATTGTATTTGGTTATGCATAAATCATACATAATTCAAATGACATTCAAATGAAAAGTTTCAAATATCCTAAGAAACAAATCAGTTAACTCAAAAATACACAAAAAAATCAGATTACAAAAGAAATCACAACTTTTGTTTCTTTGTTTAACAATGGTTGCTGAATGTAAATCTTGCCTGTCTGAATGCTGAATGTAGATATTGCCTGTCTACGTTTTATTTATTTTTAATTCTTGAGTGGTTGGTCTGGTGGAGTGTTTGGCAGTCTGTCTGTGTCTTGTTATTGGGGGAGGGGAAGGTGTGAGGTCTGAGTTGGGATGGGATGGCAGCGGTTGGATGGGGTGAGCGTTGTGGTGGCTGCTGCTGTGTCCAGGGTTGCCAGAGGGGTTGGTGCTGTGACTGAACTGGGAACTGTGCTGTGGCCGGGACTGGAGGCCAGGGGTTGATGCTGGGACTGGGGAACGGGAAAAACAGTAACCGGGAAATAAGAAGTGGGGCTGCTGCAGGTGCTGGGTCAGGATCTGTGTCTGTAGACAAGAGGAAGGACAACCTGCGGAGCAAGCAGGCCCACAAAGGAGCTCCAGAGGTCAATGGTAGGACTCCCCTGTGGCTTGCTCGCTCCTGTTGAAGGTCTGGTCCCTCCTCCACATCTTGACTGGTGGTCTAGTGCTAGGATTGGAACCCGGGATCTGGATTAGAACTGGGGCTGCTGCAGGTGCTGGGTCAGGATATGGGTCTGTAGAGGGGAGGAAGGACAACCTGAGGGGCAAGCAGGCACACAAGGGAGCCCTAGACCCAGGGGTCAGTGGAGGTTCCTGGTTCTGTGAGAGGGATAGGTGTAGAGCGGGGGTGTCAAAACTCCTTCCCTCGAGGGCCAAGTGTCTGCAGGTTTTTGGTTCTTCCTTTCAATTAAGACCTAGACAATCAGGTGAGGGGAGTTCCTTACTAATGAGTGACCTTAATTCATCAATCGAGGACAAGGATGGAGCGAAAACCCGGGCCTCCATGGAATGAGTTTGACACATGTGGTAGAGTCGTCCGCCCCCGGGTGCACATTTTGGTTTTTGCTCTAGCACTACACAGCTGATTTAAATAACCAACTCACCATCAAGCTTTGATTATTTGAATGAGCTGTGTAGTGCTACAGTAGGGCTCCCGAGTGGTGCAGTGGTCGTAGACACTGCATCTCAGTGCAAGAGGCGTCACTGAAGTATCTGGTTTGAATCCATGCTGCATCACATCCAGCTGTGATTGGAAGTCCCATAGAGTGGCGCACAATTGGTCCAGCATCGTCTGGGTTTGGCTGGGGTAGGCCGTCATTGTAAATATTAATTTGTTCTTAACTGACTTGCCTAGAAAAATAACAAAAACGTTCACCCAGGACCGGTTTTTGGGAAACCCTGGTGAAGGGGGGGGGATGGAGAGAAAGAAGGGGTCTGGTGCTGGAGGACTGAGAGAACAAACAGGGTTCAGACCCGCCTGGCCTCGGAGCACTCACCAACAGTTGGTACTTGTGTTTAGCTTGAGTGCCTCCTTGGGTGCAGTTCTCTGTATTTGCCATCTATAGATGGATTCCCTAGTGGGGAGGCAACGATGAACAGTCATCAGAGGAAAGTCCTTTTGTTCCTAGTGTGTTGTCAGGGTCAAAGTCTGATCATTTCACTGCAGATTTGGATGAGGGCCTACGGCAGGTCATTTGTGTAATTCTTGATTGTTCACAGGTCTTGGCATTTCTTTCCACTAGCCTTGGTACCTTTCTTTTCAGTCAATTGCAAACATGCTTTTCACACTTCCACACAAGATGCCAGTATTTCCATTCCAAGTCCAACAACTAACAGATTGGATTAGTTTAGAAATGTTATGTTATTTATGTTTGTGTAGCATAAGATTAATCAACCGATCAATGTACATGCAAAAACACAGGTATTGAAACAAACAATTTTGAAAATCATCCCCAATAGAGTATGCTGGGAAATATGATAATGATGGGTTTGGTTTTGAACAAACATGAATTTGTAATTTTACTCAACAAGCTTGTTCAAATTCAGCTCACTTTAAGCAGAGTTTGTTAGGTGACCACTGGTCGAGAAACAAATTTGATGTCACAGACAATGACACATGGGACAGACTGATACCGCCTTACACACACTTGCCTGCATCTAGCTCATAGTGGGTGTAATCATTAGTCCAACGCGTTAGTGAACCTGCTACAATCATGCAGTAACATTACAGTGTACAGTCAAGTTAAATCAAATCAAATCAAATCAAATTTTATTTGTCACATACACATGGTTAGCAGATGTTAATGCGAGTGTAGCGAAATGCTTGTGCTTCTAGTTCCGACAATGCAGTAATAACCAACAAGTAATCTAACTAACAATTCCAAAACTACTGTCTTGTACACAGTGTGAGGGGATAAAGAATATGTACATAAGGATATATGAATGAGTGATGGTACAGAGCAGCATAGGCAAGATACAGTAGATGGTATCGAGTACAGTATATACATATGAGATGAGTATGTAAACAAAGTGGCATAGTTAAAGTGGCTAGTGATACATGTATTACATAAGGATACAGTCGATGATATAGAGTACAGTATACACGTATGCATATGAGATGAATCATGTAGGGTAAGTAACATTATATAAGGTAGCATTGTTTAAAGTGGCTAGTGATATATTTACATCATTTCCCATCAATTCCCATTATTAAAGTGGCTGGAGTTGAGTCAGTGTCAGTGTGTTGGCAGCAGCCACTCAATGTTAGTGGTGGCTGTTTAACAGTCTGATGGCCTTGAGATAGAAGCTGTTTTTCAGTCTCTCGGTCCCAGCTTTGATGCACCTGTACTGACCTCGCCTTCTGGATGATAGTGGGGTGAACAGGCAGTGGCTCGGGTGGTTGATGTCCTTGATGATCTTTATGGCCTTCCTGTGACATCGGGTGGTGTAGGTGTCCTGGAGGGCAGGTAGTTTGCCCCCGGTGATGCGTTGTGCAGACCTCACCACCCTCTGGAGAGCCTTACGGTTGAGGGCGGAGCAGTTGCCGTACCAGGTGGTGATACAGCCCGCCAGGATGCTCTCGATTGTGCATCTGTAGAAGTTTGTGAGTGCTTTTGGTGACAAGCCGAATTTCTTCAGCCTCCTGAGGTTGAAGAGGCGCTGCTGCGCCTACTTCACAATGCTGTCTGTGTGAGTGGACCAATTCAGTTTGTCTGTGATGTGTATGCCGAGGAACTTAAAACTTGCTACCCTCTCCACTACTGTTCCATCGATGTGGATAGGGGGGTGTTCCCTCTGCTGTTTCCTGAAGTCCACAATCATCTCCTTAGTTTTGTTGACGTTGAGTGTGAGGTTATTTTCCTGACACCACACTCCGAGGGCCCTCACCTCCTCCCTGTAGGCCGTCTCGTCGTTGTTGGTAATCAAGCCTACCACTGTTGTGTCGTCCGCAAACTTGATGATTGAGTTGGAGGCGTGCGTGGCCACGCAGTCGTGGGTGAACAGGGAGTACAGGAGAGGGCTCAGAACGCACCCTTGTGGGGCCCCAGTGTTGAGGATCAGCGGGGAGGAGATGTTGTTGCCTACCCTCACCACCTGGGGGCGGCCCGTCAGGAAGTCCAGTACCCAGTTGCACAGGGCGGGGTCGAGACCCAGGGTCTCGAGCTTGATGACGAGCTTGGAGGGTACTATGGTGTTGAATGCCGAGCTGTAGTCAATGAACAGCATTCTCACATAGGTATTCCTCTTGTCCAGATGGGTTAGGGCAGTGTGCAGTGTGGTTGAGATTGCATCGTCTGTGGACCTATTTGGGCGGTAAGCAAATTGGAGTGGGTCTAGGGTGTCAGGTAGGGTGGAGGTGATATGGTCCTTGACTAGTCTCTCAAAGCACTTCATGATGACGGAAGTGAGTGCTACGGGGCGGTAGTCGTTTAGCTCAGTTACCTTAGCTTTCTTGGGAACAGGAACAATGGTGGCCCTCTTGAAGCATGTGGGAACAGCAGACTGGTATAGGGATTGATTGAATATGTCCATAAACACACCGGCCAGCTGGTCTGCGCATGCTCTGAGGGCGCGGCTGGGGATGCCGCCTGGGCCTGCAGCCTTGCGAGGGTTAACACGTTTAAATGTCTTACTCACCTCGGCTGCAGTGAAGGAGAGACCGCAAGTTTTCGTTGCAGGCCGTGTCAGTGGCACTGTATTGTCCTCAAAGCGGGCAAAAAAGTTATTTAGTCTGCCTGGGAGCAGGACATCCTGGTCCATGACTGGGCTGGATTTCTTCCTGTAGTCCGTGATTGACTGTAGACCCTGCCACATGCCTCTTGTGTCTGAGCCGTTGAATTGAGATTCTACTTTGTCTCTGTACTGACGCTTAGCTTGTTTGATAGCCTTGCGGAGGGAATAGCTGCACTGTTTGTATTCGGTCATGTTACCAGACACCTTGCCCTGATTAAAAGCAGTGGTTTGCGCTTTCAGTTTCATGCGAATGCTGCCATCAATCCACGGTTTCTGGTTAGGGAATGTTTTAATCGTTGCTATGGGAACGACATCTTCAACGCACGTTCTAATGAACTCGCACACCGAATCAGCGTATTCGTCAATGTTGTTGTCTGACGCAATACGAAACATGTCCCAGTCCACGTGATGGAAGCAGTCTTGGAGTGTGGAGTCAGCTTGGTCGGACCAGCGTTGGACAGTTAGCATTTACACCGGCGGGCCCTGGTGGCAATAAATTAGTAAAACCAAAAGCTTACCTTGACTTGGAAGAGTTCCAGTGTTGTGTTGGATAGTCATAGCCAGCTAGCTATGTTTGAGCAGGGTGTTTCAGTAGGTTAAACTAGCTAGCTGCACTTGTTGGCTAAGTAAGTGAAACTGAAAGTGGGGAAAAAATGACAATCTCGCTCTCTCTCTATTTCTTTGGAATTGTCCAAAGAGCGCCGAAACAGTTTGTATCGAGGCACAGATCTGGGGAAGGGTACCAAAACATTTCTGTAGCATTGACGGTCCCCAAGAACACTGTGTCCTCCATCATTCTTAAATGAAAGAAGTTTGGAACCACCAAGACTCTTCCTAGAGCTGGCCGCCCGGCCAAACTGAGCAATCAGGGGAGAGGGGTATTGGTCAGGGGGGTGACCAAGAACCCGATGGTCATTCTGAGAGAGCTCCCGAGTTCCTCAGGAGAGATGGGAGAACCTTCCAGAAAAAACAACCATCTCTGCAACACTCCACCAATCAGGCCTTTACGGTACAGCAGCCAGACGGAAGCCATTCCTCAGGAAAAGGCGCATGACAGCCTGCTTGAAGTTTGCCAAATGGCACCTAAAGACTCTGACTATGGTCTGAAGAAACCAAGATTGAACTCTGGCCTGAATGCCAAGCGTCACATCTGGAGGAAACCTGGCACAATCTCTACGGTGAAGCCTAGTGGTGGTAGCATCTTGCTGTGGGGATGTTTTTCAGCAGTAGGGACTGGGAGACTAGTCAGGATCGAGGGAAAGATGAACAGAGCAAACTACAGAGAGATCCTTAATGAAAACCTGCTCCAGAGCGCTCAGGACCTCAGACTGGGGCGCAGGTTCACCTTCCAACAGGACAACGACCCTAAGCGCACAGCCAAGACAACGCAAGAGTGGCTTCGGGGCAA
This sequence comes from Oncorhynchus mykiss, assembly GCF_057628025.1. Lineage (NCBI taxonomy): Eukaryota > Metazoa > Chordata > Actinopteri > Salmoniformes > Salmonidae > Oncorhynchus > Oncorhynchus mykiss. The sequence goes on along the minus strand of NC_143038.1, from coordinate 43,013,941 downwards.
GTCTCTGAAAGTTCTTGAGTGGCCCAGCCAGACTTGAACCTGATTGAACATCTCTGGAGAGACCTCTCTCATCCAACCTGGGAGAGGATCTGCAGAAAAGAATGGGAGAAACTCCCCAAATACAGGTGTGCCAAGCTTGTAGCTTGGCACACCAAGAAGAGTTGAGGCTGTAATCACTGCCAAAGGTTCTTCAACAAAGTACTGAGTAAAGGGTCTGAATACTTGTGTAAATGTGATATTTCAGTCTTTCGTTATGTGGTATTGTGTGTAGATTGATGGGGATTTTTTTGTGGTATCCATTTTAGAATAAGACTAACGTAACAAAAGAGTAAATGGGTGGAAAAAGTCAAGGGGTCTGAGTACTTTCCGAATGCACTGTATATACAATTTATAAAGTATTACATTTCACAACACTTTACCAGATACGTTTAGTGTGTTCCGTCCTTCTCATTCTAGACCATGAGAAAGCTTTTGACAGGGTTAGACATGGCATCCTGCGGATGGTGCTAACCAAGATGAACTTCCCTCAACATCTCATCCACTGCTACCAGAACATCACAAGCAGGTTCTGGTAAACAACACCATCACAGACCCATTCCTCATCTGATCCGGCATACACCAAGGCTGCCCCTTAGCCTCTCTGGGGTATATATTCTACCTAGAGCCTCTTCTCCAGAAGATCAGGTCAACACCAGGAATCCCTGGCTACCAAATACGGGGGGAAAGGCTTAAAGTGGCGGCATACATGGACGACATCACCAACATCGGCCCAGATAGTTGCTCCATTGCCTCAGCAACAAAAGTGGTGGACGACTACTGTGCAACCACTGGTGCCAGGTAGTCCTGAGGCATGGTCCTAGGGCTCAGGTCCTCCGAGAGAGAGAAAGAAAGAGAGAAAGAGAGAATTAGAGAGATCATACTTAAATTCACACAGGACACCGAACAGGACAGGAGAAGTACTCCAGATATAACAAACTGACCCTAGCCCCCCGACACATAAACTACTGCAGCATAAATACTGGAGGCTGAGACAGAACTGTACCTGTCACAGGACTGGCATGAGACTCTCCCTACCTCGTTCCCTATCAAAACATAGACCATCAAGCTTCTTGTGGTCACCTTCCAGAGGGATGGAGGTGGCTCCGTCAGCTAAGAGGAGACCATCTGCCACATCCAACAGAAGCGAATGGAACGCATGGTCCCTCAGAATGATCCTGGTCATGAATGCAAACATTCTCCCCATTCTCCTGTACCTAGGCAGGGTGTTCCCCCAGACAGCACAACCAGGAAGAAGATAGAACGCATGATGTTCACCTTTGGGGGAGCCAGATAGAATGACTCAAGTGCAGCACCCTGTACAAAGCATTTGAGAACATGGGGAAGGGGGTCACAGACATCCTTAACATCATTAGGGCACAGAGACTATCCAACTTGGTCACCAACATCTGCAAAACAGTCAGGAAAGCCAGCCACGTTGAATGGTACTTTGCCACCCCCATCCTCAGAACCCTCAGACTCAGCACCATCGAGAACACTGTGCTGGGACCCTCCACCAGTGCACAATACGTGGAGAGATTTGGGGTTCAGGACATGTCTGCCCACGGCTGGGCTGGCATGCTGGAATTTCAAGGACATCATCGCCCACCTAAGCGCCATTTCAGCCGTAGACCGCAGCAGGTATGGTGAAACGTCATTCAGCACGTCATCACAAACAAACAGAAAGACATTGCATGGATGGCTGTTCATGGTTTCCTCCCCACTAGGGAATTCATGTATAGACAGCACATAGCATGTACAGAGAGCTACCCCCACGGATGCACTGACACTGAAAACATATACCACCTGTTTGTTGAGTGCTCCGTGGCCAGGCGGGTCTGGGCCCTGTTTGTTGCCTCTGTTTCCTACAACAGGTGTTTGGTCAGACGTGAGTAAGACATCAACAAAATAAAGGAGATGATCGTGGACTTCAGGAAACAGCAGAGAGAGCACCCTCCTATCCACATCGACGGGACCACAGTGGAGAAGGTGGAAAGATTCAAGTTCCCCGGCGTACACATCACTGACAAACTGAAATGGTCCAACCACGCAGTGTTGTGAAGAAGGCGCAACGATGCCTCTTCAACCTCAGGAGGCTGATGAAATTTGGCTTGGCACCTAAAACCCTCACAAATTTTTACAGATGCACATTTGGGAGCATCCTGTCAGTCTGTATCACAGCCTGGTATGGCAACTGCACCACCCGCAACCACAGGGCTCTCCAGAGGGTTGTGCGGTCTGCGCAACGCATCATCGGGGGCAAACTACCTGCCCTCCAGGACACCTACAGCACCTGATGTCACAGGAAGGCCAAAAAGATCATCAAGGACAACAACCACCCAAGCCACTGTCTGTTCACCCTGCTATCATCCAGAAGGTGAGGTCAGAACAGGTCTATCAAAGTTGGGATCGAGAAACTGAAAACAGCTTCTATCTCAAGGCCATCAGACTGTTAAATAGCCATCAGTAGCACGTTACAGGCTGCTACCTATATACATTGACATGAAATCACTGGCCACTTTAGTAAATGGAACACTAGACACTTTAATAATGTTTACATATTTTACATTACTCTTCTCATATGTACAGTGCCTTGCGAAATTATTCGGCCCCCTTGAACTTTGCGACCTTTTGCCACATTTCAGGCTTCAAACATAAAGATATAAAACTGTATTTTTTTGTGAAGAATCAACAACAAGTGGGACACAATCATGAAGTGGAACAACATTTATTGGATATTTCAAACTTTTTTAACAAATCAAAAACTGAAAAATTGGGCGTGCAAAATTATTCAGCCCCCTTAAGTTAATACTTTGTAGCGCCACCTTTTGCTGCGATTACAGCTGTAAGTCGCTTGGGGTATGTCTCTATCAGTTTTGCACATCGAGAGACAGAATTTTTTTCCCATTCCTCCTTGCAAAACAGCTCGAGCTCAGTGAAGTTGGATGGAGAGCATTTGTGAACAGCAGTTTTCAGTTCTTTCCACAGATTCGATTGGATTCAGGTCTGGACTTTGACTTGGCCATTCTAACACCTGGATATGTTTATTTTTGAACCATTCTATTGTAGATTTTGCTTTATGTTTTGGATCATTGTCTTGTTGGAAGACAAATCTCCGTCTCAGTCTCAGGTGTTTTGCAGACTCCATCAGGTTTTCTTCCAGAATGGTCCTGTATTTGGCTCCATCCATCTTCCCATCAATTTGAACCATCTTCCCTGTCCCTGCTGAAGAAAAGCAGGCCCAAACCATGATGCTGCCACCACCATGTTTGACAGTGGGGATGGTGTGTTCAGCTGTGTTGCTTTTACGCCAAACATAACGTTTTGCATTGTTGCCAAAAAGTTCCATTTTGGTTTCATCTGACCAGAGCACCTTCTTCCACATGTTTGGTGTGTCTCCCAGGTGGCTTGTGGCAAACTTTAACCGACACTTTTTATGGATATCTTTAAGAAATGGCTTTCTTCTTGCCACTCTTCCATAAAGGCCAGATTTGTGCAATATACAACTGATTGTTGTCCTATGGACAGAGTCTCCCACCTCAGCTGTAGATCTCTGCAGTACATCCAGAGTGATCATGGGCCTCTTGGCTGCATCTCTGATCAGTCTTCTCCTTGTATGAGCTGAAAGTTTAGAGGGACGGCCAGGTCTTGGTAGATTTGCAGTGGTCTGATACTCCTTCCATTTCAATATTATCGCTTGCACAGTGCTCCTTGGGATGTTTAAAGCTTGGGAAATATTTTTGTATCCAAATCCGGCTTTAAACTTCTTCACAACAGTATCTCGGACCTGCCTGGTGTGTTCCTTGTTCTTCATGATGCTCTCTGCGCTTTTAACGGACCTCTGAGACTATCACAGTGCAGGTGCATTTATACGGAGACTTGATTACACACAGGTGGATTGTATTTATCATCATTAGTCATTTAGGTCAACATTGGATCATTCAGAGATCCTCACGGAACTTCTGGAGAGAGTTTGCTGCACTGAAAGTAAAGGGGCTGAATAATTTTGCATGCCCAATTATTCCATTTTTGATTTGTTAAAAAAGTTTGAAATATCCAATAAATGTCGTTCCACTTCATGATTGTGTCCCACTTGTTGTTGATTCTTCACAAAAAAATACAGTTTTATATCTTTATGTTTGAAGCCTGAAATGTGGCAAAAGTTCGCAAAGTTCAAGGGGGCCGAATACTTTCGCAAGGCACTGTAAATACTGTATTCTATTCTATTCTACTGTATATTAGTCTATGCCGCTCTGACATTGCTCGTCCATATATTTATATATTCTTAATTCAATTCCATTACTTAGATTTGTGTGTATTGGGTATATGTTGTACAGTTGTTAGATATTTAAGCAATAACACACGAGGGGGTGTGGTATATGAACGACGCAAAGCGGAGTGCCTGGATACAGCCGTTAGCCGTGGTATATTGGCCATATACCACAAACCTCTGAGGTGCATTATTGCTATTATAAACTGGTTAGCAACATAATTAGAGCAGTAAATATATATGTTTTGTCATACGCGTGGTATACATTCTGTTATACCACGGCTTTCAACCCATCAGCATTCAGGGCTCGAACCACCCAGTTTATAATACTCGTTAGATATTACTGCATTGTCGGCACTAGAAACACAAGCATTACGCTACACCCGCAATAACATCTGCTAAACACGTGTATGTGACTAATAAAATTAGCTTTGATCTGATTTATACGACAACAAAAAATACAATAAATCCTTTGCTCTCGGCTACGTGGGACAGAATGTGGCCAATGGCAGAGTCACATGATGACAGTCCCCAAGTTCAAAGCCAAACTAGGGGAACTTCTACGGGAAACCAGACGCTGTGAATCTGCTTAACTGTAACAACGACATCGGCCAATACAACAGATCTACGAAATACATCCAGGGGCTGGAGTTAAAGATAAGCCCCAAACCCAGCCAGAATCTTTTACCAACCCCCACTATCAGGACAATGAGGGAAAATCTAAGTATGTGTATTGACCCATAAAAAAAACATTGTTATGGAAGTATGAAATGATTGCTTTGTTTTAATAAATATTTGCCTTAACTACTGCCTCAACCATTTCTGTTTTGCTGAGGTCATAATTTTATCATATCAATGAGGTTTGGGTTCCTTATTTTACCAGCAGGGGCCCCCACAGGGCTGAGGTTCTCCACTGGATAACAGTGGAGTTAATAGTGTCTATAACCAGTTATCCATCCAAACATTGTAGGCCAGTAAAGTATGTTGGATAAAAAATGTCACGTCAGGCCTGATGGAAACAGCACATTTGTCGATAAACTTTCCAAATGTCAACAAAACAAAATAGGAGGTGGATTATTTTTGTGTTGGTAAAATGAATCATGTGAGACGTCGGTGAAAACGCTTTTATATGCACATATTGATATAATAACAATCATATCGAAGTAAACTTGGAGTCATGCAATGACATGTGACCCTCCCACTACGACTCTGGGAAAACATGCCATTTATGAGGCTACAGATTAAATACATTATGATCGTCACAGGGTAGTGAAAGTGCAAGGTGATGAGCTTGATGCTCCTTTCTAATAAATATTGAGGGTCTTATTCTTGTGACATAATGATCGATGCTTGGCTGCCGTTTGACAAATCAAAAACATTCTCACTCTTTTGTCCATAATAATCTCATAGTTTAGGCTATAGGCCTACCTGCACGGTAGGCTATCTACTGCAAGCTGTTGGCTAGAGTGCACATGGCAATACCAGAGTGGGCACATTCGCTATTAATGCAACATTTGTTGTGACAAAACCATCAGTAGAATTGAAAATGTGATGGAAACATATTTAACTTGTAGGTTTTATTTGGTACATGGGAATTTAACTGAAAAAGTTATTTTTATGTGCACTATGTCATCACGCACAGCCTTTTATCTGCAACAAGTCAGTTTGATGGAAACACAGCTCTCTTGGGAAAATGAGCATATTGTTTTAATAAGGATTTTAAAATATTTGCATGAAAATCTGTCACCAATTGGATGGAAACCTAGCTTATCAGTGGCCTTCTATCAGAGGCTTTCTATTAGTCATTTTAAATTAGCTGTATTTGTAAACATATATGAGAGATGGTTGGTGTGTGTGTCATGAAGAGCAGTGACCATGCTCATGTACACCTGACTGCAGAGCATCTCTCCCTTCCTGGTCCCATCAACTCACCAATCACAGCTCAGCGCTACCCAGGGACAGCAGTGTGGCTGCACATGTGACAGCCGTGTGTGAAAAAATGACATGTCTGCTGGCATTTACTTTGTGTCGGTCTATTATGTGCTTCCACATTGATCTTCTCCTCCTGGACAATATTGATCGGCCTGAGATGGTTGTTAAACTCAACAGCTTTGACTTAAATGTACACCAGTTATTTAAACCTTGATCCCAGTTTATTATTAATCATCATTGCACCAGGATTTTTGACCCAATGCCCAATTCTTTGTTGTCCATAAACTATATAGACTCTACTATGAAGTGATAACATTATGATTATAACTATCTACCAGGATATTTGAGCCAAAAACCTGGTTACATCTGCCAGGAGGCAGAAACTTCCCCACAAGTGGATCCTCCAGCAAGACAATAACCCCAAGCACACATCAAAATCCACAAAGAAATGATTGACCACAACATCAACATTTTGCCGTGGCCATCTCAGTCTCTAGACATTAACCCCATTGAAAACCTGTAGTTTGAATTGAAGAGGGCAGTCCATAAGTGCAGTGGAAGGATATCTAGGATCTGGAAAGATACTGTATGGGAGGAATGGTCTAAGATCCTTCCCAATGTGTTCTCCAATCTCTTTAAACCCCCATCTTTTTGAGAGAATAACAATATTGCTTGTTAAACAAAATCTCTTTCTCTAAGCAATTGTATTACTATAAAATAATATAATTTCCCAATTTCTTTTTGCAATATAATTTAGCTCAGTATTTGTATCATTTACATTATTGTATTATTATTGTGCTTCTGCATCCAAATGACTTCCAGATAAATATAAAAAATGGCCTTTGGAGCTTACTGATTGTTGCGGGACCACCACGGTATCTGTGTGTGTGTTTATTTATGTATGTCAGAAGCAGAGAGAACACCCATAGCAGTGTGTCTCTCCTTATGACCAGCCAAGCCAGACAAGCAGGGAGACTGCAGCAACTCTCCCCAGTTGTTGTGTTTGTGGCAGAACTTGATCCCAGAATATACATTTCACCACAACATGCACTCTACTCACTCATGACGAACATAGCAGATAAAATACTTTATTAATACGCTTATATAATGTATGTCAACATTTATAGACAAAATATGTACATCAAACATCTTTCTGGTAGGTCCCAAAATATCAAAGTACCTCTTTCTATAGAAAACTAATCTTCTGTTAAAACATATACATTCACTTCTCGCCAACTCCCAAATACATTTCATAAACATCTGATGTTTTCTTTTATCAGTGTTTCACAAGTAAAAGGCAACAGGATGATAAACTCCAGGTTTGACTTGAGCAGAGTCAGATTGCAGATCAGGGTCAGCGCAGGGCTACAGTATGTACATTAGTTATTATGTGGTAAAACGACTGTCCAACCTTTCTCTCTGGTTCGAGCGCTAGGACACGTATCAAAAATAGAGATGTACAAGAAGTATAAACAATAATTACAAAAAGTCCCTCTAAACTGTCAGTGAATTCCCAACTTGACATGGTCACATGATGACCTCACTAACTCCATACAGTAAGGAAATTATTTCACTCAGGATGTTTGTTGTTGTCATAGGGAATGGGGCAAAGCGCAGTGTCAGTGATGGCAATGGTGACCTAAGGTAAATAGACAGCAACCTTTGGGTGAATGGTGACTATTGACATTTGGTGTGACATGGTTTACAAGGACGGTGTGTGTACAGCTGAGCCCTGTCAGTGTCCACAGCATGTAGAAACCTCAACAGCAGCAACATCTACGGGACTGCCACTTTTTTACATTTATACATTCAACCGTGTGTGTGTGTGTGTGTGTGTGTGTGTGTGTGTGTGTGTGTGTGTGTGTGTGTGTGTGTGTGTGTGTGTGTGTGTGTGTGTGTGTGTGTGTGTGTGTGTGTGTGTGTATCCAGATCAGTGGGGTCAATGTTGCACTCAGCACTCTGGTGGGGGTATAAAGTCAAACATTCAGAGAGGATTAGGAAACAGGTTGAGCTGTCTTCCATCCACACATTCCCTCTTTCTTTTATTCTCTTTTTCTGTTTGCAGCTGTGGATTATGCCTCACCGATCTGGGACCAGACCTTCTGCATGCGCTCTATCTGTCTCCCTTCTGTCTTCTGACTTCTGGGATGAGGGGAGAGGGGTGGTGGTGGGTGATCTGACTGTCTGGTCATGTTCTCCTCCATGTATCCTCTCAGCATAGCAGTCTATGTTCAATAACACTTTTCTGTGTAAGTGCTCAGTGGTCTCTCAGTCTTTGGTTTCCAGGTTCATGGGAAGTACCTGCTTTAACACTTGGAGGAAGGCCGGGGAGTCCATGGGGCTTTGGGCTACGGTAGGGGGAGAGGGAGAGCGCCCCCTGGGGGACATCATGATCGAGGGAGAGGGGGCATGCCTGTCACTAGGCATGCCCTGCGCGGAGCCTCCCAGGCCAGGGTAAATCATGGGCATGGCCCCTGAGTACCAGCACTTCTCCAGCATGGGCAGATAGGCGGCGGCAGAGGGGGGGATGAGGTAGAAGGGCATGCAAAGGGGATGAGGTTGGGCCTGGTGAGGGGAGTAGGCGCTCATGTAGCTGCCGTGGCCGCTGGAGGAGGATGAGGATGACTCTCCGCCTGAGAGAGACTCGTCCTCGGATGACTCGACCCGGCTGCGTTTGTGGCACGCCTCATCTTCCTGCTTAATGCAAAATGACGCCCTCTTTTCTCCCAGCGCCCTCTTCAGCTGTCTCTCCTGGCCGTAATACCCTGCATGCGACGCCAGATGCTCAACCTGCTCGCCACCGTAGCCGCTGTCTGTGTCTGTATCGCTGCCGCTCTGCTCACCGCCCGCATGGGCATACCTCCGCTGGATGACGGGAACGCAGTTCTTCCCATGGCCTTCACTGGGCTTGGGGGGCTGGCCTGCAGGCTTCTCCCTGTGGGCCTGATGATGTTGGTAGTGGATGGTGGTCTCTTCAGACCGGGGTTTGCAGGGGCTACAGGGAGGACCCTGGAGGACCTCAGTGGCCACCTTGTGCAGGTGGTTGACCATGTGGGAGGGTGTAAGGTCACCGTGACCCTCCTGGTTGACCAGGTACTGCAGCACCTCCTTGGCACAGACATGGAAGCCTGAGCGGAAGATCTCCTCACTGTTCTCCTGGCTGGGAGAGGACTGCTCTGTAGGCAGGAATGGACAACACCACAAACGCTGTCAAACACAGATCTACCACAATGCATTATTATGGAAACTACTAAACTACTTTCATCGTATTTACATGATTCTTGTAAGTAATATATCTTAATATGGGTATAAAATCCCCTTCTACGCAACCACATCCAAACTAAATTTAGCAGTTATTCTGACTCAGTTCCTTATTCTATTATTATGTTATTATAATGCAGTAGATGAGCAATGCACTGTGCTGTATTTGAAAATTAGTGAGGATGTGGTCTGCATCCAAATTGAAGCTAGCCAAAGCAAGAGACCACAAGCTATATTTAAATTCACTGATTTGTATGCGCTTCTGCATAATCATCTTATTGTGTATGTGTGTGTGTGTGTGTGTGTGTGTGTGTGTGTGTGTGTGTGTGTGTGTGTGTGTGTGTGTGTGTGTGTGTTTGCTCACCGATTTGCATGCCATTCTGCAGACTGAGGATTTTCTGCTGCTGGTTTTCCAGTAGAGTGGTTAGAGCTTTCACATGCTTAAGTGTGAGCTCCAAAACCACAGCCTTCTCCAGATGGCCAAGAGTCTATGGGAAGAACACACACTACTTTCAGCACAGGCTCATCTCTTATGGATTACTAACACACACATGCACACAAACGTTCTCAACAACAATCAAAAGCAATAACTAAGTAGATCTACTCAAATGCAAAATTTGAATGTGTAATATTACATTCTTTAATCTATAAAAATACAAATCAGAGGAAATGTGTTCAATTTTAGTTAACATCTCAAAGATGCCATTTGTTTAGGTATTCACATTCATTATTTAATTTAAAATTCCTTTACAGATCTCACCTGTTAGTCAGGCTGTCACCTTAACCTGAAGTACCACCAAGCAACCACTTGATCGCGCTTTAGTAATGTGCTACTTCAAGATAAATAGGAACTTACTGTAAGTTTCAGGTGCTCGGGCAATAAATCTTTCAACTGAGCGATGCACTCGTTTATCCTGTCACGCCTTTTCTTCTCGATAAGTCGGTGAGGCAGTTTGTAGGTTTCCTAAAGGCAGGAGTGATACTGAGGTTAAATAACAACCTCAGCAGTTTGACGAGCAGCACTGTGAACAGTAACATGGACTCCAAGGATTACATCATGTGGGAAAATAGGTCACCACATGATCGGAATGATCAGGCCAACTAATTGATCTAAATAGATCAATGTTTCAATAGCATTGTATATAATCATAATATTATTCTATTGTAATCATATTTACAAACAGTTAATTAAGTGAATATACACCAATATTGTTTCTATAAAAAAAATATATAAAATATCAACCAACCTTGCTATCATCTCCTCGTTTCATTCCCCGACGGGATTTGTATACATACATAGGGAAATCCATCCTAATGAAAAACAGAAGACAGTCAATGAGATGTGGGTTTGGTGAGGTTGCGCACTCAATGTCAGGAGACGCGAATGTATGCCACTATAAAGAGGGCAAGCATGGCATAGGGCATAAGAAGAATCATCAGCAACTTACCCTTGCATGTCAGGCAGCTCAGCCTGCTGGTGCTTGGGGGTGGGTTGCGCACTTGGAATCCTTTCCATTTCCATTCTCTTTAAGCTACTCCAAATGACGCAGGAAAGGGCAAGCTTTTTCCCCCCAATGTTTTCACTCAAGAACGCAAATGAAATTGAATGAAAGTAAATAGTCCTTGAAATTTTTCACAAAAATATTTAAGTATTTCCTCCAATTTGTAGAGATAAGTAATCTATTTTACATTTGCATTGTTATGATTATTTATCGCATAATGGGAGCAGTGTCCCGGAGATCTCCACGTAGTCAGTCAAGAGGGAGTCCCGCAGATGCACTAGTCTTGGTTGCGCGTTGGGAAAGTGGGGGAGGACAGAGCTACGTGTTAAATAAACCCCTGACTCTCGCTCGCAATGACCTATCTCTGTCACATGAGTCTCACGTTTTGGACGGCGCTTGTCTTCTCCGACTGCCCATTTTCTACTGATAATGAGGATCTGGGGGCGGACGTCGGCGCCACGTCACACCGGAGGGCTGAATTCCGCGTCCAGTGTACCTGGCTTATATTGCCAGGCTAGTAGCTTCACACAACACAGAGCTACGCATCTCTCCAATAATGCTCAGCAGGTTCCACTACTGACAAGACATCATGGCAATAATAATAATATTGATATGGGAATAACTTTGCAAATATTGGGGAGTTTAAACGTGATAATATCTTATCCCAATCCGTTTATTTTGGCTATATCATCCACCTGTTGTGTCATACACAACACAATTTAGCCATAACTTTATAAAAATAAACAATTTAATAATACATTGTAATTGTGAATTATTATACTCTAACTTGTACCTCTTCACTTTGATAAGTTAATATACCTATGGCATAAGGTTTTATAATAGGGGGCTTGCCATTTACCTTGTGTAGCACAATGTCTTAAAAATAGGAATGTAAGGCTATATTAAGTTATTTCACCATATAAGCGCATTGGCTGAAAATCTTAATTGAAAATGCAAGATAGGCCCTATCATTGAAAGAGAATGTGCGTAAAAACTGAGTAAAAGTGCATGTGATGCCACAATGTCAAATGTTGGAAATGTAGGCTAGCCCTATTATTATTGGTCAACTTGGAATGAATCCATAGATTCATAGGCCCACAATTTAACATTATAATTCAATGTAATAGTCTACATATTTTTTGTAAATTATAAATTATCCTTCAAGCATGCAGTATAATTGAAAACCTCTATTTTTTTACATTTTGTTTTGCATTAGGACCCTGTTGAAAAAAAAGGTGCACCTGCTTGAGACATTTATTTTTATAAGAGATCTCATTGCTTAGAGACAACCAGACCATTTGCTTTGGTTTCAACAAGTGTGAAGGGCCATAATGTTATTTTGCGCCATCAGAACCATCTGCTAGTTCAGACTGGAAATGTGTCTGAAGACTGTCTGCTTTGTTATCAAGTGTGCCACAACCATTGTCAAGTTGATCTCATGGCCTCACCCGCCCCTGTGCGCCCGCCCATGGCTACCATTTACAACTAATTGCTGGAGGCTACTCCACTAGCAGCGTATCACCTAGCGGGCAAAAAACAGCAAGCAAGCTAGCCTTTTAGCTTCCCACATCTCCCCCATGTGAAAGAATCAGATTTATAATTAAATAATGTGCCTGAGCAAATATGATTTACTTGCCAGCAGTTTTTAAGGCCTAGTACTCGAGAAGAGCCCATGCTCGAGACCACATATGGTCAGTGTTGCCATGTTCGCATTTTTCCCGCAATTGGGCTACTTTGAAAACAATGTTGCAGGTTTTTGGGCTATTTCTAAGTTGCACCACGGCCGACTTGGCATTTTCTTTTAAACACATGTATTTCACTGTGACCTGCTACTGACTGTCAGGCAGTGCCGCATGCTGTTGCTGAGTGAGTGACTGGTGGGGAGGGCCAGAGGTGTTTGTGTGTGTGTAGAGAGAGCACTACAGTTATTGACTGAGACATGAGGGAGAGGAGCCAGAGAGATATCTATTGGGTGAAATACCACAGTGTGCAATCTCGGTAAGATGTGTGACCTGTTGCCACAAGAAAAGGGCAACCAGTGAAGAACACAATTGTAAATACAACCTTTATGTTTATTTACAAATACACCTATTTGCACATCATTACAACACTGTATATTTGAAATGTCTTTATTCTTTTGGAACTTTTGGAAGTGTAATGTTACATTTTTTATTGTTTATTTGACAATAAAAAAATGTGACCTTTATTACTTAACTAGGCAAGTCAGTTAAAGAACAAATTCTTATTTACAATGACGGCCTACCCCGGATGACGCTGGACCAATTGTGCGCCATCCTATAGGATACCCAATCACAGCCGGGTTGTGATACAGCCTGGATTCAAACCAGGGACTGTAGTGACACCTATTGCGCTGAGATGCAGTGCCTTAGACCGCTTCGCCACTTGGGAGCTAAGTGTTTATTATCTATTTCACTTGCTTTGGCAATGTAAACATATGTTTCCCATGCCAATGAAGCCCCTTAAATTGAATTGAGAGAGAGAGCAGCAAGCGTGCACGGTTGTGACAACTTTTTTACTAGTTGTAGGTGGGCTATAAAGATTGTCATTATGGAGACACCTATTTCCAACCCTTTTTCCATAAAACATAATAATAATATGCTAGAACTAAATAAATAATGGAGACAAAGCACTGGAAAATTACTTTTGGTGCACTAGTGTGCATTACATAAATTCACTCAGAGGTGGTTTATACTGCATTCTAATGTTGACTGCTTAAAGAAAATGGTATCAAGCAAAGGGCTTTATGCATGGTCAGTTCTTGGGTCTTGGGGTCAGCCCGAGAGGAAATTTGAAATGGAAGTTATGGAACTCCCTCGCGTTCTCTCGGCTCAGGAAAAGACCCAGATGCAGACAGTTCGAATAATGGACTTTATTATATAAACAGGGGGCCGGCAAAGGACAGGGGTTGGTAGTCCAGGGCAGAGTCCGTAAGGTACAGAGTGGCAGGCAGGCTCAGGGTCAGGCAGAGGTCCGTAATCCAGGGCAGGCTCAGGATCAGGGCAGGCAGAATGATCAAAACCGGGAAAACGAGAAAACAGGCTCAAGGAAACAGAAGTACGAAAAACACGCTGGTAGGCTTGACAAGACAAGAAGAACTGGCAAAAGACAAACAGAACACAGGGGACAATGGGGAAGATGGGTGACACCTGGAGTGGGATGGAGACAAGCACAAAGACAAGTGAAACAGATCAGGGTGTGACACACGTGGTTGTTTTTATGTGGAACAATATCCCTGGAGTCATTGCAAATCAATTTGTGCCACTTGTGTAGCCTACCGAGACCTGGCAAACCAATTTAATAAATAGCCTATTACTTCAGTTTGTTGTTGTAGCCTTGCGTTATTATGAACACATTAGATTGACGGTAACAATAGTCAGATTAGGCTACAGGTCAAAAAATACAACTGCTTGTTGTTGACAAGCATATTCAGTTCTATTATTAATATTTAATTCAGTGATTTAAATTATGACACCATCCTCAGTAGCCTATTCCAGCAGGCTATTGGGAAACACAAGCACTTCTTATTACAAAATAGCCTCGCTATTCATTCATAAATTAGTCTGCTAATTTGAACTACAGGCTACTGAAGACTATCTGAAATTAGATGTAGGTCTGTCAGAGGCTATAGGCTACCTGCCTTTAGCTAAGCAAATTATGGCAAAATATTTTAGTCTCTAGCCTATGGCTATTGAAATGACAAGTCAATCTCGCAAATGGGCCATTTATACAGTTTGTAGTCTTAACATATGGCACATAATAACGGCACAATTGCCAGAAAATAGCCTAACATTAGTTTTTTTTATCTTCATCCAAGTGTTTCTTCCTCAGAGATTTCGAGATCCTCTGTCCAACTTTCATCACTCAAACTCTCCTTTGGGATTTATGTATAGTTATGCACATGCGCAAAGGGAATTAATTTAGATTTATAAACCTTGTTCGAGCCCTGAATGCTGATTGTCTGAAAGCCGTTGTATATCAGACCATATACCACGGGTATGAAAAAATATGACTTTTTACTGTTCTAATTACAGTGCTAACCAGTTTAGCAATAAGGCATCACAGGGGTTTGTGGTATATGGTCAATATACAGTGCCTTGCGAAAGTATTCGGCCCCCTTGAACTTTGCGACCTTTTGCCACATTTCAGGCTTCAAACATAAAGATATAAAACTGTATTTTTTTGTGAAGAATCAACAACAAGTGGAACGACATTTATTGGATATTTCAAACTTTTTTTACAAATCAAAAACTTTGGGCGTGCAAAATTATTCAGCCCCTTTACTTTCAGTGCAGCAAACTCTCTCCAGAAGTTCAGTGAGGATCTCTGAATGATCCAATGTTGACCTAAATGACTAATGATGATAAATACAATCCACCTGTGTGTAATCAAGTCTCCGTATAAATGCACCTGCACTGTGATAGTCTCAGAGGTCCGTTAAAAGCGCAGAGAGCATCATGAAGAACAAGGAACACACCAGGCAGGTCCGAGATACTTTTGTGAAGAAGTTTAAAGCCGGATTTGGATACAAAAAGATTTCCCAAGCTTTAAACATCCCAAGGAGCACTGTGCAAGCGATAATATTGAAATGGAAGGAGTATCAGACCACTGCAAATCTACCAAGACCTGGCCGTCCCTCTAAACTTTCAGCTCATACAAGGAGAATACTGATCAGAGATGCAGCCAAGAGGCCCATGATCACTCTGGATGAACTGCAGAGATCTACAGCTGAGGTGGGAGACTCTGTCCATAGGACAACAATCAGTCGTATATTGCACAAATCTGGCCTTTATGGAAGAGTGGCAAGAAGAAAGCCATTTCTTAAAGATATCCATAAAAAGTGTCGTTTAAAGTTTGCCACAAGCCACCTGGGAGACACACCAAACATGTGGAAGAAGGTGCTCTAATCAGATGAAACCAAAATGGAACTTTTTGGCAACATTGCAAAACGTTATGTTTGGCGTAAAAGCAACACAGCTGAACACACCATCCCCACTGTCAAACATGGTGGTGGCAGCATCATGGTTTGGGCCTGCTTTTCTTCAGCAGGGACAGGGAAGATGGTTAAAATTGATGGGAAGATGGATGGAGCCAAATACAGGACCATTCTGGAAGAAAACCTGATGGAGTCTGCAAAAGACCTGAGACTGGGACGGAGATTTGTCTTCCAACAAGACAATGATCCAAAACATAAAGCAAAATCTACAATGGAATGGTTCAATAATAAACATATCCAGGTGTTAGAATGGCCAAGTCAAAGTCCAGACCTGAATCCAATCGAGAATCTGTGGAAAGAACTGAAAACTGCTGTTCACAAATGCTCTCCATCCAACCTCACTGAGCCTGAGCTGTTTTGCAAGGAGGAATGGGAAAAATGTCAGTCTCTCGATGTGCAAAACTGATAGAGACATACCCCAAGCGACTTACAGCTGTAATCACAGCAAAAGGTGGCGCTACAAAGTATTAACTTAAGGGGGCTGAATAATTTTGCACGCCCAATTTTTCAGTTTTTGATTTGTTAAAAAAGTTTGAAATATCCAATAAATGTCGTTCCACTTCATGATTGTGTCCCACTTGTTGTTGATTCTTCTCAAAAAAACACAATTTTATATCTTTATGTTTGAAGCCTGAAATGT
Source organism: Oncorhynchus mykiss (assembly GCF_057628025.1). Classification (NCBI taxonomy): domain Eukaryota; kingdom Metazoa; phylum Chordata; class Actinopteri; order Salmoniformes; family Salmonidae; genus Oncorhynchus; species Oncorhynchus mykiss. The sequence continues at coordinate 42,997,286 of NC_143038.1, read as the reverse complement.
GGCAAAAGGTCGCAAAGTTCAAGGGGGCCGAATACTTCCGCAAGGCACTGTACCACGGCTAACGGCTGTATCCAGGCACTCCACGTTCTGTCGTGCTTAAAAACAGCCCTTAGCCGTGGTATATTGGTCATATACAGTGGGGAGAACAAGTAGTTGATACACTGCCGATTTTGCAGATTTTCCTACTTACAAAGCAAGTCTGTAATTTATATCATAGGTACACTTCAACTGTGAGAGATGGAATCTAAAACAAAAATCCAGAAAATCACATTGTATGATTTTAAAGTAATTAATTGGCATTTTATTGCATGAAATAAGTATTTGATACATCAGAAAAGCAGAACTTAATATTTGGTACAGAAATCTTTGTTTGCAATTACAGAGATCATATGTTTCCTGTAGTTCTTGACCAGTTTTGCACACAATGCAGCAGGGATTTTGGCCCACTCCTCCATTCAGACCTTCAGATTTCGGGGCTGTCGCTGGGCAATACGGACTTTCAGCTCCCTCCAAAGATTTTCTATTGGGTTCAGGTCTGGAGACTGGCTAGGCCACTCCAGGACCTTGAGATATTTCTTACGGAGCCACTCCTTAGTTGCCCTAGCTGTGTGTTTTGGGTTGTTGTCATGCTGGAAGACCCAGCCACGACCCATCTACAATGCTCTTACTGAGGGAAGGAGGTTGTTGGCCAAGATCTCACAATACATGGCCCCATCCATCCTCCCCTCAATACGGTACAGTTGTCCTGTCCCCTTTTCAGAAAAGCATCCCCAAAGCATGATGTTTCCACCTCCATGCTTCCCGGTTGGGATGGTGCTCTTGGGGTTGTACTCATCCTTCTTCTTCCTCCAAACACGGCGAGTGGAGTTTAGACCAAAAAGCTCTATTTTTGTCTCATCAGACCACATGACCTTCTACCATTCCTCCTCTGGATCATCCAGATGGTCATTGGCAAACTTCAGATGGGCCTGGACATGCGCTGGCTTGAGCAGGGGGACCTTGCGTGCGCTGCAGGATTTTAATCTATGACAGCGTAGTGTGTTACTAATGGTTTTCCTTGAGACTGTGGTCCCAGCTCTCTTCAGGTCATTGACCAGGTCCTGCCGTGTAGTTCTGGGCTTATCCCTCACCTCCCTTATGATCATTGATGCCCCACGAGGTGAGATATTGCATGGAGCCCCAGACCGAGGGTGATTGACCGTCATCTGGAACTTCTTCCATTTTCTAATAATTGCGCCAACAGTTGTTGCCTTCTCACCAAGCTGCTTGCCTATTGTCCTGTAGCCCATCCCAGCCTTGTGCAGGTCTACAATTTTATCCCTGATGTCCTTATACAGCTCTCTGGTCTTGGCCATTGTGGAGAGGTTGGAGTCTGTTTTATTAAGTGTGTTGACAGGTGTCTTTTATACAGGTAACGAGTTCAAACAGCTGCAGTTAATACAGGTAATGAGTGGAGAACAGGAGGGATTCTTAAAGAAAAACTAACAGGTCTGTGAGAGTTGGAATTCTTACTGGTTGGTAGGTGATCAAATACTTATGTCATGCAATAAAATTCTAATGAATGACTTAAAAATCATACAATGTGATTTTCTGGAGTTTTGTTTTAGATTCCGTCTCTCACAGTTGAAGTGTACCTATGATTAAAAAATTACAGACCTCTACATGCTTTCTAAGTAGGAAAACCTGCAAAATCGGCAGTGTATCAAATACTTGTTCTCCCCACTGTACCATACCCCTTGTGCCTTATGACCGGTGGAGGCTGCAGAGGGCAGGATGGCTCATAATAATGGCTGGAATGGAGTCAATGGAATGGTTTCAAACACATGTAACCACGTCTTTGATGTGTTTGAAACCATTCCATTGACTTCATTCCAGACATTATTATGAGCAGTCCTCCCCTCAGCAGTTTCCACTTCTTTTGACATAGTAAAATAATTTGAATTTGGGGCAAGAGAAAGTATAATTTGCCCTTATTAAATTCGCCATATGATTTTCCATCAGTGGATGTCGATTTAACTTGTTTGACTGCTATGATTAAGCAATGTCATAGCTTGCAATAATTATTATTTTGAGGAAACGCACATTTTGCTTCTAATGTCATTACAAGTTACTATGATATTCCTTCTTAATAGAATCGATAACGTTATGGAAAAAGCGTTTATTGTACAGATATAGCAACTTCTCTCTTGCTGTAAACAAAAAAATGGTTTGTTTTCAGGTCTTTTGGGTGGTTTTGAGTGGTCAATGGACTAGAAATCTTAGCTTGACCTGGCAAGCCTGGCCTCTTGTCACAATGTCTTGTACATTTTTACTCGGTCTTAAAGACTCGAGCTGTGCTCGAAATCTCATACTAACCGTGCTAACCTTTCTATTTGTGACGTGAATTGAGCATATAGTATACTTATTTGTCATAGTATGGTTATAGTTAGCATGCCAAAAGGTCCCAGATGTCGTACTAAATTCAGATTTCAGATTTGAAGAAAATAACAGAAAATATGCAGCCGAAGTCCGTCGAGAGCAAATACAAATTCATTGAACCAACTAATGACAAATGTAAAGAAAATATTGAGCAATGTATTAAAGTAATGACTTTTCAAATAAGATATGTTACATGTTGGCTGACAATTTGTTAGTTACGCTATCCTTACGAACCACATAGCATTACAGCAGTATGTACCGGTATGTTAGCTCGTTACTTAAGGTTAGTTGGATACAAATACATCGAACTTGCCAAGCAGTCTATGAACTGTTTGCTATCTAACAAACCAACGTTTATTGACTTGATTATTCACATCACTCTTAGCTAAGTGGTATAGTTGTTTTGCGTTTCAATGGACATTGTTAATTCTGGCTATCCACTGTTGAATATCGCCGGTGTCAGTAAAGGTTGGTAAAAAAAAGGGCGTAATAAATTGTTGCCAGCAGCACAGTTACAGTCCCCAACGCTCTGGATAACATGAAAACAGCCTAACCAGCTCTGCTATGGCGAGTAAAATGGTCAGAGTGAGGTGTTCTCTCATTGGTGTCTATAAGTAGCTAGCCAACATTAGCCATTTAGCTTGGGTGCTTGACTGCAATTGAACACCTTGATTGGGCAACTGATTAATACAAATAAAATGCCTAATAAATAAATGTGACTGTTCATTTGTGTTAGTCAGGGGCTGGGTCCAAGTCCGTAGAGGAAAAACAATTGAAATAATAGTTACGTAATTTGTTTAATTAATTAAAATAATCACAGGAGCCCACTCTCAATGTTCAAAATACACTGGAGAGCATAATTTAACCACAGAGGATCAATAGTTTATAAAAATAACTGTAGATTAGATTTTATCACAAGCACATACAGGTATCTACCACAATTAAAGAAACACCAACATAAAGTGCCTTAAAAGGTTGTTTCAGAACAGCTTCAATGCACCTTGGGAATAGATTCAACAAGTGGACCTAAACCATGCCAGGAAAATGCACCCCACTCCCCACCACAACATATAATTTGTATACCATGTTTTCTCAAGTGTTTCCTTTATTTTGACATTTACCAGTATGCCTGTAGTTAGTTTGGACCGCATGTGTGCCAAAAATAGTGTACAGATTGTTGCATTGTGGCCATAGACATAATCCTGTCGTGACTTTACTTTCATTAATCTAATGTCTATTATTTATCTAATCAACTAACTATGATTAAATTAATCATGTAACAATTAACTCATTAGGATTTGGAACACCATGAGAGCGGTTGTTTAAAGGGTTACCATCTCCCGAATTAAACTCTTACCTATCACATCCATAAAACAGTCAACGTATTAATCATAACCTCGTATAATATCATTCCGAACAGTCGTAATTTCCTGCATCTGCAAAAACCCTAGCCTTACTTATGATTCAGTACAACACAAATAGGTTTAATTATTTAGCTCACTAAAAACACACTTAAAATGTTAGAAAAAGGTCCCTAACGGACTGACAATTTATGGTGGCTTGTTACAAAGGAGATGGAGGGAGAGAGAGAAAGAGACACTTATCATTGGTACATTTTAGGAACTACTCTCACAGTAATCATGTACTTTGCACAAGAACCGCTGCCTGTTTGGAGCAAGAAATCATGACTGTATTTACGTGTAAATGCCTTCATTTGTCATGTATCTCTTTCGGAACCAGGCCTTCTTAGGAAGGCTGTTGGTGCCTTTCCGCGGCACGCTTGTAAGGCTCTGATTGTCCGGAAGCCACTCTTGCGTTGTCTTGGCTGTGTGCTTAGGCTCATTGTCCTGTTGGAAGGTGAACCTTAGCCCCAGTCTGAGGTCCTGAGCCCTATGGAGCAGATTTTCATCAAGGAGCTCTCTGTACTTTGCTCCGTTCATCTTTGCCTCGATCCTGACTAGTCTCCCAGTCCATGCTGCTGAAAAACATCCCCACCGCATGATACTGCCACCAACATCCGCAGGGAGGTTTCCTCCAGATGTGATGCTTGGCATTCAGGCCAAAGAGTTCAATCTTGGTTTCATCAGACCAGAGAATTTTGTCTTTAGGTGGATTCCATCTGGCCTTCTCTACCAAAAAAAAGCATGATTGGTGTAGTGCTGCAGAGATGGTTGTCCTTCTGGAAGATTCTTCCATCTCCACAGAGGAATTCTGGAGCTCTGTCAGAGTGACCATCGGGTTCTTGGTCACCTCCCTGACCAAGGCCCTTCTCCACCGATTGCTCAGTTTGGCCTGGCAGCCAGCTCTAGGAAGAGTCTTGGTGCTTCCAAACTTCTTCCATTTATGAATGATGGAGGCCGCTGTGTTCTTGGGGACATTCAATGCTGCAGAAATGTTTTGGTACCCTTCCCCAGATCTGTGCCTCGACACAATCCTGTCTCGGAGCTCTACGGCTCTAATTCCTTTGATCTCATGGCTTGGTTTTTGTTCTGACATGCACTGTCAACTGTGGAACCTTATATAGACAGGTGTGTGCCTTTCAAAATCATGTCCAATCAATTGAATTTACAACAGGTGGACTCCAATCAAGTTGTAGAATCATCTCAAGGATGATCAATGGAAACAGGATGCACTTGAGCTCAATTTCAAATGTCACAGCAAAGGGACTGAATACTTATGTAAATAAGGTATTTCCGGTTTCCGGTTAGAGAAATTAACATTGCAATCTCTGACAACAGCTCTGGCATGCCAATTGCATGCTCCCTCAAAACTTGAGACGTCTAGTATTGTGTTGTGTGACAGAACTGCACATTTTACAGTGGCCTTTTATTGTCCCCAGCACAAGGTGCACCTGTGTAATGATCATGTTGTTTAATCAGCTTTTTGATATGCCACACCTTTCAGGCGGATGGATTATCTTGGGAAAAATGCTCAATAACAGGGACGTAAAACACATTTGTGCACAAAATTTGAGAGAATTTTGTGTGTATGGAACATTTTTGGGATCTTTTATTTCAGCTCACGAAACATGGGACCAACACTTAACCTGTTGCGTTTATATTTTTGTTCAGTGTATATAGCCTCCCAATATTGTACAATCTGTGTGTTGATTCAGTGGCCTGGCCTATTTTTGTTTGAATTCAAGACCAGATCTCCGTTTGTCAGTGTCAGAGTGTCATTTTGGTCATTTGTGTGGTATTACAAAAGATTCAGCTAATGTATGCTGTCATGTAAGTGAAATAGAATTGCATGAAATGAAAGAGCTATAAAAAAAACAAAGCCTCTGAGCCTATGATTTTTTTTATCCGGCTCTGGTCGCACTCCTCAGAACGTTCTTAATTGGCTGGTAGGGAAGAGTGGGGGAAATAACCTGAAGTTGCATGCTCACTATAAATTAGGGGGGATAGTGAAAATTGTTTGGATTTGTGATAATTGTGGCTTTCTATTTGCCCTCAGCATTCATTGTTTTCACCATTCTGACAGGCTAAAGCAGCTTTTTTTAAGTATGGGTCGCAGACATATTAAAACAATTATATTAGGAACTCAGTTGGGGTCTTAAATGACTGCTAAAGTTAGAATATATAACATATGCCATTTAGCAGATGCTTCCATCCAAAGCGACTTATGTGCATACATTTTATGTATGAGTGGTTCACGGGAATCAAACCCACTACCCTGGTGTTACAAGCACCAGGCTCCAACAACTGAGCTACAAAAGATCACACATTTCATGTAGAATACACAAGGTAAAATTTTGAGATTTGGTTGTGCATCAGCAGTTTTTCTCCTGTTATGTCAGTCACTCAATAAGCCATGTCAGCTACAATTTTTAGATTGGTAAATTAGTCTAGCCAACTATCAAAACTTGTAGTTATCATGGACGAATATCAACCGGGAAAGCAGGGCACGTGCCCAGGGGCCATGACCTAAAGGGGGCCCACATTGATTTTGTTAGTCACTCTCATTCAGATATCCTATTATCATGGCATACATCATGGCAAAATGTGTAGCATTGCAGGAAATTAGCTTTAAAACTGCAATTTTCTCATCTCTGCCCTATGGAAAAAGTAATAAATTGCATGACATTTTTAAAAAAGCTAGCATTTCTCTTCACCCCATGGCAAAATGTGTAGACTTGCAGAAAACTTGCTTTAAAACTGCAGCATTTTCTCTCCCCGTGGCAAAATGTGTAGAATTGCAGGAAATGTACTTCTCTCTCCACAGTTAAGAGAGGGGCCACGAAAATGTTTTGCCTGCCAACCAAATCTCGCTTACGACCTTCAAAAGGGAACATACAGTGCCTTGCGAAAGTATTCGGCCCCCTTGAACTTTGCGACCTTTTGCCACATTTCAGGCTTCAAACATAAAGATATAAAACTGTATTTTTTTTGTGAAGAATCAACAACAAGTGGGACACAATCATGAAGTGGAACGACATTTATTGGATATTTCAAACTTTTTTAACAAATCAAAAACTGAAAAATTGGGCGTGCAAAATTATTCAGCCCCCTTAAGTTAATACTTTGTAGCGCCACCTTTTGCTGCGATTACAGCTGTAAGTCGCTTGGGGTATGTCTCTATCAGTTTTGCACATCGAGAGACTGACATTTTTTCCCATTCCTCCTTGCAAAACAGCTCGAGCTCAGTGAGGTTGGATGGAGAGCATTTGTGAACAGCAGTTTTCAGTTCTTTCCACAGATTCTCGATTGGATTCAGGTCTGGACTTTGACTTGGCCATTCTAACACCTGGATATGTTTATTTTTGAACCATTCCATTGTAAATTTTGCTTTATGTTTTGGATCATTGTCTTGTTGGAAGACAAATCTCCGTCCCAGTCTCAGGTCTTTTGCAGACTCCATAAGGTTTTCTTCCAGAATGGTCCTGTATTTGGCTCCATCCATCTTCCCATCAATTTTAACCATCTTCCCTGTCCCTGCTGAAGAAAAGCAGGCCTAAACCATGATGCTGCCACCACCATGTTGGACAGTGGGGATGGTGTGTTCAGCTGTGTTGCTTTTACGCCAAACATAACGTTTTGCATTGTTGCCAAAAAGTTCAATTTTGGTTTCATCTGACCAGAGCACCTTCTTCCACATGTTTGGTGTGTCTCCCAGGTGTCTTGTGGCAAACTTTAAACAACACTTTTTATGGATATCTTTAAGAAATGGCTTTCTTCTTGCCACTCTTCCATAAAGGCCAGATTTATGCAATATACGACTGATTGTTGTCCTATGGACAGAGTCTCCCACCTCAGCTGTAGATCTCTGCAGTTCATCCAGAGTGATCATGGGCCTCTTGGCTGCATCCCTGATTAGTCTTCTCCTTGTATGAGCTGAAAGGTTAGAGGGACGGCCAGGTCTTGGTAGATTTGCAGTGGTCTGATACTCCTTCTATTTCAATATTATCGCTTGCACAGTGCTCCTTGGGATGTTTAAAGCTTGGGAAATCTTTTTGTATCCAAATCCGGCTTTAAACTTTTCACAACAGTATCTCGGACCTGCCTGGTGTGTTCCTTGTTCTTCATGATGCTCTCTGCGCTTTTAACGGACCTCTGAGACTATCACAGTGCAGGTGCATTTATACGGAGACTTGATTACACACAGGTGGATTGTATTTATCATCATTAGTCATTTAGGTCAACATTGGATCATTCAAAGATCCTCACTGAACTTCTGGAGAGAGTTTGCTGCACTGAAAGTAAAGGGGCTGAATAATTTTGCACGCCCAATTTTTCAGTTTTTGATTTGTTAAAAAAGTTTGAAATATCCAATAAATGTCATTCCACTTCATGATTGTGTCCCACTTGTTGTTGATTCTTCACAAAAAAATACAGTTTTATATCTTTATGTTTGAAGCCTGAAATGTGGCAAAAGGTCGCAAAGTTCAAGGGGGCCGAATACTTTCGCAAGGCACTGTATTTATACGTATTTTAATGAATTACTTCTGAGTATTTTGTCATTTGAATTACACTGGGCTGAACTAAACTTCAATGTACACTGCTCAAAAAAATAAAGGGAACACTAAAATAACACATCCTAGATCTGAATGAATGAAATATTCTTATTAAATACTTTTTTCTTTACATAGTTGAATGTGCTGACAACAAAATCACACACAAATTATCAATGGAAATCAAATTCATCAAACCATGGAGGTCTCAAAACACTCAAAATTTGATGTCACACTCAACTTTGATGTAATGTCCTTAAAACAAGTCCAAATGAGGCTCAGTAGTGTGTGTGGCATCCACGTGCCTGTATGACATCCCTACAACGCCTGGGCATGCTCCTGATGAGGTGGCGGATGGTCTCCTGAGGGATCTCCTCCCAGACCTGGACTAAAGCATCCGCCAACTCCTGGACAGTCTGTGGTGCAACGTGGCGTTGGTGGATGGAGCGAGACATGATGTCCCATATGTGCTCAATTGGATTCAGGTCTGGGGAACGGGCGGGCCAATCCATAGCATCAATGCCTTCCTCTTGCAGGAACTGCTGACACACTCCAGCCACATGAGGTCTAGCATTGTCTTGCATTAAGAGGAACCCAGGGCCAACCGCACCAGCATATGGTCTCACAAGGGGTCTGAGGATCTCATCTCGGTACCTAATGGCAGTCAGGCTACCTCTGGCGAGGAAATGGAGGGCTGTGCGGCCCCCCAAAGAAATGCCACCCCACACCATGACTGACCCACCGTCAAACCGGTCATGCTGGAGGATGTTGCAGGCAGCAGAACGTTCTCCACGGCGTCTCCAAACTCTGTCACGTCTGTCACATGTGCTCAGTGTGAACCTGCTTTCATCTGTGAAGAGCACAGGGCGCCAGTGGTGAATTTGCCAATCTTGGTGTTTTCTGGCAAATGCCAAACGTCCTGCACGGTGTTGGGCTGTAAGCACAACCCCCACCTGTGGACGTCGGGCCCTCATACCACCCTCATGGAGTCTGTTTCTGACCGTTTGAGCAGACACATGCACATTTGTGGCCTGCTGGAGGTCATTTTGCAGGGCTCTGGCAGTGCTCCTCCTGCTCCTCCTTGCACAAAGGCGGAGGTAGCAGTCCTGCTGCTGGGTTGTTGCCCTCCTACGGCCTCCTCCACGTCTCCTGATGTACTGGCCTGTCTCCTGGTAGCGCATCCATGCTCTGGACACTACGCTGACAGACACAGCAAACCTTCTTGCCACAGCTCGCATTGATGTGCCATCCTGGATGAGCTGCACTACCTGAGCCACTTGTGTGGGTTGTAGACTCCGTCTCATGCTACCACTAGAGTGAAAGCACCGCCAGCATTCAAAAGTGACCAAAACATCAGCCAGGAAGCATAGGAACTGAGAAGTGGTCTGTGGTCACGACCTGCAGAACCACTCCTTTATTGGGGGTGTCTTGCTAATTGCCTATAATTTCCACCTGTTGTCTATTCCATTTGCATAACAGCATGTGAAATTTATTGTCAATCAGTGTTGCTTCCTAAGTGGACAGTTTGATTTCACAGAAGTGTGATTGACTTGGAGTTACATTGTGTTGTTTAAGTGTTCCCTTTATTTTTTTGAGCAGTGTATTTAGTATTTTCAAAATTCTACAATTTGTATTTTCTAGACACAAAATACTTTCCCATACCAATTTTTTAGAGCAGTTCACATTTTCTGCTACCCTGCATTGGTATCAGAAGTCAGATAGCACGATGGTGTGATAAGAACATCTGTTAAATGAACTCATTGTAATTGTAACATTTTTGATTAATTCTTTGAAAGAAAATGTACTTAATACAATTGTGAAATGTTGTTGTCTCATGTAGCCATCTTAAGATGAATGCAATTGTAAGTCGCTCTGGATAAAAGTGTCTGCTAAATGACTAAAATGTCAATGTAAATGTAAAAATGAACAATCACAAAACAAAGCATGCTGAGCATTATCACGATGAGCGCCGCCCTCGAAACAAGGGCAATAATAATACCCAGTGTGCTTTGTAGTTCATTTTGGGATGTTCAGTTTCACACACACTGTATACATTTACATGTTGGTTATTTAGAATACACTCTTATCCAGAGTGACTTGGTCAACTCAGGTAGATAAACAACAATCACAGTCATAGCAAGAAAAAGGGTTTTGTAACCATTACTGGTTACAAAGACAACAATCTTGAAGTTGAAGTGATTCAGACATTTTGGCACAGTGAATCACTACCCAAACATGACACAACTGGTTTCAAGTGGCCAAGAGACATCATGTGAATCAGACAGGGGATATGTTTACATAAAGGGATAGGTAGACACTTTTGCTTTCTCCTCATATCAACATAATTTCTGTAAGATTAAAAATTATGCCTGTAAAATAAAAAATTACGTTGCACAAGCCCTGCGCTTATAAAATGGCTGTGCTCCTTTGGAAATTTGGGCATGTTTAGAGCGACACCATTAGGCAAAATATATAAACTCAGCAAAAAATAAATACCTGTTCATGAGGGTTGCCTAAACACACAAATTATATTTCAGAAAGATGTGACCTTTTTAACCCTTTGAAACAGCCCCTATTTAAGCCACTTCCGGTTGTCACAGGAAGCTGAAAGTAAACGCATATCCTCATTGGAGTTAACAACTACTAGTCAGGCTTCATTCCGGGCCTACTTTTTGCACGGTCGTTGCGGTCAGACCGAGCGAGCTATGGTCAAGTGTGGCACCTCAATGGACACGGCACGGCCTAGAGACTACAGTGATGCCATTTTCCAACACTTTCAGTGTTGATTTCAGCCTGTCCATTTGGTGATGGTTCATCACTGTTTAAACTTATTGGAAATGGACAAAAGTTAGCCATCAAGTCAGCATCCATCAGTCAATAAGATATCATTCTGATACCAAACTGATACATACTGACAGCAAACCCACTTTGTCCAACTCGTTTAGAAGCCAACTAACACATATTTCAGAGCTGGCCCAAACTTCACAGAGCCTTCTGTTAAAACCTTAACAATTTTAAAACACGTAGTTACGTTCTAGCTGCAAACCTCGATGCTGCGACCCCAAATCCCGAGTTGACTCGATAGGTCATTCGAAGGCCGAGCAGTGACCTTAATTGGTGCTGAAATTTCACTTTTTCCGGGCATGTAATGTAAAAGGTTATTAACCGGTGCATATGCTTTTAAAATAACAGTTCTGTTCTGGAACAGTGTAGATCACGTTAGTTCCCAGCTCTGATTCTGTGCTTTAAAAAAATACATTTACCCATTTTCATTTCGGGTCCCTGAACTGGTTCCAACCCCTGGTTTGTAGAACTTATAGTTTTAAAACCGAAATGTACTTTACGAGGGTAGTATACAATATTATGCGTATTTTATAAAATGCCACCAGAGGGCGTCAGAGTTGAACAGGTTAACATGCACCTGCCTGCTCCATACTCTGGTGACTTCTGTCAATTACTCCGACGACTGTCTATTAAATAGGCTTCTATCATAGAAGTCAATACAGCCTTGGCTTGAAGAGGCTGTTGGTCTACATTGCGCACCTAATTCATTGATTTATCTGAAAAATCTTGAAGAAAGTCCCAAGCATGCGACATACCACTTAGTATCATTAGTTGAAATCTAAGGGTTTAAGTAATTCAATTTTACCAACAACACGCACGTCAAACTATGCATTCCGACCATTACTAAAATATTTAACATTTGGAATGCGGACAATTAATATGGAAGCCCCCACAGACCTGAATAATTTAGACTGAATGGACCAATTACATACCGGCATAACCAAATAAAGCTAATTTAATCCTATTTCCCCACTATCCGGATTTGAGGGAAAAAAACAACATATTGTGACATTCATAGAGAAATGAAACAGGTCAGAAGGACAACATATAGGCTAGTTAACCATATCAGAACCCCTTTATTGGCTAATGTTTTTGCCACACATAATAACCTACAATTAACTTCTTAAAAATAAACATTTGAGTTGGAACCAAATACATTTTTTCAGAGGGATGCCATAGGCCAGGTGTTCTCAAACCTCTCCTTGGGGAGTCCCAGCCATTCCATGTATTTGAACTATTCCACAGCTAGCGCAACTGATTCAAATTGTCAACGTATCATCAAGCCCTTGACTAAGGGAATCAGGTGAGTTAGTTCAGGGCTGCAACAAAATTATGAAACATCTGGGGGTCCCCGAGGACAGGTTTGAGAACCACTGTTGTGGCCCTCCAGGACTGGAATTGAATAGCCCTGATATAGGGTGTTGAGCCTTATTTGCATATTTCCCTGGTTGCCTTTCAAGGGAAGTTTAGAGTGACCAGTACCACCCATATACTTAGATCGACATTGTATCTGTCCCATTATGCCGTCTCTAAGAGCACGGGCAGCTCCATTGAAGCCATCTCCATTTTTAAGTACATTTTCTTCTTCTACTACTTCAATGACTTGCCAAACAAACTGAAAGGGTGTATACGACCACTTAGAGTGTGTTGTTTGAACAGGTATGAAGCCACGGTTGGCGATTTACTGCCACCTGCAGCTACGCAATGTTTGCTCACAAGTATTAATTCATTGGCTGATCCTCCTGGTGACCTGGATGAATTATGCAATCCTTCCTTAACCCAAAGGAAGTCCCACCCAGTTGACTATTTCAAAATGGTGAAAGTGCTCGATGGCACTGCCCATGCTAAAATGGGCTTTTGAGCACTAGAGTCCTCTATCCATCTCTATGGTACCACCCATGATTGTGTTTGCTTGTGACAGAGACATCCTTGTTGCAGTCACCATATTAATTATGACTTTCAAGTGAGATTCAAAATGAATGTTGTCATTAAAAACACATTTTAGAAAATACATATTTAATAAACTGTAGTTCACAGGCCACATTAGGCCTGCAAGTCATATCATGCTGGATTGCAATGTGATGTGTAATTCCTCTTGGAACCCAGCCAGAGTAGGGATATCCAACATTTAGCATTTTCATTCACCCGCAACCTGGATTCAGAATGACTGCCAGGGTTGGGAAGTTTAGGACATTAGACAAAATAATCTAAACTGGATCAACCATTTCAGTTGCGGGTGCAATAAGACCAAGTAACAGATTGGTTTAGTTTAGAAAAATGTATGTTATTTATATTTGAGTAGCATAAGATTAATTCATTAATCAATGTACATGCAAAAACCTAGATATTCTACAAATCAACCTGCAATAGAACATGCTGGAAAATATGATATGGACTTGGTTTTGGTTCAACTCTGGTTATGAACACAAACACTGCCCACTGGGCACAGATGTCAATTTTATGTTTAATGTTGGTTTAATGTAAATTCATTGAAAATACATTGAAACAAAAGTTGATTCAACCAGTGTGCCCAGTGGATGGGGTTCTTTTACACCACTGAGTGTTAATTTAACTCCTGAATCAACACTAGAAATCAACACTAGTTAACACTGGCCAAATTGGTGCCTGCTATGAAAGGGACGCACACATCTGCATTTCAAGAACCTTTAAGAATTCTGAAGAACCGCAGATACCACGTCAAGAACCAAGCACTTAACTCACTTAAATAGGGCAAGAGTTCTTCAAGGATCCTTAAGAGTTGAGAAAGAACCATTTAAGAACCTTCAGTTTTTTCAGTGTAGATAAAGATTGAGTACACACCTCATCAACTCACAATACATTTTGTTACCAAAGAGATTAACTTTAGGGACACAAACAAGTTTAAGATTTTTAAACCAGGGCCTCCCGAGTGGCACAGCGGTCTAGAGGTGTCACTACAGACCAGGGTTCGATCCCAGGCTGTGTCGCAGCCGGCCGCGAACGGGACACCCATGAGGCGGTGCACAATTGGCCTAGCGGCGTCTGGGTTTGGGGAGGGTTTGGACAGCCGGGATGTCCTTGTCCCATCGTGCTCTTGCATCTCTTTGTGGTGGGCCGGGTGCATGCACGCTGTCTCGTGTCACCAGTTGTAGTGTTTCCTCAGGCAGATTGGTGCGTCTGGCTCCCGAGTTAAGCGAGCAGTGTATCAAGAAGCAGTGTGTCAAGAAGCAGTGCGGCTTGGCAGGGTCGTGTTACGGAGGACGCATGGCTCTCGACCTTCGCCTCTCTCGAGTCCGAACAGGAGTTGTAGCGATGGGACAAGAAAAAGGTTAAGCCAGTGTGTGTGTGTTTTGGGGGGTATACAATCATAATTGTCATGCTCATCAATTTGTTCAATATTTTAGAAGTTTATTTCCACAATTATTTTTAAAGAAATTTGGCCATCAGTCCCTTACTCAACATTAGGGGCATGGCGCCTCTGTGTAAAATGAATGACCAGAAATAAGTCTACATGAAATGTTATATTTGAAATATTGATGTGTGACATATTGTTCCTGTCAACTAGATTGTATAAATAAATGAAATAAAATACCCCATACAGATATAGATGTGATGCCCTGCCGAGGGTGAAAGTTTCCACATATCTTTCAAATACACTGTAAATAATGGATATTTTATACACATTTATTGAGAATCTGTTCAAACAGCACTCCATTTCTTGATCAACTTTGTTTCACCATTATTCTCTGCAGTCTGTGTTGCCCATAGAATAAGAATGATTCATGATTCTTCATTCTATGGCACTGGCTTCAGGTCGGCCTTTGTCGTGTTTGCCTCTGTGATGAGTGAGTCAAACCACAAACTCATTCTCACCTGGTTACTGCTCGTAAATAACAGGAACTAGTCCTGCAGCCGATGGGTGGATTAAATTATGAGAGATTTACAACGTATCACATGCTTTGGATTCACCTTCTGCTAACACTAGCATAACTGCACGCTATATGATGTAGTCGATTGCTTGTGGTTGACTGTTCTGCAGACAAATGCAAAAAATATGCACATACTGTAAAAAGCCCTTTTCAAACGAGGTGATCGAATGGATGGAGTGGGTCTTTAATGGACCTCTTGGCATCATCTACTAGCACTGTTACAGAACAGTGACTGGTAATTGTTTGCCGATGGCAGTCTGAATGGGGTAAGAGGACACTCATTTGACAACAGGTGCTGTGGTAAGAGAACACTTACCTAACGACTGGTCCAGGTGCCATGGCAATGGCACGTACCTGACTGACCTGAAGAACCATGTAACGTTATAATGGGGACAACTATTAATACCCCTTTGAGCTCTCCAGGTTGTTCCATACTAAGAAAAGGAGACTGAGGTCTTGACCCTTTTTTCCCCTCATCTTTATTAATTTATCGCTTATTTGAGGTATTTTTTATATTCCCGCTAAAGGGCATCTGCATTGTAGCTGTATATTAATTTGATCTCATACTGCTTAGTTTTATTTTCTTCAGTCTGCTTACTGTATTGGGATATCTGCCATTTTCAATCTGTATTATCCTGAAACTTTTGGAACTCGTTCAATAAAGCAACCTAAAAAACAGCAGGAGCTAAGCTGCAGGGCATTTCCTAATTAGTGTTAAAGTGAGAGAGCCTCCAGAGGAGATTTCACACTATCTGGTGGCATTCCCCTGCTTCCTGTGTGTCAGAGGACTCATTCAGCTCTGGCTGCAGTGGGCAGCACACTGCATGAATGGCACTACTCTAGTCATAAGTGGATAACCAGTTATGTGCATCGCATGATACACATTTAACAGCACACAGCAACCTAGCCCGTGTCCGTCGTTAATGCCTCATTCACTTCTAATTAGTGGGGAGAAATCACCTCCTATACAAGCTTCATCATGATGCCTCTATCTATGAAAAGCTAAAGAACTTAGAATAACAAATCTCAGAGTATATAGTATGTTCTCTTAAATGCTTACGTTAGAGGGCTTTTTCCATCCATGTGACCTGACGAAGACAAACTCTGGGACCTAGTTATAGGCTATAGGGCTCAGAGTTTTCCCTGGTCAGGTGAAGTGTTCAGGAAAAACTCCTAACCTATAAAGTAAAAAGAGTAATGGGCCAACTATTGATCCTTGGGGGACATCAATCATTAGATTCTGATACAGATTCTGTGTAATACATGTCACAATTCTTCTCTCTGTGTTGTTATATTCCATACAGATAGACAGAGGGTGATTTTTTTCACACATCTTTATTAAATAGACTTTTAAAGAATGTAATGTACATTTTAGACAGCTTGTTTTATATAGTAGTATTAAAGGCTTAAATGAGACTTTGGTCAAACAGCACTCAAAATCTTTTATATTAGTACTCTGTTTTCTTTACATGAACACTGCAATCAAACCAGGACACCTCTCTTCACGGAAGGCCCTTCACAAAACAAAGTGACAAGTAGACTTAAGAAACTAGCGATAATAACAAAAATCAGCACTGAATTGATAGTAGAAATTGATGAAAATATAAGACTGTCAGAATGTCATTCAGTGCCAACAAGGAGAAAAAAACATTCTCACTAGGTTGTTTAGTGTGCTCCCAATGTATGACGTAAGCAATACCAACACTTTTACATGTGGTGACGTCTTCAGTATGACTCTTTCTTGGCTTTCCTCATCAACTGCTACATGGGTGTACACCCCCCTCATAGTGCTCAAGTACATACCAGTGCTCACAAGAACCATCTACAGGGGACATACACACAGTACAAACAGGCAAATACACTTCAGGAGCCTGAGGACAAGACATCACAAATACATAACCTCAAACAGACGCCTCATTCTTAAAGCTTCCTGGAATGTTCAGATACCTTCAAGTCCGAATATAAGAACATTTAAACATATATAGTATATATGCACACACTCATATAAAAGTGTTTGAAAGCCAACACTCCTGGCTTTAGCAAAATACCCATGCTGTGCAAATGGATTTTGGGTTGAGTTGTCTTTTGACAAACATATATAATTGTCTCATTTGTGGGACAACATTGGTCTAAATATATTGAGAAAAAAAAAATCATAAAGGTGATCACAACTCTATTCCACCATTATTATATATATAAAAATTATAATAATTCCATCTCCCTCAGACATTATGTACACATAAAACAAATGTGTGGTTGCATATTGTAAAGTATTCATATTGCACCTCGTACAAAAATAAGATAATAATTATTGTTTGCCCACCAGGTTTCAAACACAAAACAACAGGAAAGCATCCTTCAACACAAGTGTCCCAGTGCTCTCATGAGTCCTATTGTGCAATTGTCTGAGACTTCAAATTCACCAAATACATCAAGGCCATGGGAGAGCAGAACCGTTGTCACCCATTCCAAGTGGTGAGGAAGATGGACAAGGCATTAAAGGTTAGTATGACAACCTAAGGCATATTCACTTTAGTACTTTTTACGACCTAAACTTACATAACTGGTTCCTTCTTCTTAAGTTCAAGGGCACTCTGGCACACCCCATATATTCCCCATCCACCCACTCAAACTCATGTGCACTATGCACAGTACATACTCAGTACATTACATGCATACACCCCATCTCCTAATGTGTACTAACTTCATAACTTAGTGTTGATTAAAGGGGAAATCTGCAGTTGCTACATCCATTTTTGGACTCCTATATTAATGATATAAACCCATTGATTTTTGAAGAATATGACTTATAAATATACCTCATGAGCTTAGTTCGTACCCCATCAGAACCCAAAATATCAGTTTGTTTTTACTCCAATGTTTGTAAACAATGTAAATGTAAACAAACACTGTATAGCCTCAAAACATGGTTAAAACTATACATTTGATATCATGGATGGTCAGTCCTTGAATCCATATTTCTGTCTATGAATTTAAGAGAGGTTACATTTCTCCAGGCCCATAGCTGCAGTAAAGAGGTCAATGGAATGCAGATGGTGGGGGATAGAAGGAGGATGCTGGATTGGCGCAAATCCAATCAATCAATCTGATCTAGCAAAGTGGATATTTGTCAAATCCGTCATGATTTATGTATTGTAACAGGCCCACAATGTGCTTACTAAAGTGCCACTTGGATATATTAGTTGACAGCCATACAAGCATTATACTCCGATTTGTACCTAAATATAGTGTGAAATACACATATAAACAATAGCTTAAATGTAGACTAATTTTGATTGAGGCAATGAGGGGATTTGGGATCTTTCCTCCACGCGTTTCAGTGGCATTTCTATTGTTTTGGTCAAGCTTGATTGACCTCTTTACCACATGTATCCCTCAGCTTTTTACCAAAACAGAGTCGGGGTAGCAGCTTTGATATTGTTTAAACTGCAGATTGGCGCTTTAAGGCATTCTGCACACATTCACACATAAATCCCTTCATACACATAAAGCCCATAGTAGTGTCAGGGACACTACTACTGTACATATAAACTTTGGCATACTCCTGTACCCTTCGTAGATTGTCAGAAAAAGAAGAAAAAAGACACTAAGGTCGGCCTCTCCTTTGTGTGAGTGGTCCTGGGTTAGGGTTAGGTTCCTGGGAGGTGGTGGGTGGTGGTTGTTTCCACAACGGTCCTCCTCAGGCTGGCTGCTGGGGGTTAACGTTCATGTGAGGGGGGTGGCCCAGGAGCCCAATCCTCTGCTTCTGTTTCCTCTGCTCTGTCATCTGCCAATGGGGTTGGGGGTAGGTGGTGTGACAAGGGTTATGAACTCTGGGAACCCACCCCACCCATCACAGCCAACCCCAACTCCACAAACCTTTCTCCACAACCACTCAACAGCCTGGAGCAGTGAGATTCAAACATGTCTTCTAGTCAATTCAAATGGCCCCTATCCACAGGCTTAATACGTTTTAATAAGGTTTAATAAGCAATAGTAACCTATCCAGTCATCTCAGATCTACATGAATGCCAAGCCAATTAGCTGTGCAGATGAGACTCACCTGCTCCTTGAGTTCCGTGAGCTGTCCAGACAGGTTACACACCAGCCTCATGGCCGACTCCAGCTTCTCCTGCAGGTTCCTGATCTCGTTCTGCTCGCCCTCCGCATCACTGCTCACCAGCGACATTGCACGCATCCGCGGGAACCAGTCCAGGTTGTGCTCCTGTAAATAAGAATTTGCTCTTAGTTGCACAACTGAATGCATTCAAATGACATGGGTCTTCCATGTTTAACCCAACGCCTCTGAATCATAAAAATGCGTTGAAGGCATTGAAACATAAGAGAAAGGCTGAGGGTTAGCAACAGAATCCTCCATGGAACTGTATTTGTGTTCTACACTTTGATTTGAATAGGACACCAAACTGAACCGTACGGTATGACGACCAAAAATAATGCACACCGAACAGTAAAACCTGTGACTCTCTAAGAGCGGACTACTGGCATCTCAGGTCTATCATAAAGGAATACAATCATTTACCCCATTCCCTTTCAAGTGTTTATGTTGTCACAGCTTAATCTTTTTGGGGGTTTGACAACAGTTCATGTTAAGTCTTGTCCCTCTTCATTTCTGTTCGTCTCATCCTGTGAGATCACAATGTGTGTGAGAGGGTGGCAGGTAGCCTAGCGGTTAAGAGTGTTGGGCTAGTAACCGAAAGGTTGCTGGTTTGAATCCCTGAGTCGACTAGGTGAAAAATCTGCCAATGTGCCAGTGAGCAAGGCACTTAACACTAAATAACTCCTGTAAGTCGCTCTGGATAAGAGCGTCTGCTAAGTGACTAAAATGTAAATGTGTGTCTATCATCTAGTGTGTTTGTGTCATTCAGTGTGTACGTGCCATCTCTGTCAGTTGAGGGCGGAAGGGCAAATAGCTACGTTGAGGCGTGTGTGTATGTGTCACGTTCTTCTCTCGGACTCAGTACACACACAACTACGTACACACAAGGTCAACAGAGGAGGCATTTAGGTGCTGAAAGGAGAGTCAAGATAATAAATATGCAGGCGGCCAAGGTCAGCAGCTAGTCAAGGGATTTACCTGAACAAACAACAACTCTATATATCACAACTATAATACAGTATACCCTAACCATGCAAACTTCAGTCTACCCCCAGGACAGGATGCATGTTGTAGTGTACCCTATGCACTCATGTAAGTGGGGCAGCCTGGTTATATGCTGTATCAAATGACCTGTTAGACATTGTGGTTTGAGTCCAGAGCCAGCAAAGGCCTGGTGTGTGTTTGTGTGTCTGTCACCTTGATCATCTCTGCGACGTAGCTCTCGGGGCCGGTGTACTCTGTGGAGTCCTTCACCTTGACCAGCACTATGAAGAACAGGTAGTGCCACATGTTGTGCTCCTCCTTGATGTGCTCCTCAAATGTCACCGTCTTGTTGTCAAACTTGTCTCTCTCCAGACCTGTGAGGAAACAAAACATGCGCGCACATACACACACACTTAGGAATGCTGTCAATTAGGTCGTTATGACAGAGGACCTGGTGAATGCTAGGGGTATTATTAATAAGGCTTCTAGGATAAACTAGGGGTTTGTTGTAACTTTAATGGGTTACAGAGTTAATGTTAATCAGTAAATTCATTGAGCTGTATCTACAGATATTTTCTTTAGTTATTTACATATGTAATTGTATTAGAATTCGTGTGTTGGCGATTGAGAGAACTATATACATATTTTGTTGTATGGGTTAGTATTGGATTACGCTTTGACTGCAAGCTCCAGAATGCCTTGTGACAGGAAGTAGAAAGAGAATGAGCCAGTTATGTACAAGTGATTATCCTGAATTTCGCTAGCAACTTTCTTTTGTTTTGTAGAATCTAAAAGTTGTTAAATGTTAACGTTAACAAGTAGTATTACTAAAATAATCTTTCATTTCAAACCCGACGTCCCGAGTTATTACTTTGAAGATAGTTATTCTATAGGGTTCGGGTTACGATAAAGATCGTAAATCAATTCAGAGAGGGTAAGCCATTGTCGTCCTTCCAAGAAAAGGAAAATGTGACTTCCTGAAAGCAGAGGAGCACTTTCAATCCTGTGATATAGTGTTGTGTTTAACAAGCATCTGGCAGAAGCATTTTGACCTTTCCTGTGAACAAAGAACCCTCTCTCAGTCTGATGACTAAACAACATTAGTCTTCCTGGACAGACTGGCCATATTCCCAGAATCTCCAAAATATGAAAATGATCATGTGAATTTAGGGAATGCGTGGGAAAGTGTTGTCATTTTAGATTTGATCTAACTAGGCCAAAATCCTCCGACACCTGTTTAGTTCCTGCTACTACAGTAGGTGTATTGTCATTGAAGTCATGAATAGGGATTCTATTCATGGACATACTGTATACTGGAAGAGGAACAAAGGGCATGTCTGACTGTTACTTCAGCGGCTGAGAGGAGGACCAGGTCAATGGCTTGAGCAACCTCCTCGCACACTGTGATGGGATACCATCTTTCTAATCTCTCTCCAGTCTCTTCTTTGTCTCCGTTCCCCCCAGGAAACCATGGCGATGGTGAACCCCTCTGGTCAGGCCTCATCTAACGCGTGTGAGTCATAGACCAGCTCCACATACATACAGCTCAGAAACAGACGAAAACTGATCCAAGGTCATACTGTGTGAGAACTGTCCCTGGACTAATTATATCTGCTGCCCACTGGACCCCACTACTTGACTGCCTAAGAGAGAATAAATGTGTGATGGGCAGGCAGGAATCCTCCATGACTCAGTCTTCTAGAGAAAGAGGGAGGAAAGAGGTGATGCAAGCAGTAAACTAACATTCATACAGGAAGGTCAAGCTAAGGACGTGTCTGCAGAACTTGTGCTTACTCATGAGGGTGTGTGTGTGTGTCTGTACTACCTACATACTCTGGTTATGCTCAACCACCGTGACACCATGTAGTTTATTTAGAAATAGAAAAAAGTAACCATTAAGATTATCTTGTAAAGTATAACTAAATTCTGCACGAATCTGCCAATTTTCTACTAACAAACTCAGAACAAAACTATTCAGACTAAATGTCTACCCCAGGCAAATGACTAGTAGTTCTGTTCTTCTCAGGCTAGACAGTGCAGCTATGTCTCCTCACCACAGATGAAGCAGGTGGTCTTCAAGACCTCTTCCTTCTTCTGTTTCTCACTCCTCAGGTCTGCAAAGGTATCGATGATGACTCCAAAGATTAGGTTGAGGACAATGATGATGACCATGAAGAAGAAGAGCAGGTCGTAAATCACCCTGGCCGCAAAGAGAGGCTCCTAGAAAGAGAGGGGGGGGGGGGGGATTGGAGGGAGAGGAGAGGTTATAACTTATAATACATGTTAGGAAGCATTATAAACTCCAGGTCACGACTTGTACTGTACAAGGGCTGTGGAGGTAATGAAATGTCATCAGCCGGTGATTGTCAAGCAAATAACTGGTCGGTCTCACGGTTATTGACCGTTAATTAACAAACACATTTAGCATCTCCTGACTTCCACACCTAACCTACAAAGACACTGATGCAGACCCTTGGAACATCTACATTTAATTAAAGTCTAATAAATCCATGTAATATAGCCCACACCTGCACAATAAATCTATTATTTATTTTAGACAGGTCTAAAGACACATGATAAAGAAAATGTAGTTTATTTCAGAAGAACAGAATAGCATACTCTGAGTTGTCCTTATGTTAGGTCCTGATCTGGCTTTGCCAAATGACTGTGGACTACACTAGTTCATTTAGCACACAACATTTTGTTATAATTCCATGGCATCATTTTATAGTATGAAGAACACAATTGAATAAAATAGAAAGGATATTTTCTCCAAACGATTTGAGGGAGTGCGCACATATGGCTTTTCTGTGTTGATATGCCTAATTTAGAGTTATTAATGTAACTTTAGTTGTTCTACATATGTTGGGCTATATGTTTAGATTTTTTAATACATTGTAAGGCTGCATGATGCGACTAATGACGATTTGAAAAAAGTTGCTTGAAAGTCATGAGCGCTGCTTTGTTTTTAAGCGCAGGCTGTAGACACTTCATCAGTCTCTCATTTACAATTTGAGAAGTACTTGATAATGCCTCAAAAACCAGCAGCATCCCCTTTGTGTGGCCGTAATGCACCTTAAAAAATCCATGCCGTTTGCGGCCTGTGGTCGATGTGCCCTTCTCGCTGAGTGCTGTGCGCTCCGAATCACCTCTCACTCACATGGCTCTCAATCGGGTCTTTCTCAAAGGCTACAAGTGAAGACAGACATCGGGGACGCAAATTCCGAGGTGCATATTGACGACATTGGAAGAACTGTCCACATTTACTTTGATGAGTAGGCCTAACGAACAGCAAAAGCACTAGCCTATGTCAATCTACTATCCCCCATAGAACAAAGGTTGACCTATTCTATTCTGTGTGAGAAATAAATATTCCAAACATAGTCTGAGACAGTTGTGGGATGAGAGAGATCCCAAATGAATACAACCACTAGCATCAACAAAAACTTTACGCAATGTGGCTGACGCAACAGATCAGAAAATTTAGCTTAAAATGTTCATAAACTATTAGTCTATTTCTTCACATTATAAGCGTAATAATGCGCACATGGTAGTAGGCTATAAGCGCAAATGTTCCATTGGCGGAAAATGCCATGATCAAAAGGGACCGCAAATGCAATTATGCATGTAATGCTTTAATTATACAAGGTGCATTTTTATGGTGAAAATTATCTTCCCCAAACTTGAAACTCACTCGCTACTTACGTATCCTAGTTAGGCTCTAGACCCCTTGTAAAGCGGATTAATGTGCTCAATTTTAAGTTATTTGGCCAAACCTTATCAAAACATATAGGCGTTTGGGCTAGGCTACATGATTTGTGCGACTATGATTAGAAAAAGTCACAAAAAAAGGAATAGTTTCTTATGCTGGCAAGTGATAATATATCATCAACAATTAATAGGCTAATATTGTCACCTATCAGACTATTATTGATGTAATCTTGTCTTTACATATACTACATTTGTTTTGATTTAGAATGGACCATTATCATGCACCTGTATTGAAACGAGGGCAGCGGAAAAATACATGTCATCTATGCACTTAAATAGAGAATGGAGGACGCTTTTCCCCCTGGTTTATTTTCATGCCAGCCAGGTAGGCTACACACCTGTTGTAAAGAAAAGCAATGTGCTTAATATTAAGACAGCTGAGAAATAAATATAATAGGCCTAGTCTATAGAAAGCTGATGGGATCCTCTTTTTAGTAGAGGCCATCACTCTGTTTTCTCGTGCAATTGCATAGCCTATAGAAATGCTGCGCAACATGAGCTCGTGGGCACTCATGAAGTGTTTGATTAGAGGGACAATAGAGTACTGAGTACCAGGCAGTTAACAAGTTTGGTAGGCTACTAATGACCATCAGCAACATCAAAGCTTGGAGAAGACTAATTACCGTGACTAAACGGTCACGTGGAATTTGACTGCCTTCATGACTGGTCACCGCAACAGCCCTAACTGTAGAAAGTGACACAGTGTGGTTGTGTACAGACTAAACCAGGGATGAGCAACAGGTTTTTGGTCCAGCCCACTAACTGCTCAACCTATAAAAAACGATTTAACTGCTCGAATACAATAAAATAATAAAGGTCAATTTAAATCAATGTAAACCAGTATTAGATGATTTAGGTGTGGACTGGACATACTGTGACCCTTCAGGATGGCATTGCCCACCTGTGGATTAACCACATATAAGACTTAACACAATATAACACAAAGAAATGACACATATAACACATGGCACAATAAGGTCAGAGTAAAGCCAAAATGTTAGACAGTGAAAGTGGGGCCTGACCCTGGCATGTATCATACTGGGCTGACATATGATGAAGTGACCTAGTTCAGAAAGAGTGACCCATAAGCCTTGTTCACAGTGCAGGACTTAATGGTCAAATCAGTTTTGTTTTTCAAATCCATTTTGGAATACTGACTTTCCAAACAGCAAGAGACAAGTGACCAAACCAGATGTGTGCGTGTTCAGACAGCATTCATTTGCTGACATGGCTACACCAGTTGTCATAGTAACGACAGGTGTGTGCACAGTGGTGTAGGCTGATAGGAAGCCTGAGCACCACCACCAATCACTCAGAAATTATGTTGCAAGCTAAGGTGACAACAATGCCTGCCATGGATGTTTCTCAGTTGCTTTGAATGTTCAAAATCCTAGTGTAAGCCTCAAAGGATAAGGTGATCCAACTTTCAAATCAAATCCTTTTTGGCTAGCCAAGGCAGTCAACTAAGTTAGCTAACTAGGTAGCTGTTCAGCTTTCTAGCACATTCACTAATTTCTTTGTAAACAATTAACAAGTTAATTAGCTACCACATGTTCTTGTCAAACTGGCAACATAGTAACTAGCTAGCAACAACATAATGCCAAACAACAGTCTAAAACCACTTGAGGGCAAATAAATCAGATGTGACTGTTCAGACACAAGTCACATCGCCAGGAATCAGATTTGTATCTAATGTCAAACCACCTATGAAGGTGGCCCGGGTAGTGATGGCCCGGGTTGTGTTCATTTGAGTAAACAACTGAAAATGTTTAAAGACATTTTGCAAAGGAAAGTGAAAATCTGTTATTAGACAGGTCCAGGTAGTCCCACTTTGTTTCAGTCTGTTTCTTCCATTTGGTGCCTATAATGAACATGGCCCAGGCTTTTACATAAAGGCAGAACGGGAGCATTGGTTATGAACAGGGGTATAGCCTAATCTGCCATGTGTGTTGATGTGAAACATTAGAACACAAGTGCAAGCGGCCAGATGCCACACTGTTACGACAACAAGAAACAGTTACGCAAACAGGCTATAATGTCGGTAACCTAACACAGGCTCTTCTCTCTTCCAGCACCTCTTTTGGACCGTAACGAGCATGTTATAGCTCCAGAGGCAAAGATTAAAATGTTCTGCACCATAAAACCTCTGGAAAACTTTAGAAAAGCTTTAGATTTCAGAGTTTCTGGATTAAGCTTTTTTTTAAAGAAACAAAAACAAACTGACATTCATTTCAAATGTAGGCTACAGGTCAAATGACCTTCTTGGGAGGCACCCAGTGATTGTGTACCGGTTTATGACAGGAGCAGACATTTCTCCACGATGCTCTATGTCATCAGCCCTGGTCTGACAAGAGTTCAGAGAAAAGCTATTTCCAGACCCTACTGATTCCCACACAGGGAAGAAAGCCAAGCAGGGGGTTCTGAGGAAATTATTGCAAAACCTCAATGTGGGTGTGAGGTTAGGCCCATGACCACCGCAAATGACTGCTGATGGCACTCCCCCAGAGCCTACCTCCATCCCACCGTATCAAACTGCCCCCTTTCACCACTCAGAACGCCTCTTCCCCAGAGCTAAACAACCGTATCAAATTCTGCACGTGTTACATAATGCATAAATCAGTCTACCGGTAGCCTATGTTGAATGTATTTTAAGACATGATCTTGGTTTTATATGGTCTGTAACTTCCCATCAATTGATGTAACCTATGTTGTAGTTAGATACTGACAAAGAAGTTAGTACAACATGTGGATCATGTCGTTTATAGTTGCAGCACACAAGAAGTTAGTACAACATGTGGATCATGTCGTTTATAGTTGCAGCACACAAGAAGTTAGTACAACATGTGGATCATGTCGTTTATAGTTGCAGCACACAAGAAGTTAGTACAACATGTGGATCATGTCGTTTATAGTTGCAGCACACAAGAAGTTAGTACAACATGTCGATCATGTCGTTTATAGTTGCAGCACACAAGAAGTTTGTACAACATGCATTTACTGTAGTAACACATGCGCAGAAAGTACAGTTGTTTAGCTACAAGAAGAGGCATCCAGAGAATCTGGTTATGCAGCCACTCCAGTCTATATACCAGCAGCACTTTAATGGTTCTTATCTAACTTGCTTCAGAAAATACATTGTGTTGGTAATGACGATAATGACATGACTCACCAGCTTCAATACAGAACATACCGAATTTTGCTATAGACATAGGTTTAACCCTACAGAAGATGCTGAGCTCTATAGTCTGACTGGGTCTGGACATTCACAAAGCATCTCAAAGTATTCACAAAGCATCTCAAAGTAGGAGTGCTGGTCTAGGATCAGGTCCTCCCTCTTATTTAGCTATCCTACTCTTCAATCCCAGAAAACACACCCACTGGGTGGCCTACCAATTTCATCAGGTTTACTGTGTACCTTTCATTTGATTGGCGCAATATTAGAATGTAGCCTATGGAGAATGCGTTCAGAATGGAGATCAGTGAGAGCCATCAAAACATAAGCATATTCCTCTCTGTTTCAGAAGCCATGCTTAGATTAAATAGCATTCTGATATTTCATAATATGTATGTTTGGGGAAGTTTAAGAACCCTAAGCTACTTTATGAAAAAAATCAGGTTGAGAGCCTTTACGCACGAAAATTGTAACATTGAGTTCTTCAACCTATTCTAATGTTGAAAGACTGGTGTACATAGAATTATAATAGGGAGGACAGTACAACAGCATAGCCCTATTGCTTGCACCGACAATGGAACTGTGTGATGACAATGGCCAAGTATTGCAGCATGTGTCATGTTCAAACTGTTTACGGCGGAAATATGTGTCATGTTGCTATGTTTTTCAGTTTGCTGCCATGTGACTGGTTTCCCGTTCATCTCGAGTGTACATAAGGAAAAATCATCTGAAACAATTTCTATGTTCATTTACAATCCCCTTCTGCAAACAAATGATCCATTTACCTAGCTCTTATCAATCAATAACTTAACAATGCATGAAGAATGGTGTTATTTGTATCGGGAAAAATTAAGTAGATGTTTTTCCACTTGGAACCGACAGGTTTGCTAGACCTTATTCATGGTTTCCTCGTGCAAAAACATGATGTATTTATGAAGAAATTAAATCAAGGTCAGAATACGCATTTCTGTAGACACACCTATATTTCTGTGATCTCCACCCCAAACGCATAGGTTGCTGACATATGCATTTCCCCATGCTTAAATTCAAGGTCTGAATGCGCACAGAGGAAAGTGTGTGAAAAGGTCATTAAGTTCCATGTACGTGCACGTACAGCACCAGTCAAAAGTTTGGACACACCTTCTCATTCAAGGGTTTTTCTTTATTTTGACTATTTTCTACATTGTAGAATAATAGTGAATACATCAACAC
Organism: Oncorhynchus mykiss; assembly: GCF_057628025.1. NCBI lineage: Eukaryota > Metazoa > Chordata > Actinopteri > Salmoniformes > Salmonidae > Oncorhynchus > Oncorhynchus mykiss. The sequence continues at coordinate 42,968,910 of NC_143038.1, read as the reverse complement.
TATGAAATAGCACATGGAATCATGTAGTAACCAAAACAAGTGTGAAACAAATCAAAATATATTTGAGATTTTACATTCTTCAAAGTAGCCAGCCTTTGCCTTGATGACAGTTTTGCACACTCTTGGTATTCTCTCAACCAGCTTCATGCGTTAGTCACAATTAACAGGTGTTCCTTCTTAAAATATTTTATTTCCTTCTTAATAAAAATAAAGAAAAACCTTTGAAGGAGTAGGTGTGTCCAAACTTTTGACTGGTACTGTATATCTCGGTTCTGAATACCCCCGGTTGTTTACCTCTTTGGAGGGCTTTCTCAGGACATCTCCAACCCCCCCTCCACTCCTCAGGCCATGGCTCAGCACAGTGACGATACACATGAGCAGAGAGTCACACGTACGCTCCTTGCCATCCTCCCTGTCCTCCACAAAGTCTGAGGGAGAGTGGCAGGGAAGAGGGTTAATACACACACACACACAACATCTAATTGACCTTTCACCTTACACTATAAGTCATAGGTTATTATTATTGTATATAGTTTTACTGTGTTGTACCTTCCACTTGGAGCTCTGTGGTGCAGTTGTTCTCTCCATTCTCAGACCGACACATCCCAGCAGACACCATCTCATTGGCCAAACTGGCTCCGTTCTCTATAAAAGACATCAGGTTAGGTATCAACATGTGTTAATGGCAACTAGATGAACAACACCTCCAGATAACACTATTATATTGTTTTCCTTGTCCCTGTACTGTTATGGCTTTCCAGGGTGTGAGGGAAATTTGGTTGTTGTGTAACTATGTGCAACTCCTATCAACAGACCATAAACGTCTAGCCCGGTCCCAGATCTGTTATCGCTGTTTTGCCAACTCCTTTGGAGTTGAGGAGTTGGCAAGACGGCCCAAACAGATCTAGGACCAGGCTAATACACATTCCTGGTCTACTCTATAGAATTGGAAGGAATGGAACGGGCATCCCCATCCCCATGCCACAATGGGTGGACTGGCTGCCATATTGTGTGTCCCCATAGCAGTAAAACAAATAGTAATTATATTTCTATGGTCTCCTCCTTGTCCTCACCCAGGGTGGTGTTGGGGATGCGATCCACCTCCAGGATGAAGTCATCCTTGAAGAAGATGTACCCCACGATGGAGAACAGGTAGACCAGGATGAGGGCCAGCACTGCTGTCAATACGATGGAGCGACCGTTACGGGTCACACTCTTTATCACGTTCAGTAGAGTCTCCTCCCTGTACACCAGGTCAAAGAGCTGCACGAGAGACACAATACCGAGTTAACACAGAGTTATAGTTAGACCTAATATGGAAACAGCATGGAAGCATTTAGGAATTATTATTTGTTCGATATCTGTTTGGAATTATACTTTTTTGTGACGTCGATAAATGTATTGAGATAAATATATTCTGGTTTAGAAAGATAAAGTGTAAGAGGGATTGATACATTTGTCCAAAAACAGAATCATGTGGAGAAATAATTTCCTCTTTTTACGCGTCTTCTTTCATAGCCGTTCTTTTTTCCTGAGCCATTTTCTCTATGACAGGACTTACATAACTTTTCAGCAGTATATCTTATCATTCACATGGACATTTTCTGCATCCTGAGTGGCGCAGCGGTCTGAGGCATCGCTACAGACCCGAGTTCGTTCCCGGGCTTTATCACAACCGGCTGTGATCTGGAGTCCCATAGGGGGGCGCACAATTGGCCCAGCGTCATCCGGGTTTGGCCGGGGTAGGCCGTCATAGTAAATAAGAATTTGTTCTTAACTGTCTTGCCTAGTTAAATAAAAGTTAAATAAAAAAATAAAAAGCCCCTGGGCCTCAGAGTTAGTTACTGAATGGAAAACATCCAGACTGGCACATGCAGTACGCCTGACACATAAAACACCAGCAAGCACCACTCAACTCCCCAACAACATATCCTAAGCCAGTTCCTGTTCATTAAAAGCCACTGTCCTTAAATACCCTGTGTGTGTGTGTGTGTGTGTGTGTGTGTGTGTGTGTGTGTGTGTGTTTGCGCCTGCATGCACACACCAGAACATACGCTAATGTCCCTGGACAGCTTCCTATTAAGTGTAACTGTGTGCTCACAATCAGCCATATACAGTGCCTTGCGAAAGTATTCAGCCCCCTTGAACTTTGCGACCTTTTGCCACATTTCAGGCTTCAAACATAAAGATATAAAACTGTATTTTTTTGTGAAGAATCAACAAGTGGGACACAATGATGAAGTGGAACGACATTTATTGGATATTTCTAACTTTTTTAACAAATCATAAACTGAAAAATTGGGCGTGCAAAATTATTCAGCCCCCTTAAGTTAATACTTTGTAGCGCCACCTTTTGCTGCGATTACAGCTGTAAGTCGCTTGGGGTATGTCTCTATCAGTTTTGCACATCAGCTCGAGCTCAGTGAGGTTGGATGGAGAGCATTTGTGAACAGCAGTTTTCAGTTCTTTCCACAGATTCTCGATTGGATTCAGGTCTGGACTTTGACTTGGCCATTCTAACACCTGGATATGTTTATTTTTGAACCATTCCATTGTAGATGTTGCTTTATGTTTTGGATCATTGTCTTGTTGGAAGACAAATCTCCGTCCCAGTCTCAGGTCTTTTGCAGACTCCATCAGGTTTTCTTCCAGAACGGTCCTGTATTTGGCTCCATCCATCTTCCCATCAATTTTAATCATCTTCCCTGTCCCTGCTGAAGAAAAGCAGGCCCAAACCATGATGCTGCCACCACCATGTTTGACAGTGGGGATGGTGTGTTCAGGGTGATGAGCTGTGTTGCTTTTACGCCAAACATAACGTTTTGCATTGTTGCCAAAAAGTTACATTTTGGTTTCATCTGACCAGAGCACCTTCTTCCACATGTTTGGTGTGTCTCCCAGGTGGCTTGTGGCAAACTTTAAACGACACTTTTTATGGATATCTTTAAGAAATGGCTTTCTTCTTGCCACTCTTCCATAAAGGCCAGATTTGTGCAATATACGACTGATTGTTGTCCCATGGACAGAGTCTCCCACCTCAGCTGTAGATCTCTACAGTTCATCCAGAGTGATCATGGCTGCAGCCCTCTTGGCTGCATCTCTGATCAGTCTTCTTCTTGTATGAGCTGAAAGTTTAGAGGGACGGCCAGATCTTGGTAGATTTGCAGTGGTCTGATACTCCTTCCATTTCAATATTATCGCTTGCACAGTGCTCCTTGGGATGTTTAAAGCTTGGGAAATCTTTTTGTATCCAAATCCGTCTTTAAACTTCTTCACAACAGTATCTCGGACCTGCCTGGTGTGTTCCTTGTTCTTCATGATGCTCTCTGCGCTTTTAACGGACCTCTGAGACTATCACAGTGCAGGTGCATTTATATGGAGACTTGATTACACACAGGTGGATTGTATTTATCATCATTAGTCATTTAGGTCAACATTGGATCATTCAGAGATCCTCACTGAACTTCTGGAGAGTTTGCTGCACTGAAAGTAAAGGGGCTGAATATTTTTGCACGCCCAATTTTTCAGTTTTTGATTAGTTAAAAAAGTTTGAAATATCCAATAAATTTCGTTCCACTTCATGATTGTGTCCCACTTGTTGTTGATTCTTCACAAAAAAATACAGTTTTATATCTTTATGTTTGAAGCCTGAAATGTGGCAAAAGGTCGCAAAGTTCAAGGGGGCCGAATACTTTCGCAAGGCACTGTATATTAATATACAGAATATATATGTAAATGTATAGATGTGCTCACCAGTAGGCTGTAGAAGAAGACATGGACGAAGACCCCCAGGCTACAGATGATGAGGTACATGAGGTGGTAGAGGAACTCAACGTCCAGGATCATGGCCTTGTAGCCCCGTGTGAACGTCCCTCTGTTCCCCACAAAACTCATCAGGAAGATGGTCTTATTACACACCTGCAGGGACACGATAGGTTTATATTTATTATCATTATTTTATTTAAATCCCACATTGAGGTCAGAAGACCTCCTTCACAAGTGAGACCTCACCATTAATGGAATGGGAAGTAACACTTTAAGTAAAGTATCCAGCCATAATGCTTTATAACTTGTTGTAAGCATGTATAGGCCTTCATTATGTCTTATAAAACAAGGCATAGAATATTTTAGGTCTCTCTCTACATAAATCGTCAATATTCTCCTTGGACATGCACTACATGATGATCCATGATGACCATAAGACACAACATGATAATATAGGACAGGCATTTCATGGATTAGCATTGGATTGTTCTTAGTATAGTAGGTTTTTAGTAATACTGGGGTTCAGTAGATGAGTGTGGGGTAGCTGTCTCCCAGCTACAGGGAGCGAAGGGAGATAGACAGAGGGAGGACAGGAAGGCAGAAGAGCCCATTTGAGGACACACAGGGAGCAGCCCGTGTGAAAGGGGCAGTTCCAGGGAATTTTTGGTGGCTGCAGGTGGGGTGTCAGCCTCCTCCAGTGTCTAGTGGTGCATTTCCCAGCTGACCGACCAAACACTCAAGCCATGCCAGTGAGCGAGCCACGCCAGGGAGTGACACCACAGGCAGACTGAGCACTGGAGAGAGGTCTGCATGGAGGGGGCATGTGGACAAGGTATGTGGGTAGTGGGCAAAAGGGTGGGTATGGGCTGTTGAGTGAGGTGTGAAGGGAGTACCTGGGGCTGGGGGTATGGTGGAGTGGGGGGAGCCTACTGAAGACTAGCAAGGCCATTCACATTGGAGCACACGGAAAAAAAGATGAAGTGTGTGACTTATGATACAAAGTCATTCACACACATTTCCCCATGCAGACATACGTTGAATGCTCCCAGCAGAAACAGGGTGGGCTGCAGGCCCACGGAGAAGATGAGGCGGATGATGGTGGCGATGATGAGGGTTCGGACCCCCAGGGGCTGGGGCATGGCCACCACGATGGCCAACAATGCCAACATGCCCACCCAGAGCAGGGCAGACAGGTGGGGCTCCAGGGTACCTGCCGAGGACACAAACACACATAAGCATACACACACACCAGTGGAGTGTATTAATGGATGCGAAGGGAAGGCTTCCCAAAATATGGATGCGAAGGGAAGGCTTCCCAAAATATGGATGCGAAGGCCAGGCATCCCAAAAAAATTTAAAATAAAAAAGTATCTTTTGTCTCTGTGTTTTCATAATTTTCCTTCAATTCACAAGAGGCTCACTGGAGAAAGCATACAACATCGCCCCTCTGTATGTGTAGGCCATCTGTCTGATGCTGTCTGGTCAAAAAGAGTATGACAATGTTGCTGCCTGCAGCATTGAATGAAAGGGAAGCTAGCAAGCATTTGGCCTCCCTTGGCAAAAAAAATTATAAAATATAACGCCAATCAACACTGAGCTAAGCTGAGTGAGCACAACTGAATGGTCCTGGCACAGCCCAAACAAAAGTGAAAAGAGAAACATTTGGCTTCACTCCTATCACATCGCGTTGAGAGAGAACTACGTCATTGACAGAAACAACTTGAATTGTTGCATCTCATTTTGTTGTTGTCCTCCGCTAGCTAAAATTGGCCCTTTCCTAAATTAACCATGGATGAAGATAGGGATTTGGACTTTTACTTCATTCTCCATACTGGCCATTGATTATAACGGCAATTCTGATCCCACCATAAATTCATACATTGTTGTGCCCCTGGACTGAGAGGATGGAAGTTCAATATGTAACTAAATGTAGAAGGCTAATGTTAACTAGTTAATGTTTCCCATGAAAGGAAGTTAGCCTAGCGAGCAAGCATAGCCAGCATAAAATAAAAAGCGTATACTGTATGACAGAGTCATAGACCGTTTCATCAACATTAAAGAGAGGAGGATGACAGCGTAGTTTCTCTACAAGTTGGGTGAGTCAACATGCTTTTTCTACTTGCACGTAGGCACACAAATCAGAACCATAGACAGCCACATATTTAGCTTACTTTGATTAGACCCCATTTTTTTGGTATCTTTTAGATGTCACTGTATAAGACTTAACATAGGTGATATATGATGTTGAAATGTTGAAGTTAAAATGGTGCTGGAATACATGCGGGAGCTTCTGTTTTCTTTGTGACTTTCAGTAACTCTCCGTGGTTCTAGATCTATATAGTAGGGTACATGCAATATGCTTTGTGGACTTCACAAATTGTCAAATAGAAACATAAATAAATAGCTTTTTAGCTAGGACAGAGTTAGAGATCTACTTGGATGGGCCTAATGGGAGGGATATATAACCTGAAAAATAGCTGAGTTTTGGAACTCTTTGTTATTGGTCTATTAACTTAGCGACTGTTGCTATATTTAGCGGGTTTTCAGACCCCTTCCAGCAACTTTTATTGGTAAAAGATTATAGTGATAAATTTAGCTACTTTTCAGGCTGCTTTTGGGGAGTTTGGACACCGAGAGATTCTATGGTTTTGATAGCATTTAGCAACATTTCCCACTCAATTCTTCCGCAAACGAGAATAGGAGAAGCTGTTTGTGCAACATGAGTCACAGCAACGGCGCGCACACAGGTAGAGAAGCACAAGGCGAGGGGGTGTGATGCGTGAGAATGGGCGAAAACGCAATTTTGGTCAATTGGTGCTGGGATTTTGTCGCAGCCTTGACAAAATGTCACCTATTGACTTCTAGAGACAAAACAAGGAGCCAATAGCGGATCACACTGAAAATGTTTTGCCAACACTGGTTGTACAATGATGTATGATACAAAACACAGGAAAACTGAATTTTGAGTACACTGGGCCATTAAGCATTAATTTACACAAAGACACACACACACAAAGACACACACACACCTATCTTGTCAGCCTACAATCCCCACTAACAAACAACAATCTCTCCACATAAGAATGATGTAATAAATAATGCAATAACGTTAGCTCATAGTTATACTGAAAGGCACTTGAGAATGAACATTACGGTGCACATTAAGACCAAGAGGCTTTTCCCTGATCTCTGACTACCAGCAGCCACCTGGGGACTTTGAGGAGCTGCACTTTGAACTCAAACAGAGCATGTTACATAACCCTAAAAAAGTAGGACACACTTTTGAGTGTGTTTTCCTTAGTGGGGCTTTAGAGAGAAGCCTACCTGATGCTCCCCTTGATCCAGGGGTAAATCCTGGATTAATGTGACAGTCATAGGGTTTCATGTGGCTCTGCCGTCACTACCACCGAACCAATTGCATCCCCACCAGCACCAGCACCAGCAGCCCCCCCACCCCCCACCCCAACCTGAACTAGGCGTGTAAAAAAGGGCCACGCAAAGACCTGGTTCTGTAACCAGCCCCATTCACTAAACCAGGAGCTTACTACTGGCAGATGTGTTTGTGTTAGTGATGGGGGGGGAGTGGGTGAAATCGATATTTACATATCGCAATATCATTTTGGATGATATTACAGTGTATTAATACTTTGTATCGATTTGTAAAATAAATTAAAAAGTAGCTGCGCCAAAACGTTTTCATCCTCCATTTTCTTTTGAAATAGTGAGCCAACATGTTTGCAGTAGTTTTATTTCCAAGACTGACCAAAACTCATTTTCTTATGCTCTCCCGTCTCTCTGCAGCAGACATGTAGTGAGCAATATGTTTGGAACATCAAATCGCAATATTGAACCGCAATACATATAGAATCATGAGAATCGCAATAGATATCGTATCGGCACCTAAGTATAGTGATAATATTGTATCATGAGGTCCCTGGCAATTCCCAGCCCGTGTGTGACTGTGGTGCATGGGAACGGGGGTGGGAAATTAGGGCAGAAGAAAAAGAGAGAAGGAGAAGTAGAGAGAAGAGGTAGATAGACATGAGAGAGAGGGAAGAGAGGGAAGACAGAGGTAAAGAATGAAGAAGAGGAGCAAAAATGGAAAATAAAAAGAATGAAGGGAGACAGCAAGAGTGAGAGAGAGAGAGAGAGAGAGAGAGAGAGAGAGAGAGAGAGAGGAGAAAGAAGAGCGAGAGAATGACAGTTACTCCCTCCCTCTCACATGACAGGTGCCACTTACATAACTACCACTGCCTCTAAAAATATTATACTGAAAGATTCATGACTGACTGGCGGCTGCTGGAGGGGTGTGTGTGTGTCCGACCCCCAAAAATAGTGTGTAAATATGTAAATATTTGTAATAGCGTGTGTATTTGTAAACACACAAGAACTAGGCCAAAGGTATGTGGGGTGTCACGTGATACCCTCTCCCTCTTCACACAGCTCTACTGTACTGTAGGGAGGGAAACGCATACAGAGGCACACTGGGATGTACTGTACTATGCTGTAATACTGTTGTAGTCAACAGGAGAGGCCTCACCCACAGCCATTCTGCTCCACTCAGTTTTCTTATTTTTCCTTTATACTTTTACAAACTCTTATTTTCAATGACGGCCTAGGATCAGTGGGTTAACTGCCTTGTTTAGGGGCAGAACGACAGATTTATACATTGTCAGCTCGGGGATTCGATCTTGCAACCTTCCAGTTACTAGTTCAACGCTCTAACCACTAGGCTAACTGCCACCCCAGTAATTACCTCATCTCTGACCGTACTGGGTAAACGGCCTGTATAGCAGCACTCTCTGGATAAGACTAATGCCAATGAGCCAATGTATATGAACTTTCCACATTAGAAAGGGCTTAAGTTTTTGAGTGTTATGCATTTCTTCAAGTATTTGAACAGAACTGGGTGCATCAAAAGAGGTTAGCTTTAAGATGTGCTTTACAGAAGCCAATGAAAGGTTGTGCTGAAGTGTTTAAATGGCTCAGTGAAGAACGGGGACAGTGAGTGAGTCCTGATCCCAGTCAAGTGACTAGAGGTCACTCTGCTGAAAAGAAAAATGCATAGACCAGCACACATTTTAAGCTGGTCCATGCCGGCCAAGCTGGTCTGACCAGCATGGTCTACTTTGTTCTGCTGGGAAAACAGCATGGTCTAGCTGTTTATGCTAGCAGACCAGCCTTCATTGTTTTTTCACTGGTGACAAGCATTCATTGTGATTTTACTAGTGACCAGCCCTGGTTGTGTTTTCCCTGGTGACAAAATTCTGTTGTGTTTTCACTGGTGACCAGCCTTCATTGTGTTTTTTTTGGCTGATCTCTGTCACCCTCACTGACCTGATGGTATGGCAGGAAGGTCAGTTTTCTGCCAACCAAGAGGTTGAGGCAAGGTAAGGTGGGGTCCCAAGTGTGTTCATCAAAGAATGCTTAGTAGTTGTCAACTAATGTAAGAAGCTTTCTTGTAATCAGGAAAGTTTGGTGGTTCAAGTGAAGGTTCACTGAGCTTCTGGCAGCTAGTTGCAAGTAAGTTACTGTGCATTTGACAATAACTTACTGACATCTGGTTGCCAATTGGGTAACTCAAAATTCACAGCAACTTCCAGGCACCTGACTTAAACAGTAACCTCTTAACAGTGCAGCTCTTTAATGTCACAAGATCTAACAAAGACTGCAGAACTGACAGTGTTTAAAGAGGTACTCAACCTTCGACAACATAACCATCAACCACCTAAACTGGTACTACACTCCCACTGACAGTTGTCAAAAATATATTAGAAAAAGCCGCCCAAATATGCTAATGGGGCCCATTGATACATTGCCCCCACCTACATTTCAAAATGCAGTGGTGATAGTACCTTATATTCAAAATATTGGGTAAAAAAATGAACCATTATACTAGATTATCCACACATGTACCCGAAAGGAACCAGTACCCGGTGAGTTCCTATGTGTACCCCTGAAGGTACCTTATGTGTACCTTTGACCTTTTTGTACCTAACTGTATCCTAATATTGAGATTGTGTGGATATACATTCTTGGTAATAAAGATGTGCCTGGTGGCACTGCTAAAACAATAATGCACTTCCACCCAAAAGCTTGCAAGTTCAAATCCCCAAAGCATTTATGCACACTTTACATCAAGTATTCCTAAGCACTGCTAGTTTTACATTGTTGTTGTCAGATAATCAAACAATTATTGACTTAATTCTGGGCACATTTTAGCAAAGCGCAGAAATGTATTCTTGCCATTAAATGTGTGGGCAAATCTCAGTCATACTCACAGAACTGCTGGCGTAGCAGGAAATTCTAGTCAATAGCAACCGAGAGGTTGTGAGATTAAATCCCAAGTTAGGTATCGTCTCAAGTAACCAGCATTTTGCAGCAACACCTTTATTCAGCTGTAAAAATACAGTAACTTGTTGTTCACCTTACTTTCACTGCAACCAGTAGCCTGTATTGTACCATAAAATGACAGGAACTTAAACAGTATAGCATTTCATTGCATAAAAGGAAAACATGGTGGAGAGGGAAATAACAGGATGGTTCTTCACACCATCACAGCAGTAATGAACCCTTCCACTCAAAATGTTTTAGAAAATAATAATGGTTATACATGTCACCCTCAGCCCTGACAAGGAACCCTGAAAAAATATAGTTTGTATATTCTGCTCCAGCATTGTCTAGTAGCTGGTCTGCAAAACCATGCCCATCATTATGATATTTCCCAGCATGCTCTATTGCAGATTGAGTTGTAGAATTATTTGTTTCAATATCTGTGTTGTTACATGTACATTGACTGATAATTCATTGATCTTATGGTACACAAAGAAAAATAACATACATTTTTCTAAACTAATCCAATATGTTAGTTGGATATATTGTACCTGTTACTGAAATGGTTGTTCCAGTTTAAGTTCTCTCATTCATTCGCTTTGTATTCATAGTGGTCATTCTGAATGCATATTTTGGGTGAATCAAAGTTCAAAATCGTTGGATGTCCTCACTCAGGTTAGATTCCAATAGGAACGAGACATCACTTTGCAAGTGAGCATAATGTGACTTGATGTTGGTTTTGTGGGTGACAAGCATATGCTGGTACGTCCAGTGTCCAAAACACAGTGAAGGCTGGTCGCTGGTCACCAGCCTATGCTGTTTTTTTTAGCAGGGCAACGGGTCAGAGGGGAAGGAAGGTAGGAGATTACTGGGCCAGGGGAAGTTTGGGAAGTGAAAGCCAGGCAAAGGATTGTGGGTGACTTTTCTGAGGCCAAAATGTCACAAAAATATTTTTTTTTTCTGAACCACAAAGATCAGAATGCCCAATACATACACTTACTGGTACACTTACTGGAAATATTCACTGTTGTTGTGCACTCATAATGTTCCATAGTGCAAAAGTAGCTGTGTTACAAACACTTACAAAAGAGCACGAAGGAGAAAATCTTAGCAATCCAGTTGCACTGAGATACATGTAGAAGTCCAAGTGATGCAGTGCAACTGGGCTGGATCATACCACAGACCTGAGCCGTCTGTTCTTCCTGTTTTTGGCCCTCAGTGTTGTGTGTGCGGCTCACGCAACCTTCCTCTGACCCGATGTTCTACAGCAGCACCTCAAAGGGATATACAAACTTGCTTGATCTCTGAGGGGAACAGAGCCGTGGCCGGAGTGCCCACATAAACAGACCATGGCTCAACACACATGAAAGAATCGGCAATGGAAACAGCGGAAACCTGAAATCTCTTAACTCCTTCATGTACAGGGAAGAGTCTTAGCACTGACTGAAGATACAGATGATGTCCCTAGTGAACAGCTACAGTACGTGTAGACAATGGTTCATTTGTAAAAGTGTTTTCTTACCAACACTACACGCATATACACTGTAAAAACATATCCTGTGTTTTTTACAGTATCTTACTGGCAGCCAGTTGCCTGTAAGCTACTGTTTAAAAAAGTACAGTATGTTACCATCATTTCCAAAGAAACTTTGGTTTAACAGTACATTACCGTAAAGTTTATAAAAAATGTAAATGTCGAAAGTCAGGGTCGCTGGCAGGTGACTGACCTTCACGCAAACCCTCCAGGGGGTAGAAGAAGGCCACCAGGAGGTTCATGAGGACGGCCAGGTTGAAGGAGATGTTACTCCAGAATGACATGTTTCTGGAACACCAGTACAACACGGGCTGGGCTAGAGGAGAGAGAGGGAGAGGTAGAGAGGTAGAGAGAGAGAGGAGAGAGAGTCAGAGAGAGAGAGGAGAGAGAGAGAGGAGAGAGAGAGAGAGAGAGAGACAGAGAGAGGAGAGAGAGACAGAGAGAGAGAGAGACAGAGAGAGAGAGAGAGAGAGAGAGAGAGGGAAAGTCAGAGAGAGGGAGAGTCAGAGAGAGAGAGAGAGAGGTAGAGGTAGAGAGAGAGGTAGAGGTGTAGAGAGAGAGGTAGAGAGGTAGAGAGAGAGGTAGAGAGAGCGAGAAAGAGAGAGCGAGAGAGAGGTAGCGAGAGAGAGGTAGAGAGGTAGCGAGAGAGAGGTCGCGAGAGAGAGGTAGAGAGGTAGCGAGAGAGAGGTAGAGAGGTAGCGAGAGAGGTAGCGAGAGAGAGGTAGCGAGAGGTAGAGAGGTAGAGGTAGAGAGTCAGAGAGAGAGCGAGAGAGAGAGAGTCAGTCAGAGTGACAGAGGGAGAGAGAGAGAGAGCGAGAGAGAGAGCGAGAGAGAGAGGTAGAGGTAGAGAGGTAGAGGTATAGAGAGAGAGAGGTAGAGGTATAGAGAGAGAGGTAGAGAGGTAGAGAGAGAGAGGTAGAGAGAGAGGTAGAGAGGTAGAGAGAGAGGTAGAGAGGTAGAGAGAGAGGTAGCGAGAGAGAGGTAGCGAGAGAGAGGTAGCGAGAGAGAGGTAGCGAGAGATAGGTAGCGAGAGATAGGTAGCGAGAGAGAGGTAGCGAAAGAGAGAGAGGTAGCGAAAGAGAGAGAGGTAGCGAAAGAGAGAGAGGTAGAGAAAGAGGTAGAGAGAGGTAGAGAGAGAGAGGTAGAGAAAGAGAGAGAGGTAGAAAGAGAGAGAGGTAGAGAGAGAGGGGTAGAGAAAGAGAGAGGTAGAGAGAGAGAGAGAGGGAGAGAGAGAGAGAGAGAGAGAGAGAGAGAGAGAGAGAGGTAGAGAGAGAGAGGTAGAAGTTTAGAGACAGATGTAGAGAGAGAGGTAGAGGTAGATAGAGAGAAGAGGGAGGGAGGGAATGAACATGAAGTTACACATTTTACCAATAAGAGTGAATCTATTGGACATTTGTTTGTTTGTTATGAAACTGTACAGCAGGCTCTGTATATTATGTAGTATGTATAGATGGAGGCCAGAGGTGTGTGTGTGTGTGGCTGAGTGCTGTGTGATACAGTACGAGTGTGAAACAATAGAACGGCTCAGTACTAAAGCACAAATACATTCTTATAATAGAATTAAATGAACAAAGATGATACTTTGTTGATGATACTGCTGTTCATGTTGGTTTAGGACACAACCTTTAGACATGTCACTGTAACCTTTCCTCTACTGAGGCTGGCTGTACCCTCCCCACAGCTGACAGTCAATCTGGCCTGTTGGCACAGTTTATTGACGCTATTGATGTGTCACTATTCTGATTCAGTTTGGTTTTATTGGAAAAGAAGACATAGATGAGGGACTTTTCTCGCTTGTCTGACAGTGAGGAAAAAGTGTTTAGGCATGTGCTTGTGTGGATGCTCGGTGTGTGTGTTTGTGTGTGTGTGTTGTTAGTAGTGAGTCATACAGTTACAGATGTTTCACACCTCAGTGGAAATTCCCCAACAGCCCACTGACAGACAGTGGAAAGAAGAGCTATTAGGGTAAATCCATTTGAATTCAATCACTTTTTGACCGCAACCCCTTTGAATCGAACAAAAAGTTCCATCCATATTTGCCCATTGCAGTACTGCTCAGAAAGTGACTTTTTGGACCTGAACGCTAAAACATTCAAGAGGTAAAGGTGCATACCCCGCCATACCATGAGACATCCATGTCTTCGTCACTGGAAATGAAAAACGGATAAGATATACACTACCATTCAAAAGTTTGGGTCACTTAGAAATGTCCTTATTTTTGAAAGAAAAGCACATTTTTTGTCCATTAAAATAACAAAAAGTTGATCAGAAATACAGTGCAGACATTGTTAATGACTATTGTAGCTGGAAACGGCAGATTTTTTACGGAATATCTACGTAGGTGTACAGAGGCCCATTATCAGCAACCATCACTCCTGTGTTCCAATGGTACGTTGTGTTAGCTAATCTAAGTTTATCATTTTAAAAAGGCTAATTGTCCAATAGAAAACCCTTTTGCAATTATGTTAGCACAGCTGAAAACTGTTGTCCTGATTAAAGAAGCAATAAAACTGGCCTTCTTTAAATTAGTTGAGTATCTGGAGCATCAGCATTTGTGGGTTTGATCACAGACTCAAAATGGCCAGAAACAAAGACCTTTCTTCTGAAACTCACCAGTCTATTCTTGTTCTGAGAAATGAAGGCTATTCCATGTGAGACATTGCCAAGAAACTGAAGATATCGTACAACGCTGTGTACTACTCCCTTCACAGAACGGCACAAACCACACAGATGGTTGAGGTCCGTCCACATATCAGATAATTTTGACTTGAATGGGAATATTTGTTGTTTTAAATTATATGCTGTCAATCCTTCAAAAAGGAAACATATTGAAGTCTCATAGAAATATAGATATTAGAACAGACAGAATGAGGCCCTTTATCTACTTCTCCAGTATCAGATGAACTGGTGGATACCATTTTTATATCTCTGTGTCCAGTATGAAGGAAGTTGGAGGTCGTTTTGCGAGCCAATGCTAACTAGCGTTAGCTGGAAGTCTATTGGTATCTGCTATCATGCTAGTTGATACCCATAGACTTCCAGTGGATAGCATAAAAATGGTATCCACGAGTTCATCTGACTCTGTGGATGTCGATAATGGGCCTCATTGCAAAAATCCCAAAGTATCCCTTTAAAGGTTTAAAACTTGAATTTTAAATGATATCAAACTCAACTGTTTATCTTTTCTAGTGTTGAAGACGTCTCATGGTATGGTGGGGAAAATGTGTAAACTTTGAGTCACTTTCTGACCACTTCTTCCATGGGCAAACATGTACGTAAAATGATGTTTAAATCAAAAGGGATGCTGTCAAAACGTGACTGAATTCAAATGGAATTACCCAAAAGTGAAACACTAACTTCTGTCTAAACAGTGAGAGGATGACACTGGCTCTCTTAATACTAGCCCTGCGACAGCTCCTCTGGGTCACATCATTAGATCACTAGGAATTACTGCAAAGTTTTGGCATAACTTCTTATTAAATGTTTTCTTTTGACTGCATATAGTTAATGCAGTCACATTTCAGTGGAAGTAGAGTAATAGAAATGAGTCCTGAGAAGCCATTTGGAAGAGCTAGCTACCTCTTAGTTTCTTCTGCCAGTTCATCTCATTGAAGAGGTCCTCTGCGCTAAGGAAGAAGTCATTGATCTTGCTGCCCTGCTCGTCCCTCTCAGTGGTGTAGTACACCCTCAGTTTGGACTCACAGGTCAGGAACTCACAGATGTTGGGCACAGGGAACACTATCTCCTCCATGGTTCGGTCATGACGCACAATCTGAGAGGAGGACACACACAGGAACACACTCAGTCAATGTCAGCTGTATGGGTGTGGAGTGGACCAGCCACCTAGTCCCTGGTTGGAGAGCACTCATGTGGCTGGACAGAGGAATTTAGCTCCAGGCTTTTGAGTATTTCCATTAAACCACATCAGATTAAGAGGAACTGAAATCCCTCTATGGCAGTTTCCCCAATGCTGGTCCTGGAGACCCAAAGGGGTGCATATTTTGTTTTTTGCCCTAGCACTAACAGGACCAGTATTATGAAACACTTCCCTATGGCAAAAACATTTTTTCTTTGTCAATGACAGTTAAAGATATCCAATTAATACACTGTGTGAGTGTGTTTGACTGGTGTCACTGACCTCTATCTGAGCAGTGTGTTTGGCGTAGAACTCCAGAGCCTCGTCTCCCTCTCCGTTGGTCCCTCCTGGTTTCAGCATCACCTGCAGCTCCTTGTTGTGGCGTGCCAACTACAGTGGTCGAAGTCAAGTAAGGGGTCAAATTGCTCATGAGGTGTATAGCAGTCAAAACTGCATCTGACTGTTGTGTGATAGCCTCAAATGGTTGGGTCCAATAGTTGAATGTAATATCAATCAATTGTGGATCAAATGGTTGGTTATTCAAAAAACTATGTGCTTCTAAATGTGTCATTATGGTAAACTAGGCCCTGTCCTCTACCTGGTGGGCCAAGATGTAGATGTTGTGGCCCACGTTCCTGGGGGAGGCAGCATCATGCTCCTCCTCCTCCCCGCTGTCGTCATCCTCTTCGGGATCCTCAAACTCCACCTCTCCCTGCAGGTAGGCCTTCTTGATCACATCCACCTGAGGATCTCACCACCACCGAGACAACCATTACCTTCATCGCCCTATACCTGTGTGAGGAGACTTATGGGTGCAATTTTGATTTTTGGGGGGGAAACGGGCTCACCAGCTCCTTAGGTCTCATGTTGTACAGGATTCTCTCAGCATTCTCACTGTCATGGCGACTCTCCATGATAGCCAACAACAATTTAGAGGCATTGTTCTGAGAGAGAGAGAGACACTTAAAAAAAAACTTTTGTCTTTAATAAGACATCCTCATTACACTAAAAACACTACAGAGAGAGAAAGAGAGAAATAGAGAAATAACTGAGATAATGGTTTGTTATCATGTAAACGTTATGTCATAGTCATGAGATACGTATAAAGTTGAAGATCAAATCTTTCTAAGCCGTTTCTGTTCCTCCTTCCAAAGAAAACAGGCAGAATCCACAAGGCTTAGAGGGAAAATGCAATCTGCAGATATTTGGTTTGGCACCAAAGGAGCTAGCTTAGGAGAGATTCATGAGTTGTCTAGGTTTCAAAAGCAGCAGCACACTGTTTGTGAAGTTCCACTCCGGGATAGAGTATCTACTAGAGTAGGGAGTAAAGTAGCTTTACTACTAGGTCCAGTGTGGGGACCCAGCCTATGTCCAAAATGGAACCCTATTCCCCATATAGCGCACTACTTGTGACCAAAACCCTTTGAGAGGGAGGCCTCACCTTGAGTTCCAGCACCAGGTCCATCCTCTTCTTCCCCAGTGGGTTGATGTCATTCAGGATGAGGGCGATGATGATGTCAATGCCATTGGACTCATGGGTGGCGATGCAGTTCTGCAAGGAAACAATAAAAGTCCATTTTATGAACGCGCTGCATAGACTACACTAGGTCACAAATTATCCATGTCAGGGCCCTCTCAACCTATCCATAGACAGTATTAGTAGTATGGATGACAATAGAAGTGGACCCAGGATAGGAGTCCATAACTGCTTCATATGGTATGCATATGTGCTTGTAGCTAGTTCTTACTGGATGGGCCCACTGTATCTGTTTGTAGTTCTAATGACAAAATGACAAAGGCCCACAGTTAGTTGGTTCTAATGACAAGAGCCCATAAATAGCTGTGGTTCTAAAGGCCAGTACCTGGTTTTCGTGGCAGGGTCCTTGGCAGTACTCGGTCAGGCTCTCCACTGTCTGATTGATGAGAGCCACGTTCTTCTCATTGATGTAGAGGCCCAGTAGACCCAGGCCTCCTGTGGTGCTGCCACAGATACAGTCCAGGAACTGCAGTGTCTCACACACCAGATTATAGTTGTTCTTATTGTTCTGACACCGCAGAAAGTTCTGGAGAGGGACCAAGGGAGGGTAAGAATACAGCGGTTTGCACATTTTATACATAACATTTTTTATTTCATTCAGAAAAAATTACATTACGTATTGAAAGGCAAATGTGCATTGAAAGTGTGACTCTGAACTAAATAACATTCCAGTTAACATCAAAATGAGGACAGGATGACCCTGACTCCTTAAAACACAGAGAATATCTATCCATGAGTCACTGGGTAATCAGCGTGTTGAGCTAACAGTTAGATTGGAGCCGTGACCACCAGGCCTCCATTAGTGAATAGAACCATCGATCTCATGACTCCCATATCATGTACTGACTACGCACTTCATGTTCATTCACAGCCATATTAAATGGCTCATAGAACACAACGCAGAAAGTCCTAACATTTACATTTTGGTCATTTAGTAGACATTCTTATCCAGAGCGACTTACACAATCGACCACTGCGAACTAAAGACATAGCGGTGAACTTCATAACTATTGCCATAGAACATGACTTGTCCTGCTAAGAGGCTAGCTGTGAGGGCTAGCTCCCCTGATGTTGGGCTGGCTGAATAACTGACCTGCAGGTCTCGGTTGTGGTTCTCACAGAGCAGCTGGAGGAAGCGCAGGATAGGCTGCATGATGACAATGATGAAGCTCATCTCTCCATCTTCCTGGCTCTTGTCCCCGGTGCTGGGCGTGCCGTCTGCCGCCGAGAAGTGGTCCTCTGGGTCAGCCTCACGGCGGTACGAGTTGAAGGCTTTCTTAGTGGCCGACGATGCCTCCAGCAGCTGCTCTCTCGCTTCCTCTGTCACCATCACCGCTGAGTCTTTGGCTGCAGAGACACAGGGAGGACAGAGGAACCAAACTAGGTACTGGGGATAAAATTAAGACTTCTTTGTGGCAGCTAGTATTTATTGCTAAAGTGTTCAGAGAAAAACAAACCTTAGATCAGTGTCTAGGGGTAACTTCATCCTACTCTCTTAAAATGCAATAACTGACAATAAAAGAAGTTGACCTCTGACCTTTCTTGCGGATGGGCACTTCCTTGTCGGGGGCGTCGTCGTCCCTCTTTCTGTTGCCGAGGTCGCTGGTGTTGACTGTCACAGTGGCTTTGATCTCCAGCTGGGCCAGCTTCATCCGGTCGTAGAATACCCGGAAAAACTTCTCAGACTTCTTGTCCTCCGTCAGACGGCAGAAGAAGGAACGCTAGTACAAAGGAAGCCAAGTAAAGGTACTGGGAAGTAACGTAACCTTTTGTTGTAAATAACAAGGAAGGAACGTTCATTTCCGTCATGCGAATGCTTGTGTATTGTTGTGTGTAGCCTTCTTCACCAAATTGAGTACACTAGGCGTTATTGTTGATGGCTCAGTTGGTTACTTGCAGCATATAGTGTTTGCAATACCACAGTTCTGGGTTCGATTCCTGCATGACAACAATACATGTGATAACTAAGACAGCTTTGGATAAAAGCATCTGCTAAATGTCCCTTTCGCTAAACAAAGGTTCAGGTAATTCAAATTGATCAAAATAAGACAGGTCTGCACTACTGTGTATACAGTACCACCAAGTACATATCATAAACGTATAGACTTTCTGCTACAAGGGCAATTCTGGTAATGTATGTAGTTACTGTAACACTGAATATTACCATGGAGATGACCTAAAGTCGCCTATTTAGACAACTTGTTTGATTCGGGCAACCCAAATTTGTCTGTCACACTGCCAAATGGTGAAGTGGGGTATTTGACCAAGAAGGAGAGTGATGGAGTGCTGCATCAGATGACCTGGCCTCCACAATCACCCGTCCTCAACCCAATTGAGATGGTTAGGGATGAGTTGGACCGCAGAGTGAAGGATAAGCAGCCAACAAGTGCTCAGCATATGTGGGAACTCCTTCAAGAGTGTGTCAATGAAATTCTTACACAGGGACACTAAGTTAATCTTAAATTAATCAGTTGTCTTATATACGGCTATACACAGACAAGTTATATTTGCATGATGTTTCATTCATGTGACAGACCAATCAGTATTCATAACATGTGACTGAGCAATATCTCACCAGGTTTCTTCTCTCTAAACTGAGACCTTGAAACTAAGATATATTTTGTTTGTTCTGAAAACAAGGTCTGGGTGTGCTGACAAATTGCAACTACTGATAGTGAGGATTTGTACAGTCAGCCACTTGCAAACACATATTTGTTTATAGAACAGTACATGAATAGAACACAGAAATTAGTTATAAGGAAAGAACAAACATGAAAAAGTTTTGGAAAAGCATTCCAGGTGAAGCTGGTTGAGAGAATGCCAAGAGTGTGCACAAAGCTGTCATATAGACAATATTTATATTTGAAGAATCTCAAATATATTTTGATTTGTTTAAAACAAAGGGTTATTACAGGATTCTATATGTATTATTTCATAGTTGTGATGTCTTCACTATGAGTAGGTATGTCCAAACTTTTGAGTTTAGTCAAATATTATATGTTCAGGCTTTTTGCGGTCATTCTGTAGTCTACAAATTATTTGTAATGATGTTCCGGCCCTCCGACCATCCGCTCAAGAAAAAGTTGTCCCACGGCTAAAACTAGCTGATAAATCCCTGGTCTGACAACATCGTGTTTCAAGATGGGACTTTTCTTTCTTTCTTTCTTTCTTTCTTTCTTTCTTTCTTTCTTTCTTTCTTTCTTTCTTTCTTTCTTTCTTTCTTTCTTTCTTTCTTTCTTTCTTTCTTTCTTTCTTTCTTTCTTTCTCACTCTTGTCTCGATCTCTGTGTGCCCCATGCATGCAAAACACCATTACACCATGACCACAGTCAGCCTCAGCAAACACAAAAGAAGGGAAGGAAAAAACCCTGTTAAGGCTTTGACTGTGCCATCAAGATACTACCCTTTCTGAACTGCCTGTCATCTAAAGCTGTGGAAGACCATTGCCAAAACACTGCCAGATCCATACAGATATTTGGTTAAATTGTTTATTTATTCTGTTTTTAAAGCGACAGATTCTTCTTGTAATGAATATTGCAATATAAAATAAATGGATTATTATTATTATCTCATGTGGTTACAGAACGTCAGTGGAGAGACCACAGTTTGGACTTGGACTCTTTATTCTGTGGGGGTCATATTCAAGCTAAATGGGAGCACATTCTAACCCCTGACTGCAATGAGATCTGTGCTGTCCTATTTCCCTGGAGCGGGGGGGGGGGGGGGGGGGGGGGGGTTGGTAAGAGCTGTTATCTGGTCACAGTCTACTTGGAGGGAGAGGAGGAGAGACTCTGACCCAGTGGCAGAACATGCCCAATGCTCAGGGTGAATATGACACGAGAGGGAGAAGCCTACCCTACTTACACAGATAGAGGGAGGATGGGAGGAAAGAAGGAGAGAGGAAGGGAATAAGGGAGCAGAAAAGAGTTAAGAAAAGGGGCGAGATTAACAAAAGATTAAATGAGAAAGGGAAATGGAGTAAGAGAGGTAGGGAGAAATGGGGACGGAGTGAACGAGTGGTTGAGGAAGGGGGGGTAATGTTATCAGAGTTGGTATCTAGGCTAGCTCTAAAAAGCTTGTTGCATAACTTGCTTTTTTTCTAGGTTAGGTGTGAAGTCTTAAACTGGGGTAGTGGTTGTGTGCTTTAGGGCTGGTTTAGGCGTGTGTGTGTGTGTGTGTGTGTGTGTATGTGTGTATGCGTGCGTGCGTGTTGACATGCAAGGTTGAAAAACAAATAATTTGTAGTTTAAACAAAATGGACAAACTCCATTTTATGTCATATTTAAAAAGAGAGATGTGTATGGAACGCTTGCTGGCATGAGGGCGTTCAGTAACACAATGTTAGACATGAAATGAATGAAACATGCCACTCCTCCTGGATAAAGAGCCCTGAGTTTGCTTACCTTAATTCTCTGAATACAAGGGAATCTCATACTACAGGAGATAGCTAAGTGAACCCACTGACACACCATACTGTACACAAGCACACA
Organism: Oncorhynchus mykiss; assembly: GCF_057628025.1. Lineage (NCBI taxonomy): Eukaryota > Metazoa > Chordata > Actinopteri > Salmoniformes > Salmonidae > Oncorhynchus > Oncorhynchus mykiss. Next base: position 42,947,396 of record NC_143038.1, on the reverse strand, counting down.
CAGAGAATGTGGAATCCTACAACAATGCACACACACAGTCGTGGAGTAATCTGCAGCATTAATAAACTCCGCTTAAAAGCTTGGGCAAAATATGTTACAATGTTGCTCACATACATTGTCATAAGTCACAGAAATAATGTCTTCTCAAATATGTAGGTCACAACGAATCAGTGTGGTTGTAAAGATAGCATTTTCCAAGTATCCAAGGCAACATTTAATGGGATAGTACCTTGCTCACTTACTATCAAAAAGTATATCTATAGTTTAGTGAAACTGATAACATACTAGTGTCTAGCCAGCAGTCTTTCCTCATTATCAAAGGATTATGCAGTCTGAATACAAACAGTATTATGTTGTGTCATCAGGTATTCCAATGACAGATCTGCCCAGCTTAAACCCAAAATCAGTGACTTCTCCCTACACCTTCCTCTACTACAAATCAACAATGACATCATTGTGTACTTATGCCTCCTGGGCAGCAGACTCCAAATCCCCCAGGCCCCACCCACCCCTGCCCCCACCACTGTGCACCAGACCACTCGCACGTACACCCTCTGCCACCAGTCAGGGTGAAGGGGTGTGGGATGGAGGAGAGTAGGGGTGGTGGTGCGGGGAGAGTGTGCGTGCTATCCAGCAAGATCCAGTGCAATAAATAACTTGATGACAGAGTGGATAGTGCAGAGGCAGAGAGGGGGGATTAACTGAACCTCACAACCTGGCAACCCACAGAAGTGTGTGTGTGTGTGTGTGGGGGGGTGGGGGGGGGGGGTTGGATTGTTCATACCTGTCTCTCTCCACGTTCATCTCTCCCAGAGACCGTTAAAAAATACCTCTCCTTCCCATCTCTCTTTCTCGCACAGGCGTGGGTGGGACATTGGGTCCTGAGGAGGGGGTGAGGGAGGAGGGGGGGTAGGCTTCACCGGTGGGGCCTTGGCCAGGATAACACACACAGCGATTACACTGATCCTAGCGGAGACAAGAGCTCTTCACAGCCCCCCTACTCCTCCCCTCCTGCCTCTAACCCTGGATAGCTTACATAACACACACACCGGTCTAAGGAATTGCATCTCAGTTGGGAGATGCAGGAGTCCCGTAGGGCGGTACACAATTGCCCCGCCGTCGTCCGGGTTTGGCCGGGGTAGGCTGTCATTGTAAATAAGAATTTGTTCTTAACTGACTTGCCTAGTTAAATAAAAGGTTAAATAAATAAATAAAAATGTATTGAAATGTTGGTCAGCTGTCTCCATCAAAACAGACCAGCTTTGAAGGACAGTGTGAAATGTTCTGTGTCACGCATACGCAAACGCTCTCAAACTACATTTCTCTTATATAATAACCCCATTCATTCTCCACTCTTTTGTTAACATGCTTCCTCTCACTAGGGCATCCCCATCTATGAGCAAATGGGACTCAAAGTTGGTGGTGTTGCCATACATAACAGGCCTGGTGGAATTTGGGCATCTGGGTCGAGTTACATTGGTTTTGGTGGAGTTTTCTGAGGTAATGTTCACGCTACAATTTGGTTGTGATGGATCTCACTCACTCAGAGGCTTAGACCCTTTCGAAGAGCTGAGTTGATCTGAGCTCTTCTAAATCCTAGAGGGTCCTAAAGGGTCTCCCTCACCACAATCTGCTGGGATTCAAAACAAAGTTTGCATTGTGTGTGATTGCATTGTATGCATCACACACTGTACACATTTGTTCTTGCCGAACCATGCACTTTGCAACAACATGATGGTAGAAGTAATATGGTCTTTATTTCTTCTGCATTTCAGCGTGGTCAAAACATCCCCCTATTATTAGAAGACATTAGTAGAATAGAGAGATATAGTGTTCCTACAAGTACATTGTTTTGGCAGGAGTATTAAAAAGACATCTGTGTTTAGACCGGACGTTCGACAGATTGATGTTGAGGATGTTAAGACAGACATGGTGGTGGAGGAGTAGAAAATGGAGTGATGGTGAGGAGGAGGGCAGAGGAGAGAGAGAGAGAGAGAGAGGGGGAAGTGAGGGATGGGGAGTCTCAGGGGCCCCCTGGAGTGTTGGGTAAACAGAGAGACTGTCTGTAACCATGGAGACTAGCCCCAAGCGGAATGAGATTTAGGCGTGGCAGGGCGAGGCGGGGGCTCTGAAAAACAAGGTCACAGCGCTTTCCCTTCTCTCCTTCCGTTCCGCCACTTGGCATCAACAAAGGGATGTTATATAACAGCTATTTATAACAGCGCTCCCTCTCGTTCCCACTCTCTCTCTCTCTCTCCCTAATTCACGTCAGGCAGCGCCACACATAGACTAACTGGAATTGCAGCTCTCCTCCGCGTCTCTCTTCCTTTTGCCTTCTCTCTCCACTGAATCATTTTCTTCACTTACAGCCTTTTGTCCTCTCTTACCCAAAACGAGCCTCTTGTTTCCTTCTTCCTGCTATCCTCTTCTCTGAACTCTTGTCTTATCTCTTCCCTGTTCCTTCATCTTCTACTCTTCTTCCTTATCCTCTGTCCTCTCTGTCACTCTGACCCTCCCCTGACAATGGAAGTTTGAACAAAATCACAGACTAGACAGAATAGAATAGGACAGATGACCTTGTGTCTTGTCAATCATCTTACACAGTAACTCAGGACTAAAACCCAGAGAGGAACCTCACCATCCCTAACTTACTAACTTCCTTCTTTACATATTAGCACAAAGAAGCCTTTACTGGTGTGGCATTGGTTCTTCAGTGTGCAGTCAGTCTATGGATGCCTCCTGGAAGGCAAACGAGCAGCATGACTTCTGGTTTCACGTCAGGTGCCCAACCACTGCTGAAATGTCACATCACAACACAATAACCACGCACACACACAAAACCTTTCCCTCCCTTTGTCCCAACAGTAGCTGTCACAGGAAGGAAGAGTGTGGCAGGCAGGAACAATCTAATGTTTTTATTCATTTTATGTAACCTTTAACTAGCCAAGTCAGTTAAGAACAAATTCTCAATGACGGCCTACCTCGGCCAAACCCTAACCCGGACGACGCTGGGCCAATTGTGCACCACCCTATGGGACTCCCGATCACGGCAGGTTGTGATACAGCCTGGAATCGAACCAGGGTATGTAGTGACGCCTCTAGCACCGAGGCCTCTAGCGCTGAGATGCTGCGCCACTCGGGAGCCCCTGACATGGATTGTTCTTGGCTAACTTTCTTTTCTTTGTATAAAGACAGTTGCTCAGTCACTCCTGGCCTGCCTAGAAGCTGGCAGGAGAGTGAATAAGTAAGGAGTTTGAGCATGAGTGAGGGAGTGGGTGAGTGAATACATGGTCAGGTTTATTTCTGTATGGTATGTAGATCAGGGGGTAATGGTAAACCGTGTGAGTGCTATCTCAGGCTTCCATCCAGAAGAGTTGTCAAATCAAAATCAGATTCTATTGGTCACATACACGTGTTTAGCAGATGTTATTGTGGGTGTAGTGAAAAGCTCATCTGGGATAGACCCGTCAACACAGATAAGAAACCTCAGAGTGGATCCCTACTTAAAAAGATACATTGAAAACGAGGAGTGCTAGTACACCAACAAACATGCACATTGCTATTAGTTTGTGTTTCATAGAAATAATATGAGGTCAGGACTCCAGCAAATTAATAAAAAATAAAAAAAAACATTACTATTTGTATAGTCTTAATATTCTTTGAGAGACAAATCCACTTTTCATCATAATTAAATAAATATATCCAGCTCATCAGTATGACAAGTGAACCTGGAGGTTTCTAGAAAGACCTATTCTAGTGTGTCCTCAGGTTTCATAATCTACTGGGAGACAGAACAGTCCAAACACCACAGAGGACAACTGCAGAGACGTCAAGTGGTTATTTGTAGAGGTGACAGTTGGTGATCATCTGGAGAAGTATCCGGGTCAGAAAGCAAATTATCTAGCCTAGCAAGCTGGTTTACATTCATGAAATGCTACAGTATGTTAAGTCATGAAGTACTTAAGAGAAAATGTCTCCCCTTTTTAGCATTAAATGCTAATACTTCAGTATTTCCCCCTCTAAATTTCAGTGTTTCAGAACAAAATAACTATGTAATAAAGAGCGGCAGTTTATTTCCAGTGCCCCCCCCCCCACCCCACCCCTACCCCCACCCCCCCTCTCTCTCCCTACTGCCCCACTTCCAGAGGCCCAGCATGACCCAGTCTGGGTCGAGAAAGAAAGAGAGGGAGGGAAAGAGAGAAAGAGGGAGGGCTGGAATGTTTTTAAGCCCCAGACATTCCTCATTGTTCATTCACACAGGCCTTATGTAATGCTGGTCACGTGATACTCCGTGCTCTCTCTGCAGCAGCCACGCTAACAGGCAGGGAGGGAGGCAAAGAGGGATACAGGCAGACAGGCTGCAGCCGTGGGAAGTCAGGACATTATCTCTGCTAGAGTGGCTTCCTCCCTCCTAATCTGATTACGCAAGTTGCCCCTGCTTACGCAAGCACAGGCAGGCAGAGACAGACAGACAACACAGACAGATTGATAGCAAACATAAATGCAGCGGGCTTGTGCACACATTTATATGCACACACACGTATCTAAATGTCTCCTATGTTTGCAGAGAAGTATCATATTTCTCCATTGTAAACAATCCAGAGGGCTTTATGGAGCAGGTGTCATGTGCCTCACAGTTTCAGTTCAATCATTCCCCTTGGCCTCAAGAGACTGTTTAAAGTTGACAGTAAACTTGGTCTTTATCGTGTGCTCAGCTCTGTCAGGAGAAGTAGAGCAGTGTTGTGGGGCATGCTGAGTCACTCTCTTCTATAATAATAATAATTTTGGGGGTGTTTATATTTGTCCTGTTACAAGTGTGTAATGGAAATGTGTTTCTTGCATATTCCAACTCCCCTGAGCGACCTGCAGGAAGTGGGGTCACAGCCAGGGTCACCATTGTACAGAGCCCCTAGAGCAATTAGGGCTAAGTGTGTTGCTCAAGGGCACAGCGACAGATTTTTCACCTTATCAGCTCAGGTTTTCAAATAAGCAACCATTTGGTTACTGGCCCAACGCTCAAACCTTGAGGCTACCTGCCACCCCTTCTAAGGCAGCAGGGAGGGGTGTGGACTAATGCAAAATGGTTGCCTTGTACAGGGTCAGAGCAGGCCAGTACCTGGATAGACCCTGGTACTGTCCCTATCCAAGGACTTATCTTTTTCTCTTTTTTTCCCCTCATCTATGAAGTGTGTTGGATGTTTGGACCAATGATGTATGTTGTTTATAGTAGTGAAATGCACTTTAAATAATGTTTGGTTTGATTTATCATTCAGGTATTTATTAGGCTTCAGTCATTCCTGACAAACCCACATCCTTATGATTGGCAGCTGGCTCTGACTCACTTGGATGGTGGTGTTCCCACCCTCCAGCAAGGCGATGGCCAATAGGATGCTCTCCTGAAAGACACGGTCACTGGTGGTGTTCATGATGAGGTCGATGACCAGGTCGGAGGCGCCCTCCTTGTCCAGGTGACACTGCACCTCTGCCAGGCTCATCTCCCCTCGACTCAGGGCTCCCGGACCACCTAGACCTGAAGGGAGGGACAGGGGTGGAGGGTCAGGATTATGAATGTGGTTTTCCCTGATCTACTGATTTATAAGGATAAGGAGAGGTTTCAAATCTTTTATCTAACATCTTACTACCACAGTCATCTATAGATACCTCTAAATTACTCATTCACAATGGAATGTCTGGCGAAATATGAGTGCAAAATAGGGAAGTGCAGTCGCCTACATCCAGGCAGTCGCCTACATCCAGGCAGTCGCCTACATCCAGGCAGTCGCCTACATCCAGGCAGTCGCCTACATCCAGGCAGTCGCCTACATCCAGGCAGTCGCCTACATGTATATTTCATTGTGAAACCTTTACATACTAATTTACAATGTAATTGCATATATAATTAGAAAGCAAATTCAAGTTTTATTCAAATAATGATGTTTTAATTTCATAAGAAAACATCAAGAGGGGCTACTATGCTTCTTATGAGCGATTAACACCAGTATCAATGACAACACCCATGGCAGCCATTAGTAGTGGCACACACCCACGGCACTCACACACACACACGGCACACACACACGGCACACACACACGGCACACACACACACACACACACACACGCAAACACACTCACTGCACACACACACACACACTCGCTGCACACACACACACACACCCGCTGCACTCACACACATGCAAACACACCCGCTGCACTCACACACAGGCAAACACACTGCACTCACACACATGCAAACACACTACACTCACACACTGACACACATGCAAACACACTGCACTCACACATGCAAACACACTGCACTCACACACATGCAAACACAATGCAATCACACACTGACACACATGCAAACACACTGCACTCACACATGCAAACACACTGCACTCACACACATGCAAACACACTGCAATCACACACCCACACACATGCAAACACACTGCAATCACACACTGACACACATGAAAACACACTGCACTCACACATGCAAACACACTGCACTCACACACATGCAAACACAATCACACACTGACACACATGCAAACACACTGCACTCACACACCCACACACATGCAAACACACTGCACTCACACACATGCAAACACATTGCACTCACCCCCCCCCCCCCCCCCCACACACACACACACACACACATTAATAAGGCTTGGGGGGGGACCCAAGATCTAGGCTTATTACTCATTCCCATAAGAGGCATAGTGTTGTAACAGCACTTACATATTACATTGATTGACATGAACATGGGCACTAAAAAATGCTTTAACTGGGTAATATGACATCATTCCATATGCGTGTACAGCTGCCACCATGTTAAGTGTGATACACTTCTGCATCCTGGTGATGCTCTTAATACTACATAGAAATAAGCTACACTCTTATCATGGTTTATTCAACAGGCCTCATTCCCCAAAAAGCCAGAGTAGTTCTCCTCAACTGAGCTGTATGAGAAAAGCTGTGTGAAGAGATAAATTGCCTCAATATTTTGGTCATATCAATCACACAGTGACCTGCTCATCATGAGGAAATAACAGTGTTGTGCTCAGTCACAGGGCTGGACTAGAGCTAGACATCTCTACAGCTCAGCAGTAAAGAATTATGTGTGTGTGTGTGTATAGAGATAACCAGGAGGCCTATATAACAGAGAGATAATGAACAGGTCTGTTTGAGAAACCTTGACATGCATACAGAACAATATCAACTTCCCTGTCCACCATGCACAGACTTTCAACTCTCAAAGTTGTGCTATCTGCATGACTAATAAAGATAAATAAAGATACTTTTCTTTGGAATCGGTCAGAGGTCCAGAGTTCAGAATTAGGTCAAAAGAATATGCAACGTTGCCATGCTTGGTTTGTGTGTGCACTAGAAACTCTTGCTTTTTAATTATTATTATTTATTTTTTTACATTTTAGGTTCTTTTTGTTCATTTGTATCTGGCAAATTACTCATACAACAGATTGTGACAACTTACATAAAAAATGTACAAAACAAGCTGATTTGATTGTGGGTTGATTTATGCAACATGCGATAAAAATGACCTGAGAGTTAACCTTTTCGTCCAAAACAATGGACAGACAGACCGAGAGACAGAATAGGACTCAGGAATAGGACAGAGAGAAGATTGGGAGACAGAGAGAAAGACAGACAGAGAGACAAAGAAGAGGACAGGGAGACAGAGAAGAGGACAGGCGGAGAAGAGGACAGACGGAGATAAAGACAGACAGAGAGACAAAGAAGAGGACAGGGAGACAGAGAAGAGGATAGACAGAGACAGACAGACAAGATGATAAACAGAGAGACAAAGAAGATGACAGACAGACAGAGAAGAGGACAGAAAGACAGAGAAGAGGATAGACAGAGACAGACAGAGAAGAGGACAGACAGGGGAGATGACAGATAGAGATACTATATACTAGATATAGGGAATCTTCTCAGAGAGATGCTCTCACCTGATTGGCTCTTGCTGGGCCCTACTGGAACCAGGGTTCCGTTGCTGAAGGCAGTCAGGCTGTCCCTCCGCCCACCACTCCTACTATGGAAGTTGCCATAGTAACGGTTCACCAGAATCTGCCTCAACGCCTCACCCTACAGAGAGAAGAAAACGGAGGTGTATTAGTGTGATGGTGTAAGAGAGGAGACTTGAGAGGGAGTTTATTATACAGTGTACATTATGAGCACCATATATGCATCATCATGCCAGTGAGGCCCAGTTGAATTGATTAAAGTGGTTTGAAGAGGGAAGGGACATATGGCAACTTCCCAGGATCAGGCCAAGCCAATCCAAATAAACATTGTGTGCATGAACTGAACTGCTCTAAGTTATCCACATAGTCCTGCAAGGATGAAGATTAGAGTTCAGATGGCACGTTTGTTTTGGTTGGAATAGGGTTCTGAAAACACCAGGGTTATGGGTTTGATATCAGCATGGGCTCCCTACGTCGCTGTAGATAAAGCATCTGCTAAATGTCCATATTGTTATTACTCTCCCAACATTCTCATTCACATATTGAATAAACACTCAATAACAAGTCATCAAGCTTGTTATATCTCTATCCCTGCTAAAAGTGAGCCTGCGTCCTGCTTTGGGAGTTTGGGACCTAGCTTTTTTCAGACAGGCCTGCCCTCCCAAGACGTAGCAAAGATGACTCATCCAGCCACCAATGGGAGTCTGCACGACTGCCATTGCCACGGCAACTGCAGCGCACACGTTACCTGACAGACCTCCCATGGGGGGAACTGAGGGAAAAGAGTGAGAGGTGGTAGAGTGTGTGTGTGTGCGCGTGTGTTACAGTCAGCCGTGGGTGTGCATTTGAGAATGAGAGCGACATTACATAAAGCCTGCTACCATGGTAATGCTCCAGCTAACAGAGATGGGCTAACCCACGCAGTACGGAGAACAGAGCCTTATCTGTCATCGGCAGGGGGCAGATAAATGGACATTGTTTGGGCATTGTGTGAAACAAACGACACAATCACACATCGAGAGCCAAACATCCAATCACGCTCCACATCTTTGTCTTCCACTCCCCATTTCCTTCGAGACAACAAGTGTGTGGAGGTGGGAAGGAAGCATATGTTGTGTGAGTTGGTCCATCTGTGTTCGATTGCAGTACCCAGTTTGTGTTAGAGACAAACTGACTGCTAAGAGAATGTCACTGAAATACAGGCTTCACTCGTGCTCATCCTTTCCACACACACAGACACACTAAGCCAGCCGTGATTATATGGAGGACGCCAAGTCAGCTAACCACAACTGTAGGGTAAGAGCTGCAGTGGAGTTCATAATCTGTTGAGTTCAGTGATGGGTTAAGGGTTCAGGCTAGGGTGAAAGCCTAGCAATCTCTACGGTCGGTCTTGATCATGTGTGTGAGCTTCTGTTATGTTAGAGTTACGTTCAGGACTAGGGGTTTATCTTGGTCATGTTATGTCCCTGGCCACTAGTACCTACCCTTTTCTGATGTTATGCTCATGTTCATGTTAGGATCCTCCAGTAGTTTATTAAGGTTAAATTGGGGTTAAGGGTTTATGGTTGTGCTCATGTTACAGTCAGGATTAGTACCTACCCTCCTCTGGTCATCCAGTATTTTCTGTGGCTGGTTGAGATCCAGCTGCTGGTGCAGTGAGGTGGGTTAGCACAGCACAGCGGGCCAACAGAAACAAACACAGGGTTATTCCTCATGCAGCATTGGTAAGGCCAACATACACAGACACAGGGTTAATAACAGATTATTAATAATTCTATAAATTATTGACTTGCAAATAGGCAGCTATAGGGTTGTGCCATGCCATTGACTGGTTAGAGCGGGGTGGTGTGAAGGTTATGGAGGGGTCAAAGCAAAGGAAGGGGTCAGCAACGGTGATGATGACTATCAATCAGGAAGTAAAGGGAGGGTGGAGAGAATCAACAGTTCACTCTCTGGAACCACAGCATATAACGAACTGCAGACCAACGTTGCAGTCAGCAAAGTACAATACTACTGTACATATGACAGCACAAATAAAAGTAATCCATGATTCTCTTCTCTTTCATGTGTATCCTTGGCCTTTTGGAGAGGTGCGGCCACATAGTGGGATGTACAGGATACCTGTTAGCTAGCTACAACTGTTTGGAGTCAGATCACGCTCCCATGCAATCATGTTAATTACATAAGATGCAGATACACTAGAAGGGGAGGTGTGGATGGGGAAAGGGTGGAGGGGAGAGAGAGAGGGAGGGAGTTACATAATGGAGCTCAGTGACACACAGGAGCTTAGAAAACCCATCTGTCACCATAACAAGAGAGCGAGAATAACACCACAAATCACAACACAGGGCTCTGCCAGCACAACCATGCCCCCCTGAAACAAGGAAGGAGGGAATAAAGGGCGGCTGAGGGCAGGCCTATAACTGGCTACATTAACCTGTTGAGTGTAGGGGGCAGTATTTTGATGTTTGGATGAAAAACGTACCCAAATTAAACTGCCTATTTCTCAGACTCAGAAGCTAGAATATCTATATAATTGTCAGATTAGGATCGAAAACACTCTAAAGTTTCCAAAACTGTCAAAATATTGTCTGTGAGTATAACAGAACTGATATTGCAGGCGAAAACCTGAGGAAAATCCAACTAGGAAGTGCCTCTTATTTTGAAAGCTCCCTGTTCCATTGCATGCCTTCCCTCCATTTAAAGGGATATCAACCAGATTCCTTTCCCTACGGCTTCCACATGATGTGAACAGTCTTTAGACATAGTTTCAGGCTTTTATTCTGAAAAAATGTGCGAGAATGATCACATCGCGTCAGTGGATGGCTGGGTGCCAGCAGAGTTTTGCATGCGCAACAGCTTGGAGCAGACATTTTCCCTCTCTCCTATTGAAAAAGCTACGGTCCGGTTGAAATATTATTGATTATTTATTGTAAAAACAACCTCAGGATTGATTATAAAAAACGTTTGACATGTTTCTACAAACTTTACGGATACTATTTGGAATTTGCGTCTGCCCCGTTGTGACCGCTCGAGCCTGTGGATTTCTAAACAAAACGCGCCAAACAAATGGAGGTATTTTGGGTATAAAAATAATCTTTATGGAACAAAAGGAATATTTATTGTGTAACTGGGAGTCTCGTGAGTGCAAACATCTGAAGATCATCAAGGTAAGCGATTCATTTTACTGCTTTTCTGACTTTCGTGACAAATCTACTTTGCTGCTAGCTGTTTGTAATGTTTTGTCTGCTGAGAGAGATGTCCTAACATAAACGCTTGGTTTGCTTTAGCTGTAAAGCTTTTTTGAAATCTGACACGTCCGGTGGATTAACAACAAGCCAAGCTGTATTTTGCTTTATTGCACTTGTGATTTCATGAAAATTAAATATTTTGAATAACTTAATTTGAATTTGGAGCTCTGCAATTCAGCAGATGTTGACGAAAATGATCCCGCTAACGGGATGGGTGCGCCAAGAAGTTAGAGGTTGTGTGTGTAGGTTGTGTGTGTGTGTAGGGTTGGAATAGTGTACCATTTTCCTACTGTATATCCAATATAGGGTAGATAAGCCTGAGAATTTCTGGTAGGTGTCTGTATAGAGACTAGCATGTTTGTGTCACCTTAAAACTTTCAGTGATTATGTTACCTTTTACACATCACTTAAAGACTTAAGAATAATTCAATCTAACTTAAAAAGTTAAGTTTACATAATCATACTGTTTCCTTCAAAATGTATGACCACATCAATGCCAGACAGCCACCGTCACACAGCCTGCTGATCAGAGCAGATCTGCGCTCTCTCCCCAACACCCATGGGTCCAACCACAGCGACCGCACAACAACCCCTCATGCTCACCACATCCTCCCCAACAATCGTTCCACCGAGCTGGAATCTCCCCGTGGCAAGCCCCTGCTGTCTGTCACATCTCCAGATTCCACGTTAAGAGAAAACACATGCAAAAACATTCCCCTTTTAGGTGTTTTTTTTGGTGTGTGTGCTGTGCATGTCCATGTGTTTGTGTTTTAGCAGGCGGAGGAAGACAGTCATGTTTAGACCCGTTGCTGACTGAAATGGATCTTGGGGTTTGCCGCTTGGCTGCCCACTGTCCAAAGTTCTCCAAACACAATAAAGACATTGAGGAAACCTAATAAAATGTCTGTTGCTTCTGTCATTTTCGCTGCAACTAACCTGCTTTTCCCAGACTTGCAAAATGAAATCCATCTAGTCCACCCAAGCTCTTGAGCCAAGGCCAATACCAACCAAGTGTCTGGTGAGTGTCAACAATTGACCGGAACTACTTTTGTACATAGTCATAGTCATCTATAAAGGATCTATTCAGCTAAAATAACAGTTCAGAATGTTGCAGAGATGTAATGTATAGAGCTGACACAATTCCATATTCTACATGACAGAGTATCATATCATATCAGTATTATATCTGACGGTTTTGTGACGTTACACCCTCCTGAACAGAGCCCAGGTCCCTCTCACCGATTTGCCTCCTTCCTCTTTAAATCATGGGCCCAGGTGTTAAAGGGGAAATCTGAGATTACTACATCCATTTTTATTATTTATTACATCCATTTGTATTATTTATCCATTTGATACCCATTGATTCTAGAAGAATATCACTTATGGATGCCTATATTAGTTCAACTTTCGCACCCCATCAGAACCAAAAATACACGCTTATTTAGTGGCGAACCAGTGGGGAACCAGAATGAGAACATTTTTGTTCTGGCCCAACACCAACACACATGATTCAGCTTCACCTAATCAACTTATCATCAAGCCCATGATGTGTTGAACTGAGTTAGCTGGTGCTCGGTTAGAACAGACATGGTCCCCCTGTGAGTTGCCGGTCCTACCAGAATTAAGAATACATAACATATATATTCTAGAGCAGCTCACACATATATGTTCATGTGCATTAAGGACAAGCTACATTTTAACCCACATATATTTATCTTGCTTAATCACAGAGAGGAGTGTGTGTCTGCACTGTGCTGTGTGGGGAGTCTCTTCCAACACTAACACACCACGGAAACAACCTCTGCCAACTCTACTTAGACTACACACACAGTGTAAGTGTCTGCAGGACTGTACCGAGTGTGAGAGAAAGAAGGAGAGAGATACTGAGAAAAAATGAGAGAGAGAGAGAGACAGAGAAAGATAGAGGGAAAAAAAGAAAAGAGAGAAGGAAACAGGGAGAGGTATTAGCGAGAGAAGGGAAGGTGGGCGAGGTTGGCTGGCTTGTTTACCTCATACTGCCGTTATTACATCAGAGCTAGCGGTGAGGAGGGAGGGGCATCACACCGGTGTGGATAGGGAGGGCTGTAGACAGATATATACCCCCCCCCCCTCAACCCTGTACCCCATATAGCCCCCCCCATATCCCCTCTTGGCCCCCTCCTGCGAAGGCACAGACAGTGTCTTTGGGTATACAGCTCCTCCACACTGTTATTGGCAATTACCTCTGAAGGTCACACATCAGTGGAGGTCAGGAGAGAGAGAGAGAGGGAGAGAAGCAAGGAGAGAGAGAGAGGCAAGGAGAGAGAGAAGGAGAGAAGCAAGGAGAGAGAGAGGCAAGGAGAGAGAGAGAGAGAGGGAGAGAAGCAAGGAGAGAGAGAGGGGCAAGGAGAGAGAGAGGGAGAGAAGCAAGGAGACAAAGATAAGCAAGGAGAGAGAGAGGGAGAGAAGCAAGGAGAGAGAGAGGGAGAGAAGCAAGGAGAGAGAGAGGCAGGCTGGGTTCCAGGAAAAAGGGAAAGAAAGCCGACCCGGTTCTTATGTAACCACCACCCCAGAGCTGGCAGCGGCCCAGGGATCGTGCAGCTCACAGGCAGGGAAAACTAGGACGCAGCCACACACACACACACACACACACCTTCCTAATCCTAGATACACTGTTGCAGTGCCTCCTACTGACACCCTGGGGAAAGGCAGGGGAAACACCCTAAAACAGCCATGAGCTCAGACTGCACATAGAAAGTAGAGAATGGGGAGAAAGGAAGAATGCATAGGGAAAGAGAGAGAGGAAGAGAAGATAAATAAATGGCACACATATGAGAAGCCAACATTTCTGGTCACAAATGCATTTAGGTGAAACAGAAAGTGTCAGGATATTCTATCAAACTCACACTCTCCTCTTAGTGGTCCATAACTAGGGCCAGGGATTTTCTCTGCACACTTGACCAGAACAGAAAGAACTCCTGGTCCTGTCCATGACAGCATGGTGCTGCAATATCATTGACTAAAGCTCTTCCTGAAAGCTCCATTCATCCTTCTAGTGAAATAGGGAGGGATGTTCCTAAATGGAACTAGTGCAGACATTCCACAGCCCTTAGAGAGACTGACTGGGACACACATACTGGCAGCCTGCCCTACCAGTATGGGACTCACCCTGGAACAGCACAGCACTACTGGGTAAAGCGCACACACGTGCACATATGGGCACGTGCACACACCCACCCACCCACACCGTTACTTACTGATTGGGAGGGTGAGGAGAGCGGGTGGATGAGCGGGAGAGAGGGTAACAGAGAAAGCAACCCAAATCTACCACTACAACCCCAGGCGTACTACCTACAGACACATTTCACCACCACATACAGCCACAACTACAATCACAGACCTACATTTAAGGGGACAAGGCACATTCACAGAACAACTGAAAGAGGGAGAGAGAAGTAGAAGAAAAAGAGAGACAACCTCAGGCATATCCATCTCATCATCAAAGGCCCTGAGCTGAAAAAGAAGAGAGGGGTGGAGGGTTAGCCATGGATTAGCATAGAGAGGATGCAGGCTGCTGTGTCAGTGTGAGCAGGGCACACCACATCATTAGATGGAACAAAAAAAACTAAATGTCACAGTCTTAACAAGTAGACCCTTGTTCTCATTAACTTTTTATTGGGCTTTTCTATTCAGGTGAAGTCCGTCAGTTGAAAATAGAAATTCACTCAGACGCATGATGAAAGAGCAGGTTCACACTTCCCACAACCAATAATCTGAACCTAATGATCTCTTTTGAAGGCGTTACAATTTTTCTTTATTTAACTAGGCAAGTCAGTTAAGAACAAATTCTTATTTACAATGACGGCCTAGGAACAGTGGGTTAACTGCCTTGTTCAGGGGCAGAATGACAGATTTATTTTTTACCTTGTCAGCTCGGGGATTCAACCTAGCAACCTTCGGTTACTGGGCCACCTCTCTAACCACTAGGCTACCTGCCGCCCCAAATCAACTATACCTCCTAAAAGCTATGACTGCTCTTACGTAATGACGGAGGTACTGTCAGCCATTGGTTAGCATATGGAGGATACAGGCTGCCGCTGTATCCGTGTGAGCAGGGCACACCACAACATTAGGAAGCATACACAAACTTTAGTCAGACAGTATATAAAGAACATCTTCAAAGCACTCATGTGATGTGTATCTTAGTACACATTTAATACTTTAGAAAATACATTAATTATTAAAGGGTGTTTGACACAAAACGGAAAGAGTTGGTATAATAGTAAAGGCGAGATCCATCCATTCTGAGCCAATTCCCTTTCTAGGAAGATCGGGGGTTATATCTCCCTGCTTGACCTCAGACATGAATGCTTTCATTGGACTGTGCTGGTGAGTTAGTGTCCAGCCAAGTAGTCATGAGGTCAGTCTAGCCTGGACCAGCTCAGTGTGTGTGTGTGTCTATGTGTGTGTACTCATCATGTAGATCCATATCATTCCGTATCACATCAGAATAAAAAGAACACACTCGTGTGAGTGTGTTCTTTTTGTGTGTGTGGTTGATGAGTCGTACAATGTGAGTGATCCTAAAAAGAGAAGGGTAGAAACTAGATAGGGTTGGTCATCGACACCACTATACTGTGATGGAGAGAAGCAGTGGTATTCGAGGTTCGGGGCTGCTGATGGAGGTAAGGTAAGGTGTGTTGTGTTGTGACTCGTGTCCTACCTTCTCTCCATATCCTCTGTCTTTGGTCATCATCTCTCGGAGGGTCTGCAGGACCTTGATACACAGCCTCTCTTCATTCTCCTCCAGAAGCTGCTTGGTGTGTTTGATCAGCCTGGGGAGAAACAGTGTCAAAGGTCACAGTGGGGTCACTAACCATGGGGTCATGGTGGGGTTAAGTTCACAAGGATTGACTGGATGGGTGGGTTGGGGCTCACTGTAAGATGGTGTGGTGAGTGTTGTACACACATTTTCATTTAAGTCATTTAACCAGAGCGACTTAGTAGGTGCATTCAACTACGTTTTTTTATTGGAAAACAATCACATATTAGTCATTGCAAGTAAACACTTAATTTAGTTTCTTTTCAGATGAAGTCTGTCAAGTGGAAATAGAAATTCACGCAGATAAAAAAACAGCTTCACGTTTCCCACGACCAATAATCTTATCTTTTTGAAGGCCTTGGCCACACCCAACTATACTGAACAAAAATAGAAAACGCAACATGTAAAGTGCTGGTCCTACATTTCATGAGCTGAAATCAATTTGACACACTAGCCGGTGTGAAGGCGTCTGTAGTCCCACTGGTGTTGCCGCTGTGTGTCTGGGTTCAGGGAGAGACCGACACACAGACCACCACCACCCAACAGACCACCACCCAACCTTTTTATTTTTATTTTACCTTTATTTAACTAGGCAAGTCAGTTAAGAACAAATTCTTATTTTCAATAGGAACAGTGGGTTAACTGCCTTTTCAGGGGCAGAACGACAGATTTGTACCTTGTCAGCTCGGGGGTTTGAACTTGCAACCTTCCGGTTACTAGTCCAACGCTCTAACCACTAGGCTACCCTGCCGCCCTGACATCTGGACTAAACTGGAAGACCTCAGAGACACTGTGCACAACCTGGGGGTCATCGTGATGAAGCAGGGAGCAACACAGACTGAACTATCCTTCTACAAGAGCCAGGTGGTTGATCTGAAAGTGGAGCTGACGTCACCAAGTATCAGATGTGAGGTCAGGAAGGAGAGTGACGGTACAGTCACAAAGATCCTATTAATTTAATAATTACCTGTTCTCATATGTAATTCAATGGGTACAGTAATGTGAAAACTTTGCATAATCTTTTTACTTTATCCACCACAGCAACCATATTGGGCCCTTTTCAGACTAAGGAAATGTATGCCTTTTCTACGTGCGCCTTTCCTACACACTTCTCAGTAGTTGGAATTCAGACTTACCTTACTTACTGTGCCTTCGGAAAGTATTCAGGCCCCTTGACATTTTCCACATTGTTACAGATTTATTCTAAAATTGATTAAACTGTTCCCCCCCCAATCAAGCTACACACTAAACCCCATAATGACAAAGAAAAACTTAAATATCACAATCACATAAGTATTCAGACCATTTACTCAGTACTTTGTTGAAGTACTTTTGGCAGCGATTACAGCCTCTAGTCTTCTTGGGTATGACGCTACAAGCTAGGCATACCTGTATTTGGGGAGTTTCTCCCATTCTTCTCTGCAGATCATCTCAAGCTCTGTCAGGTTGGATGGGGAGCGTTGCTGCACAGCTTTTTTCAGGTCTCTCCAGAGATGTGCGATCGGGTTCAAGTCCGGGTTCTGGCTGGGCCACTCAAGGATATTCCGAGACCTGTCCCGAAGCCACTCCTGTGTTGTCTTGGCTGTGTGCTTAGGGTCATTGTCCTGTTGGATGGTGAACCTTCGCCCCAGTCTGAGGTGCTGAGCACTCTGGAGCAGGTTTTCATCAAGGATCTCTCTGTACTTTGCTACATTCATCTTTCCCTCGATCCTGACTAGTCTCCCAGTCACTGCCACTGAAAAAGATCCCCACAGCAAGAAGCTGCCACCACCAGGTTTCCTCCAGATGTGATGTTGGCACTCTGAACTCTTTGGCCTATCTAGAGCTCTGTCAGAGTGACCATCGGGTTCTTGGTCACCTCCAAGACCCTTCTCCCCGATTGCTCAGTTTGGCCGGGCGGACAGTTCTAGAAAGAGTCTAGGTGGTTCTAAACTACTTCCATTGAAGAATGATGGAGGCCAATGTGTTCTTGGGGACCTTCAATGCTGCAGAAATGTTTTGGTACCCTTCCCCTGATCTGTGCCTCAACACAATCCTGTCTCGGAGCTCTACGGAAAATTCCTTAGACCTCATGGCTTGGTTTTTGCTCTGACAAACACTGTCAACCGTGGGACCATATACAGACAGGTGCGTGCCTTTCCAAATCATGTCCAATCAGTTGAATTTACCAGAGGTGGACTCTAATCAAGTTGTAGAAACATCTAAAGCACATATGTCAGAGTCAAGGCCCGCGGGCCACATCCGGCCCGCAAGAAGGTTTTTTACGGCCCCTGGGATGATCTTGATTTATTATTAGAACCGGCCCGCAGCAAGCCGGCAGCCCGCAGATCTTTTACACGCACCAATACTACATTTCCCACAATGCAAAGGTGACGCACCGAGCAGTAGGCTGCTTCATTTCAATATTTATTGGCACAGCAGTCGTCAGCATCACAGTAAAATTAACTTTCAGATACCCATCAAAAATGGCAAAACGGAAGGTGGATACTGAGAACCGGGGGTTTCAAACAAGGTGGGAGTCGGAGTATATGTTCACGAAGGTAGCTGGAAAACCTGTGTGTCTTCTGTGTGGAGAAAGTGTGGCGGTACTGAAAGAGTATAATCTGAGACGACATTATGAAACGAAACACGCGGACAAAAACAAGAATATGGACATGGAACAAAGGCTACAAAAGGCTGTCAAGGCCAGTTTTATTTTGGCAGAAGAGATCGCTAAATCAGCCCGGCCATTTACGGAGGGGGATTTCATCAAAAACTGCATGATTAAAGTTTGTGACGAAGTTTGCCCAGAAAAAAGGCAACTCTTTTTAAATGTGAGTCTGAGCAGAAACACCATTGCCGAGAGAGTAGACCAGTTGTCCATCAATCTAAAAGAGCAGCTTGTGAAAAAGGGAAAAGATTTTATTGCATATTCCTTGGCTGTGGATGAGAGCACCGACATTTCTGACATTGCCCAGTTGTCAATTTTCATCCGCGGAGTGGACTCCAACCTAAGCGTGACAGAGGAGTTTTTGGCTTTACGTCCTATGCATGGCACAACTACGGGGCATGATTTGTATGAAGAGGTGTCAAGATGTGTAAATGAGATGGAGCTGCCTTGGGAAAAACTCGTGGGTTTGACAACCGACGGAGCACCTGCGATGTGTGGACACAGGAGCGGACTGGTGGCGAAGATACGGGAAAAGATGCAAGAGGAAAACGCGACAGGTGAGCTGACAGCTTATCATTGTATCATACACCAGGAAGCGTTGTGCGGTAAAGCCTTGAAAATGGAGCATGTAATGAGCATCATCACGCGCACAGTTAACTTTATCAGAGCCAAAGGTTTGAATCACCGCCAGTTCAAGGCATTTCTGACGGAGTTAGAAACGGAGCATGGTGATTTGCCTTATCACACAGAGGTGCGATGGCTAAGCCAGGGAAAGGTGCTTCAAAGATGTTTCGAGCTTCGTGAAGAGATTTGTCTGTTCTTGGACAGCAAAGGGAAAGACACAACACAACTCCGAGACGAAATGTTTCTGTGTGAAATGGCTTTTCTGTGTGACATTACGAGTCATCTGAATGCAATAAACTTGCAGCTGCAGGGTCGGGATCGTGTCATCTCTGATATGTACAGTACAGTGAAGGCATTTAAAACCAAACTGACTCTGTGGGAGACGCAGATGCGGAAAGAAAATTTGAGCCACTTTCCCAGCTGCCAGACCATGAAAGAGAAGCTCTCTACCAGTGCGTTCCCGAGCACACAGTTGGCTGATAAAATAGGTATGCTTGCCGCTGACTTTCGACGCCGATTTGCTGACTTTGAAGCACAAAAAAGCAGGTTGGAACTGCTCGGTAACCCATTTGCTGTTGACGTGGAAAGCTCACCACCAAACCTCCAAATGGAGTTGATTGACCTCCAATGCAATGATGCACTGAGGGCAAAATATGCGGCAGTGGGTGCTGCGGAGTTCGCCCGTTTCCTCCCCGGCACAATGCCCCAGCTGCGCATCCAGGCTGCTCAAACGTTGTCTATGTTTGGCAGCACATACCTGTGTGAACAACTGTTTTCTTTGATGAACCTGAACAAAACATCACACAGAAGTCGACTTACTGCTGAACACCTCCACTCAATTCTGAGGATTTCTTCAGCTCAGAGCCTTACCCCGAACATTGATGAACTTGTGGAAAAGATGGGACACCACCAAGTATCACCCTCAACCTCAAACAAGTGAACATTACTGTGCAATCACATATTTAGAGTTTTTACTCAGTTCAAGTTTAAAAGTTAAAATTTAATATTTGTTTTCACTGCATGTTACTTCTCCTTAAACAAAGTGTTGTTTTTGATTAATAGATTTTTGCACTTTATTTTTTTGTATTTCAATCCAATTATATTTTAAAAATATTTCAGTTGAGTGGATGATAGAAAATTGCTATTATTGTTTTTTCTTTGAAGTAAATTTAGCCCACTTTTGCTAAAATAGAAAATATAGTCTACTGATGGTGCCTTGAATACCGGTTTCTTTCATTTAATGTTCATGTTATGGGGATATTTATATAAAGGAAATTTGTCTTTTGTGTCTGTTGAAAATTAAAGATTACTGACAGAGCCATAAGAAAATATTGCTTTATTTATCTGATCATATTGTAATATATTTGTTAGGTTTTCAGTAGGTTCAATTAGGTTCACTAGACTATATGCGTCATTTAAAAATTTTTCAATGAACATTCGAACAGTCCGGCCCTCGTCTTGTAGCTGATTTTTTTATTTGGCCCTCCGTCCATTTGACTTTGACACCCCTGATCTAAAGGATGATCAATGGAAAGAGGATGCACCTGAGTTCAATTTCAAGTCTCATAGCAAAGGGTCTGAATATTTGTGGAAATAAGGTATTGCTGTTTTTTGCATTTAATAAATGTGCAAACATTTCTAAAAACCTGTTTTCGCTTTGTCATATATGGGGTATTGTGTGTAGATTTTGTTTTACTTTATCCATTTTACGACAAGGCTGTAACGTAACAAAATGTGGAAAAAGTCAAGGGGTCTTTAACACTTTCCGAAGGCACTGTATGTAGGTGCGTAACGAGCATTTCAGGCATGGTTCCCTTGCACGCTTTGAATAGAATTTATATAACTGCTGAAAATCCTCCCACTTGCTGGCCAACAGATTTTCTGCTGGAGTTATCATTCAAGTGCGTTTTCAGTACATTTTCTCGACAGACTTACTAGAATATATGGAGAGAACAGTTCAGAATATTAGGGACCAATGAAAGAAAGCCATGTAAATACATACATATTGGTCTCATTTAAAGCACCAATTGATAGATACAAAAATGGCCTGATCTTGTATATTATTTATGGCTCATAAAGTATTTATGAACCATACAAATTAGAAGTTTGGAAAGCCTTTACACATGAAAGTTATTGGTTTGATTCATCCTGAAAGTTACAATATTCAATTCATGAAATATTGGAAGGTGAGAATAATGTACAATAGGGGTTGAACAGTAGTCCTATAAACCTACCCTAATAATCCTCACTAATCATAGAACTTTGATGACAACGGTCCATTCGTCATGAAGCGTGGCCCAGGCTCCAGGTTTAAACTACTATATATGGTCTGTGTTCCATAATGATTCAAATAGGCTACATGTCCAAACTTGTAATACGTTAGCCTAATATGATCTACTATTGCTAGCGATCCTCAGGAACAACCACACAAACGTGACAGGCAAACACGTAGCGAGGCTACTGTTATTTTTCACTGTCTTTTTACAGTTGTTTTTATTTCTGTACTTCCCTATTGTTCACCTAAAACCCTTTTTTTTAAATATAAATTGCACTGTTGGTTAGAGCCTGTAAGTAAGCATTTCACTGTAAGGCCTACCTACACCTGTTGTATTTGGTGCACGTGACAAAAAACCTTTGATTTGATTTAAACAAAAAATGTAAAGAAACTAACAACTGACTGATCCGTGTAAAGAAAAGAATGAATGGGGCCATGTGTCGTGAGATTTTGAGTGAAAACCTCCTTCCATCAGCAAGTGCATTGAAGATTAAATGTGGCTGGGTCTTTCAGCATGACAATGATCCCAAACACATCGCCCGGGCAATGAAGGAGTGGCTTCGTAAGAAGCATTTGAAGGTCCTGGAGTGGCCTAGCCAGTCTCCAGATCTCAACCCCATAGAAAATCTTTGGAGGGAGTTGAAAGTCTGTGTTGCCCAGCAACAGCCCCAAAACATCACTGCTTTAGAGGAGATCTGCATGGAGGAATGGGCCAAAATACCAGCAACAGTGTGTGAAAACCTTGTGAAGACTTACAGAAAACGTTTGACCTCTGTCATTGCCAACAAAGGGTGTATAACAAAGTATTGAGATAAACTTTTGTTATTGACCAAATACTTATTTTCCACCATAATTTGCAAATAAATTCATTAAAAAATCCTACAATGTGATTGACTGGATTTTTTTCTCATTTTGTCTGTCATAGTTGAAGTGTACCGATGATGAAAATTACAGGCCTCTCTCATCTATTTAAGTGGGAGAACTTGCACAATTGGTGACTGACTAAATACTTTTTTTGCCCCACTGTATGTGGGTATAACTGACGGTGGCTACCAATAGTGGCAAATATTTAACACGATACAAATTGTAGAAAACACAGTGAAAAATCCAGGCATATAATTAAAACAATCTAGAAATCATAAATCAACTTGGTAGGTTTGGCGCTATACTGTTATTTGCGCATAGCTACAGATGCCTATAGCTTGGGTATCCAAATGTCATCCCGTTATTATATCAAGCTTTATTTATACAGCACATTTCAGATATGAATGCAACACAATGCGCTTCACAGGAAAAAAAATTAGTACAAAAAATGAAAATAAAAACATATTTACTACACAAGAAACATGAGGATAAAAACACAAAAGAATAACAATTTAAAACTGAAATTTAAAACTGAAAGCATCCTAAGGAAAATTGAAGTTAAAAAGGTACGTTTTAAGATCCCTTTAAATATGTCCACAGCTTCGGCCCCCACAGGTTTTTTGGCAGGCTAGTCCAGAGGCAAGGGGCATAGTAACTAAAATAAAGAGGCCTCTCCATGCCTCTTGGTCCTAGGCTTTGGGATAGCAAAAAGGCCAGTGCCTGAGGACCTGAGGGACCTCTTGGGTACATAACTTAAAAGAATGTCTAATATGCATTGGGGTGCACAATCATGGATTAATTTGAAAACCAATAGAATAATCTTAAAATGAATTCTAAAACTCATAGGCAGCCAGTTCAGAACTTTAAAACTAGTGTAATGTGTGCTCTCCGTCTGGTCTTGGTCAGTACCCATGCTGCAGCATTCTGTATGTTTTGCAATGGCTTTCTTGGGTAGACCAGACAGGAGAGCATTACAGTAGTCAAGCCTGATTGTAATAAAAGCATGGATGAGTCTCTCTGTATCAGCCTAAGAGAGTAAGAGGTAAACACCTCTCCGGGAAGAGGAAGGGCGTGGTTGTATGCTTCATGATTAACGACTCATGGTGTAATCATAACATAGAGGAACTCAAGTCCTTCTGCTCACCCGATCTAGAATTCCTTACAATCAAATGCTGGTCAAATTACCTCCCAAAATAATTCTTGTCAGAGCTGTGTACATGGCTGAATATAAACAGTTAGTTTATAGCTAGTCACGCTGCAAGGCAATCAAAAAAGAAAAATGCCAGTACAGGGAAAAATGAGTCCATCATAATCTTTTCTTTTTATTGGCATGTCTGAGATTTGGCTTTTTCTTTGCAACTCTACCTAGAAGCCCAGCATCCCGGAGTCGCCTCTTCACTGTTGACGATGAGACTGGTGTTTTGCGGGTACTATTTAATGAAGTTGCCAGTTGAGGACTTGTGAGCCATCTGTTTCTCAAACTAGACACTAATGTACTTGTACTCTTGCTCAGATGTGCACCGGGGCCTCCCACTCCTCTTTCTATTCTGGTTAGCGCCCGTTTGTGCTGTTCTGTGAAGGGAGTAGTACACAGCGTTGTACAAGATCTTCAGTTTCTTGGCAATTTCTTGCATGGAATAGCCTTCATTTCTCAGAACAAGAATAGACTGACGAGTTTCAGAAGAAAGTTCTTTGTTTCTGGCCATTTTGACCCTGTAATCGAACCCACAAATAATGACGCTCCAGATACTCAACGAGTCTAAAGAATGCCAGTTTTATTGCTTCTTTAATCAGGACAACAGTTTTCAGCTGTGCTAACATAATTGCAAAAGGGTTTGATAATGATCAATTAGCCTTTTAAAATTATAAACTTGGATTAGCGTGCCATTGGAACACAGGAGTGATGGTTGCTGATAATGGGCTTCTAAGACTATGCAGATAATCAATTAAATGTTTTATTTTTATTTTTTTAAATATATTTAAATCAGCCGATTCCAGAATAGTCATTTACAACATTAACAATGTTTACACTATTTCAAAGTAGCTATGTGTAGCAGTTATCACATGAAGGTTTGTCTAGGAAATGTTTTTCGCCTGGTCACAGACAGCTGATGTGTTGTGCACTGAAGTCCACAAGCAAAAGGCAAAGGTGAGAGAGGAGAAGAGCGCATAGAATCAAAAATAATTACAATGACCAAAGTTCTCATATTGTTTGTATGTGGCTGCAATGAAAGTGAACTGTGTGTGCGTGTGATCATTCTGCCGATTCTGTTGAAAAACAGAACGGAACGAAACGGGGATAAACATACCTAAATTTGTCCAATAGAAACTCTAGTTTGCAACTGTTGGACTAACGATTACACCCCAGATCAGCTAGATGAAGGCAAGAGTGTGCAAGGCGGCATTGAATGGGTCACGGTTTGTTACCTTGATTACAAAAAATTATCTCGACCCATGCACCTATGTTGTAAACTTTCATTCACAGGCTAGGTTGTAGCAACCTCATGATGTGTTTAGGGAAATTTGGAATATCATGTGGTAGCCTAAAGCTATCAATGTTACATTGAACTGGGTGAATGGAATATGAATGACAGTCATCCACTATGCTGTAATAGAAATAAGGCCATCCTCATGAAAATGGCACCAATTGCCACTGCATTTATCAGATGTTTTTATTTCTTTATCAATCTCCAGCGCAAGCAGCAGAGCTGTCAACCAGACTGACTAGCAGTGAGAAGGAGGTGGAAGTGGAGGAGCTGGAGAGAGAGAATGCAGTTAATGTAGCTACTCTAAATCTTAGAATACATGGTGATTCAATAATAAATCTATTTAATCATAATTTACTTCCTCCTCTACCATGTTCTATTCACAGACAGACCAAAGGTGGTGTTCTCTACTGCTCTGACTAACTCTGTAGGACCCTTCCGTAGTGACACTATGCTGATCCTTTCCAGGCTTACAACCAAATTACAGTTACCACATACTGTTCATGGCATACATTTCAACCATTGGAGGACAAAATAATGTGCACGAATGTCTGAATGTGTTTTTTATCCTGATCCAGGTCTCTTCACAGCGCCAGTGAGAGGAGTCTACTACTTCAGATACACTGTCTGTGGTGGTCAGGATACAGAACCAATGCGTGTACACTTGTATAAGAACAACCAGAGTATAGTAGTCACAGGTGAAATGAATGATGGCCAGTATGAGTATGAATCTAATGCCGCAGTCCTAGAGTTAGAGGAGGGAGATGTGGTCTACCTGCAGCTGGAATCAGCCCACCAGGTTTATGATGATATCCTTACTCGTACCACCTTCAGTGACTTCCTGCTCTTCACCATGTAGTTTCAGGGTGTGAATAAATGTTTCCTCCCACCAATACATTCATAAAGAATGGGCAATGTGTCTGTCATTACTTTCAAAGAGCTTTCAAAGTGAAATACATATAATGATCTGTCTATATACCAGAGGTGTGGACTCGAGTCACATGACTTGGACTTGAGTCACAAATATGACAACTCGACTTTGACTTTAACACCAATGACTCGACCTGACTTGATACCCTCCCCAAGCCCAAATCTAAAAAATTATGCTATTAAAAAAAAAGTGTGCAGCGCATCAACTCTTCATTTAACGATTACAGTTTGAATCGGACAGCAGCCAATCAAATTGTGCCAGATGAGAAAACGTTGTGCATGGCAGTGCAGAGGAACGTTGGCGGGTGAATTCAGATGGAGCCTTTGGAAAGATGATACCCAAAATGATTTGAATATAAAGACAACGCTGTATCAACAAAAAAAACGGATTGCAACTTGCAAAACATGCGGGAAGAAAATTACAGACAGAGGCGCAACAATTTCCAACTTTGTTCGACATTTGAAGCTGCACAAAGAACAATAAATTGTGGCTAATATAGCCGACAGCTATATATTTTATTACTTTACTAGTGTATCATGTTGGCTAGCGTAAAGTTAAATCAATGAGCTTCCACATAGTCAGTCAGTGCGGGAACGTGATCATTGCACCCAAGATTGAGCTACAAACGGCGAGGCAGTTGGTAGCCTAAATCCTGCCTGACGTTCCTAAAACAAGGTTGGGCGATTGTGTACAAGCCTACATCGCCCGATTGTGCCCCATAGCGATCTTCAATAGTCGATCACTATTGGGGAGGGTGGGTGGGGTCTTTCTCATGGCTACTCATATTTCCATAAAAATATACAATTTATTTGGAAAGTAATAAATATATAGATATTTTTAAAAGCATTCATGATTTGCGTAAATGAAATATACTAACAATTACTCTTCTTAAAAATATGAAATGGTATTACATTTGATGAAGAGCACGCATAGCACATTCATCTCCTGTACATCTATCACTCCAGTGTTTTATTGGTATATTGTAATTACTTCGCCACCATGGCCTATATATTGCCTTACCTCCCTTATCTTACCTCATTTCCACACACTGTATACAGACCTTTTCTACTGTATTATTGACTGTATGTTTGTTTATTCCATGCGTAACTAACTCTGTGTTGTTGTATGTGTCGAACTGCTTTGCTTTATCTTGGCCAGGTCGCAGTTGTAAATGAGAACTTGTTCTCAACTAGCCTACCTGCTTAAATAAATGTGCAAAAAAGAGCACATTATGACTTGTTTAGGACTCGAAACTCAAAGTTAAAGACTTGACACTTGACGGTCTTGACTTGAGACTTGAGTGCTAAGACTTGAGACTTACCGGTGACTTGTAACACAATGACTTGGTCCCACCTCTGCTACATACTATGTTTACGTTGTTTAGTGTGGGGTGGGATTGTTACTGTGAAGACACGTACTTGCAGATGAAGCCGCCACTCTCACACTTCCTGCGGGAGTCAGTGTTCTCAGGGAAGAGTAGCTCAGGCCGATGCAGTACATCCACTAGGACAGACAGCTCAGCCTGGACCAACGGACGCAGGCGGTCTTCTAGAGCTGACACTATGTCCTACAGAGACAAAGGGACAGGGAGGGAAAGGGGGAGAGAGAAAGAGGGGCAGAGAAAGAGGGAGCGAGTTAAAGGGATAAGGGATAGTGTGAGATACTGTCAATTAATGATAAAGACAGTTGTGCTAAGCTCATGAGGCATTTATAAGTTATATTACTCAAGAATCAATGAGTAAATATAAAGAATTTAAATGACAGTTACCAACTTCACAAATTCCAGACTGTAGCTTAAATGTTTTGTGCCTCAGTGTGGTAAAGGGATTGTGCGAGATTTTGCCAATGAAGCCCTTTTTGTACTTACCTAGAGTCAGAAACTCATACCTTTTGTGTGTCTTTGACGGAAGTTGAAGGTCGTTTTGTGAGACATAGCTAGCAATTGTGCTAGTTCACGACTGCCCATCTGACTCTGGGTAAGTAGAGAAAGGCTTAATTGCCAAATTCTCGCACTACCCCTTTAACACACTGAGGCACAAAAAAATTAAGCTGGTCTGGGATTTGTGAAGTTGATAACTGTCATTTCAATTCTTTATTCACTTACTGATTCTTGAAGAATATAACTTATAATGGCTTATGAGCTTAACACAACTGTCTGTCTTTATCATAACCCAAAATATAAGGTTTTATTAATCCATTGTTCACAAACAACAAGAATGTAAACAAACTATGTATAGCTTCAAAATTGTTAAAACTATCGCTTGGATGTCATGGTCTGTCAGTCCTTGCATGTGTAGAGCAATATCTATGAATTTAGGAGGGACTACATCTCCCTAGCCCCGTCCCTCAGACAGACTCACACAAACAGTGTACCCACCTGAAGTCTCTCGATGATGTTCCTGTAGTCTCGGGAGGTGGTCAGTACTGAGTCTCTGCGTGCAGCGTTACGGGCAGACATTCTCCAGGACATGGCTGTCTTCTGAACGATGTTGTTGGACTTCACAAACAGGTTGTTCACCTGGCCGTCCAGATCCACTGGGATGGCTATGGCTCGCCCTTTAGCTATCACATTCAGTACCCGTCAAAAGTTTGGACACGCCTACTCATTCAAGGGTTTTTCTATATTTTTACTATTTCCTACATTGTAGAATAATAGTGAGGACCTCAAAAGTATGAAATAACACATATGGAACCATGTAGTAACCAAAAAAGTGTCAAACAAATCTAAATATATTTTATATTTGAGATTCTTCAAAGTAGCCAACCTTTGCACACTCTTGGCATTTTCTCAACCAGCTTCATGAGGTAGGAATGCCTTTCAATTAACAGGTGTGTGTTGTGTTGACATAGGGCAGGTATCAGTTGTGTTGTGACAACATACAGAAGGTAGCCCTATTTGGTAAAAGACCAAGTCCATATTATGGCAAGAACAGCTCAAATAAGCTAAGGGAAACCACAGTCCATCATTACTTTAAGACATGAAGGTCAGTTAATACAGAACATTTCAAGAACCTTGAAAGTTTCTTCAAGTGCAGTCGCAAAAACCCATCAGGCTCTATGATGAAACGGGCTCTCATGAGGACCGCCATAGGAAAGGAAGACCCAGAGTTACTTCTGCTGCAGAGGAGAAGTTCATTAGATATAACTGCACCTCAGATTGCAGCCCAAATAAATGCTTCACAGAATTCAAGTAGAGACATCAACATCAAATGCTCAGAGGAGACTGCGTGAATCAGGCATTCATGGTTGAATTGCTGTAAATAAACCCCTACTAAAGGACACCAAGGACACCATAAGAAGAAAAGACTTGCTTGGGCCAAGAAACATGAGCAAAGGACATTAGACCGGTGGAACTCTGTCCTTTGTCTGATCATTTTTGGTTCCAACCGCCGTGTCTTCGTGAGAAGCAGAGTAAGTGAACGGATGACCTCCGCATGTGTGGTTCCCACTGTGAAGCATGGAGAAGGTGTGATGGTGCTTTGCTGGTAACACTGTCGATTATGTATTTAGAATTCAAAGCATATTTAACCAGCATGGCTACCACAACATTCTGCAGCGATACGCCATCCCATCTGGTTTGCGCTTAGCTGGACAATCATTTGTTTTTCAACAGGACAATAACCCAACACACCTCCAGGATGTATAAGGGCTATTTTTCCAAGAAGGAGAGTGAGGGAGTGCTGCATCAGGTGACCTGATTTAACCCAATTCGCAGCAGGTAGCCTAGTGGTTAGAGCGTTGGGCCAGTAACGGAAAGGTTGCTGGATTGAATCCCCGAGTTGACAAGGAAAGAAAATCTGTCGTTCTGCCCCTGAGCAAGGCAGTTAACCCACTGTTCCCCGGGCACTGAAGATGTGGATTTCGATTTAAGGCAGACCCCCGCACCTCTCTGATTCAGAGGGGTTGGGTTAAATGCGGAATACACATTTCAGTTGAAGGCATTCAGTTGTACAACTGACTAGGTATCCCACTTTCCCTTTACAATTGGGATGAGTTGGACCGCAGAGTGAAGGAAAGCAGCCAACAAGGGCTCAGCATACGTGGGAACTCCTTCAAGACTGTTGGAAAAGCATTCCAGGTGAAACTGGTTGAGAGAATGCCAAGAGTGTGCAAATAATATAAAATATATTTTGATTTTTAAAAACTTCTTGGTGTCATTTCATAGTTTTGATGTCTTCAATATTTTTCTACAATGAATGAGTAGGTGTGTCGAAACTTTTGACTGGCACTGTACACACAACCAAGGAAGATATCATACAACACTCATCTTCAGAGTACATCCCAATCATAATAGCACTGCCTCATCAGGGAATTTGACTAACAAATGACCAACAAATGGCTAACGTCAAGTTGGATTTCTTTGACAACCCCAATATATAAAGTGTTATACAGTTGGTCAAATCTATACATACAGTAGAGTAGTTCATAGAAGCCAGGTTATTTTGTCGGATCTTTGTTGGAAATGTAAATCGGAGCTACAGTAGTATCGGGGGTTAGTGTTATGAATGTGTTGTACTTCTTACCCACGTCAGACAGCACCTTGATACAGCTCTCCACTGAACCCTTCTGGACTGGGACCAACCAGTTACAGTGGTACACTCTGAACACTGCCTGTAACTGCTGTACAAACACTGGCTGCCTGGTCTGAGGAGGGTTAGGAGAGGGAGAGGAGAGGAGGGGAGTGAGAGGTAGAATAATTGAGTTATAAAAAACTGATCAACTAAATAATACTATAAGGTTTATATAACCATGTTATTGTATACTTGACATGGATACTTCCGACTCACACTAACTATTAAGGCTCCACCATTACAAACCATACCTCCACCTAGCCCTGTGAAACAACACGGTGGCCGCAATCTGGAAATCAATCACGGCAAAAAACTAGTACAGTGACAAAGTGGAATCACACTTCAATGGCCTCGACGCAAGATGCATGGTTGCAAGAACTTCAAACCATTGGGGATTCTAAAATGAAAACCAGCTGCGTGGAGAACACGATGTCTCTATCCAAGACGAGCAAAACACGTTTTATGCTCGCTTCGAGCTAATCAACACTGATCCTCATACGAGAGCCCCTGCTACTGAAGAGGACAGTGAACGCTCGATCTCTGTGGCAAACTTGAGTAAGACCTTCAAGCATGTAAATATTCACAAGGCAGCCGACCCCTATGGTATCCCCGGCCGCGTCCTTAAGAGCATGTGCATACCAGCTGGCTGGAGTGTTTACAGATATATTCAACCTTTCCCTGTCCCAGTCTGATCTCCAAGTTTCAAGATGTCCACCACTGTCCCTGTACCCAAGCAAACAAAGGTAACCTGCCTTAATGGAAGGGGAGCACGCCCCTATTGACATTGACAGGGCTGCAATGGAGAAGGTCAGAAGCTTCAAGTTCTTCTGCGTGCACATCACAGAATAGAATACTTAAGAGTACAGATTATTGTATGAAACAATACAGATTTTTTTTCTTAAATATAATTTTAAAAATTAGATTTTATTGAGTAAATGTATTTATTGGTTTATTTTAATTGTGAAATAAAATGTAATGAATGTAAAAAAATGTTAAAGTGGCAGTGAGGTTGAAATAATACTCTGAATTTGTGAAAATTATGATAATGCCCTTTTTGTGTAAAAGCTGATTGAAAAAAATTACTGGAATTTCAGCCAGTTCAGTTGGGATGTGATTACAATGTGATGTGTCACAATGTGATCTGATTATAATAGACCAAGGATTGTTCATCTGGGTAAGGGGCGGGCTCTAGACCATCCTATCAGCTAATCAGGGCTGTGTATGTAAATATCTTCAAATTTGTTCCTAACGCCAACACGATAACTGTGAGCATTCCACAGACCAAAGGAGGCTCAGGGAAATACATTATTAACAAACATTTTTTTAAATTATTTTCATTAAATAAACACACACAGTGATTTATTAGAGAATACAGAGATGATTTAAAAATACAATTACAAAGACAGAATGGGGGCTAAATGTACCGATTTTAAAGGTTGTGTCGTTAGAATTAGGGTGTGGTGGGGTCGGCTGAAGTTTTAGGCAAAAAAAAAAATAGTGTCCCCAGAAATTCTGGTGAAAAAAATGGGGTCCCAGCTGAAAAAGTTTGAATATCACTGCATTAGCACCTAGTCATGTGTGGTCCCCATTTCAAAAAATGTATATAAAATACCTCTGTCAGGTTCTCCAAAATTGAGGCCTGCAGCAGAGGATAAAAGCAGTCAAAGAATAAAACAATTGTCAGTGATGATTTTCAGAACAAGCCACTTGATAACCTGGTTTCTCTCCTCTCTTACACAGTCTCCACATTGGTGCAGATGTCCATAATAAAGGTCTCGAAGGTGGTATTCCTTTTATTCTAGGAATTGAAGAGCAGTTTACCAAGAACTAGATGAATGGACATTGAACATAAAGAGCTAGGGGATGGGGGATTGATAAACAATTACAAAATGCTGTCTACCAAGGTTATGACTCCTGTGTACAACGGGAAAACATCACTCAGTGACGCCATGATAACAATCATTATAGACTGTGACAGGAGTAGGCTACAGCCCTCTAAGACTAGCTCTACGGGATTATGACAAACTCCACGTTCCAAGATAGAAAGATAACATAAACGGCAAATGAGATTGTGAAAACTGAGAGGAAGGAAGGTTGTACTGGCTTTCTCCGAAAGACCTTGGTTCCTCTTACAGAACGTCCCTCTCTTTTCTGGGTAGGGATGTGGGTTGCCGTTGGTTACCTGCAGGCTGGTGCTCTGGTCGGAGAAGGGTGAGCTGAAGAAGGTGGTCACGATGCTCATGACTGTCTCGGTCACATAGCTCTCCAAGACCGTGTCGGCATGTTTGCGGTCACTCGTGTTGTTGGACACCTGCAGAGGTCACAAGGTGAACACAACCCATTCCTGTTTCACCTGCAGTTGTACTGCACTTATGACATCTATACATTCTGAATACTGTAGGAAATCCAGGCCTTTGTATAGTATAGTATAGTGAAGGACCAATGAGTTTTCAAAAGGGGTGGATTTCTTAGAAGTATATTACAGTTTAGTATAGGGAGGATAAACTGTATTTATGCTAATTACTATGCTATTGTGCTCCAATGATGCCTTCTAAATTTCCTTAATATTTTTTTTATAAAAGTTTGTTTGAAACCCTGATCCATTCTCCTCAGTCATTCAGACGTATAACTCTTGCCTGGTTATTTCTACTTAGAAAAGTCTTGAACGGGCCGCCTAACATGCTGACCACACCACCCGCTTTGCGTGTGAAGCGTTGCAAAATAAATGTACACAATAATTTCATCAAAACTGCTTGCGCGCGTCAACGGGCATCTGCGTAGACAGGCGCTAAAATAGAACTTAGTTCTATGTTTTACGCTTGAAGTCCTGCCTCCCCCATCTCCCCATTGGTTTTTAGGAGCATATACCCACATGGGTGATTGAAAGATGAACTGAGATCCACACTCCAGTCCAGTTGGTGGCGGTAATGTAGAATAATAATAATTTTCGGAATTGGAAAAATGTTCTCAGTGTAAACTTAAATAAAACCGAAGGTAAAAGTATGTATAAGAGACAATGTTTTTTTTTTTAAAACAAGATCAAATGTAGTCATTTGAAAGTTGCTCTGGATAAGAGCGTCTGCTAGTTGGTGCTTTGAGAACTAACAATCACCTCAATAAAAGCTAGACAGTCAGGGAGAATCAAAAATTCCAAAAAGGTATGCATTCAGGAGTATTTTTGTCATGGCATGGGGCCCTCATTGATTTCGTTATAAATGTTTGAGTCACTCAGATAGCATAAGCCATGGCAAGATGTGTAGAATTGCAAGAAATGTGCTTTAAAACTGTAAATATTTCTCTCAGCCTCATGGCAAAATATGTAAAACTGCAAAAAATAGCATTAATTCAGCAAAAAAAAATCTCAGCCACATGGCAAAATGTGTAGAATTGCAGGAAATTAGCTTTAAAAAGGCAACATTTTATCACTGTGGCCAACAGGAGGGCCTCAAATGTTCTGAACACACCATGGCCACGCCCATGTTCACGCCTCCCACCACCTAAGCCCCATTTTGATCTAGAAAAAACCTTAGCTGTGTTCGAATACCCATACTAACATACTGTATATTACATAAGTATATACTGTATACTTAATAAGTATATACTACATACTATTAGTTCATTTTAGTATACTGTAAATGGAAGAGTATCCTTTCAGTTTACTAGCTCTTCGCCGGTCTACCGGAAGTTGATGCTGTTGCTATGCAGCCTCTTGCAAGCTAGTTAGCATAACACATTAATAGTTAGACATTTTATGGATTCGGATGTGTTCTTAAAATCAATATGGAGTGCCAGAGTGTGATCTTAAATTCAGAGCGTTGTCAGATTGTCCATTTGTAAATTCAGATCATTTCGCTTTTGGAGCGGACACCGGACGCTCGGGCCGAGGAGCATGTTTGATTTGAGCGATCTGACCTTACACCGGCAGTCAAGCACCCAAGCCAGCTTGCTAGCTACTTCCAGACACAAATGAGAGTGACCAATCTGACCATTGTACTCGCCCTAGCAGAGCTGGTTAGGCAGTTTCCGTGTTATCCAGAGCGTTGGTGACTAACTGTGTTGCTGGCAACAATTTAATTACGCTTTTTTGCAGACTTAACTGACACCAGCCATATTCAACCAGTGTTGATTACTCAAAAATTCAATATTTACGAAAGCACCCAAATGTCCATTGAGAACGCACAACGACTATACCATTTAGCTAACCTAAGAATGACAGGAATAATCAAGTCAATAAACATTGGGTAGTTAGTTAGATAGCCTATAGTTAATATACTGGCAAGTTTGATGTATAAGAAGCCAAGTAACTTTAAGTAGCTAGCTAACATACCGGTACATACTGCTGTAATGATATGCTATGTGGTTCGTAAGGACAGTGTAGCTAACAAATTGTCAGCCAACATAACGTGTAAGGTAACTTATTTGAAAAGTAATTACTTTATTACATTGCTCAACATTGTTAGCATTTGTCATAATTAGTATCTGCTATTGTTGGACTTCGGTGGCATATTTTCTACCATTTTCTTCAAACCTGAAAACGATGTGATGCCACACCCATTTCCTGAAGAATTGCATCAAGGTTCCTAAAGTACGGAAATAGTGTCCTCTGCGTGTATACTATGGTTAGTGTGGGGAGTATTCGAACACAGCTCCTGTCTTGTATAAGTCTCTCACCCTGCAGATGTCCACCAGGAAGTTCTCAAAGAGCTTCCACATGTGGTTGCTGGTGTAGATCTCCTTCATCTCCACCTCCGTGTCCACGTAGCAGTGGTTCAGGAAGTTGATGTAGGCTATCTTCACCTGGAGAGGACAGCGTTAAGCACACTCATTACACCCTGTCCATAGCTCAAGGAGTTGTTTTACAATGATGATGAATACATCCTGATGTGATTTTAGCTCAGGGCAGGGCACAGTGATTGGGGCCTGTTAGTTGACTAATCTAGGGGCCATGGTTGTTCTGAGTTTGTCCCTGTAGAGTAGGGCTCACTACTGTCTAAGACCGAAAAGATGACAGATAGTGGACAATGACTTGTCCATAAGAGTGAGACGGGAACAAGGGCAGACAGGCCATTATAGGAAAGGTTAGATGATGAATGGCAGGCCTGTGAAGACTTGGGGATCCACAGCCCCCTGCTCTACACCTTCAACTCGAACCCCAACTCCCTAAGCCCTACCCTTCTCCCTAACCCTAAACTCTGCATCTTCCATCTTGAAGCTCCTCAGCTCACCTCAGGGATACAGTCCTCGTGGGTGACCACCCTCACTATGTCATCCAGAGGCAGCAGAGAGTTACATTTGATCTCAGTGTAGACATTCTTTCCCTCAGTGCAGACAGCCAGCAGCTCGACCAGGTGGATGTGGTACATCAGAGGACTGTTCTGATCCATACGGTCTCGCTCCGACCGCATCATCGTGACCAGGGTCTGGAAGGATGCACGGTCGTTGTAGAACACCAGCACGTCCTCGCCAGCATTCACCAGCTAGGGGGAGAAAGGGACAGAGAAGAAACATATTCTAAGTCAATGGAACAAAATTGACTATGGAACAGTTGAATGCCGGGTATTTTATGTGTGGATAGGGATCGAAAAATACAACAAACTGTGTAGGACACAATTTGATTTCATTGGGTGGTTATGATTTGATTTAATGACGAATGTGCCATACGACTGGCTGGGCAGAATAAGAAATTGGCAATGAGACAACAGAGTGAGGTTGAGATAGTTACCTCAGCCATGACGATGTCTTGACACTTTTTGATGAACTTGCTCTCGGCCTTGACGATGGTCTGCAAGAACTTGAGGTACTGGACGTTGCGGCCGTGCGTCTCGATGCAGTGGACAAAGTGCTGTACCACACGCTCGTTGATCTCACTGCACAGCTGGAAGTTATTCATGAAGATATGTTGCATGGTGACAGCCTCTAGGATCTGATAGGAGAGAGAGAAAGGAGGGGGAAGGAGAGAGATAAATGGAGGGAGGGAGATACAAAAGAGAGAGAGAGCTCTTCAGAAATCTTGATGTACATAAACTCTCAGGTTTTATTTTATTAGAGGAAGACAGTGATAATGCCATGGTTAAAGTAATAACAGTGGTGAGGTCATGGTGGGTCAGTGCGGTCTGTCTCACCCCTGGATTGAGGAACAAGTTGATGTGTTTGTGGAGCAGAGCCTGGTTCTGCTGATTCCCTGCACAGAAGTTCTGCAGGAATTGGTGGGCCAGCTTCATGATCTCCTGCATACGCACGTCCTCCCCCTGGAGATAACACAGAGGATGAAAGGATCGCGAGTACACACACACACACACACACACACACACACACACACGCACACACACACACCTTCTCGTAGGGGATCTGTAGTAGCTCCAGCACCACGGTGTGAGCTCCCATGTTCCTGAGGAGTCTCTGCTGCTGCTTCTTACTCTTCCTGCCTGACAGACCCTCCTGAACACATAGCCTGCTGAGACGCAGCAGAATCTACACACATACACACACGGGGGAGACAAACAAGTGGAGAGAGAGGGTCTAGCTCAACTATGTTAAAAGGGAAACGGCAAGAGTCTGGGCAATGAGCCATTGATCTACTTACTTGGCTCGCAAAACTACCTCTAACTTACTTCATACTGCACACAGAGACATAACAATGGTATCCACGAGTTCATCTGACTCTGGGTAGGTAAAAATGTATTGCCAGAATCTTGCAGTATCTCTTTAACAGTAGCCCTATCCATCCCAGAGATAATACAGTATACTGAAAAGTTAGACTGTTTAGACTTCACCTCCTTCACCACTCTGTAGTTGTAGCTCCTGGTGCTCTCTGGTTTCCTTGGCTTGTCTGAGCCACCCGAGTTGGAGTCACCCTAACAAACAAACAGAACAAGACCATTAGCCAATGCATCTCTCACAAAGGATAGCGAGCTTAGCTAACAAGTTTAACACAGAGAGCCAGCAGTGAAAAAAGTACCCAATTGTCATACTTGAGTAAAAGTAAAGATACCTTAATAGAAAATTACTAAAGTAAAAGTGATGCGTGTTTTTTACATTTATTTACGGATAGCCAGGGGCACACTGACACAATTTACAAACTAAGCATTTGTGTTTAGTGAGTCCATCAGATCAGAGGAAGTCGAGATAACCAGGGATGTTCTCTTGATAATTGTGTGAATTGGACCATTTTCCTGTCCTGCTAAGCATTCAAAATGTAACGAGTACTTTTGTGTGTCAGGGTAAATATATGGAATAAAAAGTACATTATTTTCTTTCGGAATGTAGTGAAGTAAAAGTACAATTATCAAAAACATAAATAATAAAGTACAGATATCCCCAAAAACTACTTAAGTTGTACTTTAAAGTATTTTTACTTAAGTACTTTACACCACTGCAGAGAGTTAAGGGCTAGGTGGCTAACTCCTGGTCTGTGGATGCCTACTACCGTACCTTCTTGTGTTGAGACTCTGCAGAGCCCTCCCCAGCGTCCATGCCCTCATCTGGCCCCTGTCTCTTGTAGACCCACAGCTCAGACTTCTCCACAATGGAGCGTAGCTGGTCCAGGTCTGACTTGATCTGCTTGTAGTTCTCTACATCCTTACTGGTCACCAGCAACTGGACCTGGAGACATGGACAACAGACCAGTAGGACACCAGTATGGAGGATACCAGGTGTGGGATGGTTGTTTATGATTAGAGTCGAACAATAGTTTTACAGTGCCTTGCGAAAGTATTCGGCCCCCTTGAACTTTGCGACCTTTTGCCACATTTCAGGCTTCAAACATAAAGATATAAAACTGTATTTGTAGCCCAATTTTTCAGTTTTTGATTTGTTAAAAAAGTTTGAAATATCCAATAAATGTTGTTCCACTTCATGATTGTGTCCCACTTGTTGTTGATTCTTCACAAAAAAAAGTTACAGTTTTATATCTTTATGTTTGAAGCCTGAAATGTGGCAAAAGGTCGCAAAGTTCAAGGGGGCCGAATACTTTCGCAAGGCACTGTACCTGACCATGTGCCTTGACTAGGACAAACTCTGGGCCCTCGGAGGTTATAACTGCAGGTTTTCCTGGTCAAGTTAGGCAGCCTTTTCCTGGTCAAGCTAAACTAAAAGCCTAAGTGGTACTTGGATAACTGTATAATTCTAAGGATATTACGTAAGTGTGAGTGATGGGTCATGGGTAGACTACATACCCTAATGGAAAATATGGACAGTGAATACAGTGACTTCTAGGAAAGTGAATATGTATGATTATTCTGCATGTATGACAAGACAACAGTACATCTGTCATTGTAGTCATTTAGCAGGCATTCATATTCTGACAGACATACAATAAGTGCATTATAATAAGGGCATATAATTATAGCTAATGGTTATGCTTTTGTGATGCAGATAAACTCAACCCTAGTCTCTGAGAAATGCTTATACAATCTACTCATGCATTTGGAATTGGCAACTTTGAATGAGATGTAGGGCATGGTTTCTATAATATTACATTAGCAAGTGAAGGTCTGATTTTTAGTTCTTTTAAACTGCAGGTCAGAAAACAGCTGACCCACGCATCACTAGTATATACAGTGGGTGGGTAGTAGGAGTGTACCTGTTTGAAGGCCTGTAGGACCTCCTGTCTCTGACTGAAGTGTCTGAAGAGCAGGTGGAGGGCTCGGGACACCAGGGGAGGGTAATCGTGCATGGTCAGGTGGAGAAGGACCCTCAGGAAGGTCCTACCACCGTGGTCATCCAGGTCTAACGGGGTGTTCTCCTCACTGGATGTGGACACACAAGCAAACATATATAAAACGCGCGAGCGCACACACACACACACACACACACACACACACGCGCACACACCCACACGGTCAAGTATCAAACAATAACTAAACTGCTGCAGGTTTAGTGTATCACAACAGTTACCTTCCACCAAATATCCCTTCTGCCTGCTCCTCTATGTGCTCAAAGTCCAGAGCTCCTGAGAAAACAATTCAGAGTGACCTTAGTAACACACAAAGAGGTAACATGATGGGTGCCATGACCTGAGCTCTCCTCCCACCTGGCATGTTGTTTGGTCCCTCATGGGTTCCTGCTATAGACAGATCTGACTGGGAGTTGCTCTCATCAAACTCCCTCTTAAAGATACACAGCAAACAGGAGATCCGGTAGTCCAGACGCACATTCAGAATGAACTGCAGAGAGAGAGAGGAACATGACACATACTGAATAAGTAAGACTGTTGTACTGTAGAGGGATCATATTAGGATTAGCATTGGGGGTTATGGGTGAGTAGTTGGGGTTAAGGAGGGTAACCAAGTTTGGGGGAAGGGCGTTTGCAAATGGGTGTACGAGTGTATACAGTAGATCTATGGTCTGTATGGCATTGATTGTGCTATGGTGTGTACTGCATGTGTGTGGGCCTTACTACCTGTAGTATCTCTATGATCTTGAGCTTGGTGTCCATGACCAGGATGTCCTGTTTCTCTGGCTCTGTCTGGGTCTTGACCTGGTCCCCGTCGGGTGGGTTGATGGGGGTGGTGGGCAGGAACCCCCCTCCTCTGAGCACCACCTGAGTCATCAGCTCCCCCACCCCGTGGATGGAGCGCATCACGTTACTGCCTGGAAACACACATGATTGCGTCAACCATCATGTATGTGAGAGCACAATTGTTCTGTCCTTTGTTAGCCATGGGGTGAATAATGCTCAAGCCTAGAGTTCCAAAATCCCAGAAGTCAAGCAGAATTTCTGGGAAAAACCTGGGAACTTTAGAAAGGTTTCAACCCTACTAAAGCCCCACTGATGTATGGACCTTCGCCCCTCTGCAGGGCAGTGTGTTACCGTGTCCTACCTTTAGTCTCGTCTCCCTTTTCCAGCTTGTTGATGGGGAAAATGGTGCTGACGTGGACACAGTCCAGGATGGCCAGCAGGATCTTGGTCAGCCTCAGCAAGTCACTGAAGTTGTAGAAGCCAAAGTAGATGAGGTTCCTAGATAGATTCACTACCTGGGAATGGACAAAAAGAGACGGGAAGAGAGAACAAAGCTAGTGGTTATTAAATCCATGTCCTACTGAAACTCATTCTTCTTTGACCAATAGGAAGTGCATTTAATACAGATTAGACCAATAGTGACTGAGCCTAATACTGCTTTTTGCCTTTGACCAATATGGACTGGGTCTCATATTGATTTGACCAATAGGGACTGAGCTTCCAAATGGGACTGACCTCGAAGGTGAGTTTGTTCTTCTCCTTGTCGGCGAATGGGAAGCTCTGACACACCACGTCTCTAAGATAGTTCTCGACAAACTCCATGGTCAGGGCAAAACACTCCTTGATCTCATCCTTGGACGTCCCGTCATTGTCATAGCTGGGACCAGAGGGACACAGATCACAGGTAGGGGACAAGTGTGTACTTACAACTAACTCCTACCATGTTAATGCTTCTCTAAATACTCCACTAAGAATATTTTTTTTGTTTTACCTAAGTTAAAATAATGTCCATGTAAGACAGACAAGGCTATGGCACATTGTTTTCAAACCTTCACTACAAACCATATACATTGCACTAACGTATTTTCTGATTGGTCGTTGAACATGTCACTAACTCCTTTCCTCAACCTTGATAGGCCCTACCACTCACTCGTCAATGGCGATCTCGGAGGGGATCTCGGACCAGAGGCGGGCGTACTTGACGGGCGTGACCTGTTCCTGGGGGTCACGGTCCACGTGCATGTGCAGCATCATGCGGCAGAAGGAGGCGCGCAGGTCATAAGGCAGATCCTCGTCAGACATGCAGCGCAGGATCAGATCCACGTCCAACTGGCCAGAGATCTTATTGATGGCCAGATACTGACGGTCCAGACACATCCTCGCAAACAGGTTCAGCTGGTACCTGTGAGAGAGAGGGACATAGGCATCACTGCTTAGACATTACGATACTGTCACGGCTTCCTTTCGGTGAAGGAAAGTCGGACCAAAATGCAGCGTGGTTTTCTTGATACACATTTAATGATGATGAAAAAACGAACAATACAAAAACAACAAACGTAACGTGAAAACCTACACAGCCTATCTGGTGCAAACAAACACAGAGACAGGAACAATCACCCACAACACACTCAAAGAATATGGCTGCCTAAATATGGTTCCCAATCAGAGACAACGATAAACACCTGCCTCTGATTGAGAACCACTCCAGACAGCCATAGACTATGCTAGATACCCCTACTATAATACAAACCCAATACCTAACAAAAACCTCAAGACAAAACACACCACATACAAAACCCATGTCAAACCCTGGCCTGACCAAATGAATAAAGAAAACACAAAATACTAAGACCAGGGCGTGACAGATACACAGAGACCAGGAACAAACAGAAAATTAAAGTCTCAAGGTTAGTGACGCCGCCTGGTTCTCTCTACTTCCTGGCA
Organism: Oncorhynchus mykiss; assembly: GCF_057628025.1. Lineage (NCBI taxonomy): Eukaryota > Metazoa > Chordata > Actinopteri > Salmoniformes > Salmonidae > Oncorhynchus > Oncorhynchus mykiss. The sequence goes on along the minus strand of NC_143038.1, from coordinate 42,905,544 downwards.
CTTTTTATTAAATCAATTAATGTCATTAGTTGCAGAATAAAGTGGACTATAATTAATTTATCGGACCTTTTCCAAGTAGTCATGTGTAAGGGATGAGGGGGGTGGATACGCACCTCATCCACTCCCAATGTGTAGGACCCACCCCCATTTCCAAAAGCAAGGAGGAAACCAAGCATATACACACATGAGTATCGACAGAGACAGAAGTTATTCATCTTCTACAGATAACACAGTAAAGATGAGAGAACGCCTGGTGGTGTTTCTGACCTGTAGTAGCTGACCACCTCTTGGTCCTCCTTGGCGCCCTCCTTGGCGTCTTGGGCCAGCTCTCTGATGCTCTTACTTCTGATCTCCTTACTACGGTCCTTCCAGAACAACCACACCTCCTCCTCGTCCTCCTCAGACTCCACTGAATTCTCCCCGATGGACGCTCCCTCGATCTCAAACCTAGATAGCACCAGTCTGGGGAGGAGACGAAACGATATTACTCCTCTAACCACAGATTTAGGATCAGAGTAGACTATCAACAATCATATCCTTGACCATTCAGGAGTGGAAACAATATCTGATCTCAAACCTGGACAACACCAGTCTTGCTCTAACACACCTGATTCAGCTAACAATGGTCCAAATTGAAGAGAAATGGCGGATTAGTTGAATCGGATGTCTTGGAGCTGGGCTAGAACACAATCCTGCACACAGCCGGTTGACCATCCCAGAGGTACATACAAACATGTTAGCGTGGCTATACACGTCACTGACACATTTATAGCTATGGAACAGACAGTGTGGTTGAACCAAACAGCATCACATGGATTTCTGAGAAGACAAGGAGTAAAACTGCCTCTTAATTTGTGTTTGTGTAGCACTGAGAACGAAACACATAGGTATAAATGAACGCAAGCCTTCCGTCATAAACAAATATTACAGTTGACTATAGAATACTAAAGTACTTACTATAGAATTATATAGTATTCTGTAGTAAAACTGTAGCATACAGCAGAATACTATGCTACACTGTAGTATCGCTCGATCATATGTACTACTTACTATAGAATTTTGTAGTATAGTGTAGAAAACTACACATTGTAGTATCCCTCGATCATGAGGTGCTTACTATATCATTTTGTAACGGACACATGGAGATATTAAGTGCATTGCAATCAAAGCATTTTCTGTCTGAAAGAACAGATGTTTACTGAATGGCTACATGTACTAGATAGGCATGTCCATTAGGACAAGCATGAGGATCCACCAGGAGTAAACACTCCATCATGCAGTCACCTTGAACAGCTTGATCTGTATGACTGAAAGGGCTCCTACTGAATACACTTCAATAAAGAGAGCAGTATTGCTGTGTTTATCTGCCGTACTAGAACAGCCTGTAACAGACCATAGACCTAGACAACCATGGACTATTTTTGTTAAATGTTTAGGGGAAATTAGATTTTAAAGGTATTGATTAATTGAAATCTCGCGTAAAAGAGAGGGCTTACTTGGTCTCTATAAGGATGTCTCCGTTGATGGGGTCCAGGACTGCGTTACAGATGAGCTCCTGTGTCACCGGGATGGATTTGTTCATAGACACACACAGGTCTGACAGATAGTCCAGGAACCTGGAACACGCACACACCATTCAATGTCAACTGCTCCACAAAAACACATTTATCATGATGTCCCCAATGAAAAATTCCCCAAACACTACACAATTAAATGACACATGAAAACATAGCATCTGCCCTCGAGCAGCTTACAATACACTCCACACCACAGGAGGCTGCTGAGGGGAGGATGGCTCATACTAAATGCTGGAACGGAGCACATGGAATGGCATCAAACACATGGAAACCATGGATTTGATACCATTTCACTTATTCCGCACCAGCCATTACCACAAGCCCGTCCTGTACAATTAAGGTGTCACCAACTTCCTGTGGTCCACACGTCTTTACTCCCTTGATGTGGCAAACGACTAACACATTCCGACACACAGCCACCAGTCTTCAATTACATTGAACACAGCAATATACTGTATCATCTGGCTAAAAGGAGCATACAGACATATCAAGACATGCAAATGAACACATAAAAAACACTATACACACAAACATGTGTGCATGCGAAGTGAGCGCACTTGCACACACCCACATGTTTGTTTTACCATCTTTGTGGGGACCAAACAATTTATTACCATTTCAAATCCTATTTTCCCTAACCCTACCCCCATAACCTAACTCCTAACTGAACAAAAATATAAACGTAACATGTAAAGTGTTGGTCCCATGTTTCATGAGCTGAAATAAACACATTTTTCAATACGCACAAAGCTTATTTCTCTCATATTTTGTCCACAAATTTGTTTACATCCCTGTTAGTAAGCATTCTCCTTTGCCAGGAGAATCCATCCACCTGAAAGGTGTAGACTATTAAGAAGCTGATTAAACATCATGATCATGATCACGTGATCATGATTGCCGCCAACGTCGTTTTAGAGAATTTGGAACCCTAACCCCTAAGCCTAAAATAGCCTTTTTCCCTATGGGGAAGTATCCTTGTGAGGACTTCTGGTCCCCCACAAGGATAGTAAAACCAAACACACACACTGACCTGGGCTCCCGGTTCTTCCTGACGAGGCTGACAAAGGTGTCTATCTCTGCAGCGGTGATGTGTTTCTCCAGCAGCTTGCGGTTGTTGTGGAGCAGAGCTGTGATCGTGTCCTCAGCCAGAACATCATAACCTATCTGCTTCTGCATGAAGCGGAACTGCTTGGCTATATACTCCTGTGGGACAAACACAGGCTCTGATCATAGTCAAACATTATCACAACATTGGGACTGTGGTCCTTTATGGCTCAGTTGGTACGTGCATGGTGCTAGCAACACCAGGGTTGTGGGTTTGATATCCACTGGGGCTACTCATACGAAATTCTATGCACTGACTAATGTAAGTCGCAATGGATAAAAGCTAAATAGCATATGTTACATTGTGATGCAAAGTTACTGAATGAGGTCAATAAATTAATGCAAACCCTGTTGAAATGGTTAGTCACATTTGATATAACAAACATTTCAATTTGATTTTAAATGTGTTCATAGTGTGATCCACCTTGCTACTAAACTCAGCAACAAAAAAGAAACGGCCCTTTTTCAGGACCCTGTCTTTCAAAGATAATTTCTAAAAATCCAAATAAACTTCACAGATCTTCATTGTAAAGGGTTTAAACACTGTTTCCCATGCTTGTTCAATGAACCATAAACAATTAATGAACATGTACATGTGGAACGGTCGCTCAGACACTAACAGCTTACAGACGGTAGGCAATTATGTCACATTTATGAAAACTTAGGACACTAAAGAGGCCTTTCTACTGACTGAAAAACACCAAAAGGGTCCCTGCTCATCTGTGTGAATGTGCCTTAGGAATGCTGCAAGGAGGCATGAGGACTGCAATGTCCTTACAGTGAGACACCTAAGACAGCGCTACAGGGAGACAGGACGGACAGCTGATCGTCAGTGTAACAACACCTGCACATGTAACAACACCTGCACAGGATCAGTACATCCGAACATCAAACCTGCGGGACAGGTACAGGATGGCAACAACTGCCCGAGTTACACCAGGAACGCACAATCCCTCCATCAATGCTCAGACTGTCCGCAATAGGCTGAGAGAGGCTGGACTGAGGGCTTGTAGGCCTGTTGTAAGGCAGGTCCTCAACCAAACATCACCGGCAACAACGTCGCCTATGGGCACAAACCCACCATCGCTGGACCAGACAGGACTGGCAAAAAGTGCTCTTCACTGACAAGTCATGGTTTTGTCTCACCAGGGGTGATGGTCAGATTCGCGTTTATCGTCGAAGGAATGAGCTTTACACCAAGGCCTGTACTCTAGAGCGGGATCAATTTGGAGGTGGAAGGTCCGTCATGGTCTGGGGCGGTGTGTCACAGCATCATCAGACTGAGCTTGTTGTCAGTGCAGGCAATCTCAATGCTGTGCGTTACAGGGAAGACATCCTCCTCCCTCATGTGGTACCCTTCCTGCAGCAACATCCTGACATGACCCTCCAGCATGACAATGCCACCAGCCATACTGTGCGTGATTTCCTGCAAGACAGGAATGTCAGTGTTCTGCCATGGCCAGCGAAAGGCCCGGATCTCAATCCCATTGACCACATCTAGGACCTGTTGGATCGTAGGGTGAGGGCTAGGGCAATTCCCCCCAGTAATGTCTAGGAACTTGCAGGTGCCTTGGTGGAAGAGTGGGGTAACATCACAGCAAGAACTGGCAAATCTGGTGTAATCCATGAGGAGGAGATGCACTGCAGTACTTAAAGTAGCTGGTGGCCACACCAGATACTGACTCTTACTTTTGATTTTGACCCTCCCCCTTTGTTCAGGGACACACTATTCAATTTCTGTTAGTCACAGGTCTGTGGAACTTGTTCAGTTTGTCTCAGTTGTTGAATCTTGTTATGTTCATACAAATTTTTACACATGTTAAGTTTGCTGAAAATAAACACAGTTGACAGTGAGAGGACGTTTCTTTTTTTTTGCTGAGTTTAGTTCAGGGCTCCCGAGTGGCGCAGCGGTCTAAGGCACTGCAGCTTTGTGCTAGATGCTTCACTACACACACCCTGGTTTGAATCCAGGCTGTATCACAACCGGCTGTGATTAGGAGTCCCCATAGGGTGGCGCACAATTGGCCCACCGTCATCCGGGTTTGTCCGGTGTAGGCCGTCATAGTAAATAAGAATGTGTTCTTAACTGAGTTGCCTAGTTAACAAAAAGTTACACACAAAAAATGTTCTCTATTGTTACTTACCTACAATTCCCACTCATTACTTCAACAACAACACATTTACTGTAACACAGGCAAAACTAAATTACATTTTGGTGGATTCAAAAAAGGTAGATAAAATGTAAGATCCCTCCTGTAAATTCCCATGGGTAATTCCCAAATGTCTTCCAAATTGTCCTGGATTTGTTCAACTAGCCAGTGTAACGTCAGACTACAGACACAGTATTCGTTTGGCCGTATCAAAGGCCTCCAGGCCATTCATCTGAGAAAAAAGCTTCAAACTGCAACCAGTGCCTGCAACCTGGTTCAGGTTATTAGTCAACCTACCAAGGTAGTTAAACAGCACAGGAATGAAATCGTCAACATATATTGATCACATCTTTACTAATGCTGCAGAAATTTGCTTGAAATCAGTATCCAGAGCCATCAGATCTAGTGATCACAATATAGTAACCATATCTAGGAAAACCAAAGTTTCAAAGGCTGGGCCTAATATTGTGTATAAGAGGTCATACAATAAAAGTGTTGTAGTGGTTCCTATGTTGTTGATGCAAAGAACATGTGTTGGTCCATGGTGTGTAATGAGGAGCAAACAGATGTTGCACTTGACACATTTATCAAATTGCTTATCCCAGTTACTAATAAGCATGCACCCATTAAGAAAATGACCATAAAAACTATTAAATCCTTGTGGATTGATGAGGAATTTAACAATTGTATGGTTGAGAGGGATGAGGCAAAAGGAATGGAAATTATGTCTGGCTGCACAACAGATTGGCAAACATACTGCAAATTGAGAAATCATGTGACTAAACTGAATAAAAAGAAGAAACTAAACTATGAAACAAAGATAAATGACAAAGAATGATAGTAAAAAAGCTTTGGAGCACTTTCAATGACATTTTGGGGTGAAAAAGACACACTCAGCTGCATCAGTCATTATATCAGATGGTTCCTTCATTACAAAACCGACTGACATTGCCAACTACTTTAATGAATCCGTAAAGTACAGTTGGGCAAAAAAGTATTTAGTCAGCCACCAATTGTGCAAGTTCTCCCACTTAAAAAGATGAGAGAGGCCTCTGAAAAAGCTCTGAGACACGTTAGGGTCCACTCGTTCAGACTGGTCTTACTCCCTAATTTATAAGAATACAAGCCTGAAACTATTTCTAAAGACTGTTGACATCTAGTGGAAGGCATAGGAACTGTAAATGGAGTCCTAAGTCAATGGATACTGTAATGGCATTGAATAGAAAACTACAAAACCACAAAAAAACTACTTCCTGAATTAATTTTTCTCAGGTTTTCACCTGCTAAATCAGTTATGTTATACTCACAGACACTATTTTAACAGTTTTGGAAATTTTTGAGTTTTTTCTATCCAAATCTACTAGTTATATGCATATCATATCTTCTGGGCACGAGTAGCAGGCCGTTGAATTTGGGCGTGCTTTTCATCCAAAATTCCGAATGCTGCCCCCTACCCTAGAGAGGTTAACAAAGAGCTGCAGTTGGTTTCAGAATGGGTAGCAAGGAATAAGTTAGTCCTAAATATTTCAACTAAATATTTGAATAAATAATGTGGAAATTGAGCAAGTTGAGGTGACTAAACTGCTTGGAGTAACCCTGGATTGTAAACTGTCATGATCAAAACATATTGATACAACAGTAGTTAAGATGGGGAGAAGTTTGTCCAGTATAAAGCGCTGCTCTAACTTCTTAGAAGCACTATCAACAGATTTTAAAAAAGCATAAAAATACACCTTATGGAACAGCGGGGACTGTGAAGCAACACAAACATAGGCACAGACATATGCATACACACACATGATAACATACGCTGCCTTGGCAGCAGCTAATGGGGATCCATAATAAATACAAATCTGAGACTGGGAGAACAGAGGCTGTTCACAGGCACCAGGCAGCTTCCTCCTTGAGTTGAAACCACTCCAACAATTACACATAGTATGTGACAGTGGACTGTCTGTCTGTGTGTTTGGACAATGCATGTTTCTGTTGGCGTGTGTGCGTGCGCGCATGTGTGTGTTTGTGTGTGTGTGTGTGTCTTGTGTCCCGGAAGGGAGCGTTGTGCTGCTAAAAGTTTTATGAAGGCAGAATGTGAGTAAGGAGATGATTGTGGATTACAGGAAAAAGAGGACCGAGCACGCCCCCATTCTCGTCGATGGGGCTGCAGTGGAACAGGTTGAGAGCTTCAAGTTCCTTGGTGTCCACATCACCAACAAACTAACATGGTCCAAGCACACCATGATAGTTGTGAAGAGGGCATGACAAAACCTATTCCCCCTCAGGATCCTCAAAAGGTTCTACAGCTGCACCATCGAGAGCATCCTGACTGGTTGCATCACCACCTGGTATGGCAACTGCTCGGCCTCTGACTGCAAGGCACTACAGAGGGTAGTGCGAACAGCCCAGTACATCACTTGGGCAAAGCTTCCTGCCATCTAGGTCCTCTATACCAGCCGGTGTCAGAGGAAGGCCCTAGAATCCAGCCACCCTAGTCATAGACTGTTCTCTCTGCTGCCACACGGCAAGCGGTACCGGAGCACCAAGTCTAGGTCCAAGAGACTTCTAAACAGCTTCTACCCCCAAGCCATAAGACTCCTGAACATCTAGTCAAATGGATACCTAGACTAGTCGCATTCCCCCCCCCCCCCCCCCCCCTCCTCACCTCACCACTGCCACTCTCCGTTGTCATCTATACATAGTCACTTTAATTCTACTCTACCTACATGTACATACTACCTCAACTAACCAGTGCCCCAGCACATCGACTCTGTACCGGCACCCCCCTGTATATATATTGTTATTTTTTACTGCTGCTCTTTAATTACTTGTTACTGATAAGAATAAGAGATAAAAATATATTTTGAAACAGCACTGTCGGTTAGGGGCTCGTAAGTAAGCATTTCACTGTAACCTGTTGTATTCGGCGCATGTGACTAATAAAATTCGATTTGAGAATACTTGACACACTGACTGAAGAGCACATTCAATTACAGCTAAATGCCATCATACAGTTTAGGCTAATTGTATAAGTGCTGTGGCTCGATATTTTGGCTATAGGTTAAGTCCCTGTCTGCTGGAACACACAGTCCAAAACACCACGTGAAAACAACCCCTATGTCATTCCTCTACTAAAGCCCGCTAGGGTCTGCAGGTCTAATCGAACCAGGTACTGTAGGTGTATATAAGTCAAATGGATATAGCTCCACTCAGGCTTCCAATTGAATTAGGGGAACATCATCATACTGCTTACACGCTCATTTAGCATCTTCAGATCAGCAAACACTGAAAGAGTATGGGTTCGGTTAAGGGGCTAGGGATAAGGTTGGGGTAGTGGTTGTTTTGGGACCAGACCAGTCATGTGAACTGTCATGTGTGTCCTTGTGTGGCTATCGTAGGCCCAGACCAGTAGGCCTGACAGTTACCGAGCTGCGTACCTGGTTCTTGCGGTAGTCCTGTTGGGAGTGGCGTAACACACGGTAACACAGGCGGCAGATGTGCCTGAAGGGGGCGTGGCGCTGGTCAGCCAGCTCCTCTAATCGCAGCATGGGCCCATCCCCACTGTCTGTGAATGGAGCCTGCAGTAGCTTGAAGATCTAGAGAGAAATTCCACCCATTGGATGGTAGTCCATCAGGTTAAAAAATACATTTGTTTGGAAAAATGTTTGGCAAAGTCTGACAGTTTGTTATACTTTGTTGAACAGAGTTTAATAGAAGACAAAGGAGCTTGCATCCCAATGGATCAACATTGAAAAGGAATGAAGTAGACTTTTTCACCCTTTCAGTCTGTGGACGTTCTAGTTGTCCCTTATGAATGACATTGTCCTCTACCTGTTTGAGGATATTCTGTTCCCTCATGAGTTTCTGTCTCTCTCGGTTGGGCTTGTTGACCATGATTTCCAAAACATCTTGGCCATTATTGGGGATGTCCACCACGAAGAACACCAGGTCCTCCAGAAGCTTGGTCACTGCCCTGGAGGACACACAGGAAGATTTTTTTTTATTTTAGCCTTTATTTAATTAGGCAAGTCAGTTAAGAACAAATTCTTATTTACAATGACAGCCTACCCCGGCCAAACCCTAAACCAGACGACGCTGGGCCAATAGTGCGCCGCCCTATGGGACTCCCAATCACGGCTGGTTGTAATACAGCCTGGAATCAAACAAGGGTCTGTAGTGACGCCTTGAGCCCTGAGATGCAGTGCTGCGCCACTCGGGAGCGCACATGAAGATTCTTTGAGATTTAGAATTCTTAATGAGGGCCATGTTGATACCCAGAGTTCCAAGGACATTCCATCCTGGAATGGTTTTGTGCCTACATTGAAGAGGTAAAGAACACATAGTGAGCACTAAAATAGCTGCCGTGTACCTCCTCTCGTTCTGAGTGATGGTGCCCTTCTCCAGTTTGCCTGCGATGGACGCCAACACTTTACTGGCATCATTCGCAAAGTCAAGATCTCTGACTTCAGCGGGCGAGACGGGTACAATGGCAAACGCCTCTTTGTCTTCTTTCAGTGCTGATGTGCCGATCTAAAAATAACAACATTGTGAGAAACTGATGAGTTAATTAGGATTGTAAAATTAAGTGAATTCTAGTAAGTAAAACTCACAAATAGAAAATGAATCATTTGTGCATCCGGTGGTCAGATCTAACGTGAGGGTATTATTATATTATGAAATGTTTGTGTTGGAAAGATTTAAGTGGGACACACAGAAAACATTATATAAAGTAGTTAAAGATTGGGTTTGACAGACTATTGGTAAGGTCTCAAACTGTCTGGTCTTAATGGAGATTGGCTGGTTGAGCTGTCACTCACACGTAACATGACCGGTTTCTCCTCTTCCTTGTCGATGGGGTGGTTAGTGCTGTGGACCCATGTGTTGGTGCACAAGTGTCTGAGCCTCACATACGAGTTCCTGGGTGCATGCACACACACGCACACACACACAATGAGCATTGTGAGTCAAGAATTAATGTCATTACTGGGCTAGGCCCACTATAACACATACTAAGAAGTCCCATACCAAACAGGGGAACAGACATGTGCCTCTGATTAAATATTGAAAAATGTATATTTTCTGATGTATTCCAGTACAGAGAGGGATATCATAATAAGAGTGGTTACTGTAAACCAAACATCTTACAGTACCTGTATAAATCTCAACAAAAATAAAACCAAACATCTTCTCCTTCATCAACGTCACCAGTCCTTGCACCCTCACAACCAACATGAAACAGTAACACTGGTTACTGCAAGTCAAACCCTCCCTACTGTACAGTCAGCTTGGAAGTCAAAAACAAGACACAGACACGCACACACTTTATTGCTTCATGACCTCATGAAACTCCCTCACCTACTCTCCCAAGACGGAAATCCTCCCTACCCTCTCCAAAACACAGGCTCAGACCTGTCCAATGTCAACAGATTCTGAACACTCCATGACCCTAACACAGCCCACTCACCCTTTCCACTGAAAGTGAGAACAGAAATGTGTTTAAATGGGGGAATTCCACTTGAAATCAACTAAATGTGTCTGATAACGAACAAACACCAAACACCGACCAGTGAAAAGTTTGGACACACCTACTCATTCAAGGTTTTTCTTTATTTGTACTATTTTCTACATTGTAGAAATCAAAATTATATTCTATATTTGAGATTCTTCAAAATAGCCAGCCTTGATGACAGCTTTGCACAATCTTGGAATTCTCTCAACCAGCTTCATGAATGCATTAAATGCATTAAAATGCATTAAAATTAACAGGTGTGCCTTGATAGAAGTTCATTTGCGGAATTTCTTTCCTTCTTAAAGCTTTTGAGCCAATCAGTTGTGTTGTGACAAGGTAGGGGTGGTATACAGACGATAGCCCTATTTGGTAAAATACCAAGTCCATATTATGGCAAGAACAGCTCAAATAAGCAAAGGGAAACAACAGTCCATCATTACTTCAAGCGCAATGATGAAACTTGCTCTCATGAGGACCGCCACAGGAGAGGAAGACCCAGAGTTACCTCTGCTGCAAAACATAAGTTCATTAGAGTTAACTGCACCTCAGATTACAGCCCAAATAAATGCTTCACAAAATTCAAGTAACAGACACATCTCAATATCAACTGTTCAGAGGAGATTGCGTGAATCAAGCCTTCATGGTCAAATTGCTGCAAAGAAACCATGATAAGAAGAGACTTGCTTGGGCCAAGAAACACGAGTAATGGACATTAGACCGGTGCAAATCTGTCCTTTTGTCTAATGAGTCCAACCGCCATGTACTTGTGAGACACAGAGTAGGTGAACGGATGATCTCCGCATGAGTGGTTCCTACCGTGAAGCATGGAAGAGGAGGTGTGATGGTGCTTTGCTGGTGACACTGTCAGTGATTTATTTAGAATTCAAGGCACACTTAACTAGTATGGCTACTGCAGCATTCTGCAACTATACGCCATCCCATCTGGTTTGTGCTTAGTGGAACGATCATTTGTTTTTCAACAGGACAATGACCAAACAAACACCTCCAGGCTGTGTAAGGGCTATTTGACCAAGAAGGAGAGTGATGGAGTACTGCATCATATGACCTGGCCTCCACAATCACCTAACCTCAACCCAATTGAGATGGTTTGGGATGAGTTGGACTACAGAGTGGAAAAGCAGCCAACAAGTGCTCCGAACATGTGAAAACTCCTTCAAGACTGTTGGAAAAGCATATAAAACACGTTTTGTTTCCTACATGATTCCATATGTGTTATGTTATAGTTTTGATGTCTTCACTATTATTATATAATGTAGAAAATTGTAAAAATAAAGAAAATCCAAACTTTTTACTGGACTGTACAGATACAGTGGTGCAAAATAATATTTAGTCAGCCAACAATTGTGCAAGTTCTCCCACCTAAAAAGATGAGAGAGGCCTGTAATTTTCATCATAGGTACACTAACTATGACAGACAAAATGAGAAAAAAAATCCAGAAAATCACATTGTAGGATTTTTAAGGAATTTATTTGCAAATTATGGTGGAAAATAAGTATTTGGTCACCTACAAACAAGCAAGATTTCTGGCTCTCACAGGCTCCTCTGTCCTCCACTCGTTACCTGTATTAATGGCACCTATTTGAACTTGTTATCAGTATAAAAGACACCTGTTCACAACTTTAAACAGTCACACTCCAAACTCCACTATGGCCAAGACCAAAGAGCTGTCAAAGGACACCAGAAACAAAATTGTAGACCTGCACCAGGCTGGGAAGACTGAATCTGCAATAGGTAAACAGCTTGGTTTGAAGAAATCAACTGTGGGAGCAATTATTAGGAAATGGAAGACATACAAGACCACTGATAATCTCCCTCGATCTGGGTCTCCACGCAAGATCTCACCCCGTGGTGTCAAAATGATCACAAGAACGGTGAGCAAAAATCCCAGAACCACACGGGGGGACCTAGTGAATGACCTGCAGAGAGCTGGGACCAAAGTAACAAAGCCTACCATCAGTAACACACTACGCCGCCAGGGACTCAAATCCTGCAGTGCCAGACGTGCCCCCCTGCTTAAGCCAGTACATGTCCAGGCCCATCTGAAGTTTGCTAAAGAGCATTTGGATGATCCAGAAGATGTCAGATGAAACCAAAATATAACTTTTTGGTAAAAACTCAACTCAGCATTCTTTGTCCTCCAAACACGATGAGTTGCATCTGTGAAGCATGGGGGTGGAAACATCATGCTTTGGGGCTGTTTTTCTGCGAAAGGGACCAGGACGACTGATCCGTGTAAAGGAAAGAATGAATGGGGCCATGTATCGTGAGATTTTGAGTGAAAACCTTCCATCAGAGCAAGGGCATTGAAGATGAAACGTGGCTGGGTCTTTCAGCATGACAATGATCCCAAACACACCGCCCGGGCAACAAAGGAGTGGCTTCGTAAGAAGCATTTCAAGGTCCCGGAGTGGCCTAGCCAGTCTCCAGATCTCAACCCTATAGAAAATCTTTGGAGGGAGTTGAAAGTCCGTGTTGCCCAGCAACAGCCCCAAAACATCACTGCTCTAGAGGAGATCTGCATGGAGGAATGGGCCAAAATACCAGCAACAGTGTGTGAAAACCTTGTGAAGACTTACAGAAAACGTTTGACCTCTGTCATTGCCAACAAAGGGTGTATTACAAAGTATTGAGATAAACTTTTGTTATTGACCAAATACTTATTTTCCACCATCATTTGCAAATAAATTCATTAAAAATCCTACAATGTGATTTTCTGGATTTTTTTTCCTCATTTTGTCTGTCATAGTTGAAGTGTACCTATGCTGAAAATTACAGGCCTCTCATCTTTTTAAGTGGGAGAGCTTGCACAATTGGTGGCTGACTAAATACTTTTTTGCCCCATTGTATATAGATATATTTATATATCTATGTGTGTGTGTGTCCTTCCAGGGGGAGGAACATGACTGTTTCCTTTTCATATTGCAACATTTTCATTAGAATCTGATCTACATCAACAGTCACTGTTTGTTTAGGACTTTCCAGACACACAGTCATGACACACAATGTTTCAATTGTTGAATTGGAATTTCAGTTTAATTCCTCAATTGACTGACTTCAACTCAAATTGACCCCAGCCCTGACAAATACAGCCTGGTCACTCACCTTTGCACATGACAACAACACAGGATGTATTTTAAAATCAACAAATTCTCATGGATGTAGTAAAAAGAGACGTTTCTTATTAGAACAATGGTAAATTCCTCTGAAAGTATTATGAGTAATAGGGTCTTTTCGCACAATGTGAACTGCGGGGGGCTGCTTAGCGGCAGACTATGTGGCCCTAAAGTCCTATCTGGGCACCAGGAAATTGCCTCCTCTTAGCATGGTAGGCTCCAGCTCAAAGTCCTACCTGGGCACCAGGGAGTCCCCCCCTCTCAAAGTGGTAGGGTCCAGCTCAAAAATGGAGGAGATGTCATTGCCTTCAGGGACAGACACCAGGGTATACATGACCTTCTCCTGGGGGTTCCTGAGGCGGGCGCGGAGGTCGACCTGCTCAGAGTCCAGCTGGAGACACAACATGGAAACACAGTCTCGTCAGATCACTGTACAGCAACATAGACATGGGCACTGAAGACCAGAATCAATGATTATGAAGAGTAAAATAATTGACAGACCATCAGTATACACTGAGTATACAAAACAATAAGAACACCTCTTTCCATGAGATACACTGACCAGGGGGAAAGCTATGATCCCTTATCGATGTAACTTGTTAAATCCATTTCAAATCAACGTAGATGAAGGGGAGGACACAGGTTAAATAGTCATTTTCAAGCCTTGAGACAATTGAGACATGGATTGTGTACCATTCAGGGGGAGAATGAGTAAGACAAAAATGTATGTGCCTTTGAACAGGGTATGGTTGTAGGCGCCAGGCGTACCAGTTTGTGTCAAGAACTGCAACGTGTGTATCAAGAATCGTCCACCACCCAAAGGACATCCAGCCAACTTGACACAACTGGGGGGGGGCTCAATATTAGGAAGGTGTTACTAATGTTTGGTATACTCATTGTACATGGGTTAAGTTTTGTAATAGAAACGTTAAAAGTTCAGGTCGCACACACATGGGTCAGCTTCCTGTGAAATTCCTAGATCAATGACCTAAAGCTCAAATCCTGGGCAGGAACTGACTGAAGAAGATAAGAGAATCACAACTCAAAGGGATCTTTTCATTCACCACAATGTGAGAACATCAATTTGATCCAATTTCTTGTTTAAAAAAAAATCTAATTTAGACCAATAGAACTCTATAGGCTTAATTCAATATACTGCACTAAACCTCATGACCTACTAATTGTAGGAAGTTTTAAAGGCCAAAAGAGACATTCTGGTGTATTGTGAAGTATCAAATCAGTGTTAATCACTGAAATATCAACAAATATGTATAAATATTAATTTCAGTAATTAGAGTAATAAGTAATTTAGTATAATTATCTGGTTAAACTGCAGCTCTTTTATAAGTTTGGGTCTTCCGCTGTGTTCACATGGTCACTATTGTAGAGTGGATGATTGTCTAGTAACGCATTACCCTTTTGACTTTATGATATTGACCCGAACCGCACTGTTCTGGCTTGGTGATTTTCTTTTTACGTCATCCTGTCAAGCAACTACATGGTGGATTCATAACCAGGCCAGTGCGGTTTAACTTGGCTCGGCTTCGGTATACAGTTGAAGTTTGAAGTTTACATACACTTAGGTTGGGGTCATTAAAACTGGTTTTTCAACCACTCCGCAAATTTCTATTAACAAACTATAGTTTTGGCAAGCTGGTTAGGACATCTACTTTGTGCATGACACAAGTAATTTTCCCAACAAATGTTTACAGACAGATTATTTCACTGTATCACAATTGCAGTGGGTCAGAAGTTTACATACACCAAGTTGACTGTACCTTTAAACAGCTTGGACAATTCCAGAAAATGATGTCATTGCTTTAGAAGCTTCTGATAGGCTAATTGACATAATTTGAGTCAATTAGAGGTGTACCTGTGGATGTATTTCAAGATCTACCTTCAAACTCAGTGCCTCTTTGCTTGACGTCATTTGAAAATCAAAAGAAATCAGCCAAGACCTCAGAAAAAAATTGTAGACCTCCACAAGTCTGGTTCATCCTTGGGAGCAATTTCCAAATGCCTGAAGGTACCATATTCATCTGTACAAACAATAGTATGCAAGTATAAACACCATGGGACCACGCAGCCATCATACTGCTCAGGAAGGAGACGCGTTCTGTCTCCTAGAAATGAATGTACTTTGTTGGGAAAAGTGCAAATTAATCCCAGAACAACAGCAAAGGACCTTGTGAAGATGCTGAAGGAAACAGGTACAAAAGTATCTATATCCCACAGTAAAAAAAAGAGTCCTATATCGACATAACCTGAAAGGCCGCTCAGCAAGGAAGAAGCCACTGCTCCAAAACCGCTATAAAAAAGCCAGACTATGGTTTGCAACTGCACATGGGGACAAAGATCATACTTTTTGGAGAAATGTCCTCTGGTCTGATGAAACAAAAATAGAACTGTTTGGCCATAATCACCATCGTTATGTTTGGATGAAAAAGTGGGAGCCTTGCAAGCCGAAGAACACCATCCCAACTGTGAAGCACGGGGGTGGCAGCATCATGTTGTGGGGGTGCTTTGCTGTAGGAGGGACTGGTGCACTTCACAAAATAGATGGCATCATGAGGCTGGAAAATTATGTGGATATATTGAAGCAACATCTCAAGACATCAGTCAGGAAGTTAAAGCTTGGTTGCAAATGGGTCTTCCAAATGGACAATGACCCCAAGCATACTTCCAAAGTTGTGACAAAATGGCTTAAGGACAACAAAGTCAAGGTATTAGAGTGGCCATAACAAAGCCCTGACCTCAATCCTATAGAGGAGTTGTGGGCAGAACTGAAAAAGCGTGTGCGAGCAAGGCGGCATACAAACCTGACTCACTTACACCAGGTCTGTCAGGAGGAATGGGACAAAATTCACCCAGCTTATTATGGGAAGCTTGTGGAAGGCTACCCAAAGCATTTGACCCAAGTTAAACAATTTAAAGGCAATGCTACCAAATACTAATTGAGTGAATGTAAACTTCTGACCCACTGGGAATGTGATGAAAGACATAAAATATTAAATAAATCATTCTCTACTATTATTCTGACATTTCACATTCTTAAAATAAAGTGGTGATCCTAACTGACCTAAGACAGAGAATTTTGACTAGGATTAAATGTCAGGAATTGTGAAAAACTGAGTTGAAATGTATTTGGCTAAGGTGTATGTAAACTTCCGACTTCAACTGTATGTTCATCCCCATAGAGCCAGGGACAGACACACACCAGGCATGGAGACAGCCCTCAGTTCCCTGCTCTGTTAGTCATACAAGCTTGTTCAACCATGTGTTGATAAAGGCTGCGTTTACACAGGCAGCCCAATTCTGAACTTTTTTCCACTAATTGGTCTTTTGACCAATCACATCCGATCTTTTGACATATCTTTTTTTTCAGATCTAATCTGACTGGTCAACAGACCAATTAGTGAAAAAATATATGAATTGGGTTGCCTGTGTAAACGCAGACTAATGCGACTAGTGCATCAGTACTTACTATGTAGTCCTGTGTTTTGTAGAGACAATTGTGCAATTGAGATCATTCCTAGTGGTAGACTGCCATCTGTTGGCTAAAGGCAGGTAACAGTTGCCTGACGACTCAAAATGAATTCTTCCACTGCTCCTCGTTGAATTTGTTTTTGGTGACGTCAAAATGAGTGGTGTTGTACACCACTCAGAAACTGCTTCTTCAATAGAAATCCTCAACCACACTTGTAGGCGATGTCATGGCGACGTTGGCTTCCAAAGCTCATGCATAGAAACACGTCATCGGGTTTATCGGTCGTCTGGCGCGGAACTGCACATGTGCAGGCCATCAAATCAAAGGTATTCCTCATTCCTTTCATGAGGTTGGACTAATAACATGTTCTACTAAAGACATTGGTCAGGCTGTGCATTTAGATTTCAGGAAAACTAACAACTAAGGAAGAATATTTCACTTACATTGACTTCTCAAACCCTAAACCGGTCTACTTGGTCTGTTTTGCATGCATTCCCGGAAGTCTTGCGATGTTGCGCCCCTGGGTTTAGAAACTCTGTGGCTTTACCCACATGTGCTTTGGCTCTAGCCCAACCCATCGGTTTCTGGGACCAAACAGAACGGTTAAAATATGAATGCTCTCTAGAAATAGGCTGAAATGTACTCAGAGCAAGGCTCATTAAGGAGAAAAAAAAATAAAACCGTCCATGGGCGTGGCATAGCAATTGGCCAGAGCAAGGAGTTTGGGTAGCCAGGCAAAGTTAACAGCCCTCACTAGACACTGTGAAAAATGGCGCCGGAGGAGGTGGCCGCCGTTTCACAAGCTCCTAACCAATTGTGCTATTATGTGTTTTTTTTCACGATATTTGTAAATGATTTTGTACATCATGTTTCTGCAATCGTATCTTACGGCAGAAAAGAGCTTCTAGATATCAGGACAGCGATCACTCACCTCGGATTAGACAAAGATTTTTTCCAAACCAACAACAACAGCAGCAAGCACGACTCACACGATATTCTCCAAACACCCCACAGTGCAGACATCCCAATTATTCGCAAATGGAACCACAGAGGAAGAAGAGCCGGACGCCTCGTCCAGACCCACAGAAGGCAACTAGGAAAGCTGCCGTTACCGTCAATATTACTCGCCAAGCCAACGTGCAATCATTGGACAATAAACTAGATGAGGTACGATCACGAATATCCTACCAACGGGACATCAAAAACTATAATATCCTATGTTTCACGGAATCGTGGCTGAATAACGACATGGATATTCAGTTAGCGGGATTCACGCTGCACCGGGCAGGATAGAACAGCACACTCCGGTAAGAGCAGGGGGGCGGTCTGTGCATATTTGCAAACAACAGTATATTATGATAAATTGCAGGCCACACTACTTGCCTAGAGAGTTCTCAGCTATACTTTTCGTGGCTGTTTATTTACCACCACAGACAGATGCCGGCACTAAGACCGCACTCAGCCAGCTGTATAAGGAAATAAGCAAACAGGAAACCACTCACCCAGAGGCGGCGCTCCTAGTGGCCGGAGACTTTAATGCAGGGAAACTTAAATCAGTTCTACCAAATCTCTATCAACATGTTAAATGTGCAACCAGACGGAAAAAAAATTCTAGATCACCTGTACTCCACAGACAGAGATGCGTACAGAGCTCTCCCTCGTCCTCCATTTGGTAAATCCAACCACAACTCTATCCTCCTGATTCCTGCTTACAAGCAAAAATTAAAGCAGGAAGCACCAGTGACTCGGTCTATTCAGAAATGGTCAGATGAAGCAGATGCTAAACTACAGGACTGTTTTTCTATCACAGACTGGAACATGTTCCGGGACTCTTCCGATGACATTGAGGAATACACCACATCAGTCACTGGCTTTTTCAATAAGAGCATTGAGGACGTCGTCCCCACAGTGGCTGTACGTACATACCCCAACCAGAAGCCATGGACTACAGGGAACATTCGCACTGAGCTACAGGGTAGAGCTGCCGCTTTCAAGGTGCGGGACTCTAACCCGGAAGCTTACAAGAAATCCCGCTATGCCCTGTGACGAACCATCAAACAGGCAAAGCGTCAATACAGGGCTAAGATTGAATCCTACTATACCGGCTCCGACGCTCGTCGGATGTGGCAGGGCTTGCAAACTATTACAGAATACCAAGGGAAGCACAGCCGCGAGCTGCCCAGTGACACAAGCCTACCAGACGAGCCAAATCACTTCTATGCTCGCTTCGAGGCAAGCAACACTGAGGCATGCATGAGAGCATCAGCTGTTCCGGACGACTGGGTGATCACGCTCTCCGTAGCCGACGTGACTAAGACCTTTAAACAGGTCAACATTCACAAGGCTGCGGGGCCAGATGGATTACCAGGATGTGTGCTCTGGGCATGTGCTGACTAACTGGCAGGTGTCTTCACTGACATTTTCAACATGTCCCTGATTGAGTTTGTAATACCAACATGCCTCAAGCAGACCACCATAGTCCCTGTGCCCAAGAGCACAAAGACAACCTGCCTAAATGACTACAGACAGTGGCACTCACGTCCGTAGCCATGAAGTGCTTTGAAAGGCTGGTCATGGCTCACATCAACACCATTATCCCAGAAACCCATTATCTCAGAAACCCTAGATACCGCCCAAACAGATCCACAGATGACACAATCTCTATTGCACTCCACTGCCCTTTCCCACCTGAGGAACACAAAGGAACACATATGTGAGAATGCTATTCAATGACTACAGCTCAGTATTCAACACCATAGTACCCTCAAAGCTCATCACTACGCTAAGGAACCCGGGACTAAACACCTGCCTCTGCAACTGGATCCTGGACTTCCTGATGGGCCACCCCCAGGTGGTGAGGGTAGGTAGCAACACATCTGCCACGCTGATCCTCAACACTGGAGCTCCCCAAGGTGCATGCTCAGTCCCCTCCTGTACTCCCTGTTCACCCACGACTGCATGGCCAGGCACGGCTCCAACACTATCATTACGTTTGCTGACGACACAACAGTGGTAGGCCTGATCACCGACAATGACGAGACAGCCTATAGGGAGGTCAGAGACCTGGCCGGGTGGTGCCAGAATAACAACCTATCCCTCAACGTAACCAAGACCAAGGAGATGATTGTGGACTACAGGAAAAGGAGCACCGAGCACGTCCCCATTCTCATCGACGGGGCTGTAGTGGAGCAGGTTGAGAGCTTCAAATTCCTTGGTGTCCACATCAACAACAAACTAGAATGGTCCAAACACACCAAGACAGTTGTGAAGAGGGCACGACAAAGCCTATTTCCCCTCAGGAAACTAAAAAGATTTGGCATGGGTCCTGAGATCCTTAAAAGGTTCTACAGCTGCACCATCGAGAGCATCCTGACCGGCTGCATCACTGCCTGGTACGGCAATTGCTTGGCCTCCAACCGCAAGGCACTTGAGACAGTAGTGTGTACAGCCCAGTACATCACTGGTGCAAAGCTGCCTGCCATCCAGGACCTCTACACCAGGCGGTGTCAGAGGAAGGCCCTGAAAATTGTCAAAGATCCCAGCCACCCCAGTCATGGACTGTTCTCTCTACTACTGCATGGCAAGCGGTACCGGAGTGCCAAGTCTAGGACAAAAAGGCTTCTCAACAGTTTTTACCCCCAAGCCATAAGACTCCTGAACAGGTAACCAAGTGGTTACCTGGACTATTTGCATTGTGTGCCCCCCCAACCCCTCTTTTATGCTGCTGCTACTCTCTGTTTATCTTATATGCATAGTCACTTTAACTATACATTCATGTACATACTACCTCAATTGGCCTGACCAACCAGTGCTCCCGCACATTGGCTAACCGGGCTATCTGCATTGTGTCCCACCACCCGCCAACCCCTCTTTTTACACTACTGCTACTCTCTGTTCATCATATATGCATAGTCACTTTAACCATACCCACATGTACATACTACCTCAATAAGCCTGACTAACCGGTGTCTGTGGTATGTGGCTGATTCATTTCACATTGTGTCAACGGTGACTGAAGACGTTGGGTTGTGACTGAAGACGTTGGGTCGGTTCATTCAGTGGGACACAGGAAAACACGGTCAGAGCAGAATACTGTATCTGGTTCAGATGATCCACAGTATTCATCATTCCTCCAGAGCCCACTGCTACCAGAACAGGACAATGTGACTTACTGAGGAGCGGAACTCCAGGCACTCCTCCTCATAGTCAGGGTTCACCTGGAAAACACACACAACAGTACATACATATAAGGAGTAAGCTAGAGATTACTACCCTGGTAAAAATTAAAGATCAATATGATTTTGACCTGTGTTGTAGGTACCGCAAGGGTGTGTGTGTGCGTGTTGTAAAGGCAGAGTTACTGACCTCTGCAGCCAGGTAGTGTCCAGTGGCCAGGTGTTTGAACCTGAACAGACTGTTCCAGTAGCCAGCTCCGCCTCGACATGGATCATGCTGCACCACCTATCATGAGTAGAAACACAGGCATCAGTCACATGTCATATCTCATGCTGGAGTTGTGTACATGCACATTCTAACAACTTGTCAGACCATATAAACTTTAAAGTCAAATGTAACTTTTAGTGACCATAAATTGGCAGTTGCGAGGGAGCAGTCAAACTGCCATGATCTGAGGGGCCTACAAATTCTATTTCCATGTGCACTTCCTCCACACCTCCACCTCCCATAAGGCTTTGCTGCTGGTTGCAGAGGTAGCCGACTGGCGTCCGGTGGTACGCAGGAAGACATATTGTTTTTTACGGTGGTCGTCACAGGTGAGGAACTTCTCCTGTTCCGCATGGAACAGGCGCACCACGTCGCCCTGGCAACAGACAGACAGGAAGGTTGTTACCATAGAGACTGCTAGGGAAGTGTTACTCTGCCTTGGGCTAGATTTTATGGCTAACAATTAACAGTCTTCAACGGGGATACCGGGTTCGTTGAACCATTATTTTCTCATTCATATTGATTGGATGATGGTCCAAATCAAGGAAAAGTCAACTGTGAAAATCAGGCCTGATTGGTTGAGAACTGTGATAAAACCAACCCCTTTTAGAATGATCTCCTGATTGTCACTCCATTTCATGAACAGCACGATCTTCCAGCTGGTGTTACAGTTGACCGAGTTCACCTGAAACACAAAACAGGGAAAAAGAGTTCCACAGGATTACCATTTTAATCCTTTAATAACAGAAACACATTATCACTGGTGCTCTAATAACTACAGAGCAGCACACCATTCTCACAGAATAAGCTGTAGGCTAGAGCTTAATGCAAATCCTAGAAATAATTGATGCAAATGTGGAGGACCATGCCACAGTGGTGTATTGTCTAATATGGTAGGAGGGGCCCAATAACAGTACACACTACACAGACTTCTATAAATTCTCTACATACAGTATACTCCCACACAGCCATCTATAAAACATAGAGGAGATGAGCTGCAGACAGGGTGAGGGTCTAACCTCGTTACATCCTGGGTTGTCCACAAGCTGATGGGTGCTGGCATGTAGGGGCTGGCCAGCATTCACTGGGTTCAGGACCACTTTGTCCCCTATCACCACCTGGAATGAAACATACACACACTACAATTTAGTATGCATTTTTTCCACGTGTGCACACACTTATTCACACACTATGTGCCCGCAGAGACACACACTCACGTCAGCTGCTAAGAAACAGTAATAAGACTTATTTGCATGCGTCTGTCCACAGTCAAATACAGGATACTATGTGAAGCTCTGAATCCCAAACTAAATCATTCATCCACAGGGGCTATTCATTAGATGTATTACTACTAGAACAACCAAGTCATGGCTCCACCTGCAGTCACCTGGTACTTGGGCTCAGTCATCTGTGTTGTAGAATGACTCCTAGCCTCTGCTGCTTTAATCCACTGAGAGCGACTGTTGCAAACTGATATATAGCTCAGGTGGCTGGACACCTGAGCAACTGGCGGGCGAGCTACTTATCACCAAAAATAAGCGAGGCGCAGTGCGGGAGGCGAATATAATAAACCTAGGAGATATTGGGGCAAGATATAAATGTTCAGGATGCTGTAGTTTAGAACGTGCAGTGTGATTGGCTGAGCCAAATGTAGACGAGTGCAAGACCTGTTGTAGGTACCAGCGCTAATGTGAAGGCAGGTAAGGCAGAGTTACCTGAGGAAGAGATCTATCCGTAACAACTCGATGATGAGCCTCGTGGAATACCTACAGTGTGACTCTCCAGAAAAGTAGTGCTAAAAAGTCTGTCTACATCAAGCTAATGTTAGCTCACAAAACAAAAACAAAAAAGGTAAAACCAACGATCATCAGCAATTATTCCATATCAGTAAGTGTACTTACGACACTAAACCATAATATAAAAGGCAACATGTAAAGTGTTGGTACCATGTTTCATGAGCTGAAATAAGATCCCAGAAATGTTCCATATGCACAAAAAGCTTATTACTCTCAAATTTTGTGCCAAAATTTGTTTTACATCCCTGTTTGTGAGCATTTTTGCTTTGCCAAGATAATCCATCAACCTGACAGGTGTGGCATATCAGGAAGCTGATTAACCAGCATGATCATTACGCAAGTGCACCTTGTGCTGGGGACAATAAAAGGCCACTCTAAAATGCCATTTTGTCACACAACGCTAAGTTTTGAGGGAGCATGCAATTGTCATGCTGACTACAGGAATGTCCTTCAGAGCTGTTGCCAGAGAATTACATTTTATTTCTCTACCATATGTCCATACCCGGCTTCTTCACCTTCAGGATCTCTGAGACCAGCCACCCGGACAGCTGATGAAACTGTGGGTTTGCACAACCTAAGAACTTCTGCAAAAACTGCCAGAAAGCGTCTCAGGGAAGCTCATCTTTTATTTATTTAATTTTTATTTCACCTTTATTTAACCAGGTAGGCTAGTTGAGAACAAGTTCTCATTTACAACTGCGACCTGGCCAAGATAAAGCATAGCAGTGTGAACAGACAACAACACAGAGTTACACATGGAGTAAACAATAAACAAGTCAATAACACAGTAGAAAAAAGGGGAGTCTATATACATTGTGTGCAAAAGGCATGAGGAGGTAGGCGAATTATTACAATTTAGCAGATTAACACTGGAGTGATAACTGATCAGATGATCATGTGCAGGTAGAGATACTGGTGTGCAAAAGAGCAGAAAAGTAAATAAATAAAAACAGTATGGGGATGAGGTAGGTAAATTGGGTCGGCTATATGCCGATGGACTATGTACAGCTGCAGCGATCGGTTACCTGCTCAGATAGCAGATGTTTAAAGTTGGTGAGGGAGATAAAAGTCTTCAACTTCAACGATTTTTGCAATTCGTTCCAGTCACAGGCAGATGGCACTGTGATAAACTGCATCCAGTTTATTGCATCCAGTAGAGTATTGGAAGCTATGTTTGTCGTCCTCAGAGTCTTGACTTGACCGCAGTTCAGCGTCGTAACCGACTTCAATGGACAAATGCTCACTTTTGATGGCCACTGTCACACTGGAGAAGTTTGCTCTACACAGATGAATCCTGTTTTCAACTGTACCATGCAGGTGGCAGACAGCGTGTATGGGGTCATGTGGGCAAGCAGATTGTTGATCTCAACATTGTGAACAGAGTGCTCCATGGTGGCAGTGGGATTATGGTATAGGCAGGCATATGCTACAGACAACGAACACAATCAGATTTTATCGATGGCAATTTGAATGCACAGAGATACCGTGACACGAACCTGAGGCCAATTGTCCTGCCATTCATCCGCCTTCATCTCCTCATGTTTCAGCATGATAATGCACGGCCCAATGTCGCAAAGATCTGTGCACAATTCCTGGAAGCTGAAAATGTCCCAGTTTCCATGGCCTGCATACACACCAGACATGTCACCCATTGAGAATGTTTGGGATGCTCTGGATCAACGTGTACGACAGCGTGTTCCAGTTCCCACCAATATCCAGTAACTTCGCACAGCCATTGAAGAGGAGTGGGACAACATTCCACAGGCCACAATCAACAGCCTGATCAACTCGATACGAAGGAGATGTGTCGCGCTGCATGAGGCAAATGATGGTCACACCAGATATTGACTGGTTTTCTGATCCATGCCCCTACCTTTTCTTTTAACGTATCTGTGACCAACAGATATTACAGATATCTGTATTCCCATGTGAAATCCAACGATTAGGGCCGAATTAACTTATTTAATATTGACCGATTTCCTTATATGAACTGTAGCCCAGTCAAATCTTTGAAACTTTTGCATGTTTATATTTTTGTTCTGTGTAGTTAGATGCACCATTTAGTACTTTTAGCCAGCTTGCTCGCTAACTGGTACGCTAGCGAACCTGGTAAACAAACTTTGCAAACATAGCTACTTAAGCTACAAAATGAGTACCTAGTTAGTTGTGGATAATTACACACACTCCAAAACCGTGTGTATCATTCAGAAAACATGCATATTTATTTCATTATTAGCAAAGTAAAATGCAGTGTTTTTTAACACATGCACAGCCACCATCTTGGGCAGAAAACCTTTTTGTTGCTACTGCCTCCCGCCAACTTGATTCCGCCAACCCAAAACTGACATTAATGTGCTGTGCCACTGTGCAAACGTTTTGTCAAAGGGTTTTGCAAGCTGCATGTTGCAAAAAAATAAAACAAAATTTACTAAAAAATCTGGAGCTGTGGTGGTCATTAAGTTTTGTCAGCTGGGGATTGTCAAGCAAATAACCGTTAATTAACAAACACATTTAGCATCTCCTGGTTTCCAGGCATAGCCTACTAGCCACTGATGCAGACCTTTGGAACATCTACATTTTAAAAATATTAATTAAATCAATTTAATATAGCCTACACCATCACAATACATCAAATCTTTATTTTAGACAGGTCTAAAGACACATGATAAAGAAAATGTAGTTTATTTCAGAAGAACAGAATAGCATACTCTGAGTTGTCCTTATGTTAGGTCCTGATCTGGCTATGCCACATGGTTGTGGGATACACTAGTTTATTTAGCAGAAAAGATTTGCCTAGAATTCCATGGCATTATTTTATAATATGAAGAATACAATTGAACATAGCTGAATAAAACAGAAAGGACATTTTCTCCAAACAATTTGAGGGAGTGTGCACGTGTCTATTCTGTGTTGAGCGGTTAACAAAGAAGTAGGTCCTCCTAATGCTTAATTTACAGTTATTTATGTAACTTTAGTGGTGATACAAATGTTAGGCTATATGTTTTGCAATTTAATACATTCTAAGGCTGCATGCATCATAAACAAAGCAGAGCTCATGCCTTTCATGCAACTTTTTTCAAATCATCATTAGAGCATCGGCTCTAATGATGATTTGAAAAAAGTTGCATGAAAGGCATGAGCTCTGCTTTGTTTATTTTCACAGGCTCTACACACTTCATCAGTCTCTCATTCACAATTTGACAAGCACTTGATAATGCCTCACATTTCCCGGCGGCATCCCCTTTGTGTGGGCGTAACGCCCCCTAAAAAAAATGACATGCCTTTTGTGGCCAGTTACAGTTGTGCACTTGGGCTGAATATAATAATTATCAGCTGTGTGCGCAAAAGCACCTCTCACTCACATGGCTCTCTCAGATATCTTAATTCTTATTAGCCAATGCCCATCACGTGATCGGGTCCTTCTCACAGGCTACAAGTGAAGACAGCCATATCGTGGAGGCAACTGCGCACGTCTTTATTGAATTCTGGAGGCACATATTGAAGACGTTGGATGAATTATCCACATTTACTTTTCGTCAGCCAACAAGATGAGTAGGCCTAACAAACAGCAAAAGTACTAGTCTATGTCAATATATTATTATTACTTTCTCGTCCTTGTGTACGAGAAAGAAATGTTCCCAACATAGTCTGGGACAGTTGTTTGATGCAATAGATCCCAAATTAATACAACCACTAGCATCCAAAAAACATTTTAAAAGCAATGAGGCTGATGCAACCGACCAGAACATTTAGCTTAAAATTTAGATAAATTATTAGGCTATTTCTTCACATTATAAGCACAGCAATGCGCACACAGCAGTATGAGTGTGAATAAGTGTGAATGTTCCAAAATACAATCATTTAGCGGGTAAACACCATTCTCAAATATGAACGCAAATGTGATTATGCATGTAATGCTTTATTATAAAGGTGCATTTTTATGGTGAAAATGATCTTCCCCAAACTTTAAACTTGTGCACCGCCTATGCAAGTTAGGCTCTACACCAGCTGTGAAGCAAATTAATTTACTTAATTTTAACAAGTTATTTGGCCACCTTATTTGTGATACAAACCTTATCAAAATGAATAGGCCTATGGGCTAGGCTACATGAAAAAGTCACACAAGCTGGGAATCATTCACAAGTGACAATAGCCTATCACTTGTGAGTTATATAATATTGTCACCCGTCAGACTATTCAGAATTAAATGTTGTCTTTACATATACAAAATAATATATATGAAATGTATTTTTAATTAGAATGGACTATTATCACACACTTGTCTCGAAATAGGGGCAAAAAATACATGTCATCTATGCACTTAAATAGCGAATGGAGGACGTATTTTCCGGTGGTTCATTTTCATGCCAGCCAGGTAGGCTATACTCCCGTTGTAAAGAGGAGCAATGTGCTTACTATCAGGAAAGTTGAGAAATAAAAAAAAGTAGCCCTAGCCTATAGAAAGCTGATGGGATCCTCTTTCTTATAGAGGCCATCAAAACTGTTTTATCTCACGCAATTGCATAGAAATGTTGCGCAACATGAGCTCTCATGAAGTGTTTGATTAGATTTTCGAAAACATTTGCATTGAAGTTAGAGTGATTAGCGGGACAATAGAGTGCTGAGTACCAGGCAGTTAGCAATTTTGGTAGGCTACTAATGACCATCAGCAACATCAGAGCTTGGAGAAGCCTAGTTACCAGTTACCGTGACTAAACGATTACGTGGAATTTGACTGTGGTCATGTCTCGTGACCGCCGGTGTGGCAGTAATACGGTCACCATAACAGCCCTATCTGTGACCATATTAGATTTCCTTACACATTTGGTTCACTCAGTCTGAGTACTTGTTTAAGTTGACTTACACAGTATGATTCAAGCGATTCCTACATACAGTATGTGATCATTTCCATAGGTGTAAGTCACTGTCTCCTATAGAGCGCAGCTTGTAGAAGGGATCGATTTATATAAATAAACATTTATAAACTGGGTGGATCGAGCCCTGAATGCTGATTGGCTGACAGCCGTGGTATATCGGACCGTATACCATGGGTATGACACCTCAGGGTTTGTGGTATATGGCCAATATAAAACAGCTAAGGGCTGTATCCAGGCACTCTGTGTTGCGTCGTGCCCTAGAACAGCCCTGAGCCATGGTATATTGGCCATATACCACACCTCCTCTGGCCTTATTGCTTAAATAGATAGAACTCACAGTAACACCTATGGAGCAGAACCATATACTGTAGATAGAACTCACACGGTCTCCTATGGAGCGCAGCTTGTAGAACCATGATATAGATACAGTAGAACTCACACTGTCTCCTATGAAGTGGAGCTTTAGAACCATATAGAACTCACACTGTCTCCTATGGAGCGCAACTTGTAGAAGGGTTGAATGTAGAACCAGGAGCCTTCGTTCCCGGCCGTGTCCAGCATCACTCTCATGGCGTTCTTCTCCAGCAGCGCTGGCAGACGCTTGTTCACAGTCAAGTACTTGTTACTCTTCAAATGAAGGAGCTGGGGGAATACAGCAAACATACAATATTATACGATAAGATACAATAACTTATGTCTGTCATGTTTGTGATACAAACATACTGAACAGTTTTGCTTGTGAACTTCATCATCTTCATATGATGTATTCTTGTGTTGTGTGGGCTTTCTCTGCCCTTATGAGCATGCAAAACATTTGAGTCTCTCAGAGCAGTCTATGACTGAAAGGTTGACTGAGAAAAGAATATGCTCAATTCTGAAGCTAGAAAAACTATCTAGATCCTCCCACGTTACTGTTCTATTTCTAAACACACATAAACCACATGGATGCCTCCAGGGCTCCCAGTCTCTCCTCACCAAGTTTGGAACCAGCTAAATATATTGGATGGAAAGCCTCAAAATGCTTTCCTCACTTTAAAACCCCATAGAAATATGTGGGCTACGATGACATTATTGGCCACAAATTTGGAATATGAGATGTGAGCTGTAACTGAATGTGTTGAGACAGTTACTCATTATGACATGAATTGGCTTCATTGATGACGTGACGTTCAGCCGTGAGTACAAGCCAGACATCGGTCTTGCAGACAAGGAATATGTACACACACACACACACACACACACACCTGAATGACGTTCCCATACTGAATCACCGTTCCAAGCAACTTTTTATTTTCCGAATCGTTTTGCTTCTTTTCCAAATCCGCTGCATGCTACATAAGTGAGGGAAAGAGTGAAGAGTTAGACATTATTATTGCTACTACCAACATTGCTGTGCTTTTGCACAAATAACTATACATATGGACTTGAGTAGGAGGGAATACTTTCTATGACAGATCTCAAATAAAAAGAATGTAGCAACGGCATGTGCTGTTGCCTGCATACGTCAACTGGAATGCTAGAACCTAAAACTCTGTCCTCACATCACCATGGTAACACAGGCGAGATTTGAATCTATCATTTTATGACTGTAGTTAGATTCCAGAAGGCTTTAAATGGTTTTGTTTTAGGAGAGAGAGAGAGAGAAAGGTGGGACGGGAGTAGTGAAACTAAAGTATGCTTCAGAAATGTCTATAAAAGGACCTGAACATTACCTCATCAAATATATAATCCTCCATAAGAACACCCTCAAACGAGTGTGGGGACAGAAAACCTATCCTATCTAAGAGAGCTCCTCAAACAGTGGTGGTGAGGCCAGGACTGCTACTGTACCTGTCAAACTAGACAAGTCTGTTGTTAAAGGGAAATGCAGGATGTAGTATTTCAGACTTGTAAGTGCTTTACTAATGTAATGTAGCTGTATTGGATTTTAAAAGTATTGCTAGTTTAGAGTTTAGATTATATTAGTTATCCAAAGAGGGCTCATCTATTGTTACTCTTCTTCATTCAGTTGGATATGAGACGACGAGTCATTATACCACTGATTAATGTATATAATCAATAATTTAATACAGTAATATGTTAAGACAGTTGTATAGGGGTCAGGTGGAGGAGTCACTCACATGGAGTTTGTTAAGGAGGACCGTGTCAGTGGTGCTGTTTCCTCCAGGTTTCGCTGCCTTCCAGAACTGTTTCTGAGCAGAGTACCGATTCATTGGACACAACCTGAACAGACAGTCTGAACAGAGAGACAAATCAAATCAAAGTGTATTGGTCACGTACACAGTTTAGCAGATGTTATAGCAGGCCCAGCGAAATGCGTTTTGTTACTAATTGCAGCAAAAATGTCAAACAAGTACACAAATAATAATTTAAAAAAATAAATCACGAATGTCAGTATGAATCCAGTTAATAAACCAAATAACACCAACAGTAATCTAACTGCTATCTATGCGTTTATCCACCAAAACTACAGAGTGTACAAAACATTAGGAACTTTTCATGACAGATTGACCAGGCGAATCCAGGTAAAAGCTATGATCCCTTTTTCATGTGACAGTGTAGACGAAGGGGAGGAGACCGGTTAAATAAGGATTTTTAAGCCTTGAGACATGGATTGTGTGTGTGTGTGTGTGTGTGTGTGTGTACCATTCAGAGGGAGAATGGGCCAGACAAAATATTTAAGTGCCTTTTAATGGGGTATGGAAGTATGTGCCAGGCGCCTGTCAAGAATTGCATTGTTGCTGGTTTTTTAATGCTCAATAGATTCCCGTGTGTATCAAGAATGGTCCACCACCCAAAGGACATCCAGCCAACTTTACACAACTGTGGGAATCATTGGAGTCAACATGGGCCAGCATCCCTGTTGGAACGCTTTCAACTCCTTGTAGAGTCAATGCCCTGTCGAATTGAGGCTGTTCTGTGTGCAAAAGGGGGTGTAATTCAATATTAGCACGGTGTTCTTAATTTTTTTGTACACTCAGAAGGATATGTACAGCAGTAGATATACAAGTGAGCTACAATATGTGAAGAATACAGTAGGAATACAAAGTGTGAAAATCTGCATAAAATAAATGTTTCATGTCTTTATATGCATGGGAGAGGAGTGTTGGCTGTGTGTGTGTGTGTGTGTGTAAGTAGACAATGAATAACAGTTTCAGAGGTGAAGGATGGTTAGGATTGAGGTGTTGTCAATGCAGCTATATTGAAGTTGCTGAAACAATAACTAAGGATGAACTTCAATTGATCCATGTAAATAAATACACAATGCTAAGTGAGGTGCCTAGTGAGGTGCCTAATGATGCACACACCGACAAAGCCACACGTGCACAAAACACTTGCATCATCATTCTCCCAGAGCTACATGCTAAAACACACACACAGTTCAAAATTAGGTTCATATCCAGATAAGTCTTTTGAGCGCAGATCAAAGAGGGAGAGGATGTGACGTGTGTATTTCCTCCATTAGTGGAGGAAATATGGATAGGGTAATAAGATCAACAGGTGTAGACCTTACTGTGAAATGCTTACTTACAAGCTCCTTAACCAACAATGCAGTAAAAAAATATATATATATATAATACATATGAAAAAAATGTAAAAAAGAAAATATTTACAAAAAAAGTAAAGGCATCCCGAGTGGCGCAGCAGTCTAAGTGTTTGAGGTGTCGCTACAGACCTAGGTTCAATACCAGGCTGTGTCACAACTGGCCGTGACCGGGAGTCCCATAGGGTGACGTACAATTGGCTTAATGTCGTCTGGGTTAGGGGAGGGTTTGACTCTTCGCGCTCTAGCGACTCCTTGTTGTGGGCAGGGCGCCTGGAGGCTGACTTCGGTCATCAGTTGACCAGTGTTTCCACCGACACATTGGTGCAGCTGGCTTCAGGGTTAAGCGGGCGGGTGTTAAGGAGAGCGGTTTGGCGATCATGTTTCGGAGGACGCATGACTCGACCTTCGCCTCTCCTGAGCCCGTTGGGGAATTTCAGCGATGAGACAAGATCGTAATTTGATTGCAATTTAATATCACAAAATTGGGGAGAAAAAGGGAGAAAAAAATACAAAAACAAAATAATAAACAGTAAAATAACAGTAAAATAACAATAACGAGGTTATATACAGGGGATACTTATACCAAGTCAATGTGCTGGAGTACAGGTTAGTCGAGGTAATTGAGGTAAAAAGGGGGGGGGGGGGGGGGGGGAGGTCAATGCAAATATTCTGGGTAGCCATTTGATTAACTGGGTCTTATGGCTTGGGGGGTAAAAGCTGTTAAGGAGCCTTTTGGACCTAGACTTGGGCGCTCTAGTAGCGCTTGCCGTGCAGTAGCAGAGAGAACAGTCTATGACTAGAGTGGCTGGAGTCTGACCATTTTTAGGCCCTTCCTCTGACACTGCCTGGTATAGAGGTCCTGGATGGCAGGAAGCTTATCCAAGTGATATACTTTGCCGTACACACTACCCTTTGTAGAGCCTTGCGGTCGGATGCCGAGCAGTTGCCATACCAGGAGGTGATGCAACCATCGATGGTGCAGCTGTAGAAATTCTTGAGGACCTGAGGACCAAATCTTTTCAGTCTCCTGAGGGGGAATTGGTGTTGTCGTGCCCTTTTCATGACTGTCTTAGTGTGTTTGGACCATGATAGATTGTTGATGTGAACGACACCAAGGAACTTGAAGCTCTCAACCTACTCCACTGCAGCCCCATCGATGTGAATGGGGACGTGCTCGGCCCTCCTTTCCTGTTGTCCACGATCAGCTCCTTTGTCTTGATCACGTTGAGGGAGAGGTTGTTGTCCTGGCACCATAGATCTCTGACCTCCTCCCTATAGGCTGTCTCATCAGTGATCAGCATGTAAACACAATGTGTGTGTGTGTGTATATACAGTGCCTTCGGAAAGTATTCAGACCCATTGACTTCTTCTACATTTTGTTACGTTGCAGCCTTATTCTAAAATGGATTAAAAAAATAATAATATGGAAATCCAGCCACCCAAACCGTTCTCTATGCTACTATATGGCAGGCAGTACCGATGCACCAAGTCTGGAACCAACAGGACACTAAACAGCTTCTATCCCCAAGCCATAAGACCCGGACCACCCAACTCTGTTGACTCAACACATGCGTTGCTATTACTGTTTATTGTCTAGATTCTTGCCTAGTCACTTTATCCCCACCTATATGTACATAGAGTTGAAGTCGGAAGTTTACATACACCTTAGCCAAGTACATTTCAACTCAGTTTTTCACAATTCCTGACATTTAATCGTAGTAACAATTCCCTGTCTTAGGTCAGTTAGGATCCCCATTTTATTTTAAGAATGTGAAATGTCAGAAAAATAGTAGAGAGAATGATTTATTTCAGCTTTTATTTCTTTCATCACATTCCCAGTGGGTCAGAAGATAAATATACTCAATTAGTATTTGGTAGCATTGCCTTTAAATTGAACTAATCACTGATCATAATCTTGATGTGATTGGCCTGACTGAAACATGGCTTAAGCCTGATGAATTTACTGTGTTAAATGAGGCCTCACCTCCTGGCTACACTAGTAACCATATCCCCCGTGCATCCCGCAAAGGCAGAGGTGTTGCTATCATTTGCGATAGCAAATTTCAATTTACAAAAAAAAAAATATGTTTTCGTCTTTTGAGCTTCTAGTCATGAAATCTATGCAGCCTACTCAATCACTTTTTATAGCTACTGTTTACAGGCCTCCTGGGCCATATACAGCGTTCCTCATTGAGTTCCCTGAATTCCTATCGGACCTTGTAGTCATTGCAGATAATATTCTAATTTTTGGTGACTTTAATATTCACATGGAAAAGTCCACAGACCCACTCCAAAAGGCTTTCGGAGCCATCATCGACTCAGTGGGTTTTGTCCAACATGTCTCTGGACCTACTCACTGTCACACTCATACTCTGGACCTAGTTTTGTCCCATGGAATAAATGTTGCGGATCTTAATGTTTTTCCTCATAATCCTGGACTATCGGACAACCATTTTATTATGTTTGCAATTGCAACAAATAATCTGCTCAGACCCCAACCAAGGAACATCAAAAGTCGTGCTATAAATTCACAGACAACACAAAGATTCCTTGATGTCCTTCCATCAAGGAATCTTAGACCCTCTGTCTACCTAAGGACACCAGAGGACAAAAATCAGTTAACCACCTAACTGAGGAACTCAATTTAACCTTGCGCAATAACCTAGATGCAGCTGCACCCCTAAAAACTAAAAACATTTCTCATAAGAAACTAGCTCCCTGGTATACAGAAAATACCCGAGCTCTGAAGCAAGCTTCCAGAAAATTGGAACGGAAATGGCGCCACACGAAACTGGAAGTCTTCCGACTAGCTTGGAAAGACAGTACCGTGCAGTATCGAAGAGCCCTTACTGCTGCTCGATCATCCTATTTTTCCAACTTAATTGAGGAAAATAACAACAATCCGAAATTCCTTTTTGATACTGTAGCAAAGCTAACTAAAAAGCAGCATTCCCCAAGAGAGGATGGCTTTCACTTCAGCAGTAATAAATTCATGAACTTCTTTGAGGAAAAGATCATGATTATTAGAAAGCAAATTACGGACTCCTCTTTAAATCTGCGTATTCCTTCAAAGCTCAGTTGTCCTGAGTCTGCACAACTCTGCCAGGACCTAGGATCAAGAGAGACGCTCAAGTGTTTTAGTACTATATCTCTTGACACAATGATGAAAAGAATCATGGCCTCTAAATCTTCAAGCTGCATACTGGACCCTATTCCAACTAAACTAATGAAAGAGCTGCTTCCTGTGCTTGGCCCTCCTATGTTGAACATATTAAACGGCTCTTTATCCACCGGATGTGTACCAAACTCACTAAAAGTGGCAGTAATAAAGCCTCTCTTGAAAAAGCCAAACCTTGACCCAGAAAATATAAAAAAACTATCGGCCTATATCGAATCTTCCATTCCTCTCAAAAATTTTAGAAAAGGCTGTTGCGCAGCAACTCACTGCCTTCCTGAAGACAAACAATGTATACGAAATGCTTCAGTCTGGTTTTAGACCCATCATAGCACTGAGACTGCACTTGTGAAGGTGGTAAATTACCTTTTAATGGCATCAGACCGAGGCTCTGCATCTGTCCTCGTGCTCCTAGACCTTAGTGCTGCTTTTAATACCATCGATCACCACCTTCTTTTGGAGAGATTGGTAACCCAAATTGGTCTACACGGACAAGTTCTGGCCTGGTTTAGATCTTATCTGTCGGAAAGATATCAGTATGTCTCTGTGAATGCTATTTTCCATCTACGTAACATTGCAAAAATCAGAAACTTTGTCCAAAAATGATGCAGAAAAATTAATCCATGCTTTTGTCACTTCTAGGTTAGACTACTGCAATGCTCTACTTTCCTGCTACCCGGATAAAGCACTAAATAAACTTCAGTTAGTGCTAAATACGACTGCTAGAATCCTGACTAGAACCAAAAAATTGGATCATATTACTCCAGTGCTAGTCCCCCTACACTGGCTTCCTGTCAAGGCAAGGGCTGATTTCAAGGTTTTACTGCTAACCTACAAAGCATTACATGGGCTTGCTCCTACCTCTCTCTCTGATTTGGTCGCTACGGTCACAAGACGCAGGCCTCCTAATTGTCCCGAGAATTTCTAAGCAAACAGCTGGAGGCTGGGCTTTCTCCTATAGAGCTCAATTTTTATGGAATGGTCTGCCTACCCATGTGAGAGACGCAAACTCAGTCTCAACCTTTAAGTCTTTACTGAAGACTCATCTCTTCAGTGGGTCATATGATTGAGTGTAGTCTGGCCCAGGAGTGTGAAGGTGAATGGAAAGGCTCTGGAGCAACGAACCGCCCTTGCTGTCTCTGCCTGGCCGGTTCCCCTCTTTCCACTGGGATTCTCTGCCTCTAACCCTATTACAGGGGCTGAGTCACTGGCTTACTTGGGCTCTTTCATACCGTCCCCAGGATGGGTGTGTCACTTGAGTGGGTTGAGTCACTGATGTGATCTTCCTGTCTGGGTTGGTGCCCCCCCCTTGGGTTGTGCTGTGGCGGAGATCTTTGTGGGCTATACTCAGCCTTGTCTCAGGATGGTAAGTTGGTGGTTGAAGATATCCCTCTAGTGGTGTGGGAGCTGTGCTTTGGCAAAGTGGGTGGGGTTATATCCTTCCTGTTTGGCCCTGTCCGGGGGTGTCATCGGATGGGGCCACAGTGTCTCCTGACCCCTCCTGTCTCAGCCTCCAGTATTTATGCTGCAGTAGTTTGTGTCGGGGGGCTAGGGTCAGTTTGTTATATCTGGAGTACTTCTCCTGTCCTATCCGGTGTCCTGTGTGAATTTAAGTATGCTCTCTCTAATTCTCTCTTTCTCTCTCGGAGGACCTGAGCCCTAGGACCATGCCTCAGGACTACCGGGCATGATCACTCCTTGCTGTCCCCAGTCCACCTGGCCGTGCTGCTGCTCCAGTTTCAACTGTTCTGCCTGTGATTATTATTATTTGACCATGCTGGTCATTTATGATCATTTGAACATCTTGGCCATGTTCTGTTATAATCTCCACCCGGCACAGCCAGAAGAGGACTGGCCACCCCACATAGCCTGGTTCCTCTCTAGGTTTCTTCCTAGGTTTTGGCCTTTCTAGGGAGTTTTTCCTAGCCACCGTGCTTCTACACCTGCATTGCTTGCTGTTTGGGGTTTTAGGCTGGGTTTCTGTAAAGCACTTTGAGATATCAGCTGATGTACGAAGGGCTATATAAATACATTTGATTTGATTTAACTTGGGTCAAAAATGTTGGTTAGCCTTCCACAAGCTTCCCACAATAAGTTGGGTGAATTTTGGCCCATTCCTCTTGACAGAGCTGGTGTAACCGAGTCAGGTTTGTGGGCCTCCTTGCTCGTGCACGCTTTTTCAGTTCTGCCCACATTTTCTATAGGATTGAGGTAAGGGCTTTGTGATGGCCACTCCAATACCTTGACTTTGTTGTCTCTGCGTGGTCCCATGGTGTTTATACTTGCGTACTATTGTTTGTACAGATGAGCGTGGTACCTTCTGGCATTTGGAAATTGCTCCCAAGGATGAACCAGACTTGTGGAGGTCTACAATTTTTTTTCTGAGGTCTTGGCTGATTTCTTTTGATTTTCCCATGATGTCAAGCAAAGAGGCACTGAGTTTGAAGGTACTGCTACTTGAAGGTACTGCTACCTTGTGTATATAGCCAAGTTATCGTTACTTATCGTGTATTTATTTATTCAATGTGTTATTTTTCTGTTTTTCAATTATAAAATGTTCTCTTTTTCTGCATTGTTGGGAAGGGCCCTTAAGTAAGCATTTCACTGTTAGTCTACATCTGATGTTTACGAAGCATGTGACTAGTACAATTTGATTTGTGTACTGTAGTGCATGCTGAGATATGACAGGCAGTGATCAGTCACTGTACATAACGCCATACAATAGGCCAGTCCTGATAGTACTGTGATTCTACCTGTCATTTCCATAGCCACGATAGGAAGCAGGCTGAGAGAAACAGCTCCTCAGATTTGCATGTGGTCTCAGCTAACCCAACCAAGCAGAGTTCCTCTTCTGGAATACCTAATCAACAAGCTGTTCAAACGTACTGTACTGTTGCAGTGACAAAGAGCTCCACTGATGAACCCAAAATACACAAGTACATCAATCCTTTCCGCTAGATAGGGGTATTATAACCAGTGGAGGCCATAAAAATGTATTTGCATACTAGAGATATTACATACTGTAGATATGATATAACTTAGACTTCTTTTGTACTGCAACTCAGCTCATAACAGTACAAAGTACCTATGGTCAGTACCAAATCCCATATCTCGGGGCCAACTTCATACGGAACTTGTATTCAGAAGTCTAAATAGAGTGAAAATCCTAAACTAGGCTTTTATGCCGTATACTGACATTATGATATACTGACAGTCTTGATTTTCAATACCGTTAAAAAAAACTAAAAACGGTTGGGGACACCCCCGCCTTGTGGGGGATGCGGGGTTGCGTGCTATGCCACCATACGGGCCACCCACGCCCCCTGTCTCTCAGGCCTGGTTTCTTCTTTGACCTCAGATTAGATGAGAGCTATCTCTCTCTCCTCAAAGCGAAAATTTGAAAAAAGAACAATGTGTCATCCTCCCACTTTCTCTCTCTCTAGTCGTAGCAGCAGTAAAATGACCAAATAAGGCTAGCTAGAGCAGGGGAGTGAGAAGAGAGAGGTGGGGACTCCAACTCTCTCCAACCCTCTCTCTCTTCCTCTAAGCTCTCCTCATGCTAATAGCTGTTTCTTCCCCCTTTTCTCTCTGATATGGTTTACACCATGCAGTCCAAAAACAGGGTCAGACAAACAAATAAGAGGAAGTGGTTGTGGAGAAAGACAGAAAGAGCGCGGAAGGAAAACATAGGGAGGGAGTGTGAGAGAGAAAGAAAAGAAAGTAGAGAGTGAACATAGGTGCTTTGATCTATTCCCTTAGAGCACAATTCTCTGGACAGAGCGGCCCTTTGTAATGTGTAGCGTGTGTGTGCGCGCGTGTGTGTGTGTCCGTCGAAAAAAGATGATGTTCCATCTCTGGCTATGGGGCAGAAGAAAAAAAACGTCCACCAGGATCAGATCAAACTAGGAGTCAAAATGGAGTCAAACGGCAGATGAATGTAGGATACCACAGGGGAGCAGACGGGCCGACTGAGAAATACAGCTCCTTTAACACAAAACAAGTAGCTTATAGTAACACAGACAGTCTTGTTTGTTTACCTGACATACAAAATACCAAAATAATATTCCAAAAGTGGAAACTGGACACACACACATAGTCATATTGTACATACACACCAGGGATTCCGTTAGGAAAATGTTATGCCGGACAACTTGACTAGGAAGATTTTAATTTACTGTCCAACTGAGAAATTTACCAGACCCATATGCATTGGGTGCATAACCCATTAGGACGTCCACCCACATTCAAAACATTTGCGGGAAAACACCATTCTAAAACAGCGCACCTGGGAAACACCATTCTTAACAGTGCACCTAGGAAAACACTAGAGGTCGACCGATTATAATTTTTCAACGCCGATACCGATTATTGGAGGACCAAAAAAACGCCGATACCGATTAAAATCGGCCAATTTTTTATTTATTGATTTATTTGTAATAATGACAATTACAACAATACTGAATGAACACTTATTTTAACTTAATATAATACATCAATAAAATCAATTTAGTCTCAAATAAATAATGAAACATGTTCAATTTTGTTTAAATAATGCAAAAACAAAGTGTTGGAGAAGAAAGTAAAAGTGCAATATGTGCTATGTAAGAAAGTTAATGTTTAAGTTCCTTGCTCAGAACATATGAAAGCTGGTGGTTCCTTTTAACACGAGTCTTTAATATTCCCAGGTAAGAAGTTTTAGGTTGTAGTTATTATAGGAATTATAGGACTATTCCTCTCTATACCATTTGTATTTCATATATCTTTGACTATTGGATGTTCTTATAGGCACTTTATTATTGCCAGTGTAACAGTATAGCTTCCATCCCTCTCCTCACCGCTACCTGGGCTCAAACCAGGAACACATCAACAACAGCCACCCTTGAAGCAACATTACCCATGCAGAGCAAGGGGAACAACTGCTCCAAGTCTCAGAGCGAGTGACGTTTGAAACGCTATTAGCGCGTACCCTGCTAACTAGCTAGTCATTTCACATCGGTTACACCAGCCTAATCTCGGGAGTTGATAGGCTTGAAGTCATAAACAGCGCAATGCTTGAAGCATTGAGAAGAGCTGCTGGCAAAACGCACGAAAGTGCTGTTTGAATGAATGCTTACGAGCCTGCTGGTGCCTACCATCGCTCAGTCAGACTGCTCTATCAAATCATAGACTTAATTATAACATTATAACACAGAAATACGAGCCTTAGGTCATTAATATGGTCGAATCCGGAAACTATAATTTCGAAAACAAAACGTTTATTATTTCAGTGAAATACGGAACCGTTCTGTATTTTATCTAACGGGTGGCATCCATCAGTCGAAATATTGCTGTTACATTGCACAACCTTCAACGTTATGTCATAATTGCAAATTAGTAAATTAGTTCGCAATGAGCCAGGCGGCCCAAACTGTTGCATATACCCTGACTCTGCGTGCAATGAACGCAAGAGAAGTGACAATTTCACCTGGTTAATATTGCCTGCTAACCTTTCTTTTAGCTAAATATGCAGGTTTAAAAATATATACTTCTGTGTATTGATTTTAAGAAAGGCATTGATGTTTATGGTTAGGTACACGTTGGAGCAATGACAGTCCTTTTTCGCGAATGTGCACCGCATCGATTATATGCAACGCAGGACACGCTAGATAAACTAGTAATATCATCAACCATGTGTAGTTAGAACTAGTGATTATCATTGATTGATTGTTTTTTATAAAGATAAGTTTAACGCTATCTAGCAATTTACCTTGGCTTCTTACTGCATTCGCGTAACAGGCAGGCTCCTTGTGAGGCAGGTGGATAGAGCGTTGGACTAGTTAACCGTAAGGTTGCAAGATTGAATCCCCAAGCTGATAAGGTAAAAATATGTCGTTCTGCCCCTGAACAAGGCAGTTAACTTCTTTGGGATAGGGGGCAGCATTTTCACTTTTGGATGAATAGCATGCCCAGAGTGAACTGCCTCCTACTGAGTACCAGATGCTAATATATGCGTATTAGTATTAGTATTGGATTGAGAACACTCTGAAGTTTCTAAAACTGTTTGAATGTCGTCTGTGAGTATAACAGAACTCATTTGGCAGGCAAAAACCTGAGAAAGAATCCAAACAGGAAGTGGGAAATCTGAGTTTTCTTTTTTAACTCACCCCTATCGAATACACAGTAGGATATGGGTCAAGATCACTTCCTAAGGCTTCCACTAGATGTCAACCGTCTTTAGAAACTTGAATGAGGCTTCTACTGTGAAGTGGGTCCGGATGAGAGCTCTTTGAGTCATTGGTCTGGCAGAGTGTCACAGCCTCATGACGAGCGGTCACGAGAGTTAGCTCTCGTTCCATGGCTTTTCTACAGACAATGGAATTCTCCGGTTGGATTTTTTAAAAACTTTTATGATAAAAACATCCTAAAGATTGATTCTATACTTAGTTTGCCAAGTTTCTTCGACCTGTAATATAACTTTTTTAACGTTTCGTCCGACTGGACCAGATCACTCTTTTGGATTTTTTACCAAACGCCCTAACAAAAGAAGCTATTGGACATAAATGGACATAAACGATGGACATTATCGAACAAAACAAGCATTTATTGTGGAACTGCGATTCCCGGGAGTGCATTCTGATGAAGAGCATCAAAGGTAAGTGAATATTTATAATGCCATTTATGAATAATGTTTTTTGTGTAACATGTGTAACATGAAGTCCTATGAGTGTCATCTGATGAAGATCAAAAGGTCAGTGATTCATTTTCTCTCTATTTGTGCTTTTTGTGACTCCTCTCTTTGGCTGGAAAAATGTTGGGGTTTTTCTGTGGCTTGTGGTGCCCTAACAATCGTTTGTGGAGTTTTTGCTGAAAAGCATTTCTGAAATCAGACACTGTGGCTGGATTAACAGGGAATTTTATCTTTAAAATTGTGCCTAATACTTGTATGTTTGAGAAATTTGATTTATGAGATTTCTGTTGATTTGAATTTGGCGTCCTGCAATTTCATTGGCTGTTGGCGAGGGGTTCCGCAAGCGGAACGGGGTTAGACAGGTTAACCCCAGTCCTAGACAGGTTAACCCACCGTTCATAGGCCGTCATTGAAAATAAGAATGTTCTTAACTGACTTGCCTCGTTAAATAAAGTTTAAAACATTTTTCTTCACATTTTAAATATTTAAAAAAATCAGCAAAATCGGCATCCAAAAATACAGATTTCCGATTGTAATGAAGTCCGTATTGCCCAGCGACAGCCCCGAAACCTGAAGGATCTGGAGAAGGTCTGTATGGAGGAGTGGGCCAAAATCCCTGCTGCAGTGTGTGCAAACCTGGTCAAGAACTACAGGAAATGTATGATCTCTGTAATTGCAAACAAAGGTTTCTGTACCAAATGCTTCTGCTTTTCAAATACTTATGTCATGCAATAAAATGCAAATTAATTACTCAAAAATCATACAATGTGATTCTGGATTTTTGTTTTAGATTCTGTCTTTCACAGTTGAAGTGTACCTATGATAAAATTTACAGACCTCTACATGCTTTGTAAGTAGGAAAACCTGCAATATCGGCAGTGTATCAAATACTTGTTCTCCCCACTGACTCAAAGAGCTCTCATCCGGTCCCACTTCACAGTAGAAGCCTCATTCAAGTTTCTAAAGACGGTTGACATCTAGTGGAAGCCTTAGGAAGTGATCTTGACCCATATCCCACTGTGTATTCGATAGGGGTGAGTTAAAAAAGAAAACTCAGATTTCCCACTTCCTGTTTTGATAGCTGTGTTGGATAAATAAGATACATAACGACTAACGAAAATACACACAGGACAATTTAATTCCACAAACTTATGCAAATGAACTTATTAGACCGATAAGCATGACGGTCAAATGTATTTAGCTCGACTGGTATTTCCATCACTTAATAAAAAGCAATATTTTGCAAAAGCTGGCAATTAACGGCTAACGGAAACCCAGGTAAAAACATACAATCTCTCGCTCTCTGTGTCTGACAGGTAAACAGCCTGTGGTGAAGGTTCTCTCCAGTTTCCTCCTCAGTCAGTCAGTCAGCTGTGGGAGACATCAGGGAATTCTGTGGACGCTCCTTCTCAGAATTCCCACTCGGACTCCGGGAAAAGGGGAGGAGAG
This sequence comes from Oncorhynchus mykiss, assembly GCF_057628025.1. Classification (NCBI taxonomy): domain Eukaryota; kingdom Metazoa; phylum Chordata; class Actinopteri; order Salmoniformes; family Salmonidae; genus Oncorhynchus; species Oncorhynchus mykiss. The sequence goes on along the minus strand of NC_143038.1, from coordinate 42,862,634 downwards.
ATTGCTCAGAGTGACCTGGTAAACTAGAGCATTTAATGATTTGCAACATTGTTTGGCATTCCTGATCTTAGCTGGAGCTCTGTGCTTTATTAGAAGGAAATACTATCTACGCATCACAAAACAGGACTATGACCCACCGACTCACTTCATGAGCTCACAGTCAAGGAATCGTAATGTAGACCAAAGTGGAGCAAGCTAGACGACCCCACTAAGTAGTTTTTCCCCTCAATTTTTTCCCCTCTTAGCAGGGCTCAAAAGGCCTCTGTAGCACTGCAACAGAGCTCAAATGTGTTGCTCGGAAAGACAGGCTGTGAGGCATCCCACTAAAACCATGACAACCACAGACAGACACGCTGCTCCTCCCCTCTCATTACCACCCAATATATGTGTTAAACTGTGTCGGCTTCAAGCTGTTCCTCTGTCATGAAAACTGAAAGAACCAAACCAGCAACACATACACACCTCAGATCTCCACATCAAACAGCACTCCTAAATAAACATGGCCTTAGACACACACACAGAGGGAGAGAGCACGAGAGAGAGCGAGACACAGACAGGTCTATACTGTTTTCACAGTCTTGGTTTCACCACCTGATGACACAAAGAGAGAGCTGGGCTTGGGCATCAAACAGTGTGTGTGTGTGTGTGTGTGTGTGTGTGTGTGTGTGTGTGTGTGTGTGTGTGTGTGTGTGTGTGTGTGTGTGTGTGTATGTACAGTGGGAAGAACAAGTATTTGATACACTGCCGATTTTGCAGGTTTTCCTACTTACAAAGCTTGTAGAAGTCTGTAATTCTTATCATAGGTACACTTCAACTGTGAGAGACGGAATCTAAAACAAATCTAGAAAATCACATTGTTTGATTTTTAAGTAATTCATTTGCATTTTATTGCATAAGTATTTGATCACCTACCAACCAGTAAGAATTCCGGCTCTCACAGACCTGTTCCTATTTCTTTAAGTAGCCCTCCTGTTCTCCATTCATTACCTGTATTAACTGCACCTGTTTGAACTCGTTACCTGTATAAAAGACACCGGTCCACACACTCAATCAAACAGACGCCAACCTCTCCACAATGGCCAAGACCAGGGAGCTGTGTAATGACATCAGGGATAAAATTGTAGACCTGCACAAGGCTGGGATGGGCTACAGGACAATAGGCAAGCAGCTTGGTGAGAAGGCAACAATTGTTGGCGCATTTATTAGAAAATGGAAGAAGTTCAAGATGACGGTCAATCACCCTTGGTCTGGGGCTCCCTGCAAGATCTCACCTCGTGGGGCATCAGTGAGGAAGGTGAGGGATCAGCCCAGAACTACATGGCAGGACCTGGTCAATGACCTGAAGAGAGCTGGGACCACAGTCTCAACGAAAAAAACACTACGCCGCCATGGATTAAAATCCTGCAGCGCACGCAAGGTCCCCCTGCTCAAGCCAGCGCATGTCCAGGCCCGTCTGAAGTTTGCCAATGACCATCTGGATGATCCAGAGCAGGAATGGGAGAAGGTCATGTGGTCTGATGAGACAAAATGAGAGCTTTTTGGTCTAAACTCCACTCGCCGTGTTTGGAGGAAGAAGAAGGATGAGTACAACCCCAAGAACACCATCCCAACCGTGAAGCACGGAGTTGGAAACATCATTCTTTGGAGATGCTTTTCTGCAAAGGGGACAGGACGACTGCACCGTATTGAGGGGAGGATGGATGGGACCATGTATCGCGAGATCTTGGCCAACAACCTACTTCCCTCAGTAAGAGCATTGAAGATGGGTCGTGGCTGGGTCTTCCAGCATGACAACGACCCAAAACACACAGCCAGGGCAACTAAGGAGTGGCTCCGTAAGAAGCATCTCAAGGTCCTGGAGTGGCCTAGCCAGTCTCCAGACCTGAACCCAATAGAAAATCTTTGGAGGGAGCTGGACGGGAAAAAAAAAAAAATGACTCTAGACCACCTTTGCTCCACACACAGAGACTCATACAAAGCTCTCCCTTGCCCTCCATTTGGCAAATCTGACCACAATCATATTCCTGATTTGTTAATTTTCAATATTTGGAATTATTTGGAAATAATTCCTTACAGTAACCGTCATCAACAAGAATGGCGCCGGAGAGGATGGCTGGCATTTTACCAATTGTGCGTTTTTTTTGTTATTTGTAACTTATTTTGTACATAATGTTTCTGCCACCACTGACTGGGCATTTTTATTTTCTAAGAACAGTTTGAATTGAGGTGTGTTCCGCCTCATTCATTCACATAAAAGTAGTCATTTTTACTTTTGTGGACCAATTAATTTTGACATTTCTGCCCTAGACAAAATTCCCCAAACACTTCCCAATTGTTTGTGCGGTTCAAGTCTGCAGACATTTGTTCATCTGCATCGCAGTCAGTTGTTTTCGTTACCATTAATAACTTTGGAAATGTGTGTGTTTCTATCAAAGTAAGTGCCTTATTACTTTATATTAGTTTCTGCATGTCGTGTTCTGTCGTTTCTACTGTAGCATAATATTTTTGCGTATATTCCTTATAACCGTGGACACACGAGGTAACGTTACTCATTTCATAACCTTTATGGTGTTATTCTCAATGCTTAGGTTGCTAGCTACATTCTTCTATTAGCTCTGGAAAACAATGTTAATTGCATCAGAGAAGTATCAGCATGTATTGTATTTTGAAGCTACCCTGGCCTTATGACTCCTAAGGCACAGCATCTCAGTGCTAGAAGCGTCATTACAGACACCCATGTTCAAATCCAGACTGCCTTTCTTTCAAAGTAAGTGCCTTATTATGTTATAAATAGTTTATGTATGTTGTGTTATATTGTTTCTACTGTAGCTCACTGTGTGTATGGAGCATAATATATGTGTATATTCCTTATAACCGCGGACACAAAAGGTAACGTTACTCATTTCACAACCTTTATGGTGGTGTTATATTTAATCGTGCTTATGTAGCTAGGTACATTATTCTATTGGCTCTGTAAAACAATGCTAATTGCGTCTGAAGTATTGGCTTGTTGTATTTTGAAGATACCCTTGAAAGATTTCTTATACCACTTGGTCGTTTTCTGAGTGCATTCCACAAAGCTGTTTATGATGTCCGCCTTATCCACTGCCCCCATTTTGAGGTTATAGTCAAGCACATAGTCTGGTTTGATTTCTCTCTCTCCCCTCAGGTGGTCCACCTTCCCTGTGGCTGACATGGTTGCTGTATGGACAGTGGAGAGGACATGTACGTCTCGTTTGTCATGCCACTTAACTGCCAGCTGTTGACATTTCTTATTTTGTATAACGGGTCATTTAGGATGGCAGTAGCATTGTTGATGAAATGCAGTCATCGGAGCAGAACTAGGAAGCCGTCTTGGGAAAAGAGGGTGGCAAATAAGGGAGTTGCAAAGGAGGGAGTTGCAAACAGAGAACACTGTAGCACAGATCCTTAGGGAGTTCTTCTTTACTATCCCCATGAGAAGGACTTTCACCAGGAAGGTATATACAGTGCCTTGCGAAAGTATTGGGCCCCCTTGAACTTTGAGACCTTTTGCCACATTTCAGGATTCAAACATAAAGATATAAAACTGTATTTTTTTGTGAAGAATCAACAACAAGTGGGACACAATCATGAAGTGGAACGACATTTATTGGATATTTCAAACTTTTTTAACAAATCAAAAACAGAAAAATTTGGCGTGCAAAATTATTCAGCCCCTTTACTTTCAGTGCAGCAAACTCTCTCCAGAAGTTAAGTGAGGATCTCTGAATGATCCAATGTTGACCTAAATGACTAATGATGATAAATACAATCCACCTGTGTGTAATCAAGTCTCCGTATAAATGCACCTGCACTGTGATAGTCTCAGAGGTCCGTTAAAAGCGCAGAGAGCATCATGAAGAACAAGGAACACACCAGGCAGGTCCGAGATACTGTTGTGAAGAAGCTTAAAGCTGGATTTGGATACAAAAAGATTTCCCAAGCTTTAAACATCCCAAGGAGCACTGTGCAAGCGATATTGAAATGGAAGGAGTATCAGACCACTGCAAATCTCCCAAGACCTGGCCGTCCCTCTAAACTTTCAGCTCATATAAGGAGAAGACTGATCAGAGATGCAGCCAAGAGGCCCATGATCACTCTGGATGAACTGCAGAGATCTACAGCTGAGGTGGGAGAATCTGTCCATAGGACAACAATCAGTCGTATATTGCACAAATCTGGCCTTTATGGAAGAGTGGCAAGAAGAAAGCCATTTCTTAAAGATATCCATAAAAAGTGTCGTTTAAAGTTTGCCACAAGCCACCTGGGAGACACACCAAACATGTGGAAGAAGGTGCTCTGGTCAGATGAAACCAAAATTGAACTTTTTGGCAACAATGCAAAACGTTATGTTTGGCGTAAAAGCAACACAGCTGAACACACCATCCCCACTGTCAAACATGGTGGTGGCAGCATCATGGTTTGGGCCTGCTTTTCTTCAGCAGGGACAGGGAAGATGGATAAAATTGATGGGAAGATGGATGGAGCCAAATACAGGACCATTCTGGAAGAAAACCTGATGGTCTGCAAAAGACCTGAGACTGGGACGGAGATTTGTCTTCCAACAAGACAATGATCCAAAACATAAAGCTAAATCTACAATGGAATGGTTCAAAAATAAACATATCCAGGTGTTAGAATGGCCAAGTCAAAGTCCAGACCTGAATCCAATCGAGAATCTGTGGAAAGAACTGAAAACTGCTGTTCACAAATGCTCTCTATCCAACCTCACTCAGCTCGAGCTGTTTTGCAAGGAGGAATGGGAAAAAATGTCAGTCTCTCGATGTGCAAAACTGATAGAGACATACCCCAAGCGACTTACAGCTGTAATTGCAGCAAAAGGTGGCGCTACAAAGTATTAACTTAAGGGGGCTGAATAATTTTGCACGCCCAATTTTTCAGTTTTTGATTTGTTAAAAAAGTTTGAAATATCCAAAATTCGTTCCACTTCATGATTGTGTCCCACTTGTTGTTGATTCTTCACAAAAAAATACAGTTTTATATCTTCATGTTTGAAGCCTGAAATGCTCAAAAGGTCGCAAAGTTCAAGGGGGCCGAATACTTTCGCAAGGCACTGTATTTCACTAATTGTGGTTGTCCCCCTCACTCCTGGCTCTCTCTTCTCCTGTAGCTCCAAGGCATAGCGATTGGTCTCTGCTATGTCTCCCACCAGCTCCTCTGTCAGAAACAACTTGAAGAGCTCTGCCTCAGATGGAAATGGCAATGGCAGTTTCACTCCAGACTGGGACTCATCAAAGCAAACAGTAGGGCCAGGAGGGGTGAAATGGCTGGCAGCCTTCCAGCTACCACAGAACTCCTGTACTTCATCCACTGTCAGTCTGCCTCCATCGCCACCTTCAAAGGGGGCTAGGACTTTGTCAGTGGACAAGGGGTCCTCCGATTCAGGGTTCTCAATGGCTGGGGGGCAGCTCCCTCACTGTCAGAATCTGATTCCTGACTGACTCATTGTCAGACATTTTTAAATCTCCAGAATTTCCGCATTTGTGAGTTGTCTCCTTTTGAAAGATATTGCTAATGCTACAGCTTAGCTCACTAGCTACATACATAAACAACAACACTGAATGGCGCAGAGTGGGAGTGAGAGGTTACGTGATTGACTGCCTGCGAGCACCATTTGTATCAATAAATCACTATCAGAAAATGTTTTGTGGTAATTGATATACTTACTGTTCTATTCACGTTTTTCAATTTCCGGTGATAAATCATGAATTCCGATTCTTGCATAGATTGTAATGGGCACATAGTACAGTCGTGGCCAAAAGTTTTGAGAATGACACAAATATTAATTTCCACAAAGTCTGCTGCTTCAGTGTCTTTAGATATTATTGTCAGATGTTACTATGGAATACTGAAGTATAATTACAAGCATTTCCTAAGTGTCAAAGGCTTTTATTGACAATTACATGAAGTTGATGCAAAGAGTCAATATTTGCAGTGTTGACCCTTCTATTTCAAGACCTCTGCAATCCACCCTGGCATGCTGTCAATTAACTTCTGGGCCACATCCTGACCGATGGCAGCCCATTCTTGCATAATCAATGCTTGGAGTTTGTCAGAATTTGTGGGTTTTTGTTTGTCTACCCGCCTCTTGAGGATTGACCACAAGTTCTCAATGGGATTAAGGTCTAGGGAGTTTCCTGACCATGGACCCAAAATATCGATGTTTTGTTCCCCGAGCCACTTAGTTATTACTTTTGCCTTATGGCAAGGTGCTCCATCATGCTGGAAAATGCATTGTTCGTCACCAAACTGTTCCTAGATGGTTGGGAGAAGTTGCTCTCGGAGGATGTGTTGGTACCATTCTTTATTCATGGCTGTGTTCTTAGGCAAAATTCTGAGTGGGCCAACTCCCTTGGCTGAGAAGCAACCCCACACATGAATGGTCTCAGGATGCTTTACTGTTGGCATGACACATGACTGATGGTAGTGCTCACCTTGGTCTTCTCCGGACATGCTTTATTTCCGGATGTCCCAAACAATCGGAAAGGGGATTCATCAGAGAAAATAGTTTACCACAGTCCTCAGCATTCCAATCCCACGAGAGGAATGGATGGGTCATCTCAGGCAACAACAACATTTTGAACTGCTACAGACCTAGGTCTACACAGCACAGACCATTCACTGAATAAAGGAAAACTGAACAGTATGAGATGGGTTTGTCACATGATGGAATGTAGTTTAGTCTGCAACTTAAACGGAATAAAGATACGTCTGTCAACACAACAACCCCCCACCTTATTTGTTCCAAAACACACAACCCTGCAATCACGCGCAGCTTCTTAGCAGTTATGGAAGAGGAGGAATAGGAGTTCTAACATGGTCCCTTTGAGATGTAGTAGCCCAGCCGTTTCAGCACCAGAGCGTGTATGGTTTGCTGAGCTGCAGCGACATGGGCATAATGTATGACATGGGTGTATGTTTGTGTAAGTGCATAAGTGTGTGTCAAATGAATGCCCTTGCACACATTAGAGTCTGTGTGTCTCTGTGTGCGTGCTCCATGCGTGCAGATATGTGCGTGTGTTTGCCTACATATGTGTGTGCGTGCGTGAATGTGTGTGTGCATGTGCATGTGTGCTTAGGTGAGGGAGTGTGTGTAAAGTGCTTCTGCTTACATTGGGAGGAAATGGTATGCATACCTCGGCAGTTAGGCCTGGTGGCCAGGGCTAGTCTGGCCCTCAGCCAGCAGCAGGCGAAAGTAAGGAGGATTATATCCACCGTCTCTCAGAGCAACAACACTGCATCCCTCACAACACAGTATTTACCTTTTACTATTATTTTCTCTGAGGAAGAACTCTCCAAAAAATGACACAGAAGTGGGCAGTGCAGAAGTTCCCCTTCTGCAGAAATCTAGGATCAGCTCACCCTCTTCAAATCCTAACCATAAACATTAAGGAGGGGAAATGTGAAACTGACCTAAGATCAGTGTCTGTCTCATGGTAACACCATCCTACACCGGAGGCCATCCGGCAGACACACAATACCTCCCCAAGGAAGTCTTAAATAAGCACTTCCATACCCGAAGTTTGGGGAGAAAAAAGGAAGTACAGTATCTCCCACAGAGGGTTTACAGCGGATTTAGGTATTTGGCTAATGTTAAAAACAATAGGAAGAGACCATTTCTTATTAATTTTAACATCTGAAAAAAACAAATAAAAAGCCCATAAAACAGAATGGAAATGACAGTATAATAAATGAATCCGTTTTTGGGGTCACAGTAGGCTACATCTGTGACCCCAAAAAGGCTACATCCCTCCTGACTAGCATATATTATTGTTCAACAACAATGCACTGACTGTTGGAATACAGGCTACATCAGGTCACAGCACTGGTTGAAGACTTACATGACACACAAGCCCAAATCTTCCTGAAGTGAGTGCACACATTCCCTCATCCTCAAGGAATTGCAAACATTGGATTGGTGTAAAAAATATATTTAAAAAACACGGTAATACAATGCTTTCCAATCTGTAAGGGTAAGTGAGCAAATGTGTTTCATAAAGAAGAGAGGAGAAATGGAATTGGGCTACAGTCTTTAAACAAATCCTATTCAAAAACTTTGAGGGAGCCACGATAGCCCACAGCCATGACAGGAGCATGACATCGCCCCTCTCTCTGCCTCGAAATTCAATTTAAGGGCTTTATTGGCATGGGAAACATATGTTAACATTTCCAAAGCAAGTGAAGTATATAATGAACAAAAGTGAAAAAAATACAAATTAACAGTAAACATTACACTAACAAAAGTTCCAAAAGAATAAAGACATTTCAAATGTCATATTATGTGCAAATAGGGAAAGGGACAATGAATAAACATAAATATGGGTTGTATTTTCAATGGTGTTTGTTCTTCACTGGTTGCCCTTTTCTTGTGGCAACAGGTCACAAATCTTGATAATTAGCGGGCATCGGCCTAATTCTGTTCTGCATGCATTATTTGGTGTTTTACATTGTACACAGAGGATATTTTTTTGCAGAATTCTGTATGCAGATTCTCAATTTGGTGTTTGTCCCATTTTGTGAATTCTTGGTTGGTGAGCGGACCCCAGACCTCACAACCATAAAGGGCAATGGGTTCTATAACTGATTCAAGGATTTTTAGCCAGATCCTAATCGTTATGTCGAATTTTGTGTTCCTTTTGATGGCATAGAAGGCCCTTTGTGCAAGTTACATGTGGCGCAGGTATGTATCGCTTGTGTGATCTAGGGCAACGGTGTCTATATGGAATTTGTATTTGTGGTCCTGGCAACTGTCCCTTTTTTGGAACACCAGTATTTTTGTCTTACTGAGATTTCCTGTCAGGGCCCAGGTCTGACAGGTCTGTGCAGAAGATATAGGTGTTGCTGTTGGCCCTCCTTGGTTGGGGACAGAAGAACCAGATAATCAGCAAACAGTAGACACATTTGACTTCAGATTCTAGGGTGAGGCCGGGTGCTGCAGACTGTTCTGGTGCCATCGCCAATTCGTTGAAATACAGTTGAAGTCGGAAGTTTACATACTCATTTTTTTCACAATTCCTGACATTCATTCCTTGTAATTCCCTGTTTTAGGTCAGTTAGGATCACCACTTTAGTATAAGAATGTGAAATGTCAGAAAATTGTAGAGAGAATGAGTTCAGCTTTTATTTCTTTCATCACATTCCCAGTGGGTCAGAAGTTTACGTACACTCAATTAGTATTTGGTAGCATTGCCTTTAAATTGTTTAACTTGGGTCAAACATTTTGGGTAGCCTTCCACAAGCTTCCCACAATAAGTTGGGTGACTTTTGGCCCATTCCTCTTGACAGAGCTTGTGTAACTGAGTCACGTTTGTAGGCCTCCTTGCTCTTACATGCTTTTCCAGTTCTGCCCACAAATGTTCTATTTGATTGAGGTCTGGGCTTTGTGATGGCCACTCCAGCACCTTGACATTGTTGTCCTTAAGCCATTTTGGAAGTATGCTTGGGGTCATTGTCCATTTGGAAGACCCATTTGCGACCAACCGTTAACTTCCTGACTGATGTATTGAGATATTGCTTCAAAATATCCACAATTTTCCTCCCTCACGATGCCATCTATTTTGTGAAGTGCACCAGTCCCTCCTGCAGCAAAGCACCCCCACAACATGATGCTGCCACCCCCGTGCTTCACGGTTGGGATGGTATCCTTCAGCTTGCAAGCCTCCCTCTTTTTCCTCCAAATATAACAATGGTGATTATGGCCAAACAGTTATATTTTTGTTCCATCAGACCAGAGGTAATTTCTCCAAAAAGTATGATCTTTGTCCTTATGTGCAGTTGCAAACCGTGGTCTGGCTTTTTATGTCGGTTTTGGAGCAGTGGCTTCTTCCTTGCTGAGCAGCCTTTCAGATTAGGTCGATATAGGACTCGTTTTACTGTGGATATAGATACCTTTGTACCTGTTTCCTCCAGCGTGTTCACAAGGTCCTTTGCTGTTATTCTGGGATTGATTTGCACTTTTTGCACCAAAGTACGTTCATCTCTAGGAGACAGAACACGTCTCCTTCCTGAGCGGTATGATGGCTGCATGGTCCCATGCTGTTTATACTTGTGTGCTATTGTTTGTACAGATGAACGTGGTACCTTCAGGCATTTGGAAATTGCTCCCAAGGATGAACCAGACTTATGGAGGTCTATAATTTGTTTTCTGAGGTCTTGGCAAATTTCTTTCAATTTTCCCATGATGTCAAGCAAAGAGGCACTGAGTTTGAAGGTATGCCTTGAAATGCATCCACAGGTATACCTCCAAATGGCTCAAATTATGCAATTAGCCTATCAGAAACGTCTAAAGCCATGACATCATTTTCTGGAATTTTCCAAGCTGTTTAAAAGGCACAGTCAACTTAGTGTATGTAAACTTCTGACCCAGTGGAATTGTGATTAAAGGTCGACCGATTATGATTTTTCAACGACGATATCGATTATTTGAGGACCAAAAAAAAAGACGATACCGATTAAAATCGGCCCATTTTTATATATATATATTTGTAATAATGACAATTAAAAAAATACTGAATGAACACTTATTTTCACTTAATATAATCCATTTAGTCTCAAATAAATAATGAAACATGTTCAATTTGGTTTAAATAATGCAAAAAGAAACTGTCGGAGAAGTGCAATATTTGCCATGTGAAAAAGCTAACGTTTAAGTTCCTTGCTCAGAACATATGAAAGCTGGTGGTTCCTTTTAACATGAGTCTTCAATATTCCAAGGTAAGAAGTTTTAGATTGTTGTTATTATAGGAATTATAGGACTATTTCTCTCTATACCATTTGTATTTCATATACCTTTGATTATTGGATGTTCTTACAGGCACTATAGAATGCCAACCTAATCTCAGGAGTTGATAGTCATAAACAGTGCAATGTTTGAAGCACAGCGAAGAGCTGCTGGCAAATGCAGGAATGTGCTGTTTGAATGAATGCTTACGAGTCTGCTGCTTCCTACCACAGCTCAGTCAGACTGCTCTATCAAATCATAGACTTAATTATAATATAATAAACACAAAGAAATACGAGCCTTAGGTCATTAATATTGTCAAATCTGGAAACTATCATTTTGAAAACAAGACGTTTATTCTTTCAGTGAAATACGGATCCGTTCCGTATTTTATCTAACTGGTGGCATCCCTAAGTCTAAATATTGCTGTTACATTGCACAACTTTCAATGTTATGTCATAATTATGTACAATTCTGGCAAATAAATGACGGTCTTTGTTAGGAAGAAATGGTTCACACAGTTCACAACGAGACAGGCAGCCCAAACTGCTGCATATACCTTGACACTGCTTGCACAGAACGCAAGAGAAGTGACACAATTTCCCTAGTTAAAATAAATTCATGTTAGCAGGCAATATTAAACTAAATATGCAGGTTTAAAAATATATACTGTATTTATTTTAAGAAAGGCATTGATGTTTATGATTAAGTACACATTGGTGCAACGACAGTGCTTTTTTTGCGAATGCGCTTGTTAAATCATCACCCGTTTGGCGAAGTAGGCGATGATAAATTAACAGGCACCACATTGATTATATGCAACGCAGGACAAGCTAGATAAACTAGTAATATCATCAACCATGTGTAGTTAACTGGTGATTATGTTAAGATTGATTGTTTTTTATAAGATAAGTTTAATGCTAGCTAGCAACTTACCTTGGCTCCTTGCTGCACTCGCGTAACAGGTAGTCAGCCTGCCACGCAGTCTCCTCGTGGAGTGCAATGTAATCGGACATAAACGTGTCCAAAAATGCAGATTGTTATGAAAACTTCATATCGGCCCCATTTAAAATCGGTGGACCTCTAATTGTGATACAGTGAATTATAAGTGAAATAATCTGTCTGTAAACAATTGTTGAAAAAATTACTTGTGTCATGCACAAAGTAGACGTCCTAACCGACTTGCCAAAACTATAGTTTGTTCACAAGAAATTTGTGGAGTGGTTGAAAAACGAGTTGTAATGACTCCAACCTAAGTGTATGTAAACTTCCGACTTCAACTGTATGTTGAAGAGGTGGGGCTTAAGCTGAATCAATGTCTCACCCCACGGCCCTGTGGAAAGGAATGTGTGTGTTTGTTGCCAATTTTAACTGCACACTTGTTTGTGTACATGGATTTTATAATGTTGTATGTTTTCCCCCCAACACCACTTTCCATCAATTTGTATAGCAGACCCTCATGCCAAAAGGAGTCAAAAGCTTTTTTCAAATCAACAAAGCATGAGAAGACGTTGCCTTTGTTCAGGGTGTGCAGGGTGAATACATGATCTGTCGTAGGGTAATTTGGTAAAAAGCCAATTTGACATTTGCTCAGTACATCGTTTTCCCAAAGGAAATGTACGAGTCTACTGTTAATAATAATAATAATAATAATGCAGAGGATTTTCCCACGGTTGTTGTTGAAGCATAACCCACGGTAGTTATTGGGGTCAAATATGTCTCCACTTTTGTGGATTGGGGTTACTAGTCCTTGGTTCCAAATATTGTGGAAGATGCCAGAGCTAAGGATGATGTTTAAGAGTTTAAGTATTGCCAATTGGAATTTGTGGTCTGTATATTTTATAATTTCATTGAGGATATCATCAACACCACAGGCCTTTTTGGGTTGGAGAGTTTGTATTTTGTCCTGTATTTCATTCAATGTAATTGGAGAGTCCAGTGGGTTCTGGTAGTCTTTAATAGTTGATTCTAAGATTTGTATTTGATCATGTATATGTTGTTGCTGTTTGTTCTTTCTTATAGGGCCAGAAAGATTGAAGTGGTTTACCTATACATTCAGGTTTGGATAGATAACTCTTTGTGTTGTTTGGTCGCTCTCTCCCTCCCTCCCTCTCATGATAACAAGTGTCACCAACACATGTCATCACCACCAGTAAATGAGTCCATGTAGGAGGGGTTACCATGGCCACTTTGACCACTTAGTGGGAGTGCACACACGGACACAAGCATGAACAAAGATAACTTGACTCCACACACACACACACACACACACACACACACACAGAGAGAGAAGCTGTTGGTAACAGTCTCCTAGGAGGAGATAAATTCAGAGAACGTCTCTGGGACATCAAAGACACAATTGTCATTTAGTGTACTCTGAGGAGACCCAAGCTTTATGGGTTATAAATACAGTACAAATCTCTAGACTGCAGCTAATGGTCACAACGTATGATAGACAGAGCCCCACTCGCATTAAACCACATCATGTAATGTAGCAACTAACTCCCAGTATGAGTGGAATGCTTGTTAGTCTCAATGCCTTACAGCCATGCTTAAACATCCTCATTAACTCCTCACGGGGCGACACTTACTTATACAATCCTTTGATTACTGCAGAGTTACATCATACTTTTCTCACCTCCTCTGTGATAATTAGACACTAACACAGCCGAATGCTAAAACCTAAAATAAATAGATGGAACATCCAACTAAATCCAGACTAAAAAGATGAACATACTGTATTTTATTAGACAGATTTTGTGGTGTACATGTAAGTGATAATGCCCTATAGGAAGCCGGTGTTGGGAGAATATTGGCATCGGTGTTGTTAGAACCAAGACCAAGTCGAGGACCGGCAAACCGTGCCAATACAACGGGTTACCAAGATATTAAAATAATGATTGACATATTTCCAATAAAAAACGTTATTTTGATAAATGTATTCATACTAGTTCATCCTTCCACAAAATATAGTCCTGACACTAATCTATGGTTTCTACACAAGCCGGCTTGTTTGTTCTAAATGTTCCATAGCCATACTAGCTGGCAACGTTCTTATCCCATGCTTGCTAGCTAACCAAATTAGTCACTTCAAACAGTGCAGCCAGAATAACAGTAGTAGCTGCATTTGCATAAACTGTTTTCTAGTGAAATTTATTTGGATGCCCCCATTACAATGAGATACAGAGGTGCGATTTCACCTAGCATAGAAAAATGTGCTCTCTCGTCAGGACACTTTTGTTCAGAGAAGCTAGCCAACAACAAAGGTAACACAAACCTTTGTATATTTGACTCACCACCTGGATCCGGTCCTATGTAGCAACATTTTAAATGTTTATTTTTTTATTTTTAACATTGGATAAAAGTAGAGACTCGGAGCTACAAAATTGTATATCATACACAGCATTTTTGAGGAACAATGGGAAAGTAATTGCTTTGGGTGATACACTTGTAAACTCACCTTTGATTAAAAAGGGCCTTTGAATGTTTTGGTGACTACTGGAGAGCTCTCCTTTGTCTACACCCATTCAGCATTGTTTACACCCTCTTAAGCCAGCCCTACCCTTCTCTTTAAGGATTCTAACCTGAGTTGAAACTTGAGTGAGGTGCACATGTACAGTACATAAACAGATGCATGCACCATATATTTATGTGGTGGACACTTGATACAGTCACATGATATTGTTGTGGTATGTAACAAAGTCATGTTACAACCACAGATATCAATATTAATTTTATATATATCAATATTTTGCTAAGTCTTGCTAAGTGGATGGGTCTCTACAGAAGGTGCAAACGGTACAGACAAATGGTTACTTGCATAGTAGCAATATCAAAAATAGTGTCAAAATAAAAAACAGTATGTACAAGAACAAGATCAATAATGATATCAGTGATAGATGAGTTGGTTATATGCAT